>NW_026522025.1:35715000-36315000 GCF_021234435.1 Artibeus jamaicensis | reverse complement strand
ACCTTTCCTTCGTGACTCAAGAACCTGGAGGCCCTCAATCTTGCTGGGGCAGGGCCACCCTGGCTCAGAAGCGGTCAGGCGACAGCATGAGGAGCCCCTCTGTCAAGGGCGTTAAAATTCAAATAAGGTTGTTCTCTGTGTGCGAATGGGGAGGGGGGGATATGTGTTGGGGCTCTCCCTTGAGCTTAAATTGCTTCTCCTCCTGAGACTCATCTCATTGATGGTAAGGAGGACTCAAGAGGTTGATTAACAAGTAAGTCTTTCAGAGGATGGAAGGAGTTCAAAGGAGCATTGGAGCCCCATGTAGACAGAGAAGACAGTAGGGATCCGGCTTGAGTTCTCTGCCCACCTTCCCTGCATCAGAGACCAGCCTGCTGGACTCACGTGAGAGCTTCCTGGAGAGAGGGATTGCAGACTAAAGTGGCGGAAACTTCTGTCATGGAGAACTCTGAGACGCAGGGCAGAAAGCAGCTCTGATTGTGCACGGTTATGTGATGTGAAGTAAAAACAATTGCATTCGTTTTGTGCAATGTTTCCACTGCTCTGGTGAGAATGAAATACCTAGGCGTATACAAGCTCCAAGATACAAACTGTATGTAATTTCAGTGACTTTACTTATGGATTAAATGCTCTTATATCTGCATTTAGAACAACAATTGCACAACATAGAGGTGAATGGTAAAAGTCATGCTAATAGTTTAAAATGTTATTTTTTCTTTACTTAGAACATTATACAGCAAAGTTAAAAATCATGGCACGTAGAGACCATGGGTGAAGTGAAAAAGCTTTATATTTGAATACTTTGCAAAGATACCTTTCTCCTGTTTTTTGAACAAGAGACTTTATATTTTTGTTTTGTATTGTGTCCCACAAATTGTAATTGTCCCACAAAATGTAATTAATTGGCCCTGGCAGGGAATTTATATGTATGTTGTAGGTTTTTTAAATGTTTTCCATGTTACCATCCTTGGACCCCAGATGGGCCTTGGGACCTTTCCTCATCTCCCCTCACAAGAAGGAAATGCCTGGACTGTAGACTGAGCCTTAGAGAGGTTGGTGGCCATGTTGTCCTAAATGGAGCAAATAGCCTGCTCCCTCGCTTCTTTATCTTTCCTTTCTTTAAAAGTCATGAAGTCCAGAGAACTCAGATGAAGGTGCTTACCATGCTCAGCCAGATGCTCAAGGGCTCCAGACCTGCCTATAGCCTGTAAAAAACTTGGCTTCTCCTAGCTCACCAGGAAACAGTTTGGGGGCTTGTGGCCAAAGATCCAATTAGGAATAGAATCTTCCCTGCCCCCCAGGTGCATGTGTGTGTATGTGTCTCTCCCTCAGGGCTTCTCTCCATAGTAAAAGCTTGGTCAGATTTGGGGCTCTTGGTCGAGACTCTCAAACTGCCTTCACGATGTGAACCAGCATGGAGTCTACTCTCAGGAGCCACCCCCGTGCGTTTTCCTCCTGGACATCTGTCAGCGCGCCAGGGCTGAGGAGAAAGGGTGGTGAGGACTGACGAACTGGTGAGAGGCCCCGGGAGAGGCGGTGCTGGGAGGACAGACCTGCCAGGGAGGGAGCCTCCCCCTCCCCCCGCCCCAGGAAGGCAGCAGATGTGGGGACGCAAGGAGCCCTCCCGCTAACAGGAGAGTGAGGACAGGCGAATCAATCAACGCCAGCTGGTGACACCACCGCAGCTCCTCCTGTCAGCAGGGCTGGCCTCTCTCCTCACCTATGCCGGGGAGTGCGGAGTCTGGACGCGTCCTGAGCTGTGGGGTGTGTGCCAGGGCAGGGCCTGTCCGAGGCTGCACGCCGCTTGCTCGCTGCTGCCTCTGGAGCCCGCTTGGGGCTTAAGTTGACTTGCCTGTGTGCAAAGAATGAACCAGAGTAAGACAAAACCTTTACAAATGACTGAGCTCCTCACTGAGGGACAGGGGGAGGGATGCAGATTTATCTTTCCATGGCACCATGTTTGGTCAATGGAGAATTGAGGAATATTATTGGGAAAAGTCATTCGTTCATCCATCCATTCATTCAATGTTTATTATCAATCTCTTTTGTAAAAGAAGAGAGTATTCCAGGAGATACCAAATGAGAGAAGTAAACCCAGGGCAGAAGGAAATTCATTCCTGTGGGTGATAGCAAACTTTAGCCAGTGTTTAGAGAAAATAAATAGGAATGGTTAGAAAGGGAAGAGGGTCTGAAGCTTGCAGTTTAATTCCTTGGGAAAATGAGAGTTACTAAAGGTTTTTAGTTGATCTCATCATTTTAGAAGTATAATTTACATGCAGTAAAACAGATTCTTTTTAGCATTATGAGTTTTGCGAATATACATGTATATAGTCATGTAAACACTACCACAATCAAGCTATAGAATATTCCCGTGAAGGCACAATGTTCTCTGGTCGCTTTGCAGTTAACCCTTTTCCCTTGCGAGCCCCTCGGACCCACCAGCAGTTGTCTGTCTCTGGGTTTGCTCTTTCCAGTATGTCCTATGGATAGAATCATACAGCTCGCAGCTTCCTGAGTCTGACTTGTCTCATTTAAAATAGAACATTTGAGATCCATCCATGTTCTTGTGGGTCAAGAGTCCATTTTTTGGTCAGTAGTATTCCATCATGTGGGTGTATCGCCATTTGTCCATCCAGTTCAAAAGCTGAAGGACGTTGGGATTATTTCCAGATTGGGGCAATTATGAATAAACCACTGACAATATTCATGCACAGGTTTTCATGTGAACCGAAGTTTCCAATTCACTTGGGCAAATACCTAAGCATATAAAAGTAAAATTACCAGGTCACGTGTCTTTATTAGTGTATGTTTAACTTTAAAAAAGAGGGGGGAAAAAAAACCCTTGTCAAACTGTGTTTCCAAAGCAACCGCAATATTTTGCTTTCTCCCTGGCAGTGTATGGAAATTTTAGTTATCTGCATCGTCATCAGCACACGGTGCTACATTTTTTAGTTTTCTCCATTCTAATAGGTGTGCGGTTGAATTTCATTGTGGTTTTAATCTGCAGCTCCCGAGTGACTAATGCTGTTGAGCATCTTTTCATGTGTTCATTTGCCATTCTTATATGGCTTTGGGTAAAAGATTGGTTCAAATCCACTAACATGACATGATCGTGGTTATGCATTAGGAAGATTATCCTGGCAGCAGAGCGGAGCTTTGGTACTCAGAGTGTTGAATGAGGACCAGCAGCACCTGCATCTCCCGGGAGCTAATTAGAAATGCACTACCTTGGCCTCATCCCAATAAGATCTCCAGGTGGCTTGTATGCATGTAAAACTTCGGAGAAACCCTGGGGTACCAGAAAAATTGGAGGAGGGAAAAAGAGGTAGGGGCTAATTTAAGACACTGCTGCAACACAGGAAACACGGGAGGCTGAAGAGTCAGCTATACTTCTCCTGCTGCCCAGATCTAGAAACCTGGCTCAGGTTTTGGATTCCTACCTGTTTTCTTACTTGGGTCCAACTGCTGGGTGAAGGCCTGTGTGGTGGCAGAGGGTCTTCAGAGGAAACCATTGCCTGGAACAGCAGACACATTGGCTCAGGCTTTCAGTCACAGTTTGGGGACAATGGTGTAGGGAGGCCTCTCAGGTCAGTAAGGCTGAATAGGATAGGACTGTATTTAATCAGTTAGTGCAGCCAGTGCTGACAGTGCCTCTGTGTGGGCACATGGATAAGGCTCAGCCTTCAGATGGAAGTCTGAGGCCTAGTTGAGGAGCCAGACAGACACAATTACCATTCAGGATGATAAGTGTCATAGCAGAGATATACTCATACGTACTCTACAAACTCAGGGAGGGGAGAGGCTAATCAGGGTGTAGAATACAGGGAAAGGGTAGGGGGATTTAGAAAAGAGTTAACAGTTGACTTCAATTTTAGAACTTTATTAATTGCTAGCAGTTACTGAGCACTGGCTATGTGCCAGGCCCTATAGTTAGTAAGATGATTGCATTTAACCCTTACAAGAGCCCATTGGGGTAGGGACTGTTATTAACCTTATTTTATAAAGTAACCAAGGGCACAGGGGGATTCAGCAACTTGCCCCAGGTCTTACAGCTGGATTCCCACTCTGTCTGGCTCCAAAATTTGTGTTCTTTGCATAACTGACCATGCATTATGAACCAGGGTGTCCAAGAGAACCCCGGGCAGAACAGCTGTGGAAACCAGTGGCCCTGGCCCAAGCACCTCTCAGTCCTTGCCCAGCCCTGACTTTGTCTAGAGGGACTGAAGACATTAAACAGATGCTAGGCAAAGCCTTCTAGCTGCCTGTGGAAGACTTGGGCATAGGCCGGGGGCACCAAGCTTTTTTGGTTGCTGCCAAGCTGCCCTTAGTCTCACGTTCATGATCATCCTCTGCTCCGGCCACTGCCTCTCTCTGCAGGCAGAGCTGGACAGCATCAAAAGCTTGGCTCTCCTCAGATCCCACATTACTGCGGATTTCTCCTCTATCTAAGGAGATAAAGCCAAAGACAGTCTTTTGCTATTTCTCAGCCCTCTGTGACAGCATAGAAGTCTGTGCATTGTAAAGATTTCCCAAAAGGAACTCTGTTGTAGTTTTTAGAAGTGAACCAGTAGATGCAGGGTAGACGTGACCTTCAGCATATCTTTGTGAAGTCCTCATGCCCTCTTGACCTGTTAGTTGGACCTTGTAAGCTCCTTGAGGCCATGACACATAGCCCCTTATGTTCCTTTCTTAGTGCATTCGTGCTGTGCTGGCCTAAGACAGGTATTTGAGGAATGTTGGTTGTGCTGACAACCTTAGGAAGTTGGGGCTTGAAGAGGCTGTGGGCCTGAGGAGTGAGGGGCGCAGATTCTGGAGCCAAGCTGCTGGGCTGGATCCTGTCGCTGCTACTTACCAGCTGTGTCATATTAGGTAAGTTATTTAACCTCTCTGGGCCTTGGTTTTTTATCTGCGAGATGGAGAGAAGAGTTCTTCCCGCCTAGAGATGTGTTAGATGAGTTGTTACAAGTGCTTAGAAAAGTATCTAGCCCAGTATCTATTCCCAGCACAACAAGATAAGCCCAATGGAAGAGAGAAGTCTTTGAAATTAGACCTGGGTTAAACTTTCAGCTCCATCCCTTTCTAGCTGTAACCTCAGGTAGATTACTGAACCTGAGTTTCAGCTTGCGCTTCTGAAAATGGAGATGACAGCACCTTCATTTCAGGATAAGTGAGAAAATTAAAAGCAAGACAGGGCTGGTCTGGTCTTACCCACCCAGAGTAAGACTGCTGTGATCATTTGGTTTCTCAACTCACTTGTTCAGCTGACCGGAAGGTGAGGGAGACAAGGCCACTCGCTGGTCAACCTCATAGGGTGATTCAGCCCTATCCAGAATAGAATGATGAAATAAGTGGAGGTCATGGACAGCTAAGCCCAGAGAGAACCAGATGCTTCTGGATTAGCACCAGCAAGACCAATTCAGTAGGAGGCCTGAGGCAAGATGAGTCCTACCCCAAGAAGATAACATCTTGCAAGGCCCCAAGACAGGGGAGGTAGGACAAGATGGCCGCTGGCTCTTCCCAGAGCCGTGGTTACTGAGCATCTCATTGCATCTCTGCTCTTGACTATTTTCCAGCAGCCTGGTTTCCGTCACATCTCAGCAGCTCACTACCTGTGTTTGTGTATTTCAGGCCCTGAACAGACTAGTCTGTGCTTTTGCTACTCCTGGGACTGGAGCGCTCAGTAAACCTGACAGACAACGCACAAAATCAGCGTGCTCCCAGCAAACCAGGGTCAAGAACAAGGATTGGAGGGGGACATAAGGAACACCTGTGGATGATCAATGGAGAGACCCTGATTCTTGGAAGCAATATCACACAGGGTGGCCATGCACACTGTCTTCTGGGTTCCTATGCAGTTGGCCTTGTGTGGATGGTCTGATGAGGCCTTTTTTATGGGCTTCTGATTCATTTCCACTGTGACCGCAGCAGTGAGGGCTTTTCTGTCCTTCTGGGCACAGCCTTTGGGAGCCCCTGGAAGTGCAGGAAGGAAGGGTGGGACCATGGAGGGTCTTGGGTTGTGGAGCCAAGGAACCCAACCTGTGTTCTATAGGCAAGAAGCAGTCTGTGGTGGACTCAAAGCAGAGAGGCAGAATAATTTGATGGGTGTTTCAGAAACTTCTTTCACGGCTGTGTGGACAATGAGCTCCTTGAGAAGACAGAGGGAACGTTGGCTACTTTCCAGGTGAAATCTGAATCACTGACTTTGCTTTTCTCTTACGTGTCTTTGATTTGATCTCTAAGGTTAGGACAACTTAATACCCTAACTTGTCCTCTCCCCCCATGTGCAGCAGGGCACCGGGAACTAAGGCAACTTTCCCAAGCTCCTGCTGTGGGCACAACCAGGGAGGGTTCCACGGAGTCCGGAGGCTCAGGACCGGCTCTACGACCCTGCTGCAGCACACCCACACACCCACGTTCACACGCACCTCCTGGAAAGTCACTTTCTAGTTAGAAAAAGAAAGATTATGCCCCCTCTTTGAAAACTGGCTCTGAATCCAAGTCCCACATTAGACTTTTGCAGCTCGCTGCCTCAGTTTCCTTTTGTGTCACTAATCTCACATCATTGATATTTCTCAGTGAGTTTCCTGCCAGTCCCTTTGCTGTGTTGTCAATGTTGCAAAGGTACAAAGTTGACCTTTAGCCCAGTATGGCTCTGAGGCCACAAAGAAACTCTCCTTCGGAAATGCGAGGGATAAACAAATGTTGAATAGGGAAGTCAATGCTGGCTGCCTTCTCTTTGAACGTCTCCCATGCACCTCTTCCTTTACCGTGAAAACTGCCCTCAGCCTCCTGAGTATGTCAGCAGTTTGTCCTAACTGGCTTGGAGCTGTGGTGGCTGCTGTGTGACCCACCCAGTTTCCTCTGTGTCCAGAGCACGCCCACAGGAAGGGCCAGTGTGTGAAGAACGTCCGTGAGCTTGCATTTAGAGTGTACTGTGGATTTTATGTAAATGCTTCTGTATGTGGAGTAGAAAATGGTGCACCATATATCACTTTAACTAACTGATCTCAACTACCTACACTTATTCCCAAAGGCGACATAAATGCTTCGCTGTCTTTTGTATAAATAAAAGGCTTCCAAACTGTACAATGACAAACAGTTGTGTTTCTGCATATTTTCACTCTTTCCCTAACACTGTACAGTGCTTTGCTGTAAATTCATGTGTTATGCACCTATTTTTTGAGTCCTCTGAGTTGAACAACAAACGCAGGTGAAAGCCCCCAGGTCACACAAGCAAACAGAGTTGGAGTTTTGCAGACAGGATGTTGCTGGAGTCAAACTGGATTCTGGGCAAAGGGAGAAGGAATCAAGCTGCAGGCAAGTTTGGACTTTTCCAAACAATAAAAAAAAAAATCTGTAGTTTTTGAACATCTACTAGTAAGATATTATCAGTTAGGTTAGCAAAAGCTTGTTTAAGCCTGTTTGCCGAGACATCAAACCTCCTCACCGGAAAGCAGAGCTGGGAGCCGAGGGAGGTGGCGGTTGCTTTTATGTTCTCTTTAGAGAGCTGAGCACTGTCCCAACAGGATACAATGTTCCCCTTGATCCGAACGGAGACCCGTGCACTGCAGCCAGTGCCGTATTTCATGGTGACAGCACCTGACCCCCATTCTCAAAGTTTAACACCCTCCTTTTCTCTGAATGAAATGCTGACCTGGGACCTGACTGTGCATACATTGTGCAAGGACTCCTGGTCCTTGGCGGGTGGGGGGTGGCTAATGGTGACCACAACTGGCAAAACCCCAGGGGAGAGAAATGCCTCAAGTGTGCCTTTTAAAAGTCTAACATGTCCATCTGTATTGTACAATAAGCCTTTCCTTTATCCTGATTTTAATAAAAATCTCAGAGGCCATCTTTGTATTTCCAATGGGTTACTATATGTTTTGTTTCACTGTGGGATGTATTTCTATCACTAAATTAAAATGAAGCTATAAAACTATTTTTATTTTTTACCCAAGCCCCTTCTCCAGGCCAAATGGGGGCCCCAAAACACAATCATCATTAATTTTTATTCCAGGGAATTCAGAAAAAGCTGAGAACAATGTCCCTTAGGATCACTTTCTAGAATCAACGCTTAACTGCAAGCCTGAATATCTCTTCATTTTGCCACAAGGAAAAAAAATAGTTCACTGGAGAAATCATGTTGCTGATGAAACTTAAACAAGAGGATAAAGTTAAATGTCCCCCATAAATCTCCCAGCTTGGGAAATGAGAACAGTTTCCCTAAGAAGGGATGAGGCTGATGGGGCTGTGCTATCAAGCTGGGCCATGTTTACAAGACTCAAGTTGAGGCGAGCACGGTTAGGACAAGAGCAGGCCGCTAACCCTGTGGCCAAATGGACTTGAAGAAGTCAACTAAGGCAAAACTAAAAATGTTCGAAGGGCTGGCAGAGTGTTTTTAAAAATCTATTTGCCCAAATTTTCAGCCACAAGAAATCATTATTGAAATGTGAAATTGACATGTGAAAAGCCACATAGTTAGTTTAAATCAGGCTTGATTGATACACTGTCTTAACTGACTTTCCCGATGTTACAACTACATGTTTTGCTTCCCACCATGTACCATAATATCATAAGCATTTTTTCATGTATATCCTCATAATTATACTTTAATTTATACATCACTATTCCAACTACTGAACACACCACAAATACATCTGTTATTCTCTTTATTTAGGTTGTTTACAATTTCTATTATAAATAATGCTGCAATGAACATTTTGAGGACTTAAACTTACTTTAGTATTTGAATTACTTTCTTAGGATACATTTCTAGAAATAGAAATAATAAGATGACTACTGTTACATCTCTATGCCTCTGGACACGGTTTGCTAGATTGTTTTTCCAAGAAATTATACCTCGTTATGCAATCACTAGCAATGAATGAGAAGCTTGTTCTCACCAACATTGGGTATTAATATGTAAAATTTGCTCCTTAATTTAATAGTAAGATAATTTACCTGAAAGCTTTAAAATTTTTAGGTAGCAAACATGTCCAACTTTATCTCTATTTTATTTATTTTTTGAATATACATTTATTGATTTTTAGAGAGAGGAAGGGGGGAGAGAAAGAGAAACATTGTTTACCTCTTGTACATGCCCTGACCAGAGATTGAACTCACAACCTGGGTATGTGCCCTGGCCATGAATTGAACCCACAACATTTTGGTGTATAGGATGATACTCCAACCAACTGAGCCACACTGGCCAAGGCCTCCCTATCTTCTTAAGTTGCTTTAGGCTTACAACATTGTCCTCTTCCCCCTTTAAGAGCATCTTGGGCCCCAGTTGATTCCTAGATGCAGGCAAAGCCCAGAACCACTGGTATAGAAGGTGAAGATCACAGTCAGCTTTGGAAGAAGGGCGGTACCAGATCAGTGGAGGCAAGAGTTTCCCTTCTGGGGGAATTTGATGGAAAGCAAAGACAAAGTGGTTTGAGGCAGCAGGAGAGTCAAAGAAGGGATGCTTTTAACAACGGAACAGGTGACCTGCATGTGCTCGAAGACGGCAGGAGGGATTCTGTGGAAAGGGAGGGAGAGATGCAAGAGAACGAGAAACAGGAACGAGGGACAGGAGCTGGGCCACTGGCTCAGGAAGAGGGGTCAGCATGGGTGAGGGAGAAGAGTTCTCGCTCAGAGAGAGATGAAGGAGAGGGTGTGGGTGACAAAGGAGGGGCATCCCGAGGTGTGGGCGTTTGTATCAGCTGGCCCTAATCATTTCAGAGGAGCAGGCTAGCTCCTGGGAGTGGGGTCGGGGCAGTGGGAACCACAGAGAACCACTATACTGGAGGAAAGAAAGAGAAAATAGAAAGTACTAAATCACAGCCAGTTTGGTCAGCTGGTCAACAACACCCCTAATGAAAAGTCCTCATTGAGAAAGGGAACAACAATTTCAAGGCTAGAATCAGAGTTGGACATTATTAGATGTCATTTATTCACCTTATCCTTGCAAGTGTGTGCCCATGAGCTGGCTCTATACATTGTATCAGCCAGGGTCCAATCAAAAGCCAAACTACTTTATGATGTAATTATGTAATGTATTATATATTATGTAATGAGGTTTTTTAAAATGTGGATTAGAACTGAAGTAATTGTGGGACCTGATGAGAAGCCTGTGCAGGACTGTTGCTGCCTCTCAGTTCAGTGGTGGGAATGAAGTGACCCTCGGTCAGGCCGGACTAAAAACTCGGTGTGCAGTGAGGGAGAGCAAAGACAAACGGGAACTCATGAGGACAACTGGGACCTGCACTTGTCTCACCATCTACAGCCTTAAGGAGGTGGTGACCTGCAGGAGAAGCCAGAGCCCTTGTCAGAGTGGCACACGTCCCTGGGGCAGGACCTGGAGGAGATGGAACGGCCCAAGAGGTGGGCCAGCAGACGCCTAACAACACAGGTGAGCCCTAGAGCACCTGGGGCCTACATGGGCCTTAAAAATGGAGGCTGCCTCCCTGCGGCCCCCTGCACCTCCCCTGGAACAGCAGAGGGGAGGGAGTTCCCGGAGACTGGGCTTCAACATGGCTGAGCTGGCAACTTACAAAGTCACCACACAGTCTCCACGTTTAAACTTGTTTTAAAGCGCTCCAGTAACTCATACAGGGATCTTGGACTGGAGTGGGCTGCAAGCAATGTTTGAGTTTTATAAGAACAAGAACAGCAACCTGACAGTTACACTTTGGACCCAAAGTCACATCCTGTGTTCCTGTGGAATGGCGGGGGCTGGGTGAGAAAGATGAAGAAATTAAGCAAAGGTTAAAAGCTCAGAGACACTGACAACACTATGGTGATTAGCAGAGGGAGCGAGGGGGGGGAATAGAAGAGGATGAAGGGGGAACAGTGGCGATGGAAGGAGACTTGACTTGGGGTGGTGAGCACAATACAACACACAGATGGTGTGTTATGGAATTGTACACCTGAAACCTGTATAATTTTATGAACCAATGTCACCCCCAATAAACTCAATAAAAATGAAAAATAATTTTAAAAAATTTTAGAAACTTAGTTTCCTGGTACACACCAGTGGGTACTGAGACACCCTCACTCTGCTGGCAGTGGTGTGAGTGCTAGGGACACTCCTTGGGCCACTATTTTATAACTGTCACTGCCGAAAGGAGTTTGGGGTGAGAGGAGTCCCCAGGGTTTTCAGAAATGTAGCCTTAAGTGAGTTTTTCTTGGCTCGGCACACCCCCTAACCTACGTGTGCTGGGGGATCTGAGGTGGTGCAGGGCCAGCTCTACAAACAGCGCCTGGTGAGAGTGATTAACTCTTGTGTGCAGGCAGCTCAGCTGTGAACTTGAAGACCTGGCAACATCCCGGATCCTCATAAAGCAGCTCACATATTTGCTGTCCAACGAAGCATGGCTGAAATAACACAGCTTCCCTGCTTCAGGTTTGGGAAATGCAGCATCAGCGAGCCCCGAGACCCTGTGGCTTCTGTGGAGGCGGCCAGCTGAGGAGTCAGGTCTTCTCAGGTCTGAGGGAAGCGGCATGTGCCCTGCTTGTTCATCTTCCCCCAACTCCAAACACAAAGGGATCAACACTGAGCTACAATTAGGCAGCCAGGTCTTCCTCCTATACTGAGGCTTGTGTGGCCCCGGCCATGCCTCGAACAGGGCCACGTTTTAGTCCGACTCAGACATCATTTAGTTTTACTGCACATGTGCAGTCAAGTTAGGCTGGAAAGCAAAGCCATTTAACCCCACGGAGGTCACAATCTAAAAATCACGGTGTAGGTTGCATACATCCGAGAGATACATTCATTACTAGTATGTGCTGAAACGTGAAAAATATTAAAAAGACTGCAAATTTACATTTAGTATATTTAGACAATAAAATACATGATTTTTATTTATTTTCAGTTCCAATCTAGAAATCATTACACAAAGAAATATAAAAACATAAAGAATAAAGTTTTTATTCTCAAATAACAGAAACATGGATACTGCTAAAAAAATACAACGAAAAAATGTCTTTAACATTAATAGGATCTGGGTTGGAAGAATTTTGAAAAACAATCTTGGAACTGTGAAAACCCGGCTTCCCAAAGCTTTTTTCTCTCTTTTTCCTTTCCTCCTCCCGGTTTCCTCATCCTCCTTCCCCCTCCCCCTCCTCTCTGTCCTTTGTTCTCACTCCGGAAATACGCACCCAACTGCTCCTGGGACCCGGCCTGTGATGAGAGCTGGGCACAGAGAAGACACAGCTCCTCAGGGGACCAACAGGGGGAGGGCGGATGTCAGGGGAGCTGAGTCTTGAGGAAAAAGCAGGAGTCACCTGGTCCTCCCAGAGCATTCCTCCACCCAAATGTCCTCTTTGTGCCCTGCGCCAACCTCGAGACTGTCAGAAGAAAGGAAGAGCCAGGCAACCAGGGGTAAAGCTTGAAGGCACACTGCTTATCGTTATCTCTGGACCCCACCTCCTGGGAAAGAAATCATCCTCAAAGGGTGATCCCCAAACTCTTCTAACCTCTCGACTCTCCAGAAAGTGCCCAAAGTAAAGTTTCAAACACCCAGTCACCTGCCCACTTTCTATTAGAGCCTACTACTAAGTCCTCTCAGCTGTGTTGACCCATAAAAATTCTGCCATTCTCTTAAAACACAAACACCTCACTTTCAAGTCCCTTTCCTGTTATTCACAGTTTTCCTAGCTGCTATGCTAGGTTTTGCTGTCGCCTGTACTTTCACTCATGCCCCATCCACACCAGCGCTTGTAAGGTGGCCAGAAACTATTTTAAACATAATCTGGCTCCCAGCCTGAGAGTCAAATGTATTATCCATCTGCCCCCCTGGTATCACACCTGTCCCCTGCACAGTGACCTCTGGTATCTGGCCACTGTAGCCGCAGGCATTAACTGCTCAGGAATTAAAACCAGTGTTGGCAGAGGGGCTCTAGAATGTTCACACCACAGTTACCAGATCTGCAAAATGGTATTGTCCTGAGACTAAAGGCTAAGCTTAATAAACATGCAAGACCTTGAAACTGGGTACCAAGAGGGATTCACTTCTTGCAGAATGTTTAGGAGCAGCAAGCATGTCGCTTATCTGCACAGCCTCGTGGATGCTGCCACTGGGCGATTTGAGGGTCTCTGAGGTTGCTATGGGCCTGGAACCAGAGCACTGCCGATATGTTTGTTGTACAGAGAGTTAGAAGAGGGGGTGGGACCCTGAACCAACAGCATTGAGTCACCTGGGAGCTGGCTAAAAATGCTGGATCTTGGGCTCCACACCTGACTTAAGGAAACAGATTGTGCATTTTAACAAGATCCCAAAGTGATGTGTATGCTTGTTACTCCCATCTGACAAGCTCTGCTATCGAGCTGTATGGCTAACAGATCACCATCATGTACATAAAATCCTCACCTGAAGAATGCAGGGGAAACTGAGGATTTGAGTGAGTGACTTATCTAAGGTCACATGGCTAGTACTAGAAATGTCTTGCCTTCCTCGAGTTTGGAGCTTTTTTCTACTGTACCACTTTGCAACACTCCTGGCAACAGTAAACAGCAAGTAATAGTGCCATGGACACTTTTAGTGAGCCGTCCCCATATGCCGCACGCTGTTCCAAGTGAGCTGTTGTTTAACCATATTGGACCTACGAGGCAAGGACCTTAATTTTTTCCTCATTTTTAGCCAGTTAAGTGGTGGAACACCAGGAGAAATAAGTATATCCCAGACTCTGTTTGAGTTACCCACCTGGAAGCTGAGTTTTAGATTTCCCAGAAGCAGCTGGGAAGCAGCAAGGAAGCAGGAAATGACACAAACAGGAAACTGGCTGTGCAACTCAGGACGAGGCACCTCACTCCCGTTACTCAACCCTGAAGTGAGGCTGAACTGGATGATCTTTGTGGCAATTTCCAGCCCTGAAATTTTAGAATTCATAATCCTTTCCTTGATATTTACTGATCCCTTTTCTTCTGAGCAGCTTTGATTTAGAATCAGAAACTGTCCACCCAGACCTGTGGAGGCAAAGCCACATTTTACTGTGATGGGGACAGAAGCCAAGCCGCGTGCAAATCCTGCACCCAGCGTGCTGGCCAGCCTCGGCCCAGGTTGCTGTGTGGCATCTTGGGATAATTTCCAACCCAGCTGTCCTACATAAGTTTCTGAGGATGACTTAAAAATCCTCTTTGCTGCTGTACCACACCCTTCCAAATGCAGCTGGCAAGAGGATACCGTTAAAGAAGCAAAGGTGGTTGGGCCTGGAACGTGTCCTGCAAATGCCACACCACGGAATGAGTTAACTGCCAACGAATCAGAAACATATGGCACTCAACACACTTCTCAGAAAGAGCCCTGTTTAAATCTCGGGAATCACTGCTTCTCGAAACAGTTGGGGCTCGTTACCAAATCCGGGATCTCTGAAATCCAGTTTGAAATGCATTGTCAAACACAAACACACCCTCAGGGCCAGATTAATGCATCTCGCTCCAGCCACATGAGATTATTTTCCAAATGTACCATTTGGTGACTGTGACTCAGAAGAGGGCCTGAGTAGGACCAAGTTTCAAAAGACACCTGACCAACGATGCCTCCATAAATACAGCTTAAAACAAATCACAATTAAGCACTTCTTTAGTCCCAGTGCAAAGAACACGCACTTGCTGCTTCTATTTTCAGAAAATTAATGAGCGATTTCAGTTATGGCAAAACAGCCCTGCAGAACAAGGGTCAGTTTGCTCTTTTCATCAAGAAGCTTTGCCAAATATTTACTAAAATAGGGCAGACTCCTTGTAAAAGTATAAATAGTTTTGTTTCTTATTTAAAATAAAAAGGCCCCTAGCACCTTATATGGTCTGATCCTCTGATAGCACTCGAGTGTTTTTATAGTAGGATTTCCATTGTGGTCTCTGCTAAGAAAAAAAAAAAAGAAAGAAAAATTGTGGCACAAATCCAGAGAAAAATGATGCTTCCAAAAAATGTGATAGAAAACTTTGTGGAGTAAACCGACTAGTGTTGTCATGAGAGGGTAAAGCACATGGCAATGCTGGACTCAGACTCAGCGAAGATTGTTGACTGTAGCAGACTCAGTTGGTTGCTTACTGAGGACATAAGTCTGCTTTCATATTTCTAATCCCTCCTTTTTCCTTTTTTGTTGATAGATCCATGATTTTGCTCAGTTATCCATCCTCAGTGTGATTCAGGAGATTGGCTCCATGAGCAGTTCGATTTAAGCCAATCATTGGAGTACCATTGATTGGTTTAGGAATGGGCATGTGATCCAGTTCTGTCCAATGGAAGGTGGGAAGTCTGTTGAGGGGCTTGGGGAAAAGATTTTCTTGCTCCCAAGAAGGAGAAGCAAGAAGAGACAGATTCCTCTTCCTGTGGATGTTGTCATGTTTGGGTATGACACTAGCATGACAGCCATCTTGCTCTCAGTCAAGGGTACAGCTGACACTGGGGTTGAGCAAGGCAAAGAGAGTCAGCAACACATGAACCAGAGCCCTGACACATCCCAGCTGGGGCCCACCTGCCTTCGGATTTCCTGTTATGTGAAGTAATAAAATGTCCTGGTTAAGTCAGTCTGGGTTGGTGTTTGCACTGTTTGCTGCCAAAAGCATCAAACCCACCTAATACAGCTTTCAGATCAACGTACAGAAGACTAGCCATCCATCCTTTCTGTTACACTGTCCTAAAAACTCCTCCTTACTCATTGTTTGCCAAAAGCCTTCTGAAAATTTAAAATCTCCCCAAATGCTGTAACATAAGCTGAAGGTTAATGAGTAAGTCTAAATGGTGATTCTCAAATGATTGCAACTTACCTCGTTGTCATTTCTCAAAATTAGGTAAAACTCAGAGGCTTACTAAGGGGCCCTTTTTGGAATAAGATACAGTCATTAGCACACTTTTCCAGGACTGGTTGAGTGGAATCCATCTGCCATCTCTCGTGTGTGCTCCTGTAAGGAATCACTGGGAATGTCAAGCATCGGATGGGAGTCAGAATTGACTGCAGAGGCCCCGGAATAGCAAATCTTACTGGTTCACCAGAGGCTCAAATCTCTGGCCAAGACCTCGGGGCAGCTTGGGCTACAGAGACAGGCAGAGGCTTACTGTCCTAAGCCCCATTTGGCATCTCAAGCTCATGCATTAGGAAAAGTTCCTTTGTCCCTTGTGAAAAGTAAAAATTAAAGATTCTCTTGAGTATAGTCTGGTAGTATTTATGCCTTGGTTCACATGTATCCCAATAATAGGCTTCCAATTTTTCCAGACATAAATTTATCTCAAATTGTCCCTTCTGCAAGGAGTCAGGAATTGACATGAAAAATACAAGATATAGTACATATTTTACACTTAGAATTCCTTTACCTCCCTGGTTTTTTTTTTATCTTTATTGATTTTATTAGAGGTCCTTATGCAAATATTCCCAAACAAAACAATGTAAGAAAAAGAGTCAAGGGAATTTTAAAAGCATTCTCTACCTATATATGATGAATAAAAAGGTTGATTTTTCTTTTAATTATTTGGCTTATTGCCATAATTACTGCTTTCTTATGTCTCAATACCTGGTTCAGTGCTAGCAAATTTTGTGCTGCAGGTGGTTACTGAATGCACTGCCAGCTCAAACAAGGCACAAGACTCAACCCCATGAGGACCCCTGACACTTCAATGACGTTTTGGAAGAATGGTGGGGAATTCCCAAACTGAACTGAATCTGAAAATATGTTTTCATTCAATGCTAGAATGCCAACGTTTACCCCTATACTTACCCAAAACTACAAATGAAATAGAGGCTAATTTTTGTGGGGGCATTGGGGTCAGAGCTCATGAGAATCTTGGCTAAAGAGTGAAACTCACAAATCGTAAAACAAATGTCGGTTGTAATTTCTATGTGGATGCATTGTTACAATGGCAAATGTCTGGTTGTGCTGACATTTTGACGCACATCATCACTCTCTTCAAAGACTGTAAACAGTGTGCTTTGAACTGTGTTTAGGAAGAAATACTTCACTATAAAGTTACAGAGGCACTGAGCCCTTGATTTCTCCTCCTTCCTGGAAGTATGCAGTGCCTGCCTTACAGATACTGCTCTGGGCAGTGTGATGCACAGACTCAGAAACTACACCATGTAACAGGCACAGAGTTCGACTTCAGATTCACAGCCTTCGGGACTCTTCCCTTAGATGTGAAATCCCATTACAAGGCTCATGACTATGTTAATAAGGCCGTCGTCCATTGCCTGTGTTACACTTCAAGCAAAGGGAAGAAGACATGGTGCATTTGTACCATGGGACAGCGGTCTTTGATGATAACAAATGTCTTCTAGAGCATACCTTGGTTTGCAAAGTGGTTTTCCATAGGTCATTTTATGTGGACTTCTTGATAATCCTGGTGGGATTTTATAGACAGGAAAAACAGAGATGAAATCAAAAGGCTCGAACGACTTGCCCAGGTTCACATTTGGAGGCAGAGCTAAAACTTGAGCCAAGCTTTTCCTCCTGGTCTAGTGCTTCCTTCATGAAACTGTGCTGTCTCAGCACAAGCACAATATTAAATGACAGAGAGTAGATCTGGGTTCAAATTTCAGCTCTGCCTTTTATTGGTTCTATGAACTTGGGAAAGTTCCTAAGCCTCAGGACCCTGCCCCAGTTTTTTTTTTTTTAATAAAATAGAAATAATAATATATGTATCAGGGGGTTAGGGGACTGAATGCATTAATGTGTGAAGAATACAAAGCATTGTGCTTAGCACAAAGCACAGTATTTAGCAAGTCTTCAATGAATAATAGCTATTTTAAAAAGGGGGCAAATTAGCCTTGGTTGAGAACTTTGAATGCAAATTTTATTTCTGTGGCTTTTCACTCTGTTACTGACTCTGTTAGTCAAAGATGTACTGAGAGTTCCACTTCTCTGCCCCACCGAATGAAGGCAAGGGGCCCTTGTTAAGTACACCTGGAAAAACCACTCTACCTGACCTCTGTTTTTAGCACACAGAGCTCTCCATTGTTTGTGGTGTGGTGTGTGCATGCGTGTGCATGCATCCTGGGTGTCTGGGGGGAAAGGAGGAAGACAGGAGTGAAGGACTCTGGTATCAAATTTACCAGCTTTTCCTTCATGTTAACACTCACACAGTACCCAGCCAAGGAGTTGTTGGTGTGGGAGATTAAAACATAAAGGACAGTGGTGACATTTGGAAACAGTCACAGTTCTGTTGGAAAGTGCGCACTGTGACGCAGACAAGGCTGCTATTGCTTTCAAAGACAAAAATTCTGGGGTGGCAAAAGTATGGCTTGGTAGATTTCTTAAATTCACATCATTTGTTTAAAATGCCACAGGGCACAAACAAGTAGCATGAACTACAATATGCACGGTACCTAGAAAGTCAGCATAGAGGAGAGACTGTTTCTTATTACTGTGCTAAGTGAACTGGACATTTCAACTAGAAACGATTTACCTTGTGCCCTACCAACCCCTCCTTCGATCAAGACCCAGAATGTGGGGAAGTTCCAAGATTCGGAGTCCTTTTTCTGAACCTTTTAATGGTAAATGGAGCAATTATTTGCTGGCATGTGCCACACAAAAGGAAAACAAACAATAATTAGTACAAATTTCTGCACAGGGTCAAAACGATTCTTGAAGAAGGATCACAATCCCAAGAATGTGATTCTTGAAGAAGAATTATACTTGGCTAAGAAGATCACACGCAGGATCCCAAATTCTAACTCTTCGTGTTCAATGCTTAGTCATTCCCCAGGAGCCCAGTATCATGAGGCGGGGACGGGGCAGAATTCAGTTGGAGCCTTCAGATCAAGACTTTTCTCTGTACACCTCCTGCCCTTTTTTGGTAACTCAGGGTCTAAGATGGGTTCTAGGGCCCCACCCTTTCCTCCTTTAGGAGTCTCCCTCCCCCCCCCCCACCGTGAGTTCACAGTGGGGGACTCAAGGGGTCCTCTCCTAAAGCAGATCTTGGTTTGGACCCTCCCTCCACGGAGAGCTCTGTGTGAAACTGCACAACACTGTGCAGGGTAGCAGCCATTGTCAAGCCTCAGAAAACGTTTGTTACTTCTCTCCCTTGGAGCAGTGAAACTCTATGGGCTTTAAGGACCAAAGAGAGACCACTCAAGGAATTCTTCTCAGAACAAAGATTTACTTGGAGGCAATTTATTGTCTCTTCCAAAATAGAGCCCTGGTTGGCAACTTTGAAATAAACAGCTCTTGCTAAAAGAAATGCCAAGTGCTGCCTAAGAAGATATCCCCTTATGATATCTTCTTAGATATCACAATCTTTCCATTTTTAATAGGCTTTGTGTCTACTAATGTTTCCGAAAGTCTGGCCTGTTTGCTTCAAATTACCTGAGACACTTGTTAAAATGTAAATCCCTGGCCCCATCTCTAATCCAGTGAATCAAAATTTCTGGAAATGGACTCAGAAATAGGCATCTGAGTAATTCTGATGCACAAAAAAGGTTATAATGATCAGCCCTGGCTGGTGTGGCTCAGTGCATTGAGTGCCAGCCTGTGAACCAAAGGGTCGCCGGTTTGATTCCCAGTCTAGGGCACATGCCTGGGTTGTGGGCAAGGTCCCCAACTGGGGGGATGTGAGAGGCAACCACACACTGATGTTTCCCTCCCTCTCTTTAAGAAAAAAAGTTTACAAAGATCAGTGAGAATTTGCCCTGATAGTCACTCATTCAGCTCACAAACACTGAGCACATACTGCACATCATGCCCGATTCTAGGCTCTGGGAATACAGCAGCAAGTAATACAGACACTGCCCCAGTAAAGCTTCATTAAAAAAAAGAGACAAGTAAATACACAAATAAGCACATTTTAATATTAGGTGGCAATAAGTATCATGGGAAAAATAAAACAGGGCAAAGAGAGAGAATGGAGGTGCTATTTTGCTAAAGTCGGTGGGGGGGAGGCCTTTTGGGAAAGGCATTTCAGCAGAGACATAAAGGCAACAAGCGAGGGTGCAAACCAGCAGACGTCTGAAACGTGTGTCAGGAAAAAGAAAGACCAAATGCAAAGGCCCCACAGCAGAAAGGATGCTTGGCATGTTTGAGGAGCAAGGGGAAAATGTAGCTAGAGCAAAGGGGTGAGGGGAGGGGATGCGGTGAGGACGTGGGATCAGAGAGGCAGGGGGAGGACATCAGATCGGGACGGAGTGTAAGGATGTCGCTGTTACTCCGGGTGTCATGGAAACCACGGTGGGGTGGGGGCTCTGAATAGGACAGTGACATATTCTGCCTCTGGGTTCGAATGAGCTCTTCTAGCTGTTGCATCTCTCTCTGTCTCAATCTTTTCTCTCTTTTTTTTGGTATTTATTTTCTAAATTAATCCTTATTGTATTTTTCCATTACCATTTAGTCCCCCTATACCTCCTCTCCCCCACAATCAGCACACCGTTGTCCATGTCCATGAGTCTTTTCTTCCTATTTGCTCAGTCACTCCACTCCCTCACCCCCAACTGTCATCCAGCTCTCTGTCTATGAATCTGCCCCCATCTTTCTTGTTAGTTCAGTTTGTTCATTAGATTCCACACATGAGTGAGATCATATGGTATTTGTCTTTCTCTGTTATTTCACTTAGCTTAATGTTCTCCAGGTCCATCCATACTGTCATATAAAGTCAAATCTCCTTTTTTATGGCTGAGTAGTATTCCATTTCATAAATGTCCCATAGTTGTTTTATCCACTCCTCTACTGAAGGACACTTGGGCTGCTTCCATATTTGGTGATTTGTAAACTTAAGTTTCTGGTTTCCACTGCCTCCACTACCAGAACCAATAAACATCACAACACCTCTATGCATAACATTAAGCAGAAAAATGATGCAGATTAAATAAAGAAAATAAAATGAGTCTGGGCTCATGACCTGTGGAAGAAAGATTGAAGCAAATATCTACATGTTGGAACCTTAAAATTTCAGCTTTATTACCTTGATTGTGTGACTTAGCTCCACACTTGGCAGTGAGTCAATGTAAACCCCAAGTCACAGCCCTAAAAGCCACCTACCCACAGGGAGTTTAATTTATACCTACAATTTCCGACCATCTTCATTCTCTCCCTTAGATGTACCTGACCACAGTTGCATCTGCTCTCAACCACGACTCGAAGTTGCTTCAAACTGGCCTTTCTTTTTACGGAATTATCTCCATACTTAGCCCACTGAATTTGGAAATCAAATTCTCTACTCAGAATTAGCCGTCTCAGTTATCCAGGAAGTTGAATAGAGCCCTAACCCGTCACACTCTATTTGATCTAAGAAAATGCTGCCTCATTAACATTTCAAATGGGGGGCCCAGCATCCCAGTGAAAGATCCACTTTTTCTACAGTATTTTTGTAAGTAGCCTGAGTTAGCCAAGGGCTGTATGACGGAAAGGCATGGGTGTGAGATTTTGCTGCTGTTGTTTTAAAGTTTAAACCATTAACTGGTAGCTTCTCATGTAACTGACAGAAAAACAACCATAGGTATTCTCTGTTACTAATGCAGTCAAATTAAATCATCAGTCACTCCATGACCCCCAGTCCACTCCTGCAAATGTTGAATAAAATAAACTGCAGATATTTATGTGTTTAACTTATGTGCTAATAAGAGTTTATATTTCCCTAACAGCTGGGCTGGGAGCAGAACTACATTTTTTTGTTTTATTATTATTTTTTAATCTACAAGGAAAAAAGGTAAGGAAGGAGAGAGTAGGGATCAACACTAACTTTGAGCCAGCTGTGTTTCTTCTTCAAGAGCGACCACTGAGGAGGCGATGGTTTGTTTAATCTCAGATATGTAAACAGAAGGAAACCTGTCACCATTAAGTAAGAATTTAAGCACTAATTAAGTCTGATTCCATATAATGGAGATTTAGATATAGTAAATATTGATCCCAAGTGGCTCTGTTTTTTTAATGCATCTTGAATTAATCTTAATGTAAACCAGAGTGTATGTGTTCTTTTCAAAGAAAAATTCACTCATATTCTAAGGGAAATGAGACTGGAAACCACACGGGCTACATTTCCCAGGAATGTATATGAAAGACCACAGCCTTGGAGCTATGCTATCTGCTATCTGTATTCGGCAGCATAGCTTGGGGCCTGTCAGTTCACACAGACCAGCAGCAGATCACTAAGGAATCCTAGGCAACATTAAACACACACACACACACACACACACACACGCTTATATAAACTGACCCAAAGTGTCACAGACTCCAAGATTTTAAGATCTATTTTCTAAAGTCGATTGCATAACTCCAAGTGTGCATTTAAAATATTTGAAAAAAATTTTAATTAATTTACCAGTGACTCCAGCTCCCATTTCAGTCCACCTCTCTGATAGCTAACTGAAAATCCAGATTGCCTTTGAGGGCATGGAGAAATAAACAGTTCTGAAACTTCACAGAAGAGGAATTTATTTAATGCTGCTAAGGGAGTTAGTGATTTCCCAGTTTACTTTGAGATCATCTTTGTCATTAAAAAATACATTCTTGTCAAATGAGTTAACCTTTAACTTTTCTTTTTATGTAAAGATGATATACCTATATTACCTTCTTAAAGTTTTATTAT
This sequence comes from Artibeus jamaicensis, assembly GCF_021234435.1. Taxonomy (NCBI): domain Eukaryota; kingdom Metazoa; phylum Chordata; class Mammalia; order Chiroptera; family Phyllostomidae; genus Artibeus; species Artibeus jamaicensis. Next base: position 36,292,510 of record NW_026522025.1, on the reverse strand, counting down.
TTTTTCAAACAGTTGACACATAGAAAGGCAGGAATGAAACAAAGCCAAAAAACTCACCTAGAACAGGTAAATGATTTTCCTAAGAGGGGAATTTTGTCATACTTTGAATTGGTAGATAGACCATAAAAGTGTTTTGGTAACAGCATCTTAATTTTATATCAAATCACAGTCTTAGAAAAGACCGTCCCCCTCTTCTGTACAGAGTTATCCCTGGAAATACTAGCATTTCTCTGAACAGTTTGATAACTGAAATAGAAATCAAGGAAATAAACTAGCCGAGCTACCCATTTTATAGGTGAAGAGGACTGAGGCTTCTTCTGCAAACCCACTAAACCGGTGATAGCTTAGATGAGGGCATATGTTAAAGGGGAAGCCAACAGGAAGTGGCCATGGATGGACTGTGGAGGGAGAGGAAAAGGAATCAGGGATGACCTCTAAGTTTTTGATTTGAGGAGTTGAAAGGACGGTGATGTCACTTCCCAGGATGAAGACTGAAAGAACAGGCTGTGAAGGTGGGGGACACAGGCTTCTGTGGTATATGATGCTGAGATGCCTGTTAACCAACTAAGTGGAGATGTTAGATAAGCAGTTGAATATGTGAACCTGGAAGCTCAAGGGAGCTCAGGGCTGGAACTGAAGAGCGGATGGAGGGCAGAGCAGGCCCAGGATGGAGCTCTGTGTAGGGACACGTTTCAGTAGGAAAATCGGAGTGGGGAAACTCATCATTTTGAGCTCCTCTGAGTATGTTTACTACTTTGTTTAGAGTTGTAAATTCCTACAACAGCAAACATATCCGTATGCAAATATATGGTTCAAATATATGAACAAAAATATATTTAGAGGTCAAACGTTGATGAATTTTGGATTGCTTCAGTATTATTTTTAATTATTGCAAATCAAGAGTTGACTAAATTCATGTTTTCATATCCAGTAGGAACTAGTTCAATAAATTTGACAAACGCTAGTGAGTGGCTGTTGGCTAGGACACCTTGGGCTTGTGTGCTAGTTACACCTCTTAATTAGCTATGTGATCTCAGGCAAATAAATGGTGGTCTGAGCCTTGGGTTCCTGAGGTATAAAATGGCTTTGGGAGGATTAAGTGAGACAATTAAGGTAAAATACCTGGAACAGTTCCTAGCACAAAGTAAGAGCTCAACAAGAGGAAGCTATTATTACTGAGAGAAGGACGTTCCTTCTCTCAGTAATTCTCCCAGGACCTTCCAATCTGGTGAGAGAAAACAGACATGCCAGGAAATGCCAGGAAGAAGTTTCCAAAGCAAGATGATTTGTTGTGGGAAGAGACCTCACTAGCACACTTTTGTTCCTTTCTGGTCAACTGGAGTCAGGATGGTCCTGGCCTTCCCTGCTCTCCTGGGTGGCTAAAGCCTGATGGCAGGTCCGCCCCAGCCCTTGGAGAACTGTTTTTGGCCACTGAAGAGACACTGACTCCTCAGGATCTGGAGCCAAGGGCAGCTGGCTGGCTCTGTCTTGGCCCCTTCCTTCCTTTGGGTGTGTCTGCCTTCCCCACTTCTCTCCATTTACCCGCCTGAGTCTCCTCCCAATTGGAACCTCACTCTACTCCTCCCAGGGTCACACTTGGTTTCCTGATGTGTTGCTGTGTTCCTAATTAGCAGTTTCAGCTGGCCTGAGGTTTGCAATAACAAAGGCCATGGTATGGAGAGGATGTGTTCTTTGAACCAGGTCTCACTGCTGGGCTGGGGTCCTTTTAGCCGAACCTGAGGTGCAGCCATCCAGCCTGGAGATGCAGAGCTCAAATGAAGGTTGTTTGGGGACGTGGGCTGAAGCCCTTGTTTGCATGACCTGCCCTGGTTTAAGGTGCTGCTATACTTCCATGGGCATAGATTCCATCTCCTATGATGGCATATGGCTGTCTGTCCCTGCTGGATATGGCTACTTGGCTCATTGGTGTAATTCACTTTGGATCCTGAAATATTTCCTTCTTCTACTCTTCATACCACAGCAGCTTCAGTAGCCAAAAGATCAAATCTAAGTAGCAGACAAGATATGCTTCCTGCCTTAGTCTTGCCCTATTGGCAGGCAAGCCATCTCTATTGCAAAAGACAGAGTGTGATAGAGTGCTGGTTGGTGCGTAGCTCAATTTCTTTCTTTTTTTTCTCAACTGCAATAGCTCAGTTTCTCAGGTTTTGGGTCTCAAGGCAATGTGTCACCTGTGTCTCCAAGGATTTATGGGGTTGAAGAATAACAGCAGCAACAAAAAATGTATAAATGTAAAAATGCTGCATACTGGTAAACAATATCTCATAAGTTTATTTTAAACACTAAACATTCTGCACAATAACAGCTTCTAAATGCTCTTTTAACATGATTACTTTTGTACTGATTAACTGAGTGCTTCAATCTATTAATAGTCCTGAGCTTTGTTGAGTTTCTTTTTACACTCTGATTTTTGTAATTTCTACCTGAGTTTGAAAGTTAACAATAGGCATCACTGTGTGCCAAGGAAATTAGGTCAGGCCTGGCTTCCTTCCGCCTGACAGAAGGCATCAGAAAACTTGGGATGTCAGAGCGTGGAGAGGGGCCGGAGTGGGTTTACTTCAAGGGTAGGTTTAAGCTTTGAGGACCTTTCCTTGTACAGGCCCCTTCCAAGGCCCTGTACCTGATTTTGTATTTGTGATTTTGCATTCTTTTTCTTTTGAAGAACCAGAAATTATAGGAACTTAAAACTATATTAAATTTGAGTCTACCCCAGAACTCACTCCAGGGACAACTAAGGGAGCCTGCCACCTCTGGGACTCTCCAGCCAGCCTGCTCAGCAGGGTCAGAGGGCTGAGCTGTGAAACCATGTTGGGCACAGTTGCCATATCCATGGCACCCAGGCACTGATGAAGGGCAGTGTTGGGAGAAAGGTCCCAGGAAGCAGGCTACTGTTGCAGAAGTCTGGGTGATCCAAAGCAGTAGACATTCACATCCATGACTGAATGCCAAATGGAGGTGGTTTTTGATGGAGTGTTGAAACAACAAATTTACATTAAATGTAGGCTGTGGGGTACGGCTGAACATCCATCTGATCACCTCAGAGAGCCTCCCAAGTCCCCCTGTCCTCCTGAGTGTGCCTCATGTACACCCAGATCCTCTTCGTTTGGGGGACCTTGTGTTCAAGTTTTCCTTGTTCTCTTCACATCCCATTTGGGGATCTGGTTATTGCTGTAGTTTTTGTGACTTCCATTTAATCCTAGCTGTTTTCTTGGAACTCTAGCCAAGTTCCAGGATCCACCTTACCTGCATGGAGGTCAGGGAATGTAACTAGTAATAGATTTCAAACCACATTGTAAATCCTTTTGGGGCTGTGTGTTACCGGGAATAGCTGAGCTATAAAATTGGAAGAATTAAATCTATGTGTTTACAGAAATGTGCCAATTGTAAAACTCCTCCTCTTTCTAACTACAGCCTTTGTGGTGCAGACAGAGCTTTGGCTACACAGAAGGTGGATCAGAACTGGGGACTTGGGTTTACCTCTGGTAGCTTCCTGTGAGTGTCTAAGACAACATCTTGGTCCCATTTTCCCCACAGCACTTTGAAATGACTCTTCTGGTGGGATGAGCAACTTCTTCATTGAGTCTGTAATATATTCCTCATCAAACACCCGTCACGTGCGCCCTTCCACATGAACAGGAAGTGCCCCTCCCTCTGAGGTGGAAATGGTGCTGTCAACACCGACCCTGAGAAGGTGCATGCTTTGTGAATGACCTCGATGAGCTCCACCAGCTAGCTGTCATGGTGTCCATCCCCTTCACAGACAAGCCAGCTGGAAGTAACCCTCTGGGTCACTAGTACAGAGGCAGGAGAAAGGGCCTCCATCCTTTCCTTCCTGTCTCCCTGCTCCCCCCCTTTTCCTTCCTCTCTCTCTCCTTCTCTCCCACCCTTCTTGCCTTTCTCTCTTTCTTCCTGTGGCTCTCCTTTTCAAGTGTCTATTCCCATTTCCTACTCTTAACTTTGCTATTTCAATCATTAATTGGCTCTGATTGGCTCCATGAGCAGCATGTAAAGTAAAAGAAGGTTCTGCCAGCTGTTCTGGGCCCTGAAGAACATGGCCCCACCCCATGTACACACACATATATATAACACATACTAAAGGAGTAATAGAAGAAGGAGGTAGCTTAGAATCATACAAGAGAAGTTAGACAGCCCTAGGCTTTGAATCCTGGCCTGGACACTTACTAGTGGGAGAACTTGGGTCAGTAACTGAACCTCTCCGTGCTTCTGTTTCTTCCTCAGATACGTCATCAGGATAAGAACATTGCAAGGGCAAAATGAGAATTCAAATCTATAAAATAGGAGCCCACTAAGTGCTAGATATTAGTATTTGCATGATTTGGGCAACTATTTAATAAAAATTTGTGTGATTTGTGATTTTAAGAAGAAAATACCCAGGAATGAGTTATATCATCTGGTTTCTAATGGATACAGACTGGTAGGAAATAAGTCAATCAGTAGGTCAGAAACTGGCATAAAGTAATAGGAGGTTTAACTCAAAGACCGTTTTGGTTTGGTCTTGGCTCATGACCCACTGAAGACCAACCCACCGAAGTTCATTCATTGGGAGCCGAAATAGGGAAGCAGGATTATGATAAGAAATAGTTGGGTATCTCAGATAGCTGAGTGTCACTCTCCTGTGGCCTGTGGGTGCTGTGCATACAGGAGCAGGGACCCAGGATGTCCTGTCAGTGGAGGGTCCACAGTCTGACCTGGGGACACTAAAAACCCTACTCTGCCCAAAAGCGTCCCTCCAGCAGTTGGTAGCTACATTGTGATCGTGGCACCATGTCTTCGGAAATGTTAAAGCAGGTTCAGAGAGTGCATCTTCAAAAAAAGAAGAAATAGCAAAGCAGGACACCTCCAGGCATGCTTTTAGCACCTTTAAAGTTTTTTTAAATAAGATATAATTATTATATGAAATCTTATTTGTCTCAGGTGTACAGATGACTCAATATTTGGACGTATTGCAAAATGATTGCCACCTAAAATATTGATACATGCCTTGGCCATCGTCCCAATATACTAAGGTTGTGGGTTTGGTCCCCGCCCAGGACACAAACAAAAATCAACCAGGGAGTGCATAAACACGTGGAACAACAAATCTCTCCCTCTCCCCCCCCCCATCTCTTCTCCCTCTTTAAAAAAAATAAAACAAAGTTTAGATACTTGCCCTTCTCGAGCTCAGGCTGCCCCCACCGCCCAAACTTGTGCTCTGCATGGTTTCCCAGCATCACCTACCATCAGAATGCTCATCCGCATTCCACTGCTCTCAGCTGACTGTAAATTGCACTAAGACACAATCTCCAAACAAATCCCTGTGAAGAGATTAAGGACTGGTAATAAGAATAACAGCACTCAAAAACACTGCCTGTGTACCGGGAACTTTACAGAACATAATTATTTCTAATCTGTAGGGTAATTCTGTATGGTAGTTGTTTTTTCTTTATGCTGTTATATAGATGAGAAAAATGAGGTACAAACAGGCAATTAATTTGGGTGAGGTCACACATCTAGTACATGGTGGAATCAGGATCTGAACTCAGATTTGTCTGTGAATGTTTTTGGAATCTTCACCTACATATTGCCACAAATGAAGTCTGCAGTCGTGTGTCTGCCTGAATGACAATCAGCGTAGTTGCTAAGGGAGGGGAAACTGATGTTGCGGAGGCAAGCCTAATGGTCACAGGGAACTCTGTAGCCAACCTTCATGTCTTGTGCCTTGAAACAGTGGTTCCTAATTTTTTTGGCACCAGGAACCAGCTTCATGGAAGATCAGGTGAGAGGGGGTGGCGGAGTAACAGGCGGCAGAGCTCTGGTGAGCTTCGCTGGTGGCTCTGGAGTCAGGGACCTCTGCCTTAAAGGACAATTTCTATCCCTTTTGGGTAAATTCCTCCCACCTCCATGTTGAAACCAAAGGATGACTAGTACTCCATCAAGAAAAGGTCAACATGGTGCAGCCACTGTGGAAAACAGCATGGAATTTCCTCAAAAATTAAAAAATGGAACCACCTCAGAACCCAGTGATTCCATTTCTGGTAATATGTCTGAAGAAACTTGAAACACTGAATTTGAAAGAATATACGCACCCTTATGCTCATTGCAGCATCATTTACAATAGCCAAGCTCTGGGAACAGCCTAAGTGCCCATCAGTAGAGGAGTGGATAATAAAGCTGTGGTACATTTACACAGTGGAATACTATATGGCCATAAAAAGGAGAGAATCCTACCTTTTGTGACAGCATGGATGGAACTGGAGACTATTATGCTAAGTGGAATACGCCAGTCAGAGAAAGACAAATACCATATGATTTCACTCATATGTAGAATCTAATGAACAAAATAAACTAACAAACAAAATAGAAACATATTCATAGATACAGAGAACAAATTGACAGCTCTTAAAGGGGAGGATGGTCAGAGCCTAGGTGAAGAAGGTAAAGGGATTAAGCAAAAAGAAAAAAAAGAAAGAAAGAAAACTCATAGACAAGGCCGACAGTGTGGTGATTACCAGAGGGAATGGGAGTGGGGAAGGTAGAAGAGGGTAAAGGGGGGATAAATGGTGATGGAAGGACACTTGACTTTGGGTGGTGAACATATAATACAACATACTGATGACATGTTACAGAATTGTACACCCGAAACCTATATAATTTTATTAACCAATGTCACCCCAATAAATTTAATAAAAATTGAAAAAGAAAGAAAGGAAAATATCAACATGGCAACAAGCAAAGGGGTTTGACCATGGGGCACTAACAGGGGTGGCAACTATTCCAGAAAGGATGTTGTCGGTGTGGGACACAGACAAGCCACACGGTCCCCAGGAGTGGCAGGGAGGAGAGTAAAGACATGTGGCCATGAGGAAGGATTCCAGAACTGTCCTAGGCAATGTGTCTGGTGTCCTGGGGGCCAGCTGAGTCCGGTTCTCAGCAATTATATTGGAACTGCTCTCAGAGACTCCTGTATTGTTGGTGCCCAGCCAGGTGAAGAAGGTTTGAGGACTCCAGGGTGTAGAGCAATATACGGTGCTACAAGGCAGGTGCTGGTTTGGGAGCACTTGGGTCAGGTCCTGAGTCTGCTACTGAGGAGAAATGTCAGACTTGGTAAATTGATAAACCCTTCTTACTCCCTACTTCATCTGTCAAGTGTGAATAATAATTTTACAGTACTTCACCAGGGTATTTTGAGGATTAAGTAGGTTAATGTATGAAACCCCTGAATAATAAATACTCAATAAATGTAAGCTTTTAGTATGTTTTTTTTAATTTCTTCACAGAGTATAGTGGTTCTCCACTAGGGCAGTTTTGTACCTCTCCTCTCAAAGGTCATTTGCAAATGGGAGACAGTTTTGGCTGCCACACCGGGACAGTGAGTGCTCTTGGCACCTAGTGGGTAGGGGTCTGGGATGCTGCTAAGCACCCTACATTGTACAGGAAAGCCCTTACAAAAAAGAATTACATGGCCCAAAATGTTAATATCACCAAGGTTCATAGAAACCAAACCATATACATCTTCTATTGTTCACCAAGAAATTGGAAAAATATTTGTTCCAACATGAGACCAGAAAAAGCTGGATTAAGGAGGTTAGCAAAGAGCCTCTTTGGTATGGATAAGTGGAGCTGAGTCCACCTCATTTTGACCCAGTTTTCAAATTCTACTTTCAGGATCGGTTAATCCATTGAATGTCTTGTCAAGCAATAGTTGACTACTTTGACCCCTGTGCTTTTTATTTTTCTTTGTAGAGGATATCACCAGCATTCTGCAAGACTAATGAATAGTCACAGGGAACTAAAATAGGCCATGTTACTTTCTGAGCTTCTGCAGCACTCTTTCGTCTATGAAGTTTTCCTGACAACAATGGTTTTACTCACTTTCCTTGCAGAAGATTTTATAAAGTCCTATTTGCAGGACTTTGTTGAAGATATCTCCTCCACCAAGAATTCTACTTTGTTCTGCTTGCACCCTCCCCCAGTTCCTTGACTATTGAAACTGGAAATTTTATTCATCTTTTAAGGTCGACTTCGCCTCTTGCAATTTTGCCATGTAGTTGGAAATTTTCTCTTTCCCCTCTGGACTTGGTTATGGTCTGGTCACACCCCAACATAAACTGAAGTCGTCTGACAGCTTTTCATGAGAAGACCCTGTCTCTTTCTTCTTTACATCTTCCAGGGTTTCCGATGCTCAGGCTCAGTAAGTGTTTGAATGAGTGGATACCCGTACAGATTCCCACAGTAATACTCCCTCACTGCAAGCCAAATGCAAGCGAGGTACAAGCTCAGGGAGAGCCGTGCCCAGGCCCAGTCCTCTGCTGTGCATTTCTGTGGTGCCGCATGTCTCTCTCAGATGAAGCCATTTTCCTCTCAGATTCCTTGGGAAAATATCCCAGGCATGTATGATAAAAGTCAGCACTCTGGGCAGGGGACTGACTGTCCAGCTGAATTTACGACTCTACCCTCGAGGATCACGGAGCTAAACTGCAAAGAGCGTGGGGCCCAGGAATAAGAGGAGACTGTAGTGTGAATGCCATCACTGGGCCCCCTGCCCTGATGCAGCCAAAGGGCTCTGCCCAATCTCTATAGGACTGTTGTTAGCAGCCGAAGGGTGTCATACCAGTGTCAAAGGAAAGTTCACATTTCCATGGACGGCCCAGAGGCCAAGGGAGAGGTCAGATGCATCTGTGGGACTTTTGTCTTGTTGTTCTTTGTTGAAACCCACATGTGGGCCTATTTTGATCTCGCACGTATCTGCATGTGTTTCTGGGTGGATGAGAATGCTGTGCAGCTGGACCCTGAGTAATGGTTCCGGCCTTCGACAAACTCCTCAGAGGAGCTGTTTAGACAGGGTCGCATTCTGCTCTCAATTTCCAATTTGGCAAAGGAAACTGCATATTCATCTCATCAAGTGAGGGGAGAGCTAAGGGCGTTGCCATCAGTTCTTCTCCATTCCCACATGTGCAAGTCATGAAAGAAAAATTCTGACTTTTTCTGTAATGTCAATTTATAGCTTAGTCCCTGGTACCTAGTAGGTGTTATTTTCTAACTTTCTGTTATGAAAAAAATTCCCAATGTGTACAAAGAGAACATGCAAGAAGATTTTAGGCCCATAAAAACGTACCTATGATTCAGTGGCAACATTTATGAACTCATGGCCCACACAAGGTGGGGCTAAAGTAGGTTTACAGTTGTGAGGATACAAAGCACAGAGTTTATTCCTGTATTATTATTTATTAATTATTATATATGTTCCATATGAACAACTGTAAACCTTCCTTTCCATACCCTGTATTATCTCATATACAACCCCACTTACTTCCTCCACCCCAGCTGCATTATTCTGAAGCAAACTCCAGACATCCTTGAATTTCTGTATGAATTTCTAAAAGAGGACTCTTTAAATAAAAGAAAACACATAGCTATAACACCATTATCATGTCTAAAAGAATAGCAATAAGTCCTTAATATCATCAAATAGCTAGCCAGTGTTTCAATTTTAAATTTTCTCATAAATATAATTTTTTGAAAGTTTCTTTATTTGACTCAGAATCTAAATAAAGTCCACACATTGTGACTGGTTGCTATGTTTTATTGTGTTTATTTTTCATCTGCAGTTCCCCCTCCACCTCCCACATTCTCTCACTCTCTCTCTCTCTCACATTCTCTTCCCTTGAAGATGCTGAGTTAGCTCTGTGGAGTTTCTAGCAGTCCAGGGCTTCTGAACTCCCAGGGGTCTCACTGCACATGTTTCGCTTTGTTCTGGTTTTCCTGTAAATTGGTAGTTGGATCTTGGGCTTGATCAGCTTCAGGTCTAATTTTTTTTGGTAGGGCTGCTTCATAGATGCTGTGTATTCTTCTACCAGGAAGCATGTAACATCTGGTTTCTCTCTTTTTGTGGCACTAGCAGCTATTGATAATTAATTCCTGGACCCATTAACTCATTAGAATTTGCAAAATAGTGGTGATGATATCCTCATTTTATCATTACTTCTTCATTTATTAGCTGCACTATTTCTATAAAGGGAAAAGAAACTCTGCTGGGTTAACCAGTGCAATTGTTTATGTAAAAAAAGCAAGAGAAAGAAAAAGGAAAGAATTGATTTACTGCACTCCTCTAAGTGTGACAAGTTATTATTACCTTTCAGACGCAACGTGAACTCATGAATTTAAACATATTTGATGCATTTGAATTTATTGCAGTTACTATAATCATTGATTTTCAAAGTGTCCGTTTTGACCAGTGGAGCCTCTTAAAGTTCGCTCCCTGGTCCTTTGATGCAATCCTAGTAGTCTTTGATAACATTTTTAAAATCTGGTATGACGAGATGTTCCAGGCACATTTTGTGCATTTCCTGCTCTAAATATGGAATCAGCTGTTTCTCCAAAGAGCCTTGTTCCTTTCAGTGGGAAAGGGTGTTTCTGGAGCTCACTCTGGGCCTGGGCCTGGGGCTACTCTGCTAACTGCTTACTCATTTCTAGGCCTTTTTAGTAGACAGAGCCAGGAAATATGTTTACTTCTTAAGAGAAATATATCATGAGTTCATATGAATATTTCCAATTCGGATTCAGGATTACAGGGATTTTGCTTAACTTCTTTAATTTTGTATTTCCTTTTTCCCTAAGTTGAGAATTCTAGTTTTCAAAGATACTGGAAATGATACATTATCACACAAGTATGAATTTGTTCTATCATACAACACGCATGCATCTCAGAAAAACTACCAACACTTCTACCAGCAACATGATTCTGAAAAGAGTCTGTGTGGGTTTTGTTCTTGTTTTAGTTCTTGTTGCCCCCAGGGCACATCTCCCTGGGGGCCTGTAGAAGCTCTGGTTTTAAAGTCCCAGGGAGAAGTTCCCTCTGCGTGGCTATGCAAACTGTAGGCACATATAGAATCATTTGTTTCATTTTGTGTTCCTTTATTTTCATTTTAAAAGCAAAAATTAAATGTAATTTTTTAAACTTTGCAGCAGAGATTTATTTAAATTGTTTTTTTAATATTAAATTTTATTTAGTTACTTTTCAAGTACATTTTTTTTTATCTATTTCTCCCATCCCACCCCCCGCCCAGTCTCCCCCCTCCCTCCCATTCCCCCCCCCCCCAGTCCTCATCTCTGTGTCTTTCATACTTGTTCCTCAAAATCCCTCCCCCTTTTACCCCTTAAGTTCCCTTCCCTCTCCCCTCTGGTCGCTGCCCACTTGTTCTCTATTTCAGCGTCTTTGTTTTTATTCTGTTTGCTTGTTTGTTTTATTCTTTAGCTTCCTGTCAAAGGTGAGATCATATGGTATTTGTCCTTCAATGCCTGGCCTATTTCACTCAGCATAATGCTTTCCAGTTCCATCCATGTTGTTGCAAAAGGTAGTAGCTCCTTCTTTCTCTCTGCTGCATAGAATTCCATTGTGTATGTGTACCACAATTTTTTGATCCATTCATTTACTGATGGGCACCTAGGTTGCTTCCAACTCTTGGCTATTGTAAATTGTGCTGCTATGAACATTGTGGTGCATAGGTTCTTTGAAATTGATGTTTTAGGATTCTTGGGGTATAATCCTAGCAGTGGAATTGCTGGGTCAAAAGGCAGGTCAATTTTTATTTTTCTGAGAAAATTCCATACTGTTTTCCATAATGGTTGTACCAGTCTGCAATCCCACCAACAGTGAACTAAGGTCCCCTTCTCCCCACACCCTCTCCAACATTTGTTGTTTGTTGCTTTGTCTATTATAGCCATCCTGACTGGTGTAAAGTGGTATCTCATTGTGGTTTTAATTTGCATCTCTCTGATAGCTAACGATATTGAGCATCTCTCCATGTGTCTCTGGATATTCTGTATGTCCTCTTTAGAGAAGTGTCTGTTCAAGTCCTTTGCCCATTTTTTAATTGGGTTCGATGTCTTCCTAGAGTGGAGTCGTGTAAGTTCTTTGTATATTTTGGAGATTAAACCTTTGTCTGAGGTATCATTGGCAAATATGTTTTCCCATACAGTTGGTTGTCTTAAAAATATGGAACGCTTCACGAATTTGCATGTCATCCTTGCACAGGGGCCATGCTAATCTTCTCTGTATCGTTCCAATTTTAGTATATGTGCTGCCGAAGCAAGCACTGTAATTTTTAAATATAATTTTAAAATGTAATTTTATAAAATACTTGGTTCCAAGGTCAAATCTATAAAACAAAATATATTTAAAGTAGTCTAGCTTCTATTTCATATCTGCTTCACCCTATTTTCTCCTATATCTACAGGTAATTATTTATGTCTAAATTTCATGATTTATCTTTCTATTGCTTGTTTTTAAAATGTTATATACACATACAGATACATATTTTCTTTTTTCAGATATATATATCTGAAACATAAGAAATATCTAAACCTGTGGATGATTTTTACAAGAATTTATTTGAGCCAAAACTGATGACAAGTGACAGGAGGCAGGTTCTCAAATGCTTCGGAGAATGACCATTTATAGTTTCAGTTAGACATTTGGAATTAAGAAAGATTACATGAAGATGCAAGAAAGTATATATATATTCGTATATATATATGAACATTTTTTCCTCTCTGATTTTTTTTTTTGCTTGCTGTATCTTGGAGATTACTCCATAGCAGTACATAAAGATATTTTTCCTTTTTTGAGACTTGTTTAGTTTACACAACCAGTCACTTAATGATGGTTATTTGAGTTGCTTCATCTTTGTTGACAAAAATATTAACAGCCTGGTGTTTCTCTCTCTCTCTCTCTCTCTCTCTCTCTCTCTCTCAGTATTTTCAACTGTGTAGCATTGGAATGGATTCCTAAAAATGGGATTGCTGGATAATAATAGTTTGAAAATTTTTCTTAACAATCTCAAACTTAAAGCAAAGTTGCAAATGAAGTACAAAGAACCTTTTTCTCCTGTACCACTTGAGAATAAGTTGTCAACATGAAGTCCTATCACTAGTGAATGTTTAGTATGTTTTTTCTATAAACCAAGACATCCACCAACATGACAGCAATACAACTACCAAAATCAAGAAAGTAACACTTGTCAAATAATATCATCTAATCCTTGGACTCCATTCAGTCTTTGCCAGTAATATCCTTTAAAGCAAAAGAGCTACGTTAGAATCACACATTGAATGTTGGTGTCACATCTCTTTAGTCTCTCCTTCTGAAGCAGTTCTCTTTCCTTAACTTCCCTGACCTCAATACGTTTGATGACTACGCATCAGTTATTTTGTTGTATGTTCCTCAATTTGGGTACATAGTATTACCAGATTTTTTAAAGATGTATTAGATTAATGTTGATCATGTTCTCCTTAATTAGTGTGGGACCTTGGCGGAGAGAGTGGAGCAGGATGGAGAGAAAGAAGCTCCCTCTCGAAGAGAGGGGCCCATCTCCTTTGGAAATGTGTTTATCTTACTGCACACAAACAATCGAGGCTCTTAATGGAGGGTGCAGCAGGCGGAAGGGAAGCCAATTCCCCAGGAAGCTCTGCTAGATAAGAAATCTGTGACTCTGTAAACTTATCTGCTTCTGTGTTTTTGTACTGTCCTTCCTTGTTTCCTCCTTAGTTCCAGTAAAGTCATTTGTAGGGAGAAAAAAGTCTCAGCTTTGTTTCAGCTAGACTAAGAGGAAAGGGATTGATTGGTAAAGAGAGCTTGTCAAGAAAGAATGCCGGGTATGGTGAGTCCACCTTCCCCAGGAGTCAAAACTGGCAACTGGCCCTTAAGTAAAAATGAAATGAAATAATGTATGGAAGATGCCTGCACACGGCAAGCACTGAATGAGTAGCTACTATGAAGACAGTTAAGAGCTCCTCCTTCCTCCTGTTAAGAGGTCTGTTCATACCTCTGCTATAGGCCCTGCCTCATTGCAATGGTCCATGTCTCTCACCCTGCGGGTCTGTGGGAGCCTGCCTGCCACGTCCAATGTTAACCATGTCGTCTGACAAAGTCACAGCATGGGGACTACGACTTCACAGAAGCGTGTTCCAGCCAGGCGGACGTGGCATAAGTGGATATATGGTATTGATTCTGTTCTTGCTGTTTCTTGGTATTCTGACATTTACTTTTCTGATAATTTGGAATCTCCTAGAAATGATGGCCATTCTCAGAGCTAATCAACAACTAGGTCAGACTAAGAACTATGCCACCTTGGCCTTTCCCCAAAATAATACCCTCTCTGAGGGCCCAGAGGAGGAAAGGCCCACAATATCCAGTGAGTCCAAGGGGAAGAATATTTCCTTCCCTGACCCAGTTAAGCAGATGCAGGACAAGTTAATATTAGGTAGCAGGGAGCCAGAATTACCCAGAGCACTCCCTCAAGTTAATCTCCTCTAATGAAATAGCCCCTGAATATCTAAAAGTTGTTGGAGTAACAGCCCCTCCTTTACCTTGAACAGGAATATATATTAATTAGAATTTAGTAGTTAAAGAAACAGGAAAAGCTTGTTAGATACCACAAACTAAACATGTACAAACAACTACCAAGGAGTTAGAGTCCATAGTACATAGAGAAACATTTTGGACAGAAAGATAGATAGCTAAGTTAAACATCACAAAAGCCTTATAATAAATTTCCTAACCTCTGCTCGGTCTAGCGTACCTTTTGCCCCATGCCAAATTCTAGACCTTTAATAAACAATAAGACATTCAAACTCTGTACATAGAGCTATTTCAAATTGTCTGATTAATGGTTCTCCTTGTCAAAACAATTTTTGTTTAATATAACCGAAACTATAGAAATTCTTGTACTTTTCCTGGTTACCTTTGTATTGATTTTTTCTGCTTAACTGATCATGCTATACACCTGCAAATGTTAGTCGCTACCTAAAATGAAAATATAAAAACCTGCTTGTACTTGCAATGAACAGAACAGAGCTTCACTGTCCTTTGAGGCGTGTTGTCATCTTTTACCCATCGCCAATGCCCTACCCACCTTCAGGAATCCCTGGACCCTGCTGCGGCTGGACCGCGGCACCTGAATTCTGGATGGGCACCGTAAACTCTTACTGGGACCAGCAAGTGAAATGGCATGTGTCACATCAATATGGCTCTAAGCTGCCTAACCCATTAGTAGCCATACTTAGGAGGGCTTCAATCCAACAGCAGGAATCTTCTCCAGAAAGAAGCGTTGTGAGGGCATACATTAATATGAGAGGAGAAAGGAGAAAGGTGGGAGTATTCTCAAGAGGGACATGGCCACCATCTACTGAATGATCTTTTTAGAGTCATTAGCCAGAGTAATTTCATTTCAACTGAACTTGAGGAGAGAAGAAAGAGAAGGAAAAACAGAAAGTTAAATACTGTGTGATTGACTTCTCTCAGGATCGGCTCATCTGGTCAGAGGCTCTAGAGTGCCGGGTTGGGGGCGGAGATGCCCTGGTGAGCCTTGCCAGGGCCCCAGACAGAGACCACTGTGCTGGGATGAGGGCAGGGCTCCTCTGCAGCTGCACTCCCCCCACAGAGTCCGGTAGTGGGGGCCCTGCTGAGAGGCCTGGCTCCTCAGGTTGTTGTGACCTTTGAGGAGTAGCCGTGTACTTCTCCCTGGAGGAATGACGCCTCCTTGATGAGCCTCAGAGACACATGGAGCTTGATGTGATGCTGGGCTGCTGCTGAGGCGCAAAAGATGTGGAGGTATCCACTGAACAGAGTGTCCGTGAGAGTGTCTCAGGCAGGCATCCCAAGGCAGCTTTGTCTTGTCGGAGGAGCCACCCCTGTGAGAGGTGTGGGTCAGTCTGGAGAGATGCTTTCCACTTCATTGAGCAACAGGGAACACACTCAGCCAGAAACTGTTGAGGTGTGAGGGTGTGTGAAAATGGCCTTATTTCAGTACATGTTTTCACCAGCACCAGGAGCAGGACATGAGAGAGAATTGCTTCATGAGCTGCAAAGAGCCGCAATTTCCATGTGTCACAGAAGTCTTTTACCTACAGGGAGATTGGGAACAACTTTCTGACCACCTTAGGCCATCTCCAGCAAAAGGCAGCTCACATCAGGGACAGGCCAAGTGAAATCCCTAAGTGTGGCATGACTTTTTAAAAAGGAAAAAAGTTATCACTCCTTGGGAAAATACAAGAAAGCCACTGGTCACAACCCCCTACTTGTTCGGGACCAGGGTTTCCATATTGGAAGACAGTGATTTGTGTGCCATGAATGTGGAAAATCTTTCACTAGTAGCTGTGGACTTTGTTATGATCAAAGTTCACACTGGAGAAGGGCCTCTAAGTGCAGTGAATGCGGGAAACCTTTTACCACTAGTACTGTCCTCGGTTAATCATCAGAGAGTTCACAGTAGGGAAAGGCTTTAAGCAGAGAGTGAATGAGAGAAATCTTTTAGCCATAAATCCATGCCCCCTTGACATCAGAGAGTTCACACTATGTAAATGCTTAGGTTTTCAGGAACGTGCTGTTATCTTGTTCAGTGGTAATGACACTGCAGGTAACTCTGTGGAGCCGTTTGTCTGAGTGGAAGTTTACGTGAATGTTCTCAATGGGGAGGGGCCCTCATAAGTTTCAGTTATGTAAAGCGTGTGTGTTGGCTGCACTTTCTCACCTGCCCAGGTCTCTTGCCAGATTTATGTGCCTGCCAGTTCCTATGGTTGAAGGCACTTTATCTCTACTGCGCAGCAGGTCCCCACAGTGTATATGAGCCACCACCCCAGTGTGCTCAGTGAGGCTTACCTCTGTTCTCCAGTGTACGGATGAGTGGATTCCTGTAGTCTCTTGGCGATATTCTTCTCAAGGTCGTTACTAAGACAGAAGCACAAAGATAGTAAAAGTGAGAGTCTGTTGTCCTGGGTTGTTGTTTTTGCAACCCAGTCAGTATTCCTGTTGACATGGGTGGAAATGTCCTTCATTGCCCACCAATACTGGCTTCTACTGAGGCAACATTGAATCCCAGGAGACCTAAGGAGAGAGATGGTGGGGTCAATTTGGGGTTCCCAAACACTTTTTCTTAAAAGAGTGGAATGTAGAGATTTTATTGAATGTAGAGCAGTTTTTTACAGCTTTATTAAAGTATAATTCATATTGAAATAAACTGCTCATACTTAAAAAAAAAAACATTGCGATTGGTCCCTTTAGACTCCAGGATGCAGGAGCTGTCAAGGGGGCTCGGTCTGGCCACGCTCCCAGGAGCCCCTGCAGCCTGAATCCAGCCAGGCCCAGGCCTGGGACTCTACGCCCTCAGCCAACATGAGTGTTTGGTAAGGTGGGGAGCAATTTACTTTAACTGCATTTGTACATGTTTTCTTTTCAGGAAAAAAAAAATGTAAAACCACACACCCTTAGCTCAGTTCAAGTGTTTGCCCTGCTTGCCAAAGATAGGACGGACATGATTTCCCCCAAGATAGAATGGTGGTAGTTTGGGGGATGGTGTTTGTGTGCATTTAATTGTTTGAGTGATAAAGCCCTCAGACTGAGTCCTTCGGTGACCTGATAGAACCTCTAACCCTTCATTAAGATGCACCTTTAAGCAACAACTCTGAGATAACCTCAAATTCTTAAAACTCAATATTTGCTTATAGGAAGTCTATGTGCATTCCAGACATTTTATACTTGGCTTTTTTAAATTCCTTGTTTCTGATGGGGTAGAGCTTAGGGATCACACTCTTCAAAAGGTCTCTATTTTTCTATCCCCACCCCTCCACTCTTTTTTGGACAGAGCATTATTTTTTAACCCTCTAATGATTTGAAGTCTCTCGGTAAGAGGGCTTTTGGCATGTTTTCGTCTGCGTGTAGATCATATTATGAATTGGGGAGAAAGAACATGATTTGACAGTGGAGCTTCTAAACATAAAAGATTTTGTTAAAAAAAACATGTAGGATTTAAAAGCTCTTGCCTTGTAATGAGTCCTTTGAAAGATAATCTGTTCGGGGCCCTATGGGGTTTCTGAGGACACAGGCAGCGTTTAGGGGAATGCTCGCTGCACCACCACCACCCCCCATGCCACAAGTGCACGTTTCTCGCGACGCTCTGGCTGGATTGCTCCGCTTCCTGGTGCAGTAATCGGATATCGTAGTGAAGGAAATTTTAAAGCCTAATTACACTGTAATGAGAACGGTGGGATTTCTTTCTTTGCATGTGACTCAAGGGCACATTTTCCTCAAAAAACCAGGTATTTCCATTTCAGCCTCTCGCAAGATGCCCAGCCCCTCACTATGAAAGAGCCCCCAGTCTCTCCCCTTGGAGAGCTTACCATCCAGGGGGGCGCAGAGGCAGCTGGCCAAATAATTTACACGTGCGGTAATGGCAGTAAACTTTTATAAGTGTTGTCAGTACATTCGACACATTTATGGCATTTGCTGAGCCCCGTGCCTGAGGACACAAAGGCAAATACTAAAATTTATCAAATCTATGTTATATATTGCAATTATTCCATTATTCTTTTTTAATTCTTTTTTTGTCTCACCAAGAAAGGGAAAAAAAACCACTGCCTATTGCAATATAAATGAATCTTGATTTCAGAGATTCTAAACGGTTGAAAATCTGTGTCTTAGAATCAGTGGGTACAGTAATCCGTGCCTGATTCACCCAGAAGACAGGGAAGGAAACGATCATAAAGCAACGTCGGAAGCACTGTTAGAGTCTGAACCAGGCCCGGAGCACCGAACGCAACCTAAGAGGCAAGGTGAGCAGGCTTCTCACAGGAGGTGACATTTGAACAAGTTCTTCATGACTGAATAGGATTTTCAGGAAGAGAAGAAAGGGCATTCCAGGCCGAGGAAACCATATGTGGGCTTCTGATAATGTCTTAAATTAAGGCTCAGTAATGTGCTACTTTTCGTTACTTCTCTTATACAGAGGAGGAAACAGGCACAATTTTAATAATTTGCCCAAGGTGTCTCAGCTGGTAATCAAGATATATTAGCTAATGTTATTATTCTGTCCAGTCATGTGGACCATGGTTCTCAAGTTGCACTATCCAGCGTGGTAGCTACTAGCCACATGCGACCATTAAGCCACATGTGGTCACTTAAACTGTGGCTGGTCCAAATTGAGATGTGCCGTAAGAATAAAATACATACTGGATTTGAAAGACTTAGTACCAAAGCATATGTAAAAATCTCACTAATAATTTTTTTACACGAATAACCCATTAAAGTGACAATATTTTTGGATCTAGTTGGTTAAATAAAATATACTGCTAAAATTAATTTTAACTGTTTCCTTTTACATTTGCAATTGGGTCACTAGAAACACGTAAAATTACGAATGTTGCTCACATCCTATTTCTGCTAGAAACGCTGAGTTGAGCAGTCCGCTGCGAAGTAGCGCCGGCAAGGTGAACGGGGCCCAAGGGTAAAGGTATGTAGCTGTGACGTGGCCGCTGCACTCTGCCACCCTCCGCTCTGGTGGCGCCTCACTGTCACTTGGTCTCTCAGGTTAAAAAGCTCACCGCAGGTTCCACAGGTGCAAGAGGCAGGGCTGGCCATTGACCCAGGCAGCCTAGCTCCACAGCCTACCTTTGAGATCCAGGAATGTGAGTGGGAGGTGGGGTTGTTAATGTGTTACCTGCTCCAAAGAACGTGCACGCACACATTTCCAGAGGGCCTCTGAGGAGCGAGTGGAATGCTGGGAATTTCTGGCAGCAGCCGCAAAGGTCTCCGAGGAAATCCCTTCCATTCTGAACCAGGCTCCTGTGAAAGGCGGGCGTCTTCAGTGTTAGTTGGGGGGCGACCAGATTGTGGGCTGTACTAGTGCATTTCTGCCTGAAGCCTACATCCTGGGAAAGAATCCAAGTTCCCTACCACTACCAGGGACCCCACCAAAGACCCCCTATCTAACATCACTATTCTAGCACCTGCCCCACCCCCGACCTGTCACACAACCTGGCTCCTTTCAGACCCACACATTTTGATGTGACTGTGACTTTGTTAATGCTCACTCTTGGCTACTGGCCCTTTCTTGTTTTGCCCTCAAAGCCAACTCATCCTTCAAGACCCAGCTAAAACATCACCTCTACAGACTTCCCTGACTCACCCAGGACACACTGTATCACTCCCTCCTCTGTTCCATATTGTAATTGTCTGCATTTCTGTGGCCCTGCTCAATGACGCACCCCACCCAGGCAGTGGCTGCATCCTCCCTGTCCTGTCCACCCTAGCAGTGCCTGGTAAGTGTCTGTACACAGCAGTTTCTGATTTGGAATGGAATTGAATCAAGTCACTGTAACCAACTAAAGGAGAATGAGGGTGGATGGCTCCCTCACAATCTA
Organism: Artibeus jamaicensis; assembly: GCF_021234435.1. Classification (NCBI taxonomy): domain Eukaryota; kingdom Metazoa; phylum Chordata; class Mammalia; order Chiroptera; family Phyllostomidae; genus Artibeus; species Artibeus jamaicensis. The sequence goes on along the minus strand of NW_026522025.1, from coordinate 36,272,299 downwards.
AGTCTCCTTTGCAAATCCTCAGGGAGTGGCCGGCAGCGCCTGCTCTTTGTCTGTGTGTTAAAATGCAGGACTAAAAGAAGAAACAGGTAGTAGTTGCTGTTTAACTACTAAAATAATTGTTACAAAACCAAATCATGCAAGAAAAAAAACCCCTCACCAGCATGACTCAGCAGCAAGGCACATTCCAGGGGGAAGTGCAGGTTGGTTTTATTCCCAGGCTCTTAATCTGACACTCAGCCACTCTCCCTCCCAGGGGTCTCGCGCTCCGATGTCCTAGGGTTGGAGGCACTAGGAGGGCCCATTTCTGTGACACCCGAAGGTTTCTATGCTTGATTTCTTCACTTCTCAGAGCAGCTGCAGAGAGGGTAGGAAGTCTTTGCATACTTTCATTGGTCTAAGTTTTGTCTCATGAGTTAACAACTTCTGACTTCTCCCACCTGCTCATCATTTGATGTTTTCCTTTCAAATTGTCTACCGATGGTCAGTCACAGAGCTATGAATCAGGCCTCTGAGTGAGAACTTGTGTTGCCCCTATTGCATCCAGATGCCTACAGCAATGAGTTGGTGCCAGGTGGTATCCTCAGGATGCAGCAGTGCCTGGAGGACAAGCCACGGGCCCTGAAAAGGGGCCAAGAGTCAGATGCGAGAGCTGGGGCCGCCACGGTGTTTGTGCGGGAGGTGACCTGCTTCACCAAAACCAAACTGACTCTTTTTTTTTTTTAAACAAACTGAATATATTGGGGAGACATTGGTTAATGAAATATTATAGGTTCAGGTGTATAATTCTATGAGTCATCATCTGTGTATTGTGTGTTCACCACCCCTAAAACTGACTCTTATCCCAAGAAAAAAATTTGGTGCCCACCCCTCCCCAAACATACTGTTACTCCACCCCAGGAATCTGTCACCTGAGATATTATTTTGCCTAAAATTTTCAATTATTTTACTACAATGTCCAGCAAAGACTCAGCACTTTGAAGCTAGAAAACTCAACAGAGTAACCTCTGAATTTTCTTTCTGACCATAAATTGTATCCTAAATTTTGGATTATGTACAATTTAGTGAAGGAAGCCTGTAGGGAATCTGTCTATGCAGTTGATGTGTGAAGAGCTGTGTAGTGGATGATCTGCTGAGATTTAACTTCTTCGATAGTCTTCTCATGCTTCTCCACCTCTGCCTCTGGCTTCTCTGTTCTACCAAGAACTTCAGAAAGTTCTGTTAGAAAGTTTGGGAGGCCGCACTGTCCTGAGTCATCACAGTAGTTCTCTCCTCCTGAGGGAAATAGAGCTCCTTAGAGACCATCAGGGTGGCCAATCATAAGAAGTGATGTGTAGTTTTATGTGCTGGAAATGAGGAATGATGAGGACCTTGTGTGTTTCAAGGGTTAAAAGAATAGTTGCCAGACATAAAATGGCATGGTCCCTGGGAAGGAAAAACATACAGAAATCTGATGCAGCCTTCTTGAGTGCCTGGATCTTTGGGGAAAAGTTGCACAAGGGATTGAAAATTAGCACAAGGAGCTGCAATTCTGGAACCCTAAGGAAGGGGCAGTCTAGGCTGAGCAGAGCGCCCAGCAGTGGCATCTGGAGGCACACATGGGGCCTCTCTCATGGCCCTGTGGCTGGCGGCGGGCCGTGATGCTTCTCCCTGGGGTTGGAACTCAGGCTGACCACTCTTCTTGGATTATGTAAATGTTTGAGATTTTGGACAAGTCGTAAAGGGGTGACAGCCACAAGACAGAGATGCTGGACTTTCTGCTAATCCCAGTCTGTTTAAGGTACTTCTTTTGTGTGAAAAATCTAAATATGACAATATTTGTCTCCTGGGTTTGTGGAGCAGTCCTACTGGTTATTAAATCCAGAATATGTACATATGTGAACAATTCAAAAACTGAGAAGTTTTAACCACCAGCCCCAAATTAAAAGTTGGTGAAGGAGCTGACCTGAGGCTTCTGTCTTGAAGGTTCTCAGATTCATGGACATGTGGGGGTAAAGGGGTCCAGGGCTTGGCAGAGGGTGGGGCAAGAGGGTGAATGGGGGACATCTGTAGTAGTACCAACAAAAATAATAATAAATGAGCAAACCACAAAAATAAAAGAGCAGAAGCCACTTGATATATATTTTGTGTTTATAATAAGAAGGAAAAATAGTCACTCTTGGGGAAGATGGTCCTAAAACAAAGCAAAATGAAAGTCTCAGCTTTGAGACAATGTTTGTCTGTAGTCATTCTGTGTTTAATATTGCCATATACCTGCTCTTTGCCATGCGCTAAGTGCCAGAGAATGAAATGACATAGCAGACGTTATCCTTGCCCTCTGTTATAGAGTGAAGTACTTCATTAATCAAATAATCACTCAAATAAGTAACTAAGTATAGTTAGCACTGAGGACTAATTATTATCTATTTTCAGGCTAATTAACTTTCAGCTAAGAGATGGGATAGACGAGACTCTATACATAGATCTCAGGACAGAGTTAAGGCCTTCTTGGGGCTTTACTGAGGCTGTCCCAGGGGAAAAGAGAGGCCTGTTTACCAGCCCTTGGGTGATGGGCTGGTTCTTCCTTTATTGTCATTTCAGAGAATATGTGCTCCTTCCAGCACCCTGGCCCAGAAGGTCACCCCTGGCAGGCTCAGGGTGCCACAAGAGCAGGATTGTTCACTCTCTTTGGCTGGAGGACTGGCCTGCAGACCAAACTGACCCACAAACTCAGGTTTTCCCATTTCATTTCAAGAGCACCCAACTTCAGGGCCTTAAAAGCAGGTTTACAGCAACACTGAGAATGACAGTGAGGGAAGCCAAAGTCAATGCCTTCAACGGGCCACGATGCCTTCAGAATAATTTCCCAATCTTTGAAACAACTCTAAGTGATTGCCAGAGTGATTCAGAGGGAGGAGTGCAGGAGTCACTTTGTCTAGTAAAGTTCTGTGTTGAAATAATATGACATAGTAAAAAGAATTTCCTAGGAATCCTTAATCTAGTCTGTTTTTGAACAATGCATTTTTGGTTTCTTCCTACAATTCTAGGGCATCATGTGAATTAATGTGGAATTTTCTATTAATGAGCTAAGCATTTAACATACATTCATTGTAGTTCACTCTTTTATGAGCTGTAAGACCTTAGGTTACAATCTAACCATCCCGGTTCCATCCAACCAACAACATTTATTCAGTGCTTAATGCAAATCAGACTTTGTGCTACATTCAAAGAAGGGAACCTAACACGGACTTCACCGTGTCATTCATCTCTTCCCTAAGCTCGCGGTGAAACTACATCTCCTGGACACCCTTGGAAACCCTTATTAGGTTGGAGTCACATAACTGGATTCTACTAAAATACCTAATAGAGTAGGGTACAAATGATGTGTGTTGCTCTCAGGGTTGGCCATAAAACCGTTTGTGCAATTGATCAGGCCCTCATTTCCCCTTCTGCAGTGAATCCAGATGGCAGCGATGTAAGATAAAAGGAATGTGGATCCCTGAGTCACCACTTGGAGGAGAGTTACAAAAGGACTGCGGTGTGGAATTCACATGTTATAACCTAGCCTGGCTTACCCTTAACGAACACAGGCATACCTCAAGATATTGTGGGTTTGGTTCCAGACCACTGCAAGGAAGTGAGTATCACAATAAAGCAAATCGTAATATTTTTGCTAGTGGAGAGCCTTGCTTTCAATTTACAAAAAAAAAAGCAACACTTGTGAACCACAACAAACTGAAGCAAAATAAAATGAGGTTTTCCTGTATACCTCTAGGTAGGGATATGTAAGTTTAAGACTGATAGAAAAGAAGAAGTTGCCTAGGCTAAGTTGGGTAATGCGAGCACTTTTAATTTTCTTTTTCTAACTAGAATATATTTTTTAAAAAATAGCCAGCTTACCAAACAAAATATCTTGACCAAATACAGGAGTCTTGAATGAACCCCAGGTTTCTACTTAAGCAACTGAGCACAGTGGTAGCATTCTTCAAAGCATAGATGGTAGAAATTTCCTTAAAATTCTGACTCACACTTTAATAGTTTTAATAAGGCCGAAGGAGGTAAAGGTTTAATTGAAGGAATCACTTTCTCATCATAAGACTGGATCATTCAGTTCTTGGCTATTTGGAGTTTACAATTTAATGTGGTAAAATAGAGAGGAAAAGGGAGAGACTATCAAGTTCATTCAAGTTCTAGAGCCTTGGATCTAAATTGTTTTCCTCTTCTAGGAAGGCTTTTGTCATTTGCTTCCTCAGAGACCGCGTTGTACTTTATACGAAGTACATTCAGTTACTCTGTTAAATTTTCCTATTCTAATTCTCTCTTTAGTGCTCCCCACTCTCTGATAGTTTTCTACTTTATGGATTTTGCTTGTTTTATTATTGGCTGTCTCCTCACTAGAATGGGGTAAAGAACACTTTGTTTAATGTTATCTTCACCATAGTGAATAGTAGCTAGAATATAGTAGGAGCTCCATAAATTCAAATAAATGAATGGTGGGGGGTGCCAAATAGGAGTGAAAAAGCAAATGTTTAATTTTGCAACAGATTTTCAAATATACTGAATGGCCAAGTTTGGTATGTGCCTCAAATGAGAATTATGAGGGGCCATATGTATCATTCTGCATCAGAGAAAATCCATTGTCAATTGGCATCAATTTCTTGCCTCTTTTGAAATAAACTTTATGAAATGACACACTAGCACAAGTCTGTCCCTGGGAAATTCTTTCTTTGGACTTGACAAAGATGTAAATAGTTTTGAATCTAATGTAATTTATATACATTAACCCCCTTTATTGCAACATGATTCAGATTTCAGATTGAATCAGCGTTTGATTTCCAAGATTCAATTTTTTTCTGTAGAGTATGAAGGAAGCTAGATCTCCCTTTCAACAGGGGTATGAATTTTGGGGTTTGGGCCTCCTCCACCTGACCTAACTGCTCTGGATCCTGAGGCCTGAGCACTTCAGACCTGAGTGAGTTATTAGAAAATTATAAGAACATCTAGGGTGACTTTTCTATGACCTAATATCATCATCAAACAACCTTACTAAAATCTCAGTTTTAAAAGTCATGTCTGAAATGAGTGTAAAGACTAAGGGGATGTGGTTGCAATCCTGTAGCTAGAAGCTGTAGCCAGAAAATAGGTCAAGAAAAGTACTGACCAACACAAATGGCATGAAACTGGGCCCTGTAAGGACTAGCCTTGCTGGGTCGCTGAACCAGGAGGGCCCCCCTGGAGTTGCATGAGTGGGCTCATTTGAAGTCAAGTTGGGCTCATGTAATAATAGCTTCAGTAACAGTTACAACACTAACATTTATTTAGTGCTTGCTGTGTGCCATGCACTCTACCGAGGGCTTTCAATGCATTATCTCATTTAACTACTCATGACATATGCCAATGAAGGAGGGATTAATAATTTCTATCCATGGCCAGGAAACTGAGGTTAATTTACTTGCCCAAGTACAGACAGATTTCCCTGTCTTTAAAATTCAAGGTTTTAGCCACAACTTTGCCAACTTTTACATTTATTATGGATGTCATTAAAAATGGTAACGCTTCTAGAGTAGAGGGGAAAAGGCATAGGATACAAAAACACATAGATACAGATGTATTTTACTTTCATCTTCCTATAATAGTGAGGGTCAGAATGTTCACCTGAGGTGTGCATGTGCTGTAGTGGAGAGAGGAAAGCATGTCAAAGCCTCTGTCCTGCCTCATTCCTGCCTGACCACTGGTGTGACTCCAGGTCCCTCCCTCCCTCGTCTCCTCTCTCTATCTCAATTTCCTGGTCTATCATATGGGACTAATCCCTGTCCTGTATTTCCCAGCCCTGAAAAGCTTTCTGAAAGGCCTAACAAGGGAAGGAGTCTGATTTAGGATGGCTGAACAGTTTCCACCTATTTTAGCCTCCAGGACTTTTTTCTTGTTTTCACTGCCCACAGAAAAAAGAAATGCCACATTATAGTCACAATACAATCAACTTTCATCTGTACTACAGGAGGCCTAAATCATCCTCTGTGACCTGTATTGTGCTTTCTCCCTTTAGAGAAATAGAGAAGGAAAAGCCTTATAACCTACACTGAGGAGGTAGCATGAGGTCGCTTAGAAGAGGGGTGAACACCAGGTTCTCACCTCACAGCTGTTGTCGGAAGCAGCTGGCCGCGTAGAAAATGCCAGGAGAGCACAGATAGTTCCTATTCATCTACTAATTAAATTCCTTCAGCATTTATAGTCTCTACTATATAAATTATAAAGCTTTAGGATAATATTTCTTTGGCGTTTTCTAGGCAGAAATCTTTTTTTTTAAGTTTTATCAATACTTGTTGATTTTAGAGAGAGAGAAGGAAGAGAGAGAAACATTGCTTTGTTGTTCCACTTATTAACGTATTCATTGTTTGATTCTTACATGTTCCCTGTCTGAGGATCAAACCCCCAACTTTGGTGTATGGGGATGATGCTATAACCAACTGAGCTATCTGGCAAGGACTCAGCAGAAATCTCGGGTTCACTCCATACTCAGACAAGATAAAGAGGGATGTCTTGGTCTGGCTGCCTGCCCCTGAGAGGCATAGGTAAATCAGGGAGAGAAGGCCCCAGGCGATGGCTGGGTCTGTGGATAGGGAAGTGATGCTAAGAAGTGCTGAGGACCTCAGGGTTGGGCGGGAGGAAGCCCATGGTTGAAGGAGGGAGGCCAAGAGGTGGTTCAAAACCACACTTTCTTCCTTCCACAAATGTTGCCCATGCATCATCCCAAACACTGGAGATACAGAGTTTTTTTTAAGTATCTTATAGTTTGGTTTAAGGCAGACATTTAAAGCAATTAGACTTGGGCTTTAATCCTGCCAATGTCACTAATAAGCTGTGACCCTGGAGAAGTTACTTGACTCTTTGAGCTCAGCTTTTTCAACTAGAACCCTCAGAGTTAGGATGGTGAAAATAAGGTTAAATTAGATAAGTCAAGCATTTAGTACAGTTCCTGATGTGCAGTGAGGTTGTCCACACAAGGCTGTAAGCCCAATGAGGTAGGAGCTGTGCCTTGGATTGACTTTGAATCCTCAGCGCCGCTTATTGGAGTGCACAGAAGGTGCTAAAAAAATGATCTGTTGAAGGCTTGAAGGTTAATGGAAGAGTCATATTGGAAGCCAGGAAACAAGCTAGGGGTCTGGAACAGGGGAAAAAAAGACAATGTTAAGAACTAGAAAAATCAGAAACAGGATGTAGGAAGAGAACAGTCAGTCATAGGAACTACGGTCACTGAAGGGAAGGCGTCTGTCTGCAGGAGATGGAGAATGTGTGAGTGAGCAGGGAATAAAGGCTCGTGACGGATACTGGGGTCTTCCTCTCAGACCGGCCCCATAAGTATTGATACTCCTTGCTCCACAAACATATTCTGCCACTGTTCTAGCAACCTTTACTGATTACAATAATACCAAACATGACTAACTAGCAGAACAAACACTTCATTTGTTAGATAGTTGTGTATGGCAAGGGCTAGGGAGAGAAAATAGGCTCTTGGGATCACGTTCCCAAACCAGAGCTGTGGCTGCTCAAACTTCCCTTCCACCCATTCCAGCCCACTTACCACCTTCCTGACAGGCAGGGGGACCACAGGTCCAGGTTGCCTGAGCTTAAGCTTGTGCCCTAATGAAATCAACAGAGTAGGAGTTCTTGTTTTGTTGTACACCAATCACTTGGAGATCTTGTTAAAATGCAAATTATGATTCATTAGGCCTGTACAATACCTAAGAGTCTTCCTTTCTTAAAACTTTCAAGTGAGACTGATGCTATTTGTCTGAGGACCGTACTTTCAGTAGCAAAGATCTACTGTTGGCTTATAAACATACTGTATATCAGCATCACCTTGGCTGTTTGTTTAAATTACAGACTCTGAGGCCCCAGTCACACCTGGTGTGCTCAAGGACTCCAAACATCCTGCTCTGAAATAGTTCCCCTTCAGGAATTTGCACTTGCCTTTTCCACCAAAACTTTTCTTTGGGTTAAGAGAATACCAACAGAAAACCAACCCACTGACCTCACTGAACACATACCTTGGTCTACACAGAGGAGACGGGACCAGGGCACAGGGCTGTTTTGAGATGGGGTATTGGGAGGGGTAGCAGCTCCCCTGGGTCAAAGGTGCAACTCTTGCATTTTTCCTTCAGACATCCACGGGTTTAGCTGTGAAGCACACGTGAAGTTTGGTGGGAGTTGGTCAGTATAAGCATACTTCGAGATATCTTGGATTCCGTTCCTGAACACTGCAATAAAGCAAGTCATAAACTTTGTGCTGGTAAAGGGTTTTTGCCTCCAATTTGTAAAAAAAATGCAACATCTGAGAAGCACAGTAAAGCAAAGCACTAATAAAATGAGGTCTGCCTGGATACAGTGGGGGGTTTGGGGGAGTAGGGGAAAGAGGTAGAAAGAAGCAACCTCTGTCTGGCTTTAGGGAATTTTAAATTAAGGGATAAGATTTCAGAGCCTTTCAAAGCCCCAACTAAACACATGCAAAAGAAATCAAACAACCCCAGGGTGCTGAAAGGAAAGCTCAGGGAACTGAACTGCCTGGGGTTAAAAGGAAGAGACTTCAGGTGCAAGTGAATCTCATGCTGGTTTTGCTGGGGATAAACCCAGGGGGGTTAGTGGAAGTGGATGGAGTGGGTCACTGAGCGGAGGGGCTGACAGATGGAGGTTCTGAGGAGGGAAGGAGTAAGCTCTAGGAGGGGCCTCCCTTAAAAGCCATCGGGTTTTCAAAATTGGAAAGAGAGACCTTACTTTATCAAGGACCCACAGGGCACTCTCCTGTAATAGCTCCAACTTGAGACCTGGGATAGCGACTGACCCTCCTCCTTCCCTGTAGCACCAGCCTGGGCCCTTACCACGTCGTGTCTAGGCTTTTAGAGTTCCCGTGCCGGTGTTGTTCGATCATTTTTGCCCAGCAGTAAAATAACACCAAACTAGAGAGTTGTCAATTGCAAACTGTTTCAACCCACTTTGCCTCTCCCTGCCCTCATTCCTAATGATCCCAGAGCTGCAGAGGCGAAGGTGGAAAAAAGCCGATTTCCACACACTCTCCAGAGCAGGGTCAAGTGAAACGTACAATCCAGGCTCCTAGGGGAGAAGAAGGTCAGGGAAAGTGCTGCCTCGCTTCAAGACAAAGTTGGGTGAACAACTGATTCTTTGCTGCTTTGACAAAGGAGAATGAGGGACTCGTGCCAGGCTGCCTTGAATTGACTGGAGAAAGGCAACTTTTGTAATTCACAGCCCTCGGGTGCTATGGAAACTGGGGCAAGTCTGTGAGACAGGCTTGCATTCTGCAGGCAGAAAGAGCATGAACCATGAGATAATTTCGGGCCCCAGGGTCGACGATGGGGTTCCCCAACACTCAGGGCAGCCTTAGGGAGACTGGGGCTCCTGGGGGAGAGGTCTGGCAGCCCCTGCAGACCTCAAAATCTACCGCTTTGGCAGCATCTCCCAGCGAGGTATAAAGGGCTGGGTCAGCTCCACCCACCTCCGTGATCCTGCGGGGCTGAGTTAGCCAATCCGGGGTGGTCATTGCAGGGTCTTTTGGAGCGTTAAGGAGGGCTGGCAGTGTGCTCTGTTTGGAGGGAAGGCACAAAGAACAAATCGGGAGAGTAGTCGGAGGGAACCCAGGGCATCCCATCTGCCGGTTGGTCAACAGACTTCTCTGGGTGGTTGCCCTGAGATCAACACTGGCCTTGTGCACAGATGGGCTACTACTAATGGGCTTTGGGGCGTAGATGGGGAGTAACCGCGGAGCTGAGGTGTACTAAAGACGCCCCTACAGCCACTACACAAACCTCAAAGAGGTGGAGACATCCCTGTTAATGGCCGATATTAGACTCCTCATCAGGGTTGATGGGCAAGGCCAAGCCAGAGATCATGATTTAGAACAAATAAATGTAAAGTTTCTTACAGGCAGTGGTCTGGGAAAATCCATACTAATTACGTAGTACGAACCGGCTGTGATTTCTGTGCTAAATTGGCAATTGAATATGGCTGTGGGGGGGCTCTCTGGGGGCCAGAGTGGTCAGGAAAAGCTTTGTGGAAGAAGAACTGGAATCGGACGCTGGTGGGTGGGCAGGCTATGAATAGGCAGAGTAAAGTGCAGAGGCGTTCCGGGAGGGAGGAGGCGCAGCATAACCAAGGATCCTGAGGTGAGCATGGGAGGTTTCAGTGCTTCAGGGAAGTGGGGTTGTTCGGAATTCAGCAGGTGCTCCGAAGTTCAGGCAAGAGAAGAGCGCACCGGCAGCTGGCGTCTAGAGAGGAACTCACTGCGGGACACCGCGGGGCCGGGAGGGTCTCAGTGTCAGTGTCTCCTCTCGAGACTTGTCCTTAGCCCCTTTTGGGGTTTAGAGAGACCCTTCATCGGTGTTCCAAGCACTTGAGTTGATTTTCAGCCCCCCTCGCTGAATCCCCATGGAAACCGGGCAAAGAAGCACGTGCTACTCCTCTACAGTTCTAAAGCTCGGTCCTGAGAGGATGAGGCTGTCTAGAGGGACCTTTGAGAGAGAAATCTAAGTTTCTTACGAGTGTTGAATATTTTAAGCATGGAGTCAAGATATCAGGAGGAGATACTGAGGGGATGTCCTAGAGGAGCAGAAAGGCTTTGAGCACAGGAATGGCTGTGGGCAGTAAACTGGGCTTTAAGACGGAGCACCGGTAGGGAGAAGAGAGATGACAAGAGAGTTTCAGACTACTGCTGGAAATTGCTGTACTGTGACCCTGGGTATCTGTAATATCTTCCCCTTTTCTGGAAGAGACATAAGGGCTCCCTTTGAAAAGAGAGCGTTCAGGATCTGTCAAAAGAACAGGGCAGAAAAACACAAGAATGTTTGCTTGCACCACTTCTACTCAACATTATACCGAAGGTACTAGCCAGTACAACTGGGCAACAAAAATACATTAAAGACATACAGATTGGAGGGGAAGAAGTAAAACCGTCTTTATTTACAGATAGCATGGTCTTGCATATAGCAAAGCCTACAGCTTCTACAAATGTCTACTAGACCCAATAAACAAGTTTAGAAGAGTTATTTATTGCAGGATACTAAGAAACGATCAGAATGAAATTAAGAAAACAATTCCATTCACAATAGCATTGAAAATAAAATACTTAGGAATATTTTTAACAAAAGAAGTACAAGACCTATGCACTGAAATGGGTTACAGATAGATTAAAGGAGGTCAAACAAATGAAGATATTCCATGTACATGGATTAGAAGATCCAATATTGTTAAGTAGAAGTTGCCCCCAAATTGACCTATCATTTTAACATAATATATCAAAATCTCAGCAGGCTTTTTTTTTTTGGTAGCACTTAAGAGGCTAGTCCTAAAATCTACATAAAAATGCAAAGGGCATAGAGGAATTAAAATCATTTTGAAAAAACAAAATTGGAGTATTTATTTTAAAAATTATAGTAATCAAGACAGTGTGGTATTTACCTAAAGATATGTATGTAGATCAATGGGACAAAATGAACTCCAGAAACAAGCTCTTACTTTTATGGTCAGCTGATTTTTGACAAAGGTGTAGAGGCAATTTAATAGTCTTTTCAATAAGTGATGCTGGAACAATTGAATGTTCATCTGCAAAGAAAAAAGAACTTAGTTTCTTCCCTCACATCACTGACTCAAAATAAATCAGTTAACTAAATTTAAGTGCTAAAAGTATAAAACTTCTAGAGGAAAACCTGGAAGAAAGGCTTTGTGAAACTGGATCAGGTAAAGATTTCTTAAGTATGACACGAAAAAACATGACCCTTAAAAGAAAAATATTGACTTCCGCCAAGATGGAGGCATAGGTGGAGACGCCGTGCTTTCTCACACAACCAAGTTTAGAGATAACAAAATATTAGCAACAGAAAACACAGCCAAAACATGGAAAATTGAAATTTTTGGAAGTCTGATAACAACAAATTCTTCAGCCTGACCGGTAAGAGGGGTGAAATCAGCAGCTGGCAGAGCGGGGTAGCACAGGAAAACTCGGTCAGACGGACTCAGGCACGTGGATTCCAGGTGTGGGATTGCAACAGGTGGACCCAGTGAGTGACCCAGTGAGCGACTGGGGGACCCAGCGAGGGTGCAGGGCAGCAGGTTGACTTTGGTGGTGCATTCCTGCACAGATAGACTGGCAAGGGAGTGGGCGGTAAGGCAGGACTGTGCAGGCCCCAGTGGCAGAAAGTGGTAGAGGGAACCACCATTGTCCCTCTCTGACCCCGCCCCCACAACCTGGGTGGCCCCGCCCCTGTAAACACCTAAGGCTCCACTCCTCATACTTAACGGGCCTAACAGACCAAAAATGGCTCAAGAAGATCTCAAAGCCTCAGAGCCCATAACTCTAAGCGACGAAGAAATAGCAAAACTTTCAGATGCACAGTTCAAAACACTGGTGATCAGGATGCTCACAGAACTGGTTGATTTTAGTCACAAATTAGAGGAACATATGAAGGCTAACCTAATTGAAATGAAGGGAATTGCACAGGAAACCAATAGTGATGAAAAGGAAACTGGGACTCAAATCAAGGGAGTGAACCAGAAGGAAAGAAAAAATGACCAAACAGAAAAGAATGAAAAACCAAGAATTCAAAAAAATGAGGAGAGGCTTAGGAACCTTCAGGACATCTTTAAACATTCCAACATCCGAATTATAGGGGTACCAGAAGGGGGAAAGAAACAGCCACCAGTGGAAAACTTATTTGAACAAATAATAAAGGAGAATTTCCCCAATCTGGCAAAGGAAATAGACTTCCAGGAAATCCAGGAAGCTCAGAGAGTCCCAAAGAACTTCCAGGAAATCCAGGAAGCTCAGAGAGTCCCAAAGAAGTTGGACCCAAGAAGAAACACACCAAGGCACATCATCATTACATTAGCCAAGATTAAAATGAAGGAGAGAATCCTAGAAGCAGCAAGAGATAAGGGACAGTCACCTACAAAGGAGTTCCCATCAGACTGTCAGTGGATTTCTCAAAAGAGACCTTACAGGCAAGAAGGGGCTGGAAAGAAGTATTCCAAGTCATGAAAGGCAAGGGCCTACATCCAAGATTGCTCTAATCAGCAAAGCTTCCATTTAGAATGGAAGGGCAGATAAAGTGCTTCTCAGATAAGGTCAAATTCAAGGAGTTCATCATCACCAAGTCCTTACTATATGAAATGTTAATGGGACTTACCTAAGAAAAAGAAGATAAAAAAGATGAACAGTGAAAGGACAGCAAACTCACAGTTATTAACAACCACACCTAAAACAAAAGCAAACTAAGCAGACAGCTAGATCAGGAGCAGAACCATAGAAATGAAGATCATATGGAGGGTTAGCAACAGGGGAGTGGAAGAAGGAGAAAGGGGAGAAGGTACAGAAAATAAGTAGCATAGATGGTAGGTAGAAAATAGATAGGGGGAGGGCAAGAATAATATGGGAAATATAGAATCTAAAGAACTTAAGACACATGGTCATAAACTAAAGGGGGGGAATGGTGGGGGAGGGGTGTGCAGGGTGGAGGGGAATGAAGGGGGGAAATAGAACAACTGTAATTGCATAATCAATAAAATAAAAATTAAAAAAAGAATTACAAAAAAAATTTAAAAAAGAAAAATACTGATAGATTGGACTTCATCAAAATTAAACCTTTTGCTTTTTAGAACTCTGAAAAAGTAAAAAGGCAAGGCACATACTGGGAGATAATATTTGCTGATAAAAATATCAGATTATCAAATTATATATCTGACTTATCAGATATATGAATAAATAAAATAACACATTGTATTTATCCCTATATCTGAAAATATAAGTAAATAAAAACATGTATATATAAGCACATAAACAAATTTTCAGATATATCAAATTATATATCTGATAAAGGACTTGTACCCAGATTATGCGAAGAACTCTTATAGCTCATAAGAATATAAATAAATTGACTTTAATATGCATTTTATTACAGTAGATATTCATGGTCAATGAGCTCATGAAAAGATGCTCAATATCATTAGTCATAAGGAAATACAAATTAAAACTACACTGACTACTACGACCTACCACCAGAATGCCTGTAAAAAACAGACCGACAATATCAAGTATTGGCAAGAATTGGAGAAATTTGAACTTTCATACATTGCTTTTGGGAATATAAAATGGTATAGCTGGTTTGGATAATGGTTTGGTAGTTTCTCAGAATGTTAAGTGTATATTACCATATGACTCAGCTGTTACTGGGAGAGGCCTGGTTCTTCTTGGAAGGCAGCTATGCTCACCACTGTACCACCACCGCCAAGGAGGCCTGGTTCTTCTTGCTAGTGCCATAAAAAAATTACAGATCAGCAAATCTATTAGTGTGCCAGCAGGGTTTATTGGTGCTATATTTTCATGCAAGATAACGGGCCTTATTGAGGTGGGGTCGGGAGAAGGCATAGGTTCAGAGCAAAGCAGGGTAAGGGCAGCCAAAGGCCAGGGTGGCAATTGTGCCCCTGGCCCTTTGTTCTCAGGACTTGCATAGTAGGCAGGATAGAGGTTAGGAAGTTAACATATTAATGGACAGGTAAACGTGGTGCCAGCTTTGGGGTGGGGGTGTGAATACACAAAGGTGTTAATAGGCTACTTTCCTTGCTTTTAGCCTCTTGTATTAAGTTCTTTGTTAGGTTGCAATGGTGAGGGCCCTGCCTTTACTTCCCTTCTGGCCACTCATTCTACCTTAACACACAAGTATTTCACTCATAAGTATTTACCCAAGAGAAATGAAGACATTTATCTACATAAACACTTATATGCAAATGTTGATAGCTGCATTAATAGTAGTAGCCATGGAGGGGAGCAGAATATGCTTTCCCAAAATATGCCTCTCTGGCACATGGATTATTCTGAGAAACAAGACACAGGAGAAGCTCTGAAAACAAAGTAGGGGTTAACCTTTTGTAAAGAAAATTTGCATTTATGAAAATAACCTCTATTTATGAGGGTTTCTCCCTTTTTTTACAAGGAAGAGAAGTATGACTCTAAATCACAAGAGAATCGTTTCTATGGAGTGAGACACTGATTTAAAGCTGCATAGTAAACCTTACCTTATTTATTATGCTTTTCCCACTAAGCGTAATCACTTATAAGTGCTCCCCCCCCCCAACAAAATTTAGGCCACCTCAGGGAGTTATACATTTTTCCCTGGGTATCTTCCATGTATACATGTCAATAATTTTTTGTTTGTTTTCTTCTGATTAATCTCTCTTTTATTACAGGAGTCTCAGCTAAGGACTCAGAAGAGTAGAGGTAAAATTACTTTTCCTCCCTTAAACCCCAAGCTGGAAATAATCCAAATGTCTGTCAAATGGAGTATAGCAGGGGTGTCCAAACCTTTTGTGTCTCTGGGTCACACTGAAAGAAGAGTTGTCTTGAGCCTCACTGAATACACAAACATTAACAAAAACCAATGAGCAAGAAGAGGCCTGTCCATAATTTTGTGATATCTGCCACTACAGATCAGCAAAAAAATCCTCACAAAATAATCCTAATTATGCAGCTGCCCTTTTGATAATATTTTAAAATTGTTGAGCAGGTCCCAAGTTTGTGATCACTAATATACAAAATGTGCATATCTAAGAAATAAAACTAAGTAATGTCTTAAGTAAATTTATGATTTTCTGTTGGGCTGCATTTACAGCCACCTTGGGTTGCATGCAGCCCATAGGCTGCAAGTTGGACAGCCCTGGTAGAGATAAATAAAATCTGGCATATCCATACAATGGACTATTTATTAATCTGTAATAAAAAAAAGAGTGAACTGATCATGCAACAATATGAATGAACTTCAAAAACACTCAAAATAGAAAAAATCAGACATGAGAGTATTTTGTATTATTTTCTTTATATGAATTTTTATATGAAATATAAAATTTTAAAAATATATTTTATTGATTATGCCATCATAGTTGTCCCATTCCCCCCTTCATTCACATCCCCTGCACACCCCCTCCCCTCAAATTACCCTCCTTTAGTTCATGTCCATGTGTCAAAAGTTCTTTAGTTTTTACATCTCCCATACTATTCTTGCCCTCCCCCCTATCTATTTTCTACCTACCATCTATGCTACTTATTCTCTGTACCTTCTCCCCCCTTCTCTTCTCCCAGTCCCCTGTTGCTAACCCTCCATATGATCTTCATTTCTATGGTTCTGCTCCTGATCTAGCTGTCTGCTTAGTTTGCTTTTGTTTTAGGTGTGGTTGTTAATAACTGTGAGTTTGCTGTCCTTTCACTGTTCATCTTTTTTATCTTCTTTTTTTTTAGATAAGTCCCATTAACATTTCATATAATAAGGACTTGGCAATGATGAACTCCTTGAATTTGATCTTATCTGAGAAGCACTTTATGTCCTTCCATTCTAAATGAAAGTTTTGCTGGATAGAGCAATCTTGGATGTAGGCCCTTGCCTTTCATGACTTGGAATACTTCTTTCTAGCCCCTTCTTGCCTGTAAGGTCTCTTTTGAGAAATCTGCTGACAGTCTGATGGGGACTGCTTTGTAGGTGACTGTCCCCTTATCTCTTGCAGCTTCTAGGATTCTCTCCTTCATTTTAATCTTGGCTAATGTAATGATGATGTGCCTTGGTGTGTTTCTTCTTGGGTCCAACTTCTCTGGGACTCTCTGAGCTCCCTAGATTTCCTGGAAGTCTATTTCCTTTGCCAGATTGGGGAAATTCTCCATTATTATTTGTTCAAATAAGTTTTCCACTGGTGGCTGTTTCTTTCCCCCTTCTGGTACCCCTATAATTCGGATGTTGGAACGTTTAAAGATGTCCTGGAGGTTCCTAAGACTCTCCTCATTTTTTTGAATTCTTGCTTCTTCACTCTTTTTTGTTTGGCTATTATTTGCTTTCTTCTAGTCCACTCTATTAATTTGAGACCCAGTTTTCTTTTCATCGCTATTGATTTCCTGTGTAATTCCATTCATTTCAATTCGTTTTGCCTTCATATGTATATCTAATTTGTGGCTATAATCAACCAGTTCTGTGAGGATCCTGATCACCAGTGTTTTAAACTCTGCGTCTGAGAGTTTTGCTATTTCTTCATCGCTTAGATTTATAGGCTCTGGGGCTTTGAGTTCTTCTTGAGTCATTTTTGTTCTGTTCACGCTCATTAAGTACAAGGAGGGGAGCCTTAGACTCCCAGGTTGCTGGGTTGTGACGCTGTATGTGGGGGCGTGGTCAGAGCAGGGAAATGGCGGTCCCCTCTGCTTTTTCTTGCACCACTGGGTGAGGAGCAGAGCCTCAGGTGGTTCACCAGGGCAGGGCCACTTAGGTCGCTGGGTTATGACGCTGCATGTGGAGGTGTGGTCAGAGTGGGGAAATGGCGGCTTTGGTTTTGGGAGGTGGCCGGGCCTTAGGTCGCTGGGTTATGACGCTGCATGTGGAGGCGGGGTCAGAGCAAGGAAATGGCGGCACCCTCTGCTGCCATTCGCCACTGGGGCCTGCTGGGTCCCATCCAATCACCCACTTCCTCGCTTGTCTATCCACGCACGGATGCGAGACCACAGTCAACCCGCAGCCCTGCTCCCTTGCTGTTTCCCCGCGGTCATTTGCTGGGTTGCCCACCAGGTACAACCCTGCGCCTGGATTCTGTGTGCCTGGATTCTGCGCACCTGAGGCCGTCTGACGGAGTTTTCCTGTGCAACCCTGCTCCTCCAGCTGCTGGTTTCACCCCTCTTACCGGTCAGGCTGAAGAATTTGTTGTTATCAGACTTCCAAAAAGTTCAATTTTCTGTGTTCTGGCTGTGTTTTCTGTTGCTAATATTTAGTTGTCTCTAAACTTGGTTGTGGGAGGAAGCACAGCTTTTCCACCTATGTCTCCATCTTGGCGGAAGTCTCTGAGTTGTTCTTCTTGAGCCATAATGTTTTGGTCTGTTCACATCTGTTACGTAGGAGGGGCAAAATGTTAGGTGTTCACTGGGGCGGGTCAACCCAGTTGGTGGGTTGTGACTGGAGGTGGGGTCAGATAGAGAGCAATGGCATTTTTTCTCCTTTCTCTCAGATTTTGGTCCCCTCTGCCACTTCCCACAAGTGAATTGGGCCCTTCTGGTGCTGGTTCCCGGGTGGGTAGGCTTGTGTGTGTTTTAGGACCCTGCGGGTCTCTCCAGTGAACTCGTCTGTGAGGCTGGGAGCCTCTCCCAGCACCTCAACCCCCAAAAGTTTTTCAATCGGTGCGTTTAGGCTTTATTGCCTGGTGCTGGGGCCCTGCATTGCGCGGTCTGTCTCACTGTTTTTTTGCCTGGTTTATTTGCATGTGAATGTGTGACTGCGGTCAGCCAGCTGCCTTGTACCCTCACTGGGTCTACCTGTTGCCACCCTGCACCTGGGATGGTCCGGCAGCCACCACTTTTCCCTGCCGCGACCCCTCTCCACTGGCCGTGGACTCTGCCCCTCTTACCAGTCTGGATGAATGGTTCGTTGTTGTCAGACTTCCGTACAGGTCAATTTTCTGTCTGTTTTGGTTGTGGTTTTCTTTCTAAATCTTTGTTGTCTTTAAACTTGGTTGTGCAAGGAGGCACAGTATTTCCACCTATGCCTCCATCTTGACCAGAAGTCTGCTTGAAATATGAAATTTTTAGAAAAGGCAAAGTATAAAGACAGAAAGCACATCAGAGGAGTGAAGGTGGGAACAGTAGTTGCCTGCATAAGAACGAGAGGGAACTTTCTGGTGAAATGTGTGGACAAAATGGGGGCTGCATGCTAAACCTGACAAGCCCAGGGGAGGCCTGCATGATGGGCCTTATACAAACTCAGACTGAAAGTAACCACATAGGGGGGTCTGAACATAAAAATTCCTGATCAAAAGTGAGTCTTGGTAGATAGTCATTTTCTAGGCCAGTAGCTTCCCTGAAAAAGGTCAATGTTTACCTAAGTAAGTATGTTTATTGTTTTTTTGTTTTTAAGATAGAGAGAAAGAGAGCCAGGTTGGAAGGAGAGAGAAAGAAACATTG
The DNA here is from genome assembly GCF_021234435.1 of Artibeus jamaicensis. Classification (NCBI taxonomy): domain Eukaryota; kingdom Metazoa; phylum Chordata; class Mammalia; order Chiroptera; family Phyllostomidae; genus Artibeus; species Artibeus jamaicensis. The sequence goes on along the minus strand of NW_026522025.1, from coordinate 36,253,344 downwards.
ATTTGTTGCTCCACTTATTTTTGCATTCATTAGTTGATTCCTACATGTGCCTTGACCAAGGACTGAACCTACAACTTTGGTATGTTAGGCTGATGCTGTAACCAACTGAGCTACACAGCCAAGGCCTGTTTATTGCCTTTTTGCATCTAAGATAATAACCTTTAAAATGTCAGTCTTTTCCAGACCCCTCAGGGTACAAATTTGCACACCAAAGCAGGAGACCACAGAAACTCTCATTCTTATCCTTTTCCCTAAATAGCACCTTTATGTTATATAAATGTTAATTACTATTTTGTATCACCAGTTTAAAAGAAGGTTGTGCCCTGGCTGTTGTGGCTCAGTGGTTGAGTGCAGGCCTGGGAACCAAGCAACCATGGTTCGATTCCCAGTCAGGGCACATGCCTGGGTTGCGGGCCAGTTCCCAGCAGGGGACACACAGGAGGCAACCATACATTGATGTTTCTCTCCCTCTCTCTTTCCTTTCCCCTCTAAAGATAAATAAATAAAATCTTTAAAAAAAAAAAAAGAAGGTTGTATTTCTGTAATTTGCCCTTTCATCCAGCCCCAGATATTCCCCCACTTTGTGTTCTCCTGCCCCTTTAATGTACCACCACCACCAAAGGATTTCAGGACCCCCACCTTATGTTTCCTCCTTTGATTGTAATATATAAAATAAGGCGCAAAACTGCCATTCTCTGGAGCATTTTCTCAGTTCATTGAGACTTTGCTTCCTGGCAACTGTCGTGAGTTTGGCTCAGATAAACTCATAAAAATTCTCTATAGGTTTGGATGTTTCTCACGTTAACCTCATAAAAATTCCCTACAGGTTTGGGCATTTCTTACATCGACAGATGTTAGTGTTCTAAAACTGGATTATTATGTTAATTGTGGTATTGTACAACTGTATAAAGTTACTTAATTTATCTAACTGTACATATGATTGGTGAACTTTATAGGGTGCCAATTATATATCAACAAAGCTATTAAAACAAAAGACAGGAAGACTCCTAGAGAGATCTTTGAATAGAAAGAGAGATGGAGAGAGAGAGAATAGATGTCACAGGAAGAGAGAAAACACCTGTGGAAGATGGTTAATGAGTTTAAGTGCAGTGGAAAAACACCAGGGCTCTGGAAGCAGACTGCTGGGTCTGAATTCTGCTTCTAGCACTGACCATCTGTAGGAACCTGAGAGAAATTATTCAACTGCTTTGAGCATCTGTGAAGTGGGGACAATAGTAAATACGGAGGCAGCTGTGAGCATCACAGGTAATATACGTTAAATGCTTAGCCCAGGGCACAACGACATAGTAGATACTTGTTAAAGAAAAATTTTGGACCAATTATTTCTACAGAAAATTCAGACCTTTGTTGTAAATATAGAATTGTGGGATCACTTGGTGTATTATAGCACAATTACAAGCCTCTCGGTGACCTGGTTTAGCATTTTTATTAATGAAGACTTATGGACCAAAAGCCTTGGTTTCCAAAACTGGTTCTACCACAGTCATACCATATGACTATACCGGGGTTCCTTAAACCTCTCCGGGTTTCTAAGATATGCACTACATCCCAAATGAGGTTGTTGGGACGCTTCAGAATTCATGGCTCTTGCCAGCATTGAATGTGTCCTGTGTAGGTAATAATGGCACAGAGCAGAGACTGGGGATGGGGCCCAGTGTGAGAGGAATATAATCTGGCTAAGGTACTATGCCTATGAGTTGGGATATGTAAACATCAGCTTAGCAGGAGGCCATGGAAATTTTCACAAACCAAAATTGGCATTTAGAGCTGAACTGGAAAGCTGTGAACACAGGATGTTGCTGAAAACGGTGCCTGGGTAGGGCTGCTACCTGAGGTTTTGGCAGGCTTCCCCCTCTGCCAGTTGATTGCAGAAGGATGTTGGATCATCAGGAAATGGGGATTTGAAATGATCCCACAGGAAGGTGTGAATAACAACAGAAGCAACAAACAAATCCATCCAGGCCAGGTCTGAGAGGGGGTGTTGGATTGGGAGTCAAGTGATTTCTCACTTTCTTCAACATGTCAGTAACTTCTAAGAAGGAGTCCATCTGGCATGCAAAGATGGCTTCGTGATACATTCCTCCCCTCTCCTCCTCCATGAACACCTTTTGGAGGGGCAGAGGGAAAAGCAGCAGTTTAGTGTCCAACACATTTCTGCCTCAGGATGCTGGCAGTCCTCCATGTAACAATTTGTAGTGGACACTTGCTATATTTTTGGATGCCAGCATAGGCTCCTACATTTTTCTGGTAAGATCATTTGGATTCTCTGGGTGGGGTGGGGCAGGGGCATGGGGGTGGTGGATTTTCTCTCGTACTACATACAGTCTGAGTGGGACCTTGCCCTGGTCTGGCCTAATAAACTCTCCCTCCTGGACTCTGAGTTGAGCTGAGTGGTAGACAAGAATGCAGAAAATAATGTTGGAAATGATCTGATTCAACAGGCCTTACTCAACCTTTGATTTGCCAATGTAGGAAACATCAAAAACCTGTACAGAATTTTTATGAGTTTATTTGAGCCAAACTGACAACAATTGCCAGGCAGCAAAGTCTCAAATGAATTGAGAAAATGCTCCAAAGAATGGCAGTTTTGCACCTTATTTTATACATTACAATCATAGGAGGAGGCAGAAAGGGGTTACATGGAATTCACTGGTGGTAGATTAGGGGAGCAAGGGTTGGAGGAATCTCTGGATTTGAGTAGAAAGTAAGATATCTACTTCTTTTACATAGGTGAGTATAGGAAAGTTAACAGTCAACAATTAACATGATAACAATAGCAACGAGGGGATTTGTAGTCTTTGCTCTGGTGTTGTGGTTGTGTCCTGAGGGGACTGGGAAAAAAAAGAAAGTTACCCTGACGTTGCAAACGTTTCTTACTGTAAATGCAGAAAGACAACGGACAGGCTTAGTTAAGGTAAAGACTGACCTTTAAAAATATTTTTTTAAATATAGACAGAGTAATAAATAAATATTACTATTTATTTATAATAAACATATTGTTTAATAAGAAACCTTTTATATATAGAGAGAGAGATTAACCAAGGAAGATTAACTGCTCCAGTCAAGGCGGCACCATAGGTAAACACAGCTCACTTTCTCACACAATCACATAAAAATTACAACGAAAATATAGAACAACCATCACCTGAACCGTCAGAAATCTAGTTGAAGTCTGACAACTACAGAATTAAAGAAACCACATCCATCTGATACGGGACTCAAGAGTTGGAAAATTTTAGTAAATAGTTAATAAGCCTAGGAGGTAATGCATATGTTAAAGCAATGATTTGGAACAGAAAGAAGCAAAAAATAACCAACCAGAACAATAAGAAGAAAAAAGAATTAAAAAAATGAGTATCGTGAAAGCAGCTTCTGGGACAACTTCAAGTGTTCCAATGTTCACATCATAGGGATGCCAGGAGGAGAAGAGAAAGAACAAGAAATCGGAACTCTATTTGAAACAATAATGAAAGAAAATGTCCCATAAATTGGTAAGGGAAATAGACATGCAAGTCCAGGAAGCACAGAGTCCCAAACAAGATGGATGCAAAGAGGTCCACTCCACGACACATCATAATCAAAATGCCAAACATTAAAGATACAGAGAGAATCTTAAAACAGTAAGAGAAAAACAGTAAGTTATCTTCAGGGGAGTTCCCATAAGACCATCAGCTGATTTCTCAAAAGAAACTTTGGAGGCTAGAAGGGACTGGCAAGAAATATTTTAAGTCATGAAAAGCGGAGATCTACAGCCAAGATTGCTTTACTCATCAAAGCTATCATTTATAATCGAAGGGAAGATAAAGAGTTTCCCAGAAAAGAAAAAAACTAAAGGAGTTCATCATCACCAAACCATTATTATATAAAATATTAAAGGGAATTATTTAAGGAAAAATAGACAATCAAAACTATGAACAATAAAATGGCAAAATAAATACCTATGAACAAATGAATCTAAAAAACTAACTAAGCAAATGAGAAAAACAGAGACAGAATCATACATACAGAGAGTGTTTTGATTGTTGCCAGATGGGGGAATGGATGAAGAGATGAGGGAATTAAGAAGTACAAACAGATAGTTACAGAATAGTCATGGGGATATAAGGTACAGTATAGGAAATGGAGTGGCCAAAAAATTTACACACATGACCCATGGACATGAACAATGGTGGGGGGATTTTCTGAGGGAGTGGTGTGTGCTGTGTCGATGGGGGTCAAAGGAGAAAAACTGGGACAATTTAGTAGCATAATAAATAAAACATATTTTTTAAAAAGATTGATCTTTGTCAGGGAAGATAATGGCCTATGACCTGACTACCTGCCATGACCTATTTTTAGCCAGAAAGTGATATTTTCAGACCATCCTTTGTGGTTACTCTTATTCTCTGAGTCTGTAAGGCCACCATGCAGGCCTCCCCTGAGCTTGTCTGGTTTAGGTATGTGGCCCCTTTTTGTCCACAGTTTACAGCTGCTGCTTGAATCTCAGCTCTGCCCCACATACCATCTTTTATGCCCCAGGTTCTCAACTCTTCTTCTGTATTGTAAGCCCCTAATATCATTCGAATAAATTCTGTTTTGACTAAGTTAGCTGTGGTCCATTTCTGTTTCAAAGAACAGACATAGAGCATGGCTGTGGCAGTCCTGCTCGGGCAATTTTCAGAGGACTTGCAACAGAGTAGAAAGAACCCAACTTCCGTCACCCACTTTCGGTCATCCGACTCCTGAACTTTGGCACACTTGGCTACAGACAGGCAAGTCACCAAATCCCTTTGAGCCTCAATCTCTTCTGTAAAATGGAAATATTGTTACTTTGCAGAATTATTAGGATTAAATGTATTTATTCATTTGTTCATTTTCTTGGCATTCTGCGAGGAATCGGATAGAGAAACAAACAAGACGAGAGTGGCATGGTCCTTGTCTTCATGCAGCATACACTCTAATTGAAAGAGACACACTGAACATACATTTATGAGGCTGATGATGTTACAATGGTTCAAGGCACTATAAGAGTTGTTAATGAAGGGATCCAAGGAGCCCAGGAGAGGGCTACATATGGAAGGCCATTAATAAATGTTCATTCCTTTTACCCTTCTTTATCCTGGGCATTTTCTTCTTTATCGTAGTACCTTTGCCACCAACTGGCCTACTTGTATTCATGTACTTATAGGAGAATTAGGGCAGTTCATAGAAGTCCTGATTTGATTCAGTAACTGGACATCTGCCTATTATGTTTGAAGCAGAAATTGGAAGCTTCTTATCCCAACACATGAGCCAATTTGATGGGGGACAAAGCTTTACCCCAGGCATAGTGGGAGGCGAACAGTAAGTATGGGAAGAGAATAGGAAGGCACTAACACCTTTAAAATCAGTTGTTTGTCAGGCTAACAAGGTTTGGCAGGAGTCAAGAGGGAGGAAGCTTGCCTAAAGCTGATATTGACAGTATAAGAACAAACAACTTCCCTGATCCATTGGGTACCTTTCTTCATCACAAATCTTAAAAATGATTCACAGAATGTTAGCACCAGAAAAGACCTTACAGAACATTTAGGAAGCCCCTTTATTTATAGATGAGGAAGCCAGAGTACACTGGAATTAAGTTTCTTATCTGTATACTGTGTGTGTAACCTTGTGATATCTTTAGACTTCTGCTAGGTGGTGAGAGAGCCATGTGAAAAAATCCTGGTGAATGTGCACCTTGAGAAGTACTCTAGGTTAATGTCCCAACAGAGAAGGACCAAGTGAGTAGGGCTCTGTGCTGGGTATTGAGGAGAGGAAAAGACAGTAAGCCTTTTGGAGTTCTCCTGACATAGCTGGAGAGCTGACACACACACAATACCATCTAATCATACAAAACAACACATGTGAACTGCCTATTGGTCATGGTCACATAAGTGTGCTGGTGCCAGTTTCCTCTCAACATCTCTGAGATCCATTTCATCATTTCTACCCACTTTTCTCCCAAGTCTCCTGCTGGAGGTGCCTTCTCAGATGCCTGTATCTATTAATGTGACCTTTTGATCACAAAGGCTTGAAATATTGAACTAGTTTCTATTCCCATCTTTTGCTCATCTCTGCATCTAGTTAATCACTAGACTCTATTGATGTGACCCTTAAATTTTATCTCAACCTGTCCAAAGACACCACAGTGATATTCCAAATATTCAGCTCTTAGATCATTCAACTGCTCAAAACCCTTCAGGATGCTGTGGAAGAATTTGTAGAATGAAACTCCTTAGCTTAACATCTGTGGTCCGTTATGATCTAGTCTTAGCTTCCACTTCCTCCTTCTGGTCCTGCTACTTTTCTACAGGAATGTATCAGCCATGTCTTTTAGTTTTTGTATTTTGATTCTTTGACGTCGGGGTCTTGCTCATCCCGGCTGGACTGCGGGTCCCAGGGTAGCTAATTCCTAGAGACGGTACACAACTAGTCCTTGAATGTTCCTCTCAAAGGCAAACCAACCATTCCAGAGCCCACATGCCCAACCACCTCCTCCATGGGGCTCTCACATACAGGGCCACTTTCCCCTTGCTGGGAGCTCCCCAGCACCAGCTACCACACAATTAGGGACAACCCATATGTCCCTGAGTTCGCTGAAATTATTCAAACTAATCCACCCTAAACCTGCTTACCCTGTCTTGCCTATTCTGTCCCGTGGAAACCACCATAAAGGCTCCTGTCCACATTCTCCTCTGCTCCTTCTGCTTCCTGACCAACTTTAATGCTTCACCGTGAGGCCCCCCTGTGGCACAACATGGCCCCTTCTCCTGGGATCTGTGAGCATAACTACCTTTTCAGTGGCAATCCTTTCCTATTCTGCTGACCCTGCCATACCTAAAGCATAATAAAACCTATCCTTTGAAACAAGGAACCTCATGCTGCAGAGGAGATCTCTGCTTCCCGAACAGGCCCTGATTTGGGGCACCCAGGTTTTTGCTTGTACTATTCCTCATTCTCAAAATCAACTTCTTCTGCCACTTCTGCATCTTAAATTTTACCCATCCTTCAGTGTACTCTTCTCAGCATTGACTTGAATCCCTGGTGACTTTAAGATGAGTGTGCAAGTTTCAGAGTGGTTTGTGACCTGTACACAGCAAGTGGGAGGCAGCTTCAGGCCTCAAAGCCCAGCAGGCTTCCTTTGGGCCCTTTTTAATCCTTGCGTTGGCTCAGGTCCTTTGAGTATGTGCAAGGAATGTCCCTAGCCAACTTAAACACAAAAAAAGATTTTTTGGAAGGATGCTGGGGCAACTCATGTTAAGTGGAAGAACTGAAGGACCAGACACCAGGTGAAGTGGAAATAAGGGCAACTCCAGCGATATGTTTTTGAATCTTCCCTCAGCTCATGGAGTCAGCTCAAGCCCACTCTCTTAGAGTTGCAAATGCCTGGAAGTGAAAATTTGAGGGCCCTGCCTGGTCAGGTGTAAACCCTGGATCAGTCAGCTATGGTGGAGTATGTGTGGGAGGAGGCAGGATGGCCAAACACTGATGTGATCACTGGGGGACTACTCCTGGGTATTAGAGTTTCCCAAAGGAAAAATAAACTGTTGAGACCTAGGCGTACATCACCACTTGAGTTTCCTACAGCCATTTAATATTTTCAATACTATGTTACCCAAATACAATTGGGTAAAAGGAAGGGTTGGTTGAAAACATCTCCAAAGTAACTTTAACATTTTAACAAGGAGTCATTGAATGCTTAGTCTGTGCACAGTACTATGCGAGATGCTGGGTAGGGAGAGGGATGAGATGTGAAAATCAGTTAAGACCTGGCTCAGCGTAAGAGAGGCATATAAATCATGACAGTGCAAGGCAGGATAAAGGAAGTGATTCTCCAAGAGGGACAGAGTGCTCCGAGGTCTCACAGTATAAAGAGATTCCCTAAAATTTATATCCAGAGGGAAACCAAAAAACTCAAGTCCAGATTTCCCTTCTTATTGGCACTTCATCATCTGTTGGAGAAGCTATACATGACCGCACGTGAAAAGGAACACAGTGTTCTTATTTCCACCTAGTGCAGTCCGGCTGCCAATTCAAACATCTGCACCCTTATAAATGTGCATTTAGGGGAAGCATCAGGTTCAGTGGCTCCTGTGCTACTGCCAAGCCCCCATTTAGGAGGACTGTATAAACCTGGTATCAGGGAAGGAAAAAGGGAATTACCGGAAGAGACCTGCCTACACTCTGGTGAAGGTTTCAGATGTTTGTTCCATCGGGAAGGCAATTCCGCAAACTGAGCCCAGACATGGGGAAAGCCTTCTAGAACTCTTAGCAACAGGGTAAGGACAGAGCCCTCAGCTGAGAACATGGCTGTATGAGGAGAGTTTGCTGCAACACTTTCCTTACTCAAGAGCTGCAGGCCCTAGGTCGTGGCGTCCCAACCTATTTGGCTCCATCTCACATTGTGGTGGTGAGAGAGTGAGAAGAGTTTAAACATCTTGATCCCATTGGGATTACTGAAAAAACCTGATTTACCAAGAGCACCAAGTGCATTGTACCTCATGACCCCTCCGGGTCAGGGAAGATAATATGGTGGTGGGGAATGCAATGGCTTCTTCACATCCTACTAGTCATTTTGGCCTGTTTTTACTGGGTGGTAGCTGGAGGAGGCAGGGGCAAAGGGGATTCAGAGGAAGGGAAGGAAGCAGGGAGCAGGGAAATTAAGGAGGGAGGAGAATGCATATATTCTCAGGGAACATGAGAAAAGAAAAAAAAGAAAGAGGGGGCAAAGAAAGCTTAGCACAGCTTTCATTGTTGAAATGGGCGAGACTAAGCAAAATAAAAGCAGTCTCACCTTTAGCAGTAGAGAGTGAGGAAGTGATAGTTAAGGGAGAAAAAAATGAACCAGTTAATATTTCTGTAGACCCACTGTGAGTCAGGCATTGCTATATTTTCTTTGACTTGGGAACTTAGGAACAGAGAAGGCTCCAGTATTTGTACTTGGAGACCTACAAAGATATGGCAGACATTTCCTCCACTTAATACCCACGTAGGCTCATGTCTAGAATGTAGCTTTCTTTAAGCCAGATATTCAGCTTCTGCCCTTGGGTCCAAGAGCTTAGAATGCTCTTGTTTGGAGGTTGAGAGCTCATGCTCACACACAGATGAGACGCCCTTGATCTTTAAGCCATAGTCAGTACTAGGGGAGTCAGAATGGGCAGGAGTGCACTTAAGTTAGTCATCGTAGTCATGACAAGGAAGAGCTGGGCCTTAGATTTAGACTTCTGACCTTTATTCCAGGTGAGACTGTATTAGGCTGAACTGTATAAAATAATTGGTTTTCTTGGTCAGAATATAATTGAATACTGGCAATTTCATTTGGCTTAACTTGATACCTAATATACATTATAAATTTGATATGTTAAAAATGTTAATTCATTTGAAAAAATTTTTAAATAATCATTTTTGTAAACCTTTGGTATCTTGCCATTGTTTTAAAAATATTATATGGGTATCCTTAGAAAAATGGAAGTGGCCTAGCCCTTCTTGACTCTGGCTAAAGTCGGGTTCTACCTTTGTCTCAGGACCCTCCCAGAGGAGGCGTCTGACACACGCGTATGAGCATCAGGTGCTGCTCGAGACCCAGCGTACAGCTTTAGAAGTGCTTTTCATATTCAAGGATGTATTTTTCTTTTTCTGAGTGTGGCACCTCAGCCTCGTTTCTCATAGCGAACTGTCTGAATCCACGTGATTCTCCTATTGCATGTATTGTATCATCATAGCTGTTTGGTCACCAGATGACAGCTGACAAATATCTTCTCTGTCTCCTGAAACCTTCTGTGGACTACCGAACTCTTTGCTCTGCAAACTGTGTTTAATTGCCGACAAAGTTTGATGTTAATTCTAAACTTGTTCAAGAATTCGGGCCAACATAAAACCTATTTATTTAGTGAGGCTGTTGTCAAAAGTCCACCTGGCTAACTCGAGTATACAGATGTTGTAGGAAAAAGAAAAGTCAAGTATAAGTTCCTGCTACCATTTCTCCTTTGCTTCACTGAGCTCCTCAAAAAACAACAAAAGAAACATCATTTGCTTCACTGTAGTCATGCTGTATGTGTATATTATTATGGGTACTCATTTTTAACAAATATTTGAGGACTGATTATGTACCAAACACTGAAGATACGACAGTGTATAAAATAGACATGATACTTCTCATGATTTACAATCTAGTAGATGACATAGTTAAGAGAGACTGATACTGTTAGAATGGGTAGCTAAATATTAATAAAGGGAGCAAAGGAAATCAGACATTATTAAACATAATAAATTAGGGAGCAGAAGCCTGCTTTCTTCACCAGAAAGTTACAGCTTCACACACTCCCCAGGGAACCACAGCCGCTTCCCTGCAGATCACTGGGGGAAGGGATAGAACGATAAAGGGACAGGTAAGCACTTGCACAGTGGGAGCCAAGTGGGCGACCACAGAGGTTTGTCAATCTAGCTTGGGGAAAGGATTGGATTGGATAAGAGACACAACCCGGGAGGGTCTGGGGAATGGATTAGTTAGGGGGTGGACTCATCAGAAGCCTCCAAAAGCTTGGGAAATTGATTGGTCATTTTGAAAAAGTGCCTGGTCCTTCCCAAGCCTGAGATAATATAATCCGAGCCAACAGAGAGCTCTCTCTCTAACATGCACATGCATTTCTCAGTCACATGTTCTCTTGCCCCAGCAACCACGTGGCATGAGCAGCCCGACAGACTCCAAACACAGGCTCCAAGCTGTGGCCTGCATATGCAGCAGCACAGCCACCAAGTGTACCTGGGAAGAGGTTAAGCTAGCTGATGGTGACAAAGGCTAGAGTGGGAACTAAGCTTTAATATGGCACAAAATCTTTGGACACGGGCCTTTGTTTTGGCCTTGATGAAGACAAGGATGGACTTCTTCCATGGCGAGATGAATGTAAATGAGACATCAGACACTCAGAGGCAGCCTTCTAATCTTATCATGCCACAACCTGCCCCATGCACAGGTCACTGGAAATGCTTTCCTTGAGATGCTGTGAAAGAACCAGGTTTCCACTGGCAGCAGTAATACATGCTGTGCCACATAGGAAGCTAGAGAGTGCTGTGAGAATAGTCATTCCTTACCATAAAGTTTTGAGTGTCTACTCGTTCCTGGCACTGTTCTAGATTCTAGACAGAGAGATGATAAATAAGTAAACTGGGCAGCCTGTCTGAGGAAGCAACATTTGAGCACGGTACTGAATAGCCAGCAGGATCTGGGGATCAAGGAGGAAGGGTATGGTGCACTAAACGCAAACAGAGGTCAAGGAGATGTCCTAAAGGCAGTGATGTCGGAACTGAGCCCTGAAGAAGGAACAGTAGTAATCCAGGCGACAGAGCCTGGGGTCTGGTGAGGATGTGTTCTAGGATACAGAAGCAGGATATGCAAAAGTCAGGGGAGAAGGATCAGAACATAGTGTATTTCACCATGTATACTACATTGCCATGTATAATGTGCACCCATGTTTTTGACCAAAACTTTCAGGAAAAAAATCTTTTATTTTAATTTTCTAATTAATTAATTAATTTATGTTTAGAAACAAAACTGATTATCATATTTCAGGGCATTATTTTGCATATAGATATCATGATTGCCTTCTAGAGTTTTACTTCTAATGCATAATCATAAATAAAAGAATTTAAAAAACGTTTATATAGGTACAGAATTAGTACTACCCATATATAACCCGCATCCTTATTTTTTCCTCAAAAATTTGGGAGTAAAGTGCACATTATACATGGCAAAATACAGCGTAAGTTTGTGGCTGGAAAAGATGAGGATGTGGTAGATGATCACTCGCTCCCCTTTTGCCTGGTAAAATTGTTTTCATTGTGTAATGGCTCATATTTTCATGTACCTTCTTTTCTGTTTTTGTAGCCTGACTGATACACCAGTCCAAACGTGTGGATGGCTGGTAGCCGGCTGACAAAACATGGCAAAGGAACTCCTGCCATCTGGTGGACAAAAAGAACATCACAGTAAGTAGAAAATGAGCATTACTCGTGTCAGAATCAAAACATCCCAGATTATGGAAATTTTCTATTCAGTGGTTTAAAAGCCTTAATGTGCTATATATTAAAAATGGTTAAGGAAGAAATATGTAAGAATATTCTCAGGCCATGCTCCCCTGTAGATTGTTGATGAAGGGAAACTAGGGGAAGAAAGGACGAAAAATAATTATGTACTGTGTCAACATCATACTGCGGGAGCATGCTCTGGCTTATTCCTCCAAACGATGAGGGAGGCATGCAAACCCCACTTTACAACGGAGGAAATCACGGCTCGCAGCACCGGGAAGAGCCAGACTTAGCTGAGTTCTTCATGTTATGCTGCCTGTAGTCAGGGTTTATTTTTAATCAACAAACAGTAAGGGGCATTTCCCAGTTGTTACATCTATACTTTTAAGTATGAGAACCTCAGTGAAAACGCTTAAAGCCCCATTTGGTGTTCAAAGACACTGGGAGACTCTCCACTTTACTCAGCAGAGACAGCCTCAGTTGCCACATGTTACAACAGACATATTTTCAAAGTTAAAGAACTGGAACACATTCCTAACAATTTCACACTACTTCTGGTTGAGACATTCTTAGAAATGCAATTTGGGTGCAGAAATGTTGGATCCCAGAACACATCAATGAGGACTGACATTTTTGGAACTGAAGCTGTCTCAAAAAAATCCAAGATGGATAGGGTCCTGCACGTATGAAGAGGAACACCTTAGCAAAGCATAATTGTGTGTATGTATGTAATGCTTTCCCATAGTACTTTAAACATACTTATAGGCTCTTAAGACAAATTGATTTGATTTTTATGATGCTTAGCACACAGTAGGAGCTAAAAGCATGACTATAGTAATTATGAAATTTTTGCTCTCCTACCTCTTATACAAGGATGTGAAGCCTTATCAGACAGAAAGTCCACCAGCTGTTCTGTCTCCACTGAGGTCAAAGCAATGGGCCAGGAGCACCAGCAAACTCAAGTGGAGAGAAATTAGAACTGCTGGCTGGGATGAGGGTGGGGAGCTGGGAAATCTTAAAACAGACTGCCAAGGGAAAACAGCACAATCCTGAGATGTCTAGGAGTAAAGGAGGCTGCCTTTCGGCTGGGATCATCCTGGTGAAGTTTTGAAATCTCCCCTGGTGTCAGGTTCCCAGTCAACCAAAGTTTTAACTGAGTACTTGAGTCTCTAATGTGGTGATATGAAGAGAGAGAGAGAGAGTGTGTGTGTGTGTGTGTAGGGCCGGGTAGGTGTGAAGTCTCTACCTTGCAGAAGTTTATAATCTGGATATAGAAAACCCAGGAAATGATCATTCAGATTGGAGTGACCGGGGACACACAGAGAGGAGGGAAAGAAACTGGAGAAAACAGCAATTAAAAGTCCTGAGAAAGACCCCATTAGGGCTAGTCTGAATCTAAAGCCTGGCATCAAAATCTCTCTTTCATTTAAATTATATATTTATAGGGGCAGGTAGGAGAGGGGAGAAGACAGTCACTGGGAAGAGATGATGTGAAAAGGTATGAGTCGTTTCATTTTTCTCACCTTTTGGTGTCGATCTCTATCAGATACATTGTACCAAACCTAGGAAAATGGACACCCTTATTACCAAGTTTTTGGCTTAATGTCTTGCCAAGAAAGTAAATTAATTAAATGTATCTTAAATGAATTCATTCAACAGATATTCTTTGAACACCCACTGAATAAACTCCAGGCACCAGTCTATCACACTACAGGGCCAACAGGGAAGGTGCTTCTTCAGAGTGTAAGACACTGGTGTTTATTTTTACACATAAAAGTGATGACGTGTTTCCTTTTTTATGAGGACACATTTGACGTGGGCATTTAGCTATGAAGTTTTAAAACAAGAAATTAAAATGACAGGAAGGACACTCATAGAATGCCAGGCATTCATATCACAACCCTTGGGGAAAGTGTAAGGGAGCATTGCTAATACTTGTCTAAAGATTACTCATATACATACAAATACGGTGTTACTGGTTTGGTTTTTAATCAGAATATTTGAGTGCAGGAAGACCAGCAACATGCCAGAAGAATAAACTTCTACTGGGTAAAAAGCATTAAGATGAGCATCTAGAGGAATTCGGAGGTGGCTGGACTCCTCAGCCCCTGCTCCTTTTGTTTAGGGACAGACCCCAAACAGCAACGTGAGGCCACAGAGCTGCACACCTGTTTCTGATTTACTCTCGGTTTTGTCCTATTTGGAGTCATTTCTAGATCATATGCTACAATCTTTAGAGAAGTTACAGAAGGACTTTACACAAAAGGTGAGCATATTATTAAATATATACATATAAAAATGCACCAACACAATGTATATAAGGAACAGAGGCAGAAATTATTATTAGAAATTACTAGATGGCTTTCATTCTGTGGTTTGGGCTACTTACCCCCTACCCACCCTCCCCCGACCGCTGACAGTGTTATTACTGTTGATTTCAGGATGTCGGAAACCCATGCCTGATTCATCCCTGGCTCCCAACTAGTGTGAGTGATCTTGGCCTCCTTTAAATCTAACTCATCTAGAATAGCTTCTAGATGTATCTAGAAGCTATTATTCTCTATTTGCCTTCATAAGATAGCATGAAAATTTCTTGTGCTAAACCTTTCACTCTCCTGAAAGAATTGCTTCAGTAGGGTCCAAGATAGAATCTGCTTAAGGCTTGGACAGCATAATGTGTTAAATCTAAAAGCACATTTTGTGCATGGTGCAATCGAAACTAAACCACTGACATCTGTTTTCTAGTTATCTTTCTTGCCTTATAAAAGCTTTGTACACATTTGCCAAGTCAGTTTTTGCTCAGCCTTTTGAATTCTTTTCCATACATTATTTTGTTACATTTTTAAAGCATTCAGAAGAGGTATCAAGGACAATGTGTTCTTTCAGTTCACTTTCTTCTATTGAGAAAATAATTAGCAGGTCAAACTGAGCTCAAACAATTTTGCAATTGCTTTTCTGAACTTTATAATTTTCTCACCCAACTTGTAATTGCTTTCCTAACATCATGTCCTTTCACTTTCAATATCTAAAATGTCATTATTTACTAAAGATTTGCCTTAGCACTGACCTCTGTGGTTACTCTGTTGAAAATTCTGCTGTAATTTTGCACAGTGCTAACTACTTATGATTACTTATCTAGCACATGGGTGATAGATAATGCCCACCTTTCAAAAAAGGCAGACAGTTCAAACATAATTTGACAAAATTAGGATGCAGCTACATCAGTTCTAAGAACATGAAAAATGAGCATCATTGGCATTTCTGCCCAGTGTTAAATAGTGTCCTGTAGCACACACAGATGCAGGCGGAAACAATACATCTGCAGACATTGGCAGACAGCAGTCAGTACCCGCCAAATTTGGCCACAGTTTAAGATAAATAGCTTTTCGGTGACGAGTAAGGCTGAAATTACACAAACAGCAGAAATGACTAAGATCTCAGCCTACGAGGTCTGTGGTTTCAAGATTTTGTGCAATCAATATTCTGACATCTTTAACACCATTCTGTTCCCAAGATGCAGATGCCAGAAACATAAGCGATTAACATCACTTGATGACTTTCGTTCAGATTTTGAAATAAACTAAGTTTAATTTATTTAGAATAACCATTCTTGAGGCACATTTTTATTCAGGTCATCAAGATAACCATAATCATCTCCTTAAAAGGAAACATTTCATTAAAAATGCAAGATGGGGAGTTGGAATTACCAAGGGGACCACTGTGTAAAGTATACTGGTCTAACCACTAAGCTGTACACCCGAAACCAAGACATAATAATAATAAACAAATAAGTGAAAAAAATGCTAGAGCTGCATTGCAGCCCATTTCAAAAAAAATACATGTAGCTTGTTATACTAGCAGTTTTAAATGTCTAAAGCTTAATTAAATGAAAACACCCTTAATGATGTTATCTCAAGAATTTGAGTAGTAAAAATTTTAAAAAGCTGAAAATAAAAAATAGCTGAATATTCTGGTAACTTCCATAATAATATAACTACTTATCTTCTTAATCTTTTCCTAAAAATGGCTATTTTGCCTAATTAAAATCTTTTAGGGAGATTTCTACCATTATAAAATGGTGCTTAGAAGGGCACCCCCACCCCTGCGAAGAACATGCATAGGGAAGCTCCTTGCTCATTTTTATCTGTGCAGCACCCCAAAGTGAAGTAACATTCCCTAGTGGGACTGAAATCCCCAAGAACCAACCTGTGACACCGGGTATCTTTTAAAGCACAAGCTCCCTTTACCTCTCCTTGCACAAGAGCCAAGTTCTATTATTCTAAAAGTGGCATTAATGGAAAGTTCAAACAGCCCTGAAGATGAAACTTTCTTAGAGAATGTCTCCTGCCCTGCATTTTTGGTAGTTAAATTTTTCTTCCAGTTAATTTTCTGAGAAACATGTTAACTTGATCGATTCACAATATGTAAGCATTTTGTTTTTAGCTAAGACTTCATTTTAGCTCCTGAGATGGTTCATTCCTTTACTATTTGTAACAAATAACCTATAAATGAAGTCAATGAGCACTTTTTCTATGTAAAAAAAAAATCTAGTTCTATCTTTCATATATTAGTTGAGCCAGAAAAAATTTTTTTTAAAATCTATTACTTACTATTTGCTGAAGAGAGCATTTATCAACCTCAGAAGGAAAATACTACACTTCTGATCAAGATGGCGTCTTAGGTAAACAAGGCTCTCCTTCTCGCACAATCACATCAAAGTTATAACTAAACTATAGAACAACCCTCACCCAAAACTGTCAGAAATCAAGTTGAATGGAAGTCTGACAAGTACAGAATTAAAGAAGCCACATCCACCCACACTGATAGAAGGGGCACAGACGTGGAATGGGCTGGTCCCTCACCCACGTGTGGTGGGTAAAAATTTAAGAGGGTTATCTCAGGAGTAAAGAGTCCCAGCCCCACACCAAGCACCCCCTAACCCAGGGTTCCTATGC
Source organism: Artibeus jamaicensis (assembly GCF_021234435.1). Taxonomy (NCBI): domain Eukaryota; kingdom Metazoa; phylum Chordata; class Mammalia; order Chiroptera; family Phyllostomidae; genus Artibeus; species Artibeus jamaicensis. The sequence continues at coordinate 36,236,347 of NW_026522025.1, read as the reverse complement.
CAAGAAGGTAAGTCCACATAACTTCTGGGTGCAAAAACCAGTGGGGACTGAACTTCTGGAGCCCTAAGCAGTCCCACTTAAAGAACTCACACATGGCCTTACTCATTCCCTCTGAGCTTTACCAAAAGGGAAGCTGCTTGAAAGGCACCAGTGGCACCACTGGAAGAAATTAAAGTATCCAGGGACACTTTCAAGAATCAAGACAAAAGCTGGGGGACAGCTTTCTCCCAGACAGAAAGGCAGGCAGAGGCCATTGTCCCTTTTCTGAGCCCTCCCACAACAGAGCCACAGAGCCAGAGCTGGCAGGCCAGCGCCATATGTGAGATTCCATCAACCCGGCTAAGACTGTTTGCCTTACCCTGGAGATCTCCTGAGACTCTTTCCCACCCAACACAGGGGCCCACCCACAGTTAACCGTGGCTTTTCATATGAATGCCTGATTTTGGTTCATGCTTCACAACTCCCTAAATCCTATCAAACAAGCAATAGTGGCCTCAGCAATCCCCCCCATCCCCTTACTCTTGCTACGTGGCTGCAGGCCTGGCACCAACAGCAGTCAGCATAGATTCACAGCTTGGCTTCACCTGGGACTCCCCAAGCCAAATAGCAGTCATCTCCAGATTGCTTTATAGCTCAGGCAGGGTGGCCTCAGCCGGAACACAGGTAAGGGCTGACCTTGGCTTCACTACCAAGGAAACCCCAGAGCCTGTGCACCCAGTGGACAGCTACAAACTACATTGGAGCACCACGATCCTGCCCCTGAACAGCTGACACTGCGTGGAGGGCAGAGGTTGGTGGCCACATGTCACAGCCAGTACTTGCAGCTGACCACCCTGGGTAAATGCCTCCCATTGACCTGTCAAACGCAATCAAAGCTCAACTACAAGAGGGTGTACTCAGCCCACATGAATGGTGCACCCTGAGTACCCAGCTTGGGTGACAGGAGAGGCTGTGCCACTGGACCCTACAGGACACCTACTACATTAGGCTGCCCTACCAAGACACGGCGTCATAGCAGCTCTACCTAATACACAGAAACACAGGGAAGATGCCAAAACGAGGAGACAAAAAAAAAAAAAGGCCCAAATGAGATCAAAACTCCAGAAAAAGAACAAAATGGAGATAAGCAATCTAGCAGATGCAGCGTTCAACACTGGTTATGAGGATGCTCAAGGAACTTAAGTGAGGACCTCAACAGTATAAAAAAGATCCAGTCAGAAATGAAGAATACAGTAATTGAAGTAAAGAACAATGTACAGGGATACAACAGCAGAGTGCATGAACCTGAGAATCAATCAATGATTTGGAACAGAAGGAAGTAAAAAACAACTGATTAGAACAAGAAAAAAGAATACCCAAAAAACAAGGACAGTGAAAGCAGCTTCTGGGACAACTTCAAGTGTTCCAATATTCATATTATAGGGATGCCAGAAGGACAAGAGCGAGAGCAATAAATTGGAAATGTATTTGAAAAAATAATGAAAGAAAGCTTCCCTAATTTGGTGAAGGATATAGACTTGCAAGTCCAGGAAGCATAGAGTCCCAAACAAGATGCATAAAGAGGCCCACTCCAAGGCCCATAAATTGTCAAACATTAAAGATAAGGAGAGAATCTTAAAAGCATCAAAAGAAAAGCAGTTAGTTACTTACAGGAGAGTTCCCTGAAGACTGTCAGCTTTCTCAATGGAAACTTTGCAGGCTAGAAGGGATTGGTGAGGAATATTCTAAGTCATAAAAAGCAGGGACCTATAGCCAAGATGGCTCTACCCAGCAGAGCTATCATTTAGAATTGAAGAGCAGATAAAGAGCTTTCCAGACCAGACAATAAAGAAGTTCATCACCAAACCATTACTGTTTTTTAAGTTCTGTGAGATTTTAAAAAATATATATTTTTATTTACTTATTTTTTAAGAGGGGAAGGAATAAAAAGTGGGAAACATCAATGTGTGGTTGCCCCTCAAGCACCCCCTACTGGGGACCTGGCCCACAACCCAGGGACGTGTCCTGAACTGGCGACCCTTTGGTTTATAGGCTGGCACTCAACGCACTGAGCCACACCAGCCAGGTCCAACAATCACTATTACATGAAATGTTAAAGGAACTTATTTTTTTTTAAATGAAAACTACAAACAAGAAAATGGCAATACATACATATCTATCAACAATTGAATCTAAAAGACAAAGTAAACAAGAACAGAAACAGAATCATGGATATGGAGAGCATTTTGATGGTTGCCAGATACAAGGGGGTATAGGGGAATGGGTGAAGAGGTGAGGGGATTAAGTGCAAATAGGTAGTTAAAGAAGAGCCATGGGGCTGTGAACTATAGCATAGGAAATGGAGTAGCCAAAGAACTTATACCATGACCCATGGACATGGATGAACAATGGTGGGGGGATTGCCTGAGGGGGTGAAGGGTGTTGGGTGGAGGGGGCAAATCAGCACAACTGTAGTAGCATAATCAATAAAATATAATTTCAAAAAGAGAAGGAAAATACCCCCAGTGGTCAATATTTTTTTAAAAAGTTATATTTCAAATGAGTAGCCTGACATAAATAATATAACAGGGTAACTTTATTAACCATACACATTAAAAAAACATTAGTTTGTTTTGTTTTGAAGATTACAGCACAACACAGAGCAAGTCAATACTAATGGTTTACATATATATATATATATATATATATATATATATATATATATATCATACTTACCAAATGGAGTAGGTAGACACACTAACTTCAACATTCAAAATAAAACAAATGTTCTATGTCCCTAAACTGGTTTTAGACCCTATGACTTCTAATAATGGGAAACTTTTCAACAAATCAATATCCCCAGACTTATTTCCTATAGAAATTGGATATGCTATCACTGATATATCATTTTGGAATGTAGTAATACATAAACCTCTATGTTTGGTCTTTTTCTACTTTGCCTACTTCATTACCTCTCTTTCCACCCCAGTCAAGACTCCAGTAACCAACCTTTTCTGAGCAGGACCAACTTAGTCAAAACAGAGATCTGGAAGGCTCTAGGCAGAGGAAAAATCTCCAGTAATATTCTCAATTCTGTCTTCACTCTTCTTTTTAGCAGCTACCTAATTATACCTATGATGGTGTAAAAAATTTTTAAAAAAGCATCCACAGTGAGAGAAAAAGGAATTTGGACTATCGATCTTCATCTGGAACCTATGGCTTCCCACTATCAACTAGTGCATGTGTTATTTTACGTTTCTAACTGTAAACATATACAATATTTAACAAAGCACCCAGAAACTTTGTGAAAAGCACCATATAATTTCCAAGGAGAACGTGTAAGCTGGGGATAGAGTAGGCAAAAAAAAAAAAACCACAAAAAACCAAGAGAAACCACTCAAAAAAAATGGCAATTAACAAAATAAATGCTTTCACAAAATACTTTTTAAAATGGACAAATTCAATTCAAGTGATACCCCCCACAACATTTTCTCTTTAGTGTTCTTAACAGCTATAACATATGCCCCTACAAGAGGAAATTATCTTAACCTACAGAATGGCTACAGTACCAGTACCAGGTGAGTTTTCCAAAGGTACGCACAGCTCACTGCTTGAAGAAACCAATAAGGCAAGACTTTTGGGTCATTTAACCCCTAACACATCCATTAATTTTCAAACTTGCACCTTGAAACCCTGGTACTAGGCTAAAACTGCATATGGCAAGGACAAGTAATTAGGAAACTAAAGTGCTGCTTCTCCTCGGGCAGATCTAACTCAAAAGGTGTGTTGTTAGTCCGAAGAACTATCCCAGGCACTACAAGTAATCATAATCCATGTTTTATAACCTGCCAGGAGAGCAAATACTAAAATTTTAAATCTTGCCCTGCTCTCCAATGAATAACTTATACTGTACAAATAACTCTTTCACTCCACTTCACAATACGCAATAGCAAACATTAAATGAAGAACAATAATCACAAACTCATATCGTTAAAAAAAGGATGCAACAGAGCTTCTTCTGCTGTTATTCTTGAAGCTGGATTTAGATCCAGAAGTTTATCAAGCAGGTCATAAGCTTCATCAGGCACCTTGTCCCAACCTTCTAAATTGGTAGTGTTCGCATCAAAACAACTCCCACAGCCATTTCTGTGCACTTTATACACTGAATTTCCTGAGTGCTGTGCTTGAGGTGTCTGTCTGAGGTGAGAAGCTTTATGCTCAGTCTTCTCCAGAACAGCTGGGTCATGAGCAGATCCCTGTGTATCACTTGTTAGTTTGGGAGCATTAGTCTCTGTACCTCTGAGCTTCTCACAGAGTTTTCTCAAGTCTTGTGCTGGGACTTCTTTGCTACACAATATTGATTTGCCTAAAAGAGAAAAATTACACATATCGTATTATTTGAATAAACCAGAAGTCTCTCTCCTATGAATTATACAAGTCCAACCATTGCTTTGTGGATATATCTATACTGAGTATGAGAGAGAACACCACATGCTATATTACGTTATGTTTTGTGAAGGTCAAATCATTAAGTGGTAGACAGTAAGACAAAGTAGTGACTTATACGATAAGGACTCACTTGACTCTGCCAACTTCTCTAGCTTCATCATATCCTTCTGCAGTCTTTAATCAGCTGCAGCTTCTATATGAAATTTGACCTGGTTCCTGACTTGGCCAGGATGCCCTGCTCTCCCCATGTGCCCAGGATACTCCACTCAGCTCAAGAGTTACCTCTGTGAAGCCTGACCCTCTCAGAGAGTTGATTGTTCTCAACTTTCATTGCATCCTGTGAAGATGTCTACTACTTTTGCTACCCTGTGTTGTAACTGGTAAAATGTCTGCCTGCCTTGCTTAGTATACTGTGGGCTCTTTGAAGATAGGGACTATCTTATTTATTTTTGATCCCCATAACCCAGACAAGTTTGGCACATACTACGTTCTCAATTAATGACTATTGGCCTGGACAAAGAGGCATTGTTCAAATACCACAACCTTACAGGTGCTGTCCTTGACCGACCTATCCAAAATAGCTGTGCCCTCTTCACTCCGTTTCCCCTTTCATCGTTCTCAATACTACTGATGCAGGTGATAGTTATACTTCTTTATTTTGTCTTTCCTTCTAGAATTTAAGTACTAAGAGAACAGAGACTCAGCAATAATATGTGGTACACACAAAGTCCCAATAAATATTTCTGAATAAATGAATACACAAACAAGATGTTTTTAAAAATATGTCTTTGAAACAATTTCCCAACAGGATTCTTATTAGACAAAAATAGGCAAAGCATGCAAATGGGCAGTAATATATTTGCCTTACATTTCCTTAGAAATGAGGCTCTAAATGAGTAGCACAGCATATAGGTTCCTTTCTGGGGTATTTGTTAACAATGCTGACTGTTAGAGCAATGAATTAATCTAGCTCTGGATAATACGAAGTGACTTTTACACATTCCGGTATAACTGCTGGATTGGTGCACTAAGGTAGGAGACAAAAGGAGAGGTGGCGTGGCAGGAAGGGACGAGACAAAGGAAAGAAATGACCAAAAACTACTACGTTGGTTGAAGATATATGCCAATCTTTTTTTACTTTTAAATCTATTTTATCATTTATATTCTCTCCAGAAAATTACAGCCACAGAAGTCATATAATTTTATTCCTTAATTTATAGGCTACTCTGAAGTAATGAAATAATTAACACTATATGTTACAGTATCTCCCCAAGTTACACAATATGCCTAAGTTATTTTTTTATATATCCAGAGAAAGAATTCGTTATTTAGGGTAAATAATTTAAAGTGAAACACTCAATCAAAAAATATTTTGCCTTTGAAGTTTTTTAATCCTCACCCAATATGTTTATTGATTTTAGTTAGTGAGAGAGAGACAGACAGACAGAAAGAGAGAAACACTGATGTAAGAGAGAAACATTGACTGGTTGCCTCCTGTATACACCCTGACCAGGGATCTAACCTGCAACCTAGATATGTGCCCTGCCTGGAAATCAAACCCGAAGCCCTTTGGTGTAGGGAACAACGCTCCAACTAACCACGTCACCGACCAGGGCCATCTTTTGAATTTACCTGACACAACTCAACAGATACTTAATGACAATCTATCACGGGGTGCAGTCTATTGGTTAAGGACACTGGGGCAGGTTACACACAAGACAAGAGAATTAGAAGCACCGTTACTGCTAATCTTAGGCAAGTCATTTCTTTGAATCATAGAGGATAATACAGTCATGACTGCTAAAGTTCTGAGCCCTGTATTCAAAAGTGATAGTAAGATCTGGCTGACAAAACTACGAAGTCATACCAACCAAACTAAGACAAGCGCTACACAGCATCGTTGTTTAAACAGGAGAAGGAGAACCACAACAATAAATCTCTGAAAGCCTTCGCCTGCTACGTGACACTAGCCCTGGAATGTCTCTGTGTCAGATGCTCTACTTCCACTGTTGGTCCTCATTATAACTGTGACTAATATGGGGGAGATTTAGCTCTTCCACAAAATGTTTTGGTGTTCCCTGATAGACATGTAAAAAATTTCTCATGAAGTTACTCGATAGTAGATAAAAGTTTTCTTAATCAGTTGAGAATAAAAAACTCATGTAAGAATACAATTTCCAAGGTATCAATCTTGCTTTCCATTTATGATCACTTTTCTCTTGTATGTATTACTTCACCCTAGTTTCCTTAAAATTTTCTTTTACAACCCAATTTAAAAATGAACAAAGGACCTGAGTAGACACTTCTCCAAAGAGGACATACAGATGGCCAGTAGATATATGAAAAGGTGCTCAACATCATTAGTCATCAGAGAAATGCAAATTAAAACCACAGTGATCTATCTCCTCACACCTGTCAGCAGAATGTCTATCATCAATAAATGAACAAACAAGAGGTGGTGAGGATATGGAGAAAGGGGAAGCCTAGTGCACTGTTGGCTGTTGGTGGGGTTGCAGACTGGTGCAGCCACTGCAAAAAGCTATATGAAGTTTCCTCAAAAATTAAAAATGGAACTGCCTTTTCACCCAGTGATCCCACTTCAGGGTATTTACACTAATTCAAAAGAATTGTGCATCCCTATGTTCATTGCAGTATTAGTTACAATAGCCAAGATTTGGAAGCAGCCCAAGTGTCCATCAGTAGAGGAGTGGATAAAAAAACTGTGATACATTTACACAATGAAATTCTGTGCAGCATAAAAAAGCCGGAAATCTATCCTTTGCAACAGCATGGATGGACCTGGAGAACATTATGCCAAGTGAAATAAGCCAATCAGAGAAAGAGAAATACCATATGACTGAATCTAATGAACAAAATAAACTAACAAACAAAATAGAGACTCATAGAGATACAGAGAACAGACTGACAGCTGTCAGAGAGGAGGTGCAGGGTAAAAAAGGTAAAGAACTAAGCAAAAAACAAACAAAACAACCATACCCTCAGAGATGCAAGCGACACAAGGTGATTACCACAGAGAAAGGTGGGTGGGAGGACATGGAAGAGGGTAAAGGAAAGTAATCATTTTTCTTTTAACAGGTTGACTTTGCTGCAGAAACATTTCTTCATAAGCCTCTATTACAAGGCTTTCTTTAAAACCACCACTAGGCTTGTCTGGTGAATCAGACCACAGCGCTGGTACCTAAGGGACAATTATTTTCTTAGAAGTGGGTCTTGGTCCAGATAAATCTCTTACTTTTTAAAAAATTTTATTTTTAAACTAATAAGCCTGGATCCTTCCTATGTATCATATTTTTCCAAGTCATATTTTCCAGGAACAGATGGGATGAGATAAGCACATGTATTTCTTTCTTTTCTTTTTTTTATAATGTTTTAAGTTTGATTTTAGAGGAAAAAAAGAAATGCATTTGTTGTTCCCCTCATTTGTTCTTTCATCAAGCATATGTATTTCTTGAATCAGAATCAGATCATTCTGACTGCACCCCTGATTAAAACCCGATGATCCTGGGCCTGGCACAAAGCAGCCAAGCTCCTCTTGAAGTGGGTTGACTGAAATTCTGTCCCATAGGGGCATTTTATATCGTGTGGTGACATGCTGACTCAGTCACACCCATCCACTTGGAAAGTATTAACATAATTGTGCGTGGAGAGTAAACACAAGGCGGGCATTTGAGTTCAGGGTTTTGGCCAGAGCGAGGCTGAGATAATTCTCGGGTGCCCTATTATGTACACTGTATGTTCCAGTCTTGAGCTACAAGACTTTGTAGCTAAGGAGATGACTTCCCGTGTCCAATTTACCAGGGGGAACCCAAAAAGCCCAGAATTTATTCATAAAAAATTATTCTTATAAACTTCCGTCACCTTCAAAGTGCTCTCTATCTGATGCAATACACCTATCAAGACATTTTTTCCTACTGCTCAGAACAGTTTTTGAACTTGTGGATTTTGATGCCTTTTAGTGCTGGTTGTTTGTTTGCTTGTTTGACCTCTTCCACGCTGGGAAAACATTTCCCTTTGGGGAGTTTTTCATTACTCAGGACAAGACTAGATGAATACCGAGGGTGAGGCATGGGAACATGCCGTTTTTGGTCAAAAACTGAACACTCTGTGGTGTGGGCAGGTGCACTCATTAATCACCCATGATAAAACAGGCAAGCACGTTGAAGAGTCTTCAAAAAAATTCACTGAAGCATAACAGAGCTTCTCACAACAATGTCAGCTGCTTGATACACTGATACAGGTGGGTTCTTAGAACACTCACCTAGTGCTGTAAGTGTGTACTATAAGGGGCCCGCCCTCCAAAAGATAATTCTGGGTCTTTCTGGAGTCCCCCCCACTTTGTATACTTACAACACAACTACATCAGTAAAGGCGTTCTGTTCATTTTCTTCTGTTACACTAAACCGAAAAAACGTGACGACTAACACACATTTTATTATCATCCTTATTACACGGTATTATAAATTAAATGTTCACTTGTTAGTATAGACTAAGATCATTTAAAGTGGGCCCCAAAGCATCCAATGCTTAAAAAGATACAATAAACAAATCTAAAAATAGTATTAAAATATTTATGCAATAAAGTCAACTACAGGGACTTAAGATTTTATTCCTTATTCTTTTAAGATTATACAGTTAAACTTTAAATACTGGAGAAGTGTAGCACTGTGTGCTTGATAAGTTTAAATAATTAGATACATAGTAGTGATGAAAAATTTTCTATCTAACATGAGAGAACTTTATGAACACAGAATGTTTATCTGTAAAGAGAATTTCATAATAATTTATTAAGTACAGTAATTTGTAGGAAAGAATTGACAGCATTTGTTTTGTTCTATAATCTAAAACTGCTTACCAAAAGTTTTAGCAGCTTGGATAGTTTCTCTGGATCCACGAATTGTCATAATCTGAGCCAGAGCAGTTAAATCATCACTTGCCTTATAAAATGGATACCGTCCGCTGAGCAAAGAAAGAAATATGACACCTGCAGACCACATGTCAATTGCTGTAACAGAAAACAAACTTTTTAAAAATCCCCAAATCTAAAATGTTATCATCTACATTAATAGTTCTCAACCTTCACTGTACATTCAGATCATCTTGAGAGCTTTAAAAAATTCTGATACCCAGGCCCGATTCCTCAGCGATTCGGATTTAATTGTTCTGCAGTACAGCTTGGGCATCCATTTTTTTTTAAAGTTCCCCAGATGCTTTTAATGTAATTTCAGGATTCAGAATCTCTTACCTAATATCTTGAATACGTAATACAATGTTTTTTTTCTAGAGCAACATTCTTGGTAAATTTAAAAGAAAGTTCATCCTTAGAAAACATTTTAGAAGATCAAAAAAATCCAGAAAGAGCTATGTGGGGGGAAAAAACTAGATGCTCCTCAAAAATTATACATCACAGTAGTAAAAATGATACATTTTAGAGAAAAGTATTGAATAGTCGTAGGTTTTCTTCAGCCAGGTACTAACCCTTTCACTACAGAAACTTTATTCTCCAGAATTCTGGCAGTTAAAATTAAGACCAGCTTGGCCTTGTATTCAAAAACATTTTTTTTTCCTTTTAGGGACATCTCTCCTAATTGTTGGCCTCCCAGTATCACCACATTTACTCTCTAGTCCCTCGGCCACTTTATCACCTGCCTTTCTTCATTCGCTCTGTACCTCTGCCTGCTCCTTCAGAGGTTTCTGGAAGCCTTAAGTGCTGAGGTCCCCAGAGCTCCAACCTCTTCCCTTTACTCGCCCATCCATTTCATGGCTTCAACTACCATTTATATGACAACCCCCAAATGAACTTCCAAAGCAGAGTTCCCAGAGCTTAAGATTTACTTTCATTTTGTTGGACATCTCTATCTGGATATCCCAAAAATATCTCAAACCAATTACACCCCAACCTTATACTTCTCTATAAATTAGTCGCTGCTTCTTCACTCTCTACCCTGGTTACTGGCACCCATCAAGTCCCCCAGGCTCGGAATCTGATAAACATCCTGGATGCCTTTCCCTGACCACCCCACACCCAAATCCCATACCCACTCATCCACTAGGCTCTGCATTTCCAGTTATTCTCTTTCTTCTTTTCATTCCTGTTACTAATGGTCTCATTCAGGCTTTCATCCTCTCACTTGGACCACTGCAAGCCACCCCTCTCTAAAGTCTATCCTCTCTGCACACATGCCAGAACAATCCACCTAGAAAATTTATCATCTCTTTTCCTTCATAACTTCCTAACACCTACAGAATACAGTCCAAGCCATTTAACAAGTGTGACTTGACCTTGTCTGCCTCTTTTCAGGTTTATTTCTCATCACTCCTCCACTTTTCCGCCTTACATTCTAGCCACACTAAACTTCTGAATCCCATGTGGCTACCCTATGCTGTTTAATGGGTTCCTCTACTCATGCCTCAATGCCAACCCCAACCCAATTTACACTGTCTTCTCAGAAATTTGCTCTTTATAAACTTTCTTCCAAAACCATTTCAGGTAAGGATAGTTAGGTAGCCCTAAAATACTGTATAAAGTTTTATAACCACACTCACTGGGTTATTTCATGAGTACTTCACAAAGTGTCCTAACTAGAGTATAAGCAGATAGCTTCACTCATTTTTTTTCTATCACTAGCAAACACAGAATACACACGATGAACACGAGCATTTCTTTAACATCCACAATCCAGGTGAACAGTAGGATTCACTTATTCACTAGGATGTTTCTGGGTATCAGCTCCATGACAACTTTATTTTTCAAAAATCTTTTTAATGCTATTATATCTTTTCATAATAACAAAAAATAATGTACATGAAACACACCATTGCATGCATATCACAGAAAAGTTCCCAGGTACTAGGCAAACAGATAAAACTCTGCCAAGTCTTAGGTTAGCAAAGACTACTAAACACAATTATTCCCCCCCATAAAGATGTTAACAAAATTTCTAGTAAAATCATCTTGTAAAAAGAAAAACATGATCTATTAAAAATCATTTAAAAAAATTAGGATTAGAAACTTCAATAAACAGTATTGTCCTTAAGAATGTGAATACTGTACCGCAGAACCACTTACATAATTAAAAGCAGCAAGAGCTCAGAATTTAATCATAAACAGATAAGATCATAAAATGGAATGCAAGTTGTATGTGGGTCCTGTATTTCTAGTACAGCATACCTGTAGTTTGATCCGGGCACTTGGTCAGGACCTCCGGAGCTCTGAACCCTGGGGTGCCTGCCCGGGGGGCAACCTGTTGCCGCCTTGATGACAAAATAAAAGTTTTCGAGTCATGTTATTGACTTGAAATAATTTTGAGTCAAATTATTTAAGACCAAAACTAACACTTCTCCATTCAGTTCATAGTATATTCTGCCTTGATATCTATATAAATAGAATTTATTATAAAGTCAATGGTGATCCAATGCAATGAAAATCCTAAATTTTGCTTCCACACATCTTTCTCCACCATCTTTTACTAGTTCCCAGGCCTTATTCCCGAAAGGTTTTAAGGTCACTTCCAGGTATAAACAGAGGTAATAGATAATAAGAACCAAAATAGAAAAAGAGAGTTCAATAGGAATTCAGAGGTATGAAAATTCACTTCTATTTGGAGTAATACACTTACTAATATACTTATTAATTCATTTATGGATTTAATCAGGGAAGGCTCAAGAAAGCCATGTCCTGAAGGAAAAGAAAAATTTATGTGGCAAAGAGTTGGAGACGGAAGTGGGAGAAGAGCTCTATTATTCAGATCTGGTTGTTCTACACTGGCAGGAATAAAGAAAGAAGGCAAAAAATTAAACCAACAAGAAAACTGTACAATTCTAAGATTCCAAAAAGACTATTCCTCCAGCAAAATATAAGGGCAAGTGTGTTTTCCAAAGAGCATATGCAATCAAATGAACCATATATGACAATAGTTATCATTTGCTCTTCAAGGTGTTGCTCTCAATCAGTGCCTATGTAGTTCACAGGACCATTATTCACTTTCACTCATTGAATCATCTAACAAAATCAGTGCAATTTCTAATCTTGTCTAACAGCATGGTGGTGATTTTATAGCACCATCACAGTACATTACCTTGAAAGGCAAATACTGCAAACTTTATCTGTTGCATAACAGTCACAGGTCTGGCTAGCTGGGCAAGGACCGGCGCTTTTCTTCATTGCACCACTATTCATAACTTTTGTAGAAACAGCCTTCTTTTTTGCCGCTAACTTTCTAGACAGTACATCCACAGTCTTTGACTGCTTTATAAGCTGTAAAAGAAAAGTCATATTTTCTATTTTCATGACATTTAACATGATGCTTTCAAATGCTATTACAGCAAAATGTGTAACTTTTAGAACTGCTGAATGTGCTACTGGATTATAAACAAATACTTGTCTATTAAAACATTTAAGGAATTTTAGGTTTTCCTGTTGAATAAATGTATTAAAATTTACTAATTACTCCAAGTTTCGTAAATATTTGACTTATATAAGTTACGTTCTAGTGTCTAACTCCATTTCAGAACTGTAAACTGCACAATTACATCAGCTAAAATCAGAGTTGTAATTTGTTGCTCATGCTAGCTAGCTGTGACAGGATCTCTTAAGTCAATTTAAAATAACTTAACATTGGTGACAATTTTATAAACTTTACAAACATCTTTACACTATCAACTGTATCAGAAATGTGTTAGTTGTTGGGAGCTCACATTCTAGCCAGTGAGAGAAAAAAAAAGGCCTTAATGATCCAAATGTTCCTTTAGATAAAGAGCAACAACAGTCAACTAATGAAAAATTCCACCAGAAGTTTTCGGAAAAAATACCCCAAAACCCTAGATAAAAGTGTTGACTAGATACTCAAAGCAAGCAATACCTTCTGCCAAAGCAAAATTCTACTTTAAAAACTTCCTAATAAATGCTGATCTAGCCACTCCCTGAATTTTCTTCAGTGTATGACTAGCTGATGAATGCACTAGTAAGCTACATTACTTACTTTCACTGCAGGGCTCTCATGTGAAATGGAGCTGTGTATATTGAAATTTCTTTCTCCAAAAACAGAGCGCTGGACAGAAAGGCCTACAGATCCATCCTACAATACCAACAAAAACAAGGAAAATAAGGATTATATCTGTAACACTTTCTGCCAGCTGTACTCTGCCACAGTTTTGAAAGAGTTAAGTGACATGAAACAAAAACAGCTGCATCCAAGTCATTCTTAGACACCAAAACATTTCTGTGAAAGGAGAAAATAGTCTAGACAGAACTCTCAACACTCATACAATGTTATCACAGCCCACCAATATACATAACTAAAAAAATGCAAAAGCCACCTGCATGGACGTTATATTTTGCTGTGCAGCTAAAATGGAGATAGACACTTCAGAATTTTTCCCCTGTAACTAACGCTTTCTTCTAAAAAGGATAATTAATCTGAACTTTAAAACATGCAGGGAAAATTTATTATTTTCCATTTCCGTTATATAATGTAATTGTAATGACAGAGACATCACAAACCTACCAAGTAAATTTCAATTTTAAAATGGGAAAGCAAAAAAAATAATAAAACAGGAAAATAATCCATTATAAATCTTAGGAAAAATATAATCAATTGGCTTTATAACAAATGTAAACATTATTTTAAATTGCAAGTATTATCCTAGTATTATATCTCCCTCTGTTGGTTGAAGAAGTACATTTCTGAAACCCTGTTAGTACTTAAGAAATAAAAGAGATAGAACCTTTCCATCTTTTCCTTGTTTAATCTGAATTTGCGTGTTTGTGTAGGGCCTTTTAACAGAAGTTTTTGTGGTGGGCTGCTGATCCAGCTCCTTGGGTGCTGCTGGGCTACTACTCAATGGAATCTTGTTTCCAGTGATTACATGTGATGTATTTTGTGAACAACTTCCCTGCTGAACTTCAGACTGGACGAATTTAAGAAGCTCTATTTTTGTATCATGGGTTCCCTGGGCCAAGCCAAAGTCTACCAAGGCGTACCTAAGAAATAAAAGTAAGTTTTTAGTTCTCTATAACAATTAAAGCTTAGTCAACATAAGTCCACATTCATACAGAAACTGTAATTCATTTGGTGACCAATTAAGAATTTATAATGTTCTTGAAAAAAAATTAAAATAAGTTTTACAAACAAGGTAAAAATAGCTAATGAGAATTGAAAACTAAGGAAAGATCACACACACACACACACACACACACACACACACCCCTTTTGTCTTTTCCAGTGGCTCCTACTGATCAGATAGACAAGAAATGCAGGATATAAACACAAACCACAGATTTTAAATCTGATTTAATTAAATTTAAGATAAAACTCAGCAGAAGAAAGGTCCAAGGAAATAAGTTATAGTTTTATTCTTCTTACCATACTTAATGTGGTCCAGTGAATGAACAGCAATATATAAGTTTTCAATGCCTCTATGTATACATGTAATCATCATAAAAGATATAAACACAGAACTTAGTGTTAAAACGGGAAATTGGCTATCTTGTGTCTAATCGCCTCACTCACCAGACAACAAAACTGAAGCCCAGAGATAAAGAGAAATATTGAGGTCAAAAAGGACTAGACCCTTTCTAAGTTTCTTTTGACTGGGCACCACTTCCACGGAGCCATGGAACCTCTAATGATGTACACCGACCGCTTTACTAATACTTTATCTTCTTCACTGTATTTCCCTTCCCTGAACACAATGAAAATCTGAAACAGGCAAAAAACCTGTGCGTGGTTGTTGCAGCATATTCTATGTGTAGGAGATGGACCCCACAGCACAAATTCATTCAAGTGTGAGTATTTTCTGGTAACTTTCCATACTTACTTTTTCAGGCGCCTATTATATAAAAAGTTGCTGGGCTTAACATCACGGTGAACAATACCAAACTGATGAATACGTTTCAAGGCTTTAAAGAGATTAAACATATATTCCCGTACTTCTTGAAAGGAAAGAGAATTCAAGATGTCCTAAAATAAAGTTATAAATAAGGTCATAAATTTTTTTCAATTATATATTTAGTTAATAAAAATCCAAGAAATATCAAAACCCACCAAAAAGGACTCGTGCTCCAGATACGGCATGGCAATAACCACGTGATCATTTTTCCTAAAACAGTACTTAACTCCCATGACATTGTCTTGTCCCCTGGTGAAAAAATGCACAGCAAACTTTAGAGGAAAGGTCAAATAAACCAAAAACTTAATTCCTATATTTTTAAAATGCAATTCTAGCAATGCATAAATAATGCTAGAAGACTAACTTAAAACTATCATCATATAGGACAATATATACAATTGACTTATACAAGATAAAGATTTTTAAAAAAACAAAAATATTACCATTTATAAGGTTAACAATTCAAACATGACATAATTATTTTTAATTGGAGGGATGAAAAAAAGGTGAATGAAGATGAATTAACACCCTCACTGGATTGAGTGCCAGCCTACAAACCAAAAGGTCACCAGTTTGATTCCTGGGCAGGGCACATGCTTGGGTTGCAGGCTAGGTCCCCAGTTGGGGGCATGCAGGTAGCGACCAATTAATGTTTCTCCCTCTGTCTCCCTCCCTTCCCCTCTCTCTAAAAATAAATATAAAAAATAATTTAAAAAAAGAATAAGATTAGTAGCAGATAAGATAGTATGAGCAATAAGTAAATTTTAAAATAGTTAACAATTTATTAAGCATTCACTATATGCCAAGCTCTGAATCTAAGCACTTCACATCTATTAACAAAATCACTTAATCTTCACAACAACCTTAAGAGAATGGTGATATCATTTCCTCCCCCTGTTCTAAAGAAATTGAGGCACAGAGAAGTTAAGAAAGTTCCCCATTAAACTGGTATGTCATGGAGCCAGGATTTGAATCCAGCAAGTTTGCTCAAGACCTATGCTCTTTTAACCACAATGCTACAATGCATCTCATTAGAAGAGGAGGAGGATGAGGAAAACAGGTTAAGTTGATTTCTATGGCTTTCAGCCCGAGTGAGTAAAATAACATGAATACCAATAAAAAATATATAGAAATCAGAAAAAGAAGTTTCAAAACCAAGACCTAATCATGTTGATAAAGGTTTCTAGACATAGTACCAAATCTTAAGTGAAAAAAGTCAGTGACATTAATCGCAGAGAAGTGATACACAAAACAGTGAAAATGATTAGAGAAGAGAAAACTGAACTCTGGAAAAGTCTCAAGTTGAAGGGCAAAGTAAGGAGGAAAGAGCAGAAAGCCCAGACAGAGATGTCAGCCAAGTGAGGAGGTTTAAAGGAAGGGGTGATCAGCATGGAAGTCAAAGAGAGTGAGAGCAGAGGGAGGGCTTTTAGTCTGGCAAAGAGGAATTAACCAGTAGCTTTTCAGAGAGCAAATTAAGTGGAAAGGAAGAGGTAAAGAAGGATTTAAGAAGGGAAAAGAGAATACAAAAGAATTAGAACATAAAGACAATTTGCCCAAAATATGTGGCAAAGAAAAGAAGAAGAAAAATCAGTGTAGAAGCTAAAAGGGAAGCAAGATCACATAAAGATTTTTTTTAGCATACAAGTTCAGGGAAAGAAAAAGTGGTCAAGGGAGATACTTAATGTATGGAAAAAGGAGTGATCTCGTTCAAGGTACAGGAATATATGCAGTCATGCCTTAGGAAGGCCACCTCATCCTCTTGTCTTTATAGTACATGGAAGGATGAAACAAAGAAATAAGCTTGTTCGTTCTATAAACATCTAATGGGCACTGTTAGTTGCTAGACACTATGTTAGATATTAGGGATACAATGGTGAATTAAAACGAACACTTCTGCCCTCATCGAGTTTACCATCAGATAATAAACAAGGTAACAAAGAGTAACAGATTATAAAACTTTTAAACCAGATCAAAAGGTGCTGTAACAACAAAAAACAGAATCTAATGTAATTCAAGAAAGACCTCTTTGAAGTGGTGCCACTCTGGCTCAGAAGCCAGCACTGTGAAGTCTTCTTGACTGAAGAAACAGTATGGGCAGTGGTGGCCCTGAGGCAAGACAGCTCTTGAGACAAATGTGAGAAACTAGAAACAGTGAAGCACAGCAAGGGTGGTAGGAAGCCTGGCATGACACACGGTCGGATTTTTTTCAAAGTACCCTGGGAAACCACTAAAGGATTTTAAGTGGTTGAAATAACAGTATCCAATTTATATCACACAGATACATATTTTTATATTTTAAAGATTCCTCTGGCTGTTTTGCAACCATGAGATTAAGGGAGGAAAGAGAGGCAGGCTACTACCTAAAGTAGTGGTTGAGAAAAAAGAAAGATGTGGATGAGTTTTTAGATATATTTTGGAGGCAAAATGGCCAAGACTTGGTTTGAATGTGGTTTAGAAGAAAAATGGAGAAACTGAGGATGATTACTAGGTTTTTGGCTTGAGCAACTAGCTTGAGATGGTGGTGCCATTTACTGCAATGGGCACGTGAATACCAGTTGTTACAATATGATTTTTTTATGGTAGGCAAAAAGGGATTAAAATTTAGTTTTCAGCATATTATATTTGAGGTGTTTATTAGGTGTCCAAGTGGAATGTCAACTAGGCAGGTGCATATATAAAAATCCACAGTTTACATGTCTGAGTCTAGATATATCTTATGGGAATCATTACTGTATATTTAAAGTCATGGGGAAGTACATGATCCTAGAATCTAGGAAGGGTCTAGAGAAAGCAAGCCCAGGACCAAGCACTTAGTAACTCTAACATTTAGGGGTCAGGTAGCAGAAGAACTGGCAAAGGACATTGAAATTAAAAGTCCAAATAAAGTAGGAAGAAACAAAGATGTGGCAGCACAGAACTCAGAAGACAGGTTCAAATCAATTATGTTAAACACTGCCTAGAGTTCAAGTGAACAGAAATGGGAACTGGCAAAATTAAGTCATGGCTGACTCTACCTAAAGGAGTTTTAGTTTAGCTCAGAGAAGAGCAGCCACACCTAAGTGCACTAAAAGGGGGGTGTGGCAGTGAAAAACAGCATGTGGAGAAAATTTTTGAGAAGTCTGGCTGCCAAGGGGAACAAAGAAATGATGGTGCAGCTGGAAGTGGGATGGCAGTGCAGGGGGGATAAGAGATGCCTGATCATGTCCGTATGTTGGTAAGAATGAACTAGCAGAGAGACCAATGAGAAAGACACACCAGAAAATGTAGTTAAAGTTTATTCTGCTGCTCAAAATAAAAGATGAGATGAGGTTGTCTATAGCAGACGAGATGTGAAACATGAGTTCCCCACATTTTAAAAAATATCTAGACCATGATCCCAAGGTTTATGATTTGGCAGGAAGGTTGAGGGGAAAAAGTGGTACAAAAAAACAGCAGGAAGTCAAGCTCAGCCTCAAGCAAAATCAACACCAAAATTGGTATTAATTTAACTAACCATATTCCAAGGTTAGAGGAAAAGTACTAGCAAATTGGAAACACCTGACTGTGGAATATGTTTAATTAATTGACAATATTACTACCCCTAGTAGGTAGCTACTTAAACATCTTAAAAATTATATGCAGGCAGTTCAATTAAAATGTCTTTAAATTACCTACCCAGCCACTGTTAGGCACTGAAGTTCAGCTGCTATTCTTACAGGATGACTTGTTGGAATTAAGTGTTTTAGAGCAATTTTCTCTTCAAGTCCTACTTGTAACTGTGCTGTAGCCAAATAAACAGAGCTGAAAGTGCCTGTGAAACAATTTATTAGGTTTCTCAATATTTGATTTTAAAAAATGTTGATAAAACAATGCCAAAAAGATCATAAAAACTGTGTAGAGCCCATACAATTGTCATAATGTATCATTAATATTTTAATAACAACAAACACAAAGAGCAAACACATCTGTAACTACAACTTATTTTCAATATTCAATACAGTCTTAACTGTCCTCAGTTGTATAGGGGATACGGTATTAATTACACCAAAGCTCTAATGTGAATGTTTGAGTGGGTTAGCATGATGTCATGACCCACTCCAACAAGTATTTTTCCGCCATACTGTCATTTGGAATTGCTTTCTTAAGATTTGGATACTGAACTATTAGAAGTAGAGATGATAGTAGGGTTAGGAGGAAAAAAACTCCCAAAACACCTGGTCTTTTAAATTTAGCATTAAACTAAAGAGGAAAAAAAGATTCGGTTATCAATTAAACTTGAGAAATACTGAGTTAAAAAAATTGATAGTTTTTTTAATCACAAAATTCTCCAGAGCCTTTAATGTGTTCATCATGAATAACCGAAAAAGGAACAACTATACACTCTAGAGTCCCCAAACTTATTCAGCCTTAGGACACACTCCTCCTCTACCCATTCCAGAAACAGTTACCAATTTGTTCTGACACCACTGTTTTCCAGAACAAAGATTTTGCACACTAAGTCAGTGTTCAAAAAGGAGAAGGAAAAAAGGTGTGAAGACCTACTTCTTATATCCCAAATCATCTCATCTTCTAATTTCTCTGCCACCACTGACTTTTCTCTCCTGACATTTTCCTTGTGAAAAGCAAACAATGAAGTATATGGAAATTTTAAAATATTTAGACATATTTCTACATAACCATCAAAAAACCCTATTATTGTTTATTCTCTCATTCCCTTCATATCGTCTGCCAAATTCACCCTTCACTCAATCGATGGTATTTAAGTTAATACTGACCATCCTATAAATATTATACCACTTTATTTTCACCATTTTGCCATCTTAGGTTGCATGTATGTTACAATGTACAATTCTACCTAATGGCAACAGAGAAAGAGGAAAAAGATTTGGCTTGCTTTTATCAAACCTCCCCATTTGAATCTTAAGTTTTTCATTTTTAGTAAGTATCATTAGTAATATACATAAAACTATAAAGATTAAATAGGACTGTTCATTGGACTATAAATATTTATTCTGTCATTCTTTCTGGGGGGCAGGGCGAAAGCTGTTACTATTATATTACTAATAACAATACAGTTATATAAACATGGTCTTAGTATTTTAAAAAGGAGTATATTTTTAATAAGAAATAATAATAAACATCAAAATTAAACAAGGAAAACAGACCAAGGGGGGAAAAAGTTAAAAAGGTAATAAAATATATCCCTAATTACCTTCTCCAATTTTGTCCTTAATATTAAACACATTACCAAGCTGTGGGACAGCTTCATAAAGCTTCTCGATGTCTTTTTTAACACCTACCAAGGAAAAAAGATTTAAGTTACAATTAATGAGTATCTTATACTTTAAATTACAACTCAAATAAGTTCTGAAATATGAATTGTTACAAATAAACAGGTAGAAGCCTTGCAATCATGACAGAATAATTAAAAGCTCATCAAGTTGCTCTAACTCACATAGACCTCTTGAACTAACAGACAAAACTGAGTAAGTCCCAAAATCACACACACAGAATTTCCACTATTCTGGAATTACAACATCCTAACAGGCACATTGCTGTTACCTGTGGTACAACACAATGAAGAAACTAAATTAAAAAAATTACTAAACAATGTGTGTGCTATGATCACTAGATGGCATGACAAGGACACAATGCAATCTTCTTGAAAACTATTTCCTTCCCCTAAACATACAAAATCTTACAGGCTTGGGAAACTTATGTATTGTATATTCATCATATTCCCTCGGAGAGATGGTCTACTAAGACTCTTGGGAATGTCAAAAATATATATATTTTTTAAACTGTCCTATTACCAACAGTATCCTCTGCCCTTGACAGCAGATAATTGCTACTTTTAAATAAAAACAAACTTTTTACAGAAAGATACATAGTTAAAATGAGAGGCAATAATAGAGAATGTGACAAACTACTGGATACAAAAGATAACTATATGCTTCAGTCATCAGATTTTATTCCAATGTCTAGGCCAAGCATCAGCTACTTTTTAAGTTACCATAATACTCTACACAGTGTAACAGTTAAAGACATTTTCAAAGCACTTCACATGTATTATTTTTTCTGATCTTCACAACAGCACTGTGATATTGGCAAGACCTAAAATATTACCCTGATTTTGCAGATAAAGAAACCCCAGTCAGGGAAGTTAAATCACAATGCCCAAATTCACAGAGGTATAGCTGACATCTCTTCACTCACTCATTTAACAAACACTGTGTTTAAACAGATGCTCTGCAAAGGACATATTTTGAAAAACGAACAAATTTGGTGTAGCCTGTGTTCTCTAAGAGCTTACTCTAGTGAAGAGACAGATGTTAAAAGCCTACTAAATACAAAGTGAGAACTGTAATAATAAAGGAACACATGTATTACTAGGTAGAAGGGGGGAGAAAAATGAATACTCAGGAAGGTACAAAGAAACTTAAGCTGTATTTTGAAGCATTCACCAAGTAGAAAATGTGGAAGAAGGCATTTTATTTTAGGAAGGAACTATGTATGCAAAGACGTGGAAAAGGAAAAAGGCATAGATTATATGGGAAGAGCAGGATGGTGTAGATAATGAAATTCGATGTGGCCAAGGCAGGGAAAGGCAGAGAATCCAAGTTTCAACATAAGAGTTTTTAAGGAGGAAGATGACAAGTGGATAATTTAAGAGACTGGGAGATCATTAAGAGCTGGAGAATAAATAGCAGGTTAGTTCAGTATGCTTTCCACTGTATCAGCCCACTTAGGAAAATAGGAATACTTACTTAAATTACCCTCAACCCCCTCTTCTATTTCATCGGTGGGCTAGAAAAGCTTCATTGTCCCAATACAAGAGGCAATATAACAGTAATTAAAAGTACCAGTTTTGGAGATGGACAGCTTAAGTTAAAATCTTGGCCCCATTATTTACCAGCTGGTATGACCTTCCTTGAGCACACAATTTACCTCTGTGAGCCACAGTTTCCCCCATCTATAAAAAAGGGGATCATAACAGTACCCATGCCACGGAGATACTGTGAAGATTAGTTAACATACATAATGTAGGAGAAGCTTTTAACACAATGCCTGGTGCATAGTTAATATTAAATGATAGTGATCATTCTTGTTAGCAGTTACTTACATTACTATTTCTCTAGGGCTTTGCTCATATTATTTTATTGCCTCTGTTTGAAATCCTCTTCCCTTATGATTTCATGTGGCTAGCTCGGTTGTCACAGTCTCCTCTGACATCCTATGCAAATTAGCATTTCTCCCATTATTCACACCTTCCTGTTTATTGCCTTCAGAATACTTATCTACTATGAAATCATCCTGTTTATTTATTTGTTTGCTGTCTGCCACTTCCACTAGAATATAAATTCCAACAATAAAAGTTCCATGTCCAGCCCTGGCTGGTGTAGCTCAGTGGATTGAAGGCGGGCCTGTGAATAATAGGATCTTGGTTTAATTCCCAGTCAGGGCACATGCCTGGGTTGCAGGCCAGTTTCCAACAGGAGATGTACAAGAGGCAACCATACATTGATAGTTCTCTCCCTCTCTCCTTCCCTTCCCCTCTAAAGATAAATAAATAAAATCTTTAAAAAAAAGTTCCTTGTCTATATAATTTCCACAGTACACTCAGCTCTTAGCACAGTGCCTGGCACATTTGTTGAATGAATGAATGATTTACCATCCTTAAGGCAATTCAGAGATAGCTGTAAAAAAAACCCTAACAAAACAAAACCCCCCTAAAGTTTAGATGTCACATAGGATGAAACCTAGGACAGTAGGAGTTACCTCACTATCAGCTACCACACTACTTGACCCAAGAAACCAAAACCATTGCCCGGGGGTGAATGTGACTTTGTAACAGTCACAGTTGCCACAGTCCATTAGAATCTTTCCATTAGCAGTTTCAACCAGCTTCAAATTCAAGCCACAGGAAAGGGACTATATGGGTGCCTTTCAATTTGATAGTACTTTTTATAGTATATTTCTTTGATTCTAAGATACATTTTAACAACTCTGAAATTGGGATGCAACTTACAATTGTTGGCTAGCATCAAAACTAACAAAAATAGGTGTCAGTGACTCATAGATCCAAGAAGCCGTACAAGGCATTCATATTTATCCCTTAAGTGCCAAATGCTGGTAGGAAAGAACAGTAGAGGTGAAGAAGAAATCAAATGTAGGCATGCTCCAAATAATTGGGCTCTTCTTAAGGACCCATTAACAATGGCTTAAAAAAATGGATTCATAAAAGAAATTCTGCAACAGTAATGTATAGAGAACAATATTGTGAGGGGCAAAATAAATCAGTAACTTGGCATACAAAAAGTGACTCAGAAGAGATGCAGCTAAAAAGTTTATTTTCCTATTTATTTTTTAAATTTTTATTTATTTATTTTTAGAGAAAGGGGAAGGGAGAAAGAAAGAGAGGAAGAGAAATACTGGCCTGCAAACCAGGCACGTGCCCTGACCAGGAACAGAACCCGTGACCTTTTGGTTCGCAGGCCGGTGCTAAACCCACTGAACCACACCAGCCAGGGCTATTTTCCTTTTTAAGTCCATACCTGAGATATACAATTATTTGTCTAATTAGGTCTTAAAAAGACTTGTACTAGAATATAAGTATAAAATAATAACTATGTAAGTATAAAAAAGTATAAAAGAAAAAATCCCAGGTGATAGGAAAGTCATGTGCCATACATAGTACAACTGGCAGCATTTCTGAGTACTACGTAAAATGCTGTACCTAACACTCGGTGATGTTCAGATACAATGCAATATTTTAGGAACCTTGTTTGCAGTCTTTTTTACTATTAAATGTATTGAGGTGTTTATGTGCGTGCATTGTTATTGCATACAATGATTAATAACACCAAAAGCTTTGTAGCAGGATGACAGAGTTGCCACTGTCCCCTAGTTTCATGTGGATATTCAAATTTAAATTAAATAAAATTAAAAATTAATTTCCTCAGTCACACCAGCCACATGTGACAACACAGAAACATTTCTGTTACCACAGAAACCTCCATTGGACAGCGCTGATATAAAAGAAAGCCTGGGATCTAAAAGATCTGGATTTAACTCCTATCATTAAACCACAGAGTGTTCTGCTCTTAACTTGTCAAAGAAAGGGTTTAGATGAGATGAGCTTTACTTTCTAGCTATAAGAGTCTACAGTTTCCCCATGAGTTGCACATTCTGGAATTTCCCTTTGTATAAACATGAGCTGGCAATCAGAGATACTGGTTAGCTGTTAGAATCACCAGAAAGAAAATATATGCAACAAGCCCTGACTGGTGTGGCTCAGTGGGTTGGGCGTCATCACTCAAACCAAAAGGTCACCAGGTCAATTCCAGGTCAGGGAAAATGCCTGGGTTGCAAGACAGTTCCCCAGTTGGAGGCTTGCAAGAGGCAACCAATTGACGTTTCTCTCCCTTTCTTTCTCCCTCTCCTCCTCTCTCTAAAAAGAAAGACATAAAATCTTTTAAAAAATTAAAAGAAAATATATGCAATAAGAATAGTTAGTAAGTTATTCACAAGCCATGTGAATGACTATACAAACTTAATGTGCTTCCATAAAACTACTCACTATGTACTTACCTACCTTTACAAAACTCTAAATATGTTTATATTAAGGTTTCCTGTTACTACAGAAACATTATTAAACAACAGTAAAACTTCTTGACAATCACAATGAATGCAAAAAATCCTCAAATTCTGAAGTAGGAGATAAAAACAGACAGCAGAAGAGAACATTCATGTCAAAAGCCAGAAAATACTAGAGGCAGAGACCACTAAATATATATACTTTGAGGATTGAGGGAAGACTGTAAAAAGTCCACAAGCTACAAAAAACTATTTAAGTGTCTGTATTTTATACATGAAGGTCTAGGCTTCTGTTTTTTTCTGCTACATAATATATCCAAGCGGCTTTCTCACAGCAACAGCCTCCTTAACCGTGCTCCCTGCTTTCATCATTGCTGGTCTTTGGCCAAGTCTTATTTAATAACATAGCCGCCAAAGTGATCCTGTTAAAAACTAAGTCACCATATCATTATTTTGCTCAAACCCACTAAAAGTTTCGCATCTTGCTCCACACCAAAGTGAAACAGATACTCCTTTCGTCACACTTCTTCACTGGCATCGCTTCCAGCCACAACGACCTCTTTGCTATTCCTAAAGGCTGGGCACACTCCCACTGCAGAGCCTTTGAGCTTCCCGTTTCCCGTATCTGGAATACTCTTCCCCAGATAACTGTAAAGCTCACTCCTTCACCCACTGCAAGTCTCAGCTCAAATATTACCACACTGAAGCTTTCTCTTACCAACTGATTAAAATCACAATCGCTTTCCCCAATACTTCCTGTCTCCCCTTCTTTTCTGCAATTTCTTCAAAAGCATTAATGACTTCTGAACATTCTATTTTTTATTTTCTCTTTCCACTGGATTACATGCATTAATTTTTGTCTGTTTTATGAATAATTTATCACTAGCATCCAGGAGGGTACCTGCACATAGTAGATATTTAATAAATGCTTATTATATAAATGAAATGCTTTCAATTACCATGGAGCAAAACTGATACTCCAGGAATGTATATCATGCTTATTCTGGGGCTTCCTGCACTGCCTGATATATACTTCCTATAACTAGGGGGATCATATAATTTAGCCCAAACTGACACGTTCTTGGGAGTTAAGACAGGCACTGATAATAATTATACTATAACAATAAGCATAAGTTACATCTGTTCCAGGCAAACCAAAATAGTACCTATAACCAATTTTAGAATCATGGACTAAGAGTACACATACTACACAATGAAACCAAACATTCCAGTAGAATTCAACAGTATGGAAGAGACATCTAGTATGTGTGTGTAGTTTATAATTCATTCTTTCACTGAGTGAAAGATTCTTTCACTCAGTGAAAGAATGAATTACAAACTTTCATTCTTTAGCACTTGCTAAATTTGGAATATGAACTTTTTAAAAGACTTCCTGAAAGAATGAAAAAAAAACCATTTGGTCCAATACTCCACCAGGTACTTTATTCATTGCAGTATTTTTCTTAATAATAAAACAATCTAGTGGCGATTCAATAAGAAAAAGCAATTAAATAAATTATAGTATACTATGTAGTGAAACATAGGCAGTCATCCTAAATCAAACTGCAGAATATTTAATTACATACAAAATGTTCAAGATCCATACTGCTAAGCAAAGAAAAAAAATGAGACTAAAAATAAGGGGGCTATCATCCCCAAATGTTGCTAGTTATATAAACAGTTAGGGCCCTAGCCAGGTTGTTCAGTTGGTTGGAGTACTGTCCCATACACCAAAAAGGCTGAGGGTTCGATTCCCAGTCAAGGCACATATGTAGGTTGTGGGTTCAATTCCTGGTCAGGAGGAACCCATCACTGTTTCTCTCCCACATTGATTTTTCTGTCTTTCCCTTTCCTTGCTCTGTAAAAATCAATGAACATATCCTCAGGTAAACATTAAAAAAAATAGACCTGGGAATATAAAGTACACCATAGGGAATTACAGTGTCAGATGGGTACTAGACTCACTGGGATGTTCACCTCTTAAGTTATACAAATATTTCACCAGTCTGTTGTACACTGAAAGTAATATAACATTGTAAGTCAGTATGTTGTACACTGAAGCTAATATATTGTAAGCCAACTGTGATTAGAAAAAAAATTTTAAGTATATATATCTGTATGCACAGGAGGCTAAAAGGAACATACAATGGTGGCAATATTTGAACAGTATATTTCATTCTGGTTTTCTACACTTTAGATTTTCTTCAATAAGGATGTATAATTTTTATGAAAAAGTTATAAAAGCTGATAAATACCCCCAAACAAAGGGCCATGCTATTCACCCATTATACTAAGTATTTAACTTTACGTCCTTGCATTAAACCATTCATTCAATATTTTCAAGCACCTACCATGTATGCCGAAGACTGTTAGGTTCTGAGAATATATAGAAAAAGTCCCATCATTCAAAAGTAATTCCATCAAGAAAAAGTAAATCACATTACATCATGAGACAGTTATATGCTTGGACCCCATCAGCTCTACTCTCCTTACTGAAGTTATATTTCTGATATAACCTTAGCTTTTATAACCGTATAAAACATTTTTGAACATCTTATAAATTATCAAGGATACTGTTCACAGTGTTCAGTTATATAAGAGCCACAAAACTAAAAAAATGTGGAATAAAACTTGCCCCACTCTTTATTTCCCAGATTTCTATAACATTAGCATACTAGCTTTCCCCTGAACATAATGCTAGGACCGTTCATACATTCTGCCTAATATACAACATATACGATGAGCTATAGCATTAACTGCCTTCAAGGAGTTCATACTATAATTGAAGGGACAAAATACACAGAGTGCTGAACAATACAAGAAAAATAATACAATAACTGTATTACTATATTATGTGTCAAATGAAATAAGGAAAAGCTGGACCATGAAAAACAGGTAATTACAAGAAAATGGAATGCAAGAGAGATAGCATTCATGAAACTGGATGAATATGGCATTTTAAGATTAGTCTAGGTGCAATGTATAAGATCCACTAGAAGACAGAAAAAAAGTAAAAACAGGCAGTTTAGGTAAGAAAATTTGTCATAATTCAAGAGCAAAGTGTAAGGGGATGAATTAATGTGTTATAAGTGTGACTGGAAAGAAGAGGTAACACCACACACTTAAAAAAAAAGTTGAGTGACTGGATATTGGAAGCTAATACAAAAAATAAGGTGAAGACTAAAGTTTCAAGCTTAAATAAATAGGGTAATAGTGGCTTCATCACCAAAAATAGAGACATCAAAAAGGGTACTAATTTTGACAGACGAGTTTAGTTTTAATCAGAAATCAAAAGCATGTGATAATGCTATTTTTCTAGGATAGGGTCCAAGTCTATTTTGTAGTGAGTGTGTGTGTGTGTGTGTGTGTGTAAGGACAAATGAACAAATACTCAAAATTAATCTCTTTTGGACAAGCACTAAATATGCTTAAGAAAAAGATGAAAAAGATTTACCTACCTTTTAGAAAAAAATGTAGTTAACTTGAACAACTCTATTTGTCAAGTATTTATTAAATATCTACTATGTCCCAGGCACTGTGCTAGAACAGAAATGGAGGTGTACGTTTTAGTGTACAAGATCAGGAATTATTTGACCTTCTCCTCACTTCAAGGTCTGGGTGGGTTAGGGCCAAATAATATTGCATGATGTATAATGAGATATAGTGCTTTATTACTGCCATAAACATTTCATGTATTTTTGTCACTGAATACTGCTTTTGAATACTTCAGTGAAAATCCCTCCAATGTCAATTTCTAAATCCAAGCTTAATGTAATGTGGTGAGCAGACGTAAGAACATAGGTCTAGGAGGAGAGAACTAGTTTCAGTTTCAACAAAACTTTGTTTCTTAGACAATCATTAATATTTAGAAGCAACTTCCTCTGTAAAAATGACATGGTTGGACTACAATCCATGTCATTTCTAAATCTATATCTAAATCTGTCCTAAATCTAGATCTTAGGAAGCTTTAATGATTTGTAAAGATGCTTTTATTTATACATACAACTCACTTAAGGAAGTTCTGTGTGTGTTTTTAAAAATAATTGAAATTACAGAATTGCCTGTACATCTTTGAAATTACATACATACCTGGTAGTTTAGAATTCTGCTCATGTTTTTTTAACGAGGCATCGGCCTGCAACCGGTCAGGCAGGGGAGAAAAAGCCCTGGGTTCATCCACCTGAATTCCCAAAGACGACTCCATCACAAAACAATTGGTACGCAAAATGCTAGCTAAGGGGTCATGTCCACAGGGGAAGCAAAGCAGCTGTGAAAATTAGAATACCGGAAAAGACAGAAGTTTAAATCACTCACTGAACCAAGCACTAAAATATGCCACTGCCCCCAAAGAGGCAAAAATCTAAAAATAAACCATATGTTAAAACCCCCAAACGAAGAAAAATCTAGGCCGTTTCTAAGAATTCCATTTAATTCACTTTCACCTTCCAGAAATATGGACAGAGGGCCCGAAGGGAAATTTCTAGTCCGAGTAGCCTTCAGGTTGTGAGCACGAGGACGCTGGGTGCCGGGGAACATCCTTGCGCCAGCACCAGGGCCCTCTCAAGGGCCTATCCCGGGCCCATGAGAACCAGGGATAAGCCCTTAGAGGAGAGAGAGTGGTTTGACCCGACGAAGAGGACAGGCGGAAATCGTGTGTCTAAGGAAAGGGAGCGCCAGGAAGCTGGTCCAAGGCCCTATGCAAGCTGATGGGAGAACTGATACCGTACCGGTCACGAGCGCCGGAAAGAAGGGAAGTGGGAATGAATGGGATCCCTGTGCCAGCGCTGACCGCGAGCTCAGCAGAAAAGGACCTTACACTCTCAGATCCGAGACCGAACGGGATGCTTAGTGCGCAGGCGTACGACTTTCCCGCCGCAGGATCCTAGGAGGGGGGTCAGGGGTACTGCGCTGAGATAAAACCAAAATCACGATCCGTAATTCATTTCTAATCCCTCACAATCCCGCGCCGTGGAACGCCGTTGGAAACTCACGGTTTAAGGAAATACGACTTCTGCGGCTCCCCAGACGCCTGGGTACCCGCTTCTAAGAGCGTCCCACCTGGCGAGTCTGCCCGACGCGCCTGCGCAACACTTCCCGCTCGGCTGCTTCTAGTTGCTCATGCGCGGTGTAAACTTCTCGGCGCTCGGACGATACTGGGCGCTTGCGCAAAGGGTTTGGGCTACTTCCCCGGGCCGAGTCCAGCCAAAAGCGGTTACAGAAATAAAATCCTGAGTAATCCTACAGTGAAAAATAGAGTGAACCGTAAACTTAATTATTCTACACAGTTTTAAAGAAAGAAGATAATTCAGAAACAGGTCTCAGGCTCTGAAGTCTTAATACATCCCAACATATTGTGGTCCCACGAGACATTTGACACTCTCCATACAACATTCACTTTCATTCGCTGCTTTTACTTCTTTTTGTTGAATGCCCTACTTCTCCGTTAAAAAACACAGAAAAAGAAACTGCTGGTTGTTTATGGTTGTATTAACAGAAATGAGCCCGGTGTCATTCAGTCAGCCAGTGTATCTATCTACTGAGCCCCTGGTTATGAGGCAGATTTCTACATAAAACTAAATTACAGGGACGATAAAGAAATGAATAAATAAACAACATTCTTTCAGATATTGATTAGTGCTCCAAAGAAAGGATGTGATAGTGTGATAGTGTCTAGGAAGGAGGCACCAAGATGGGAGCCTGTTGGGAAAGAGATACCAGGTAAAGGATAAAGTGCAGAGCCAGAAATGAGCTTGGTACGTTTCAGGGAATAAACTTTCACAGAACATCAGCAGACAAGGCCGCTCTGTGACCACGATGGATCTAGACAGAAATCGAATCACTCTGTAATCATGTCTGAACATAGACGAAAACAAATGTTTGTACAAGCCTGCCTCCTACCCAAATGAACAAATATTTCCCTATCCTGGCTAATAGAGTGACTGCTGCTTCTTCCTCAATTAGAGTTTTAGCTTCAGTCCTTCTAGATAATACTTATTAAAATACTGAATTATGGGATTACCCCTGCCTCCCCACAATTTTCAATCCAGAGCAAAATCCCTCTTCCTTGATCCATTTCCTAAATCATCTAACACAAGCCCAAATATCTAACACCCTCTTACTGAGATGCCCCATGGTTCTCCACAGTGTGCATTCTTCCTGAAACAAGTAATAAACCAATTTATTCAACTACAGTTGTGTTCCTAGTGGCCTTTGGCTGGAGAGTACTGACAATAATTAAGTCTACTATCACTTGAGTACCCAAGCCTTTTATGTACTCAAGTGATAAATGTCAAGGAGATGAATATGTTGATTTGTAATGAAGTCTAAGCTGGAGACATAAATTTGGCAGTTATGAATTTACACATGAAACTTAAAACTTTGGGACTAGATGAGATTATTTAAGCAAAGATTGCAGATAGAGAGCTGGGCTATGAGAATTTTCAACACTTTAAGTCTGGGCAGAGGGCAAAGAACCAGCAAGAGACTGAGAAGGAGCAACCTGATAGGTAAAGACAGTGATGTTATAGAAGTCAAGAGAGGAAAGTTTTGTAATTGAAAGGAAGTGGGTAACAATAGCAAATGCTGCATGGCAGTCAAGTAGTGAGGACACAGAAGTAGCTAATGGATTTGGCAACATGGCAATCATTAGAGCCTCTGGAAAGTGTAGTTTCAGGTGTAGTGTGGCAGAAAGACAGACGTATTTAAGAACAAAAGGTGTTTTTTAAGAACATGTAGGGATGAGTCTTGAGGTTTGGGTTCTGTTCTTGGTTGATTTCTGGGGGGCCTGTGAGAGACGGGGAGATAGGAGAAATAGGTTGGTTATTAAAGTGTTTGGAAAAAAGCAAGGGAAGTTTTTTGATGTTGATGTTGTGTTGGCAGATAAAACTTTATATTATGATAGGAATGCTCTAGTGCAGAAGGAAAAATAGTTGATGTTGGAGAAAAGGGGAATACCTACAGGAATGAAACTATAGGGGAGGATGAAGGAATGGATCCAAACCATGAGAATGGAATGGGCTTTTTTTTTTTTTTTTAAATAAAAATACTTTATTTATTTATCTTTAGAGGGGAAGGGAAGGAGAGATGGAGAGAAACATCAATGTATGGTTGCCTTTCGTGCGTCCCCTGCTAGGAACTGGCCTGCAGGGAACTGGTCTGCAACCCAGGCATGTGCCCTGACTGGGAATCGAACCGCGATTGTCTGGTTCACAGGCCCGCGCTCAATCCACTGAGCTACACCAGCCAGGGCTTGGAATGGGCTTTTGAAAAGAAAACAGATTTCCATACTTTTAACAGGAGGGAAAGACAAAAGATGAATTCAGATACAGATGGTTTGTGTGTGGGTGAAAGGATAGGGTAGTTCCTACAGGAACACATCAATTTTTAAAATAAAATGTGAGATGAGAGCTTCAGCTGAGAGTGAAGCAAAAAGTGGGTATTAGTGGTTAGAGGAGTGTGAAGAAGGGCAGACGTATCTTCTAAAAGTGAGAAGGTGGACTAAGGAAAAAGTGTGATATTGCCAGAATGGCTAAGTGCTCATTTTCAATTTGTATCATCTATTTGAAGTGGGCTCAGGTGGCAGAGTGGTATGATGATTTTCTCAAGAAACCCTCAGACATGAGAATACAAACATGGAAAAAAATAGTTGGTGTGTGGGGGCTCCACCCACAGGGCCCTTCTGGCCACCACGGAAGAGAATAAGTCCACCAAAACACAATCTGCTTGGGGAGGAAACATGGCCAATCTCTCAAAGGAGAAGGGCCAAGAGCCTTTTCCTCAATGGGCCTTTATTGGGTTCCTTTTGCACAGGAATACAGTAAAGCTCATTAACCATTATGGGGCAGTAAGAATCAAACAATAGATAACATACAAAAAACTCCAAGGGCCTATTTTGAGT
This sequence comes from Artibeus jamaicensis, assembly GCF_021234435.1. Lineage (NCBI taxonomy): Eukaryota > Metazoa > Chordata > Mammalia > Chiroptera > Phyllostomidae > Artibeus > Artibeus jamaicensis. The sequence goes on along the minus strand of NW_026522025.1, from coordinate 36,203,538 downwards.
CAGGGTCAGATACCTAAAGGGCCATAAAACTTTGGGAAACAAACTCATTTTCTGCTCTGACCCTTATCATTTAATTGAGAGCATTCTTAGCAAAGCGGGTTTCACAGGAGTTTATGTATTCTTTCTTAGGCCTGATCACTGGAGAACCCACCCTTTCTCCCACTGAGTGGAAAGGCTTAAGTCAGGCAGGGGAAGTAAGGCAGCCAAGAGATTAGGAGACTTCTTGCAGACAGAATGAGTCAGGTTATGTCAAAGCCGAGGGGCGAGGGTCCATCACCCCCTTTTGCTGTAGCCTCCTAAGTCCTTCCCTGGGGCCTCCCTGTGATCGTGCCTGTCTTAGGTTGTTTCCCTTTTGGGAGAATCTTACCTGTCAATGGCTAACTGATCAAGCACTGTGGGCCAGTTATGGATGAAGTAAAAGGAGCAGAAGCGGTGCTCCTGCCAGGGAGATAAGCTTTGTCTTTTTAGTGGCTTATGGTCCAAAGGTCGCTCTCTCAGTCTTAGCCACGGGTGGGGGTTACAGCTTCTGAAACCCGGCAGGGCAGTTCACAACAAATTGGATATAACTAAGGATGAATATCACCCAGAGACAGGGGCAAATGAGGCTGTTCACCAGAAAGTGATTGCAATGATGCCCAATGTAATCTTTGGGGGGGCAAGAAGGAAAGGTTTTAGGAAGTAATAAATATTGGTATATAGATTGATTGATCAACTAATAGATTAAAGAGTCTTGGGAATGATGGATTGGCACTCTCTCTGTAATCTAAGAATTGGTATAATGGGGGAATTTTGAGTTTAGAGTAGTAGCTAGTACATGGAGTAGCAGACTGGGATTACAGAGATACAGCATTCCAAAGGGTAGTTAAATTTGATGGAGGAAAAGATCTTTGATGTGGAAAGAGCAGATTATTTGACTCTAAAATCCATGCTCAGGCTGGGGAGAAACCAATTATTTGGATTCATCCACTTTCTCCCCAGGCAGTAAGTAGCATCCCCTTCTTTGGCCTCTATTTGTAGGTACTTTCTGCAGGCCTCCGTGTCAGCACACAGGCACAGGAAAGGCATGCAGAACCCTGGCCGTGCCCCAGTCCCACTGAATCAGTGTACAGTACAGCAGGATCCCTAGATGATTCATATGAACTGTAAAGCCTCAGAAGCACTGTTCTAAAACATAGGTTCTCATCCTTGCCTGGACATTAGGATTACCTGAGAAGCTGTTAAAAATCCTGAACCTCAGACTGCACCTCAGATCAATTACATCAGAATTTCTGGGATTGGGATCTAAGCATCAGGTCCTTCTAAAATACCCCGATTTGATGCTAATGTGAAACAATTTGATGCTAAGGGTGAAAACCAGTGATTTAGAAGTTGGTCACATTCATTTATAAAGCCTATCATAATCTTTGCCAAAGTTATTTCCCCCATTTAATCATATATTGTACAGTTTTAAACTCCTTCGTATCTTTTACATTAAATGCACAGTAACCATTTATTTGAATGATTGTATCTTGTGTCTCAAATTATTTATAAGCTTTATGCAATACTAACAATACTAGCTGTGTAACCTGGATGAGTTACTCAAAATATGTGACACTAGGTCTATTTCAAAAATGTCAATCGATAAAATGCTTGCTTAGTTTTGCTAGAGGGATTGAATTTGATTATGTAAGATAAGACACTTGAAGTGCTTAGTGTAGTAGGTTTGATACTCTTAGCTCATTTGATTTATAGTAGGCATTTCCTCCCTTGCCTACATGCTATAGGAAATGTAATGCTGTCCACATGCAGAATCAACAAATGGCTATGGGATTTGTGAACAATGAGAATTTAGGTTTTTAATGATTAGTTGCACTTACAAGTATATCTCCAGTAGCAGATTGAAGATGGGCTGATTGTTGAATTAGTAATTGTTACTTAAAGATGTTGATAACTACATAAGACAAAGTTTTCCTTAGGGTCAGGCCGGTGCCTTCACTATTTTTCCTTCACAGGATGTTTATTCTCTCTCTAGGTATGTATGTGCCTTTCTTATTTTTGTCTTTTGTTTCCATCTATGCATCCTCTGAGGTCAGTGAAGGTTCCATTTCTCTAAATATCTCAGCCCGGGATCCTGTCCCTTCCCTAATGCATGGTTAACTCCTTACATATTGTCTGGAAGTAATTTTATCACGTGCTGTTTTGTTTTCTAATTAACTGTATTGAACAATTTAGTTCTTATTAAATATATTGTGTTCTTTGAACTATATTGCTCTTTTGTGCATTACACATTCCAATTAAACTGCAATCTTGTGGAGAAGGACCCTTTCTTATAAATTCTTTTTATTCTTTATAGCACTTAGTGCTGACTGTAGAGTGGGTATTTTACTAATGTTTAGGATCCTTTTACATTCAGTAACTTACACTGCATTTTTGATTCTATCTAGATCATTGCTTTTCTAAGGAAGGGGAGTTTATTTATCCAGCAGGTTGTTGTCTCTTTACTTCCAAAAGGGACACTTAAGGGTTACCAAGAAGGGGAAACTGAGAGTTGGAGACTGAGACTTTAACAGAAGCCACCAGCCAACTGGTGTAGGAACATGAAGGTAGTCTGATTTCAGAGGAATATGACAGCTCTGCAGTGTTTTTAGGCATTGATATCAGAACAGAGTTGTGTTAGATCCTCTGTGGTTCCAAGCTCTGTCAGAGGAAAGACAGTGAGTACAGTGTTTTGCTGTGTATAACGCTCACTTTTGTGCCCAACTTTTTGAGGGAAAAATAAGGATGTGCATTATACATGTGTAGTACTAATTCTGTATTATGTAAATGTTTTTAATTTTTTTATTTATGCTTATGCCTTAAAAGTATAGCTCAAGGAAGAAATAATGATATCCATATGCAAAATAATACCCTGGAATATGATAATTGGTTTTACATATAAATAAAATATTGAATCAAAAATTTAAAACAAAAGATTTTTTTCCCCAAATGTTCGGGCCAAAACGTGGGTGTGCATTACTCATGGAAAAATACTGTATACGAAGTAATGGTTCTGAATCTTCATCTTCAAAGGTAAGAAACAGGGAATAGTAAGAAGAAATTAAAAAGAAGAAAAAGTGAGAGTAGAATAGGAAATTAACATGTAAAATACAGACCACTGTGCTCACTTTAATCTTACTCTAGATGTTCCATGGGGAAGGGAAAAGTAGATGGGAGAGGGGATGGAGTCTTTCAAATGGGGACAAGGTCAGAGGTTGGTAGGTCCTGTCCTCTGGAGGGAGGCATGGAAGGCTCCCTGTCCTGGCAAGATGCCCTTCACTGTCGGCACAGGTGCAGGAACCAGGTGGGCTGGACAGTGGGTACCTCATCGCTAACAAGTGGCCTCCCTAGTGCTTTGGTGCTGTGTAAGACACCTCCCTGGACATTTGCATGATCCTGGCAAGGGCTGGAAGAGATGCAGAGAATGAAATTTCCTACCATCTTAAAAAACTGGTGGCTCAGAGGTAAATTACACTGATCCAGATAAATAAATGGCAGCATTTTTTTTTAAGATGAATTGGAAGTTGAACTTGCTTGACAGTTCACACAACAGTAGATAAGCCAAGACTACTCTGGGTCCCAATATTTGTGCATTTCCCAGTGAAGGAGGTAGTGACAGAGACAATTAGCCATTTTCTACCTCGGCTGAAACATGTGCATATCCAGTTATGTTAAAAATCCTCAATTCATCCTGAAGCAATTGTCAGCAGAACTCTTCACATCCCTCTACCTGTTAACGCAGCACCTTCACAAACCTTTCTGCTCCTGATTACTAAGTAAAACAGCAATTTTAATTCAACAAAGAATTATTTAGTGTTGTCCTCCAAGGTGGCTAAGAGTAAATTCAGTGTTAGTCGTATGGTCTTGGTAAAATAATAAACTTTATTGAGGAAAGTTATCAATTAAGAGTTAGCAAGAGAAGCCACAGAACTGTTGTTGCCAGTGAGATTGTGGGTCTTTGCTTGCAGCCAAGTTTCTTCTGCCTTCTAATTGTTCTTTCTTACAGGGAATATATGAGAACAACTTTAGTGGGCTTCAAACTACTCGGGCACCATTAGATGCCAAGTGATTATAGACAGTTCATCTGGGGAAAACCAGGTGTCTAGCAGATAAAGACCTTGGTGCTTGTGGAAATTTGAGTTGGGTGCAGCCTCTCACTCTGGGAAAGTGGGGGAATCCCTGGTTAGTTGTACAATCAACATAGAATAAGTTCCTTGCACAACTTTCAAATAATTCTGTTGGCCTCTCTCTGTGTGAAGGCATCTACTAATGGAAGGAATAAAGGAAGGAGGGAAGGAAGAAAGGAAGGAAGGAAGGAAGGAAGGAAGGAAGGAAGGAAGGAAGGAAGGAAGGAAGGAAGGAAGGTTTAATGTACAGAAAGGGAAAGTTATTTGAAATATTCCCTTCCCACTTTTTTTTTTTTTGCCTCTAATAAAGGCTGAGGCACTCTCTTAGAAACTCCTCAAAGACAGACAATCTGGGATAAAGATAAAACAAATATATAGCTTTCGAGTATGAATAGAAATTTTCTCTTAGGGCAATTGCTATAGACTGAATGTTTCTGCCCCACCTTAAATTCACGTGTTGATAGTGAAACCTAATCCCCAGTGTAATGGTTTTAGAAGGTGGGGACTTTTGGGAAGTAATTAGGTTGTGAGGGCAGAGCCTCATGAATGGGATTAGAGAGTTTTAGGAAAGAGCCCCCAGGAGCTGCTCACCCCATCTGTCTGAGAACTATGAAGCACGTTCTGACCAGAAACCAATCTGTCTGTGCCTTGCTCTTGGATTGTGCCAGCCTCCAGAGCAGGGAGAAATAAACATTTGTTGTTTAAGCAACCCAGTTTCTGGTATTTTTATCATAGCTGCCTTAATGGACTGAGACAGAAATAGGTAAATGAAACAAACCCCTACATTATAAAATAAAATCTTAGATTTTCATTGTAATATATATAGGACAAAACTCTTAGAGTTTCATGGGGAAAGTGTTTATTTCAAAAATAAAATTGGAAGTCAAAAAGCTGTCAATGAGTCACTTTGGAAACTGCAATAGAACAACAGGGAATTTTGAAATAACAAAGGTCTGTGAATGGGCTGAAGTTTGGGTTCTCAGTCAATATGTGGGAGGGAAAATAACTGCCGTGCAGGATTGTTATATACAGATTAAATAAGGAAATATTTAAAGCTTCTGACAGAGCTCAGAGAAGACCCCTAATACTATTTATTCGTTCAATAAATATCTTCTCACATTTGGTGAGCCAGCAATAGAGTAGGTCCTGTCTATGGAGATGACTAAGAAGAAGGATTCCTTTCTCAAGCAGCTTGGAAATCCAAGGGTTAAAGTGGACAGTTTCTATACTCATTCTTCACAATGTAGCTTAAAGCACATTTTCCCAGGGAAGTCTCGCCAATTGAGTAAGTTAGGTCGCTAGGTGCATGCTTCCATAGCATCCTATATTCCTTTTATCACATTTTGTTATAATTGCTTGTTAATGCCAATCTTCCTTATTAGACTTGATTTCTCTATTACAATATGAACAAGATCTGTATTGAACATGTACTTGAAACCTGGACTACCAGGGTGACCATGGACAAGCCACTTAATCTCTCTGGATTCAGTTGTTTCACTTATATAACAGTGACAGTAAGAGTATCTGCTTTACAGAGTTGTTGCTCAGGTCAGTGAATTAATAAATGTATGTTACTTAGAACAGTGCCTGGAGCCTGGGAGCATTAGCTGGGATGACCACAGTGATGATAAGATTCCCTACTACAACACTTGAAATGTACTAAGTAGGTGAGTAAATATTTGTCAAATATTATTGAACTTGTCAAGTAAATAAATGAAGAAAGTGGGAAGAAGTGCACAGAAAAAGTTAACTCTGAGTTAGAGAACTTTTGGGGTGGGGGCAAGATTTAAGTCCAAGCTGGGTTCTAAAAAACTAATAGCAGTTCACCAGGTGAACAGGGGAAGAGGCACTCTCTTAGGCATTCTATGAGGACTGGAAGAGATGAATGTGTTCAGGGAGCTATGCATTGTTTGGTATTCAGCACAAATAGAGAAAGATTGGCAGGAACTGAGTCAGAGAGTAAACAGAGACCTCATCACGAACCTTATTGTGTGCTATTCTAAAATGAGGGTGATGGAGAGCTAATAAAGGGTATCAAATGGGGGAGAGGGAAATAAACTCGAGCTTTATTAAGATTACTTTGGGGAAGTGTAGAAAGTAAACTTAGGAGAAGGGGGCTATAAGCTGGGAAAGCTATTCAATAAATGTTTAGAGAGAGACAAGAGTGACAACTTGAAATAGATAACCTGAAATGGTCTCTGGAATAGCTTCAGTTTTTGAGTTTACTCCTACATGAGGGTTTACAAGGCATTTCTATTTTGTTTGTGTTTTTCTTTGAGAGATGTTAAAGGGAGAGCAAGCATCTAGTTTGTTTATGAACTAAAAGGTTTACAAAAAAGCAAAAGTAGCAACACTGTTCTTGTCATTGCTGCTGTGACCACAAGAATGTTGTTTCTAGTGTTGCCAAATGTGGTCTCCTTTGCAAGGGAAAACAGTTGAAGCAGTAATAACTGGGCCAGTGGTTATAAAGTGTGGATGCAGAAACAAATTAGGCAATGAAAAAATATCTCCCTTCTGATGTAGCCATTTTGGGGAGAGGTGCATTAGTGAGTACCTATAGTGGGGTCCCAGTTAGGGGTAAAGGTTGGGGAGGGATCAGCCTGAATCTTGGACATGGGAGGAGCTTCCTATGTGTATCTTGCTTGTCTGGGTGATGGATTGAGACTGGATTCTGCTACTCCTTCTCCTTCTTCTTCTTCTTCTTTTTTTTTTTTTTTTTTGGCTTCCTCCAAAGATGAGAGTCAGTAGCAATCAAATTTGTAGTCCAAGAAGGGTCACTAACATGGCACTTTGCTCCAGACACATCTCTTCTGCAACAAAAACATGCAACACAAGAGAGTGTGCTACTCTGGGTCTGTGGTGGGAGAATACAAACAAGCAGAATGAATACTCTGTACACCAGGTGTGTCCTCACAAGATCCTGACAGCTGGTGGCTCTGCTTTTGGTGGTGTTGGGGGCTGCTGCTCCTCAAAGAAATCGGCCTATTTGTGGTGGGTAGTTGACACAAATATATATTTTAAAATATTTTTATTGCGGTAAAACACACATAACCTTAACTATCTTAACCATTTTTGTGGGCAGTCTAGTGGTATTAAGTCCATTCATATTGCTGGATAGCAGTCACCCCCATCCATTTCCAGAATTCTTTTCATCTTGCAAAACTGAAACTCTACACTTGTTAAACAATAACACCCCATTCCCTGCTTCTCCCAGCCCCTGGCAACCACCATTCTATTTCTGCTGAAGGAGAAGCCTCAGGAGACTTTGGTTCGCCTAGGAGCCCGATGGGGAGCGATGGGGCTGTCTGGAGAGCGGATAGTCAGTAGGACTGGAACTAGCACCCCCACTAATAGAACGATTATCACATTCTGTTTCTGTACCCCACGTTTGTCACGTACACAGGAAGACCCCTAATCTATATATTCCCCAAGAATCCTTTGTTCGGGGCTCAGAATTTGGAGACTGACTTCTCTGGGCCCGTGCACGTAAAGGAATAAACCTCGTACTCCAGAATCCCTCAGTGTCTGGTCGCTTCATTTCCCCGCAACATTGCCTCTATGAAGTTGACTCCAGGTACCACATATAACTGGAATCATGTAGTATTGTGGCAGGGGTGGGGGGCATTGTACCTGGCTTATTTCATTTACATAATGACCTCAAGGTTCATTCTTGTTGGACACATGTCAGAATTTCCTTCCTTTTTGAGGCTGAATAATACAGTAATCATCTTTATTCATGGGGGATATGTTGCAAGATCCCCAAAATGCACATAGTATGAAACTGTATATATTATACATGAATACTGTTTTTTCTTATACACACATATACTTTACCACTTCTCTTGGGAACATCTGAATTGCCAGCATCACTACTCTTGCACTTTGGGACCATTATTAAGTAAAATAAGGGTGACTTGAACACAAGCACTGTGGACCCGGTCAATCTGACAACCTAGGCAGCAACTAAGTGACCAATGAGCAGGTATCATCTACACTGTAGAGATGCTGGACCAAGGGATGATTCATGCCCTGGGACAGAGCAGGGTGGCATAAAACTTCATCATGCTACTCAGAAAGGCACACACTTTAAAACTCATAATTATTTATTGCGAAAGTTTCCACTCAGCATTTTTGGACTGCTATTGACCAAGGGTAACTGAAGCCATGGAAAGTGAAACTGCAGATAACATGAGTGTTGGGGAGGGAAACTACTGTATTTCATTGTGTGCATATGCCACTTGTTGGTTATCCATTTATCCATCGTGGACCCTTTGGTTGTTTCCATATTTTGGCTACTTTGAATAATGCTGCTATCTGTGAACATGGGTGTGCAAATATCTCTTCAAGAACCTGCTTTCAGTCCTGACTGGTATGCTTCAGTTGGTTGTGTGTCGTTCTGCAAAGTGAAAGGTCGATTTGATTCCTGGGTTGTGGGTTTGGTCCCTGGTTAGAGCAGGTGGCAAAGGCAACTGATCAATGTTTCTCTCTCACATTGATGTTTCTCTCCCTCCCTTCCTCTCTCTCTAACAATATATAAATAAATAAATTTTTTAAAAAGGAAGTTGCTTTTAGTTCTTTGGGGGTATATACTCAGAAGTGGAATTACCAGGTCATAGTGTAGTTCTATTTTTAATGTTTTGAGGAATCACCACTGAGTTTCCCACAGAAGCTGCACCATTTCACATACCCACCAACAGTGCACAAGCATTGCAATTTCTCTACATCCTTGCCAACACCTGTGCTTTTATGATTTTTTACAGAAGCCATCATAATGGGTATGAGGTTATATCTCATTGTGGTTTTGATTTGCATTTTCCTAATGATTAGTGATGTTGAGCATCTTGTAAAGTGCTTTTGGCCGTTTGTGTGTCTTCTATGAAGAAATGTCATCTATTCAAGTCCTTTGCCCATTTTTTAAAAAGATTTTATTTATTTATTTTTAGAGAGGGAAGGGGAGGGAGAAAGAGAGGGAGAGAAACATCAATGTGTGGTCGCTTCTTGCACACCCCCTACTAGCGACCTGGCCCTGCAACCCAGGCATGTATGTGCCCTGACTGGGAATCGAACTGGCGACACCTTGGTTCACAGCCTGTGCCCAATCCGCTGAGCCACACCAGCCAGGGCTCTTTGCCCATTTTGAATTAGATTTTGTTATTGAGTTTTAGAAGTTCTCTAGAGATTGTGGATACTAATCTCATCAGATATATGATTTGAAAATATTTTTTCTATTCTGTATGCAGCCTTTTTACTTTGTTGAGAGTGTTTTTAATGTGCAAAAGGTTTTCATTTTGATGGAATCCAATTTGTCTGTTTTTTCTTATGTTGTCTGTGCCTTTGGTGTCCTACCCAAGAGATTATTGCCAAATCCAATGTGGTGAAACTTGGCCTTTGTTTTCTTCTAAGACATATCTAGTTTCAACTCATATGTTTAGGTTTTTGATCCATTTTCAGTTAATTTTTGTAAATGATGTGAGGTAAGCATCCAACTTTGCTCTTTTGCATGTGGAAATTCAGCTTCTCTAGTAGACCTCAACTATATATTTTTAAGAAGTCTTGTTCAACATAGCTAGCAAAGAAATGGCTCACTACATTAAATTTGAAATGTAACTTAAAAATATAAGTAATTGTATGCTATTTTATTGGCAAGAAGATACAGATTTTTGTGCTATTGTTTTGTAGCACAGTTTAAAGAGATAAAAATCTCACAGGATTGTGTAAAAAAACAAATAAAAAAGGAAGCCAAGCTATTTAGTATAATAGTAGTCTAGCTATCTTGTCTTATCCAGCTGTTCATCTACCCATTTTTGTGGTACTTGTAGGTAGTTGTAACCTAGTTTTAAAATTAAGAACATGAAAAATAGGAAGCTATGTAAGAAATATATCAAAAGGGAGAAAAAATTTTTTAAATATTTTATTTATTTATTTTTTGATAGAGGGGAAGGGAAGGAGAAAGAGTGGGAGAGAAACATCAATGTATGGTTGCCTCTCATGCATCCCTGCTGGGAACTGGCCTGCAACCCAGGCATGTGCCCTGACTGGGAATTGAACCTCAATACTCTGATTCGCAGGCCCGCGCTCAATCCACTGAGCTATGCCAGCCAGGGCGGGAGAAAAATATTTTTAAAATTTATTTTAATTGTTGTTCAAATACAGTTTTCTGCCTTTTACTCCCATCCCAGCCCCCCCACCCCCCAGCTGGGAGAAAAGTATTCATAAGATGAAATAAATGTGCTATAGTTGAAGGTGATTGCAGCATACAAAGAAAACAAATAACATCCCCCCCCCCCAACACATACAGATTTCAAACACTCTGGAATGAATCCTGTTATTATTAGTAAAATTTAGAGATACTCATAAAACCAAATTCAGAGTTTTAAAATTTAAATACAAATTTATGAAAGCTGAGATATTCTGTACACTAACTGGGCTCCAATATAAAGTAAAATACTATTAAGACTAGGAGGTCAAAGAGCAAGTACTGTGATGTGTCAAGTTTTAACTCGAGGACTGAGACTGCTAGCATCTGGTACCACTCTGAAATGGGCTGACAGTTCAGTTCAGCCGTAAATGGGGAAAATATCCATTACAATGAGGTCATAATGATCTGACTTTCCATTGCTTGTTATCTTTAAAGAAGATGATTTAAGGTTTTAAAAAATCACTAAAAATTTTAAGTTCAGGGCCTTTCTCTTAGTGCCCTTTCTCTGGAAAAGAAACGTGCTGGAAATATCAAAATTGTATAAAATTTTAAATATTCCTGTATGTTTTTAAATGCCAGAATAAGATTATAATTAGTCAACCTTTACTTTAAAAACTTAAAAATGTAAATGTCCATTGTTTGAAAGAACTTATCAAGGTATGATTTAATATAGCAATGTTAATTGGTGTTTAGTGCTAATGATTTTTCAGGTTTAGAATAATTGTCTTCTCAGTTTTAGGTTTTAAATATCAAATTTTATCCCAAAGAATTTTACAGTTAGGTTGGAAATTCCTGCCCCTCCCCCAAATACTGAAATATAAATTAAAATGGAGACACAGTCACAATTTACTCTGAAGTTTTAAACACAATGATGAACTTGACTCTCAACGATTTGATGTTGGAGCATCAGGGGACTGTGAACCAGTCCATGGAACCAATCTATCTTGCTGCCTTGCCTGTTTTGGTATATACTACAGGCACAGAATAAACTTTACATTTTTTAATTATTGAAAAAATTTTTAAGAAAAATATTTTGTGACACATGAAAACTATATGTAAACAAAATTTCAGTGTCCACAAAGAGCTTTATTGGAACACAGCTCTGCTCGTTTGCTTATGCATTGTTTACAGATGTTTTGCCCTACAATGGCAGGGCTGAGTAGGTACCATAGAGATGTGTGGCCCGGAAGTCTAACATACTTACCATCTGGCCCTTTGTGGAAACTGTTTGCCAACTCCTGGAGCATCACAGAAGCAGCTTGCACTGGGGTGTGAACACACAAATTAAATGAATGTCACTACGGAGTGCAGAAGAAATTTTGACCATACATTAAGTCAACTGTTTAAAGTGGAGAAAGAAAGGACACAAATACTTACTTTTGCTTTGTTAATTATTGCACTTAAGAATTGAGACTAGAGCTTTCTCACGGTAGCTCCTTTCCCTTGACAGGAAAGCTTCGCCCTCTCCTGGGAAAACAATGCAGAAGGCAAAGCTGTAGGAACTATGGCACCTACTGAAGTGTATGCTGAAGTCTTTGGTAACAACATGACAATAGATGGACAGTGACTTGGGTGTTTAATTTTGACATGAGGAAGGAGGAGCCAGCAAATGTTCAGCGCCTCCTTAAAGAGCAAGCAAAGATCCACTGAGTCTTTCCTTCCTGTGCTTGGATAGCTGGGAATGGGTTGTGGTAAGTCCAGTAAAATTGCTTTGACATTCTTCAATAACAATTATTCTAATCTTTCTTAACAGTTTGTCTTACTTACATGTTACTAGCCACGTGAAAAGGAAGAATAGCACGCGTGTCCTACAATTTGGAACAAATTTAAAAAAATTACATCATAACTTTTTTGAGGATTATATAATACCTCTTTAGTAAGTTGGAAGCTCCTCCAGGTGTTCTGATACCAGGGTTATATACTCACTGCCTACAAATACCCCTTAAAGTCTCCCCTCCAAAAAAAGTAACTATGATTTTAGAATGTATCTTATGGGGAACTAATGAGCATCTCTTACCTACTGGCTATTCCTGAAAATGGTGAGCTTCATGCTTTAAGAATGTACAGCCACCATCTCTTTCAGCCATCACATAGCAAAGGGAACGGCTGCGGGTGACAACCAGACAACAAAAGAGGAGGGAAAACAGAGGCCCAGGAATGAGGATGATAATAAAGCACAACGTGTGCTAAAATAAAGCATAACATCCCAAATAAACAGCAGTGTTACCAAAAAATATTAAAATAAAAACCCAATATATTCTAATTTTAGATCCTATAGATAGAAAACAATTGGTTCTATAAACATTGCTCTCCTATGTAGCAAGAAATCACATCTCTGTGATCCATGCTAGGCTCTAGGATCTCAGTATTTCTGGTCAGGTGAAGCACATCTGGAACTTGTCAAAGTAGGTTAACTTTACAAGGCAGTTCCTGTAGCAAGACCCCTGGCCAATGTGTTGTTTCCACCACATTTCCACTGCACTTCACCCATGGGTAGTCACCATGAATATTGAAAATGAAGAATAAGTTCTCTTAAACTTTACATTTTGCTTGAACAAAGTGAGCACTTTATTGTAAAATTATTCTAACAACCAACTTTCCAAATTTCCCTGTCTCTACTCTTTTCTTTTCTTTTTTCTCTTCTTTTGTTTCTTTCAGTTAAATAAATAAACATGTTCATGGGATATGCCCACTTCCCTCTTCCATGCCATTTTGTGGTTATCAATTTACATTTGCTCTTTTTCAATGAAGTTAGGAGATCTAATGAAAGAAATAAATAGAGGGACTAAACATTCTACTCAAGATGCCGGAAAAGCAATGGAATTGTGTTGGAGTCCAGGGTCCCAAACCCTTTGCAATAATCAGCTTAGTCCCAGCACTGATGAAATAATAAGTCTTTAAATATTCTGTAATTAACTTACGGGAAAATAACAATTGCTAAAGACACGACCTATAAATGATGTCTGGGACCTCCTTAAGGCCAGCAACATTCATTAAACAATTTGACTGCAGGGAGCAAGCATACAAGGCAGGAAGGTGAAGCCAAGACAAGGGTGTGTTAAGGGGCTGGCCACCCTGTGGGTGATTGGCCCGTGATCCTGCAGAATCTTCTGAGGGAGCATCTGAAGTGTGTTGTAGAACTTTCCACTTGGGTTTAAAAGCAGCCACAAGTGTTTATCCATTGCTAAATGCTGTTTGCCACTGGCCAACTGACACTACAATTCCAGGTGGCTGATATGAGGGTGCTGAGTGGGTTCTTATGGGTGTCCCACGCAGAGGTGTCAGGACACTGGAGCAGACAACTTAGAGACACTTCACAGGTTGGAAAAAAGGTGCTATCAATTCACTTTGGCACAAAATTAGTTGAGGTCTGCTTAGAAGAAGTTGCAACCGCAGAAAAAAAGAGAGAGAATAATTAAAAATAACTTCTTATGATTGATGAAAAGAGGTTCCTTTGTACACAGGGACATTGAGATGGGAAGCAGACACTATGAAAAAGAAGAAAGAAGACTATGCCTACTCTGAACTGTCATTGTGCTTTTTTTTCACATAAATGTTTTCAATGTAATATTCCAACAATCGTGTTAGGCAGGTAGTAAAGTAGGTTTTTCTGTTTTTCTAACATGGCGTGTTGGTTAATTTTATGTGACAACTTGACTGAGCTAACGGATGACCAGATATCTGGTAAAACATTATTTCTTATTTGTCTGTGGAGGAGTTCCCAGAAATGATTAGCATTTGAATCAGCAGGCCCAGTAAAGATCACCCTTGCCAGATTAGGTAGGCCTGATTTAATCCATTGAACAGAAAGTGAGTAGGGCTAAAACAAAAAGGTGGGAAAGGGTGGACTTGCTCTCTCTGCTTTAGCTGACACATCCTGTCCTTGGATGTCAGTGCTCCTGGTTCTCTTCCGTACGTCCCATTACATCACACCTCTGCTGCCAGCTTGGGCTCTGAGTGTGCAGTCTGTCTGGTTTTATATGTGCTCTGGGAGCAGCAGCAGCAGCTTCACATGGAAACCAGTTAGAGGGGCGGGTTCTCAGGTCTCACCCCAGGCCTATTGAATCAGAATCTGCATTTTTATCTTTTTTAATAAAGATTTTATTTATTTTTTAGAGGGAAGGAAAGGGAGAGACAAAGAGAGGGAGAAAAGCATTGATGTGAGAGAGAAACAACAATCATTTGTTGTTTACACACCCCCAACTGGGGACCTGACCTGCAACCCAGGCATGTGCCCTGACTGGGAATCAAACTGGCGACCTTTTCGTTCACAGGCTAGAGTGGAATCCACTGAGCCACACCAGCAAGGGTAGAAACTGCATTTTTAAAAGGTGATTCCCGTGCACGTTGAAATTTGACAACTCTGCCTTCATGGCCCTTGTTCAGTAGGACTTGGCCCCAGTAATTTGCAGACCCACTCAGACAAGTCTGATCTACTGAGGGAGCTACTGCTTAGACTATGCTCCCTGGTATTCCAGTTAAAAACCAAAAAAAACCCAAAAACATAACTTCATAATAGGTACCAACTCTTGGAAACTAAAGGCAGAAATCTCTTTCTTTTACACTAGAAAGAAAATCACTCTTCTCAGTTGCCTTCCTGTTTCTTAAACAGCCTATTTTCAGGTAGAATGTCCCATCAGTTTTTCATTCAGTGGCACCACCCAAATGTTCACATTTTTATGACAAATTGAGAGAAGTGCTATTTTATATTTTTATCCAGTCAGAACTGTTATGCTTATGAATTTGGGGAGAGGGAAGAAACCTAGAGAAAGAAGTTGCCTGGGCTTTCTTTTGACTGAAGGGTGTTTGACCCTTTGGAGCTGGCACTCCTTTCAAAAGCCATTCCCTTTCCCACTGACAGATGCCCAGTTGTCCTGCCTCTCAGAGAACTTCAGTTGCTGTAGAACAACATCAAACATATTTGGCAAACAATGTGGGGGCAGGTTAGGACAGGAGACTGTTTCTTAGCGGGCCGTGACAGTCCCTCATAAATCACCTCTCAGCAGTATTTTAAAAAGGTAAATACAAATTTTTTAAAAGTAGTTTTGTGGGAGAAAGTTGAGCAAGAAGTACTATACTGGATATTCTCTTTTCTCCACTTCCACTATCCCCCCTCTCCATCCTGCTCTGTGCTCTGGGAGGCTGATATCCACTGACTGGACCACATCGCCCAGACTCCCTTGCCCTCCAGATGCTGGGCAAGGTTGGTTAACTGGCAGGGGAGAGGTGAGGAGAAGGGGAGGTTAGAGTTTTATTTCTCTAGGCCCCTCCCTGCTGGGCCCCAAATTGACTGGACTGTGTTCCTAAGGTCACAACTCCCTTCAAGAGCTCCTCCCTTACAGTTTTCATTCTTACCAGGTTCCAAGAACAGCTCCTCCATTCACCCTTCTGGTCTGGAAAATGGAAAAGGTTCCCTGTCCCCTCAACTCATCTGGTCACCCAGCAGATTCATTAGCCCTTTTTAATTCTCTTCACACCTGTGTAAATAGTCCTTCATTAAACTTTCCCCATATACCCTTTCAAGTGTGCTTTTTTTTTCCCCCCAGGACATTAAGCCTTAAACATTTTGATTCATTTTTTTTCCCTGCAGTAATTCTACCTATAAGATTGTCACTAGATAATAATTAGCTACAGAGATTTATGACGTCACTTCTAGAGGTGGGCCCTGTTCACTACATTCTGTTCCCCTGGCCATAGCTATTGTTTCAAAAGTAGCCTCATGCAACGCAATCATGGCAAATTCTAGGTCTCAGGATTCTTGCTTGGAAATCCCCCGCCAATGGGGAGAAGTGGTCTTCTGGACCCAGGGGCACCGTGGAGAAGGGGAAAGAAATTGGATCTCTGATGACGGTCCTTGGCTTTGTTGAAGCTCGTTCCTTTCACCACCCCCCTTTTAAAAACAGCTTTATTGAAGTATAATGACATAGAATAAATGATACATATTTAGTGTGTGAGTATTGATATATGTATATCTTGTGAAACCATCACCACAAATGGGATAGTGAACGGACTCATCACCTCCAGAAGTTCCTCCTGATCCTTTGTAATCACTCATCCCTGTCCCTTCTTATTCCTCAAGCAAAGTCTGATGGGTTTTCTTTCATTATAGGTTAGTTGCATTTTCTGAATTTTACATAAATAGAATCAATCATACAAATGTACTTCTCTTAGACTTCTTTCACTGAGCATAGTGACTTTTAAATCTATTTTTGGTGCATCTATCAAAAGTGTATTGCTTTTTATTGTTGCACAGTATGCCATTGTATGGATGTACCACAATTTATCTATCCATTTACCTACTAATGAACATTTGGGTTGTTTCTAGGTTGGGGCTATTATAAATAAAACTGCTATGATCATTTGTATCAAAAAAATCCCAAAATTTATTTATAAAAAAGTGTGTATTTATTCTTACATGTTTAAACTTCAGTCACCTTCCTTCATTTGATGCAATACGCCTGTTGAGACATTTTTTTCCACTGCTTGGTTTTACCTCTTCCACATAGGCAAAACATTTCTCATTGAGGACTTTTTTCATCTGGGGAAACACAAAAAAATTCACTTACGATGAGATTGTGTGAATAGGAAGGGTGGGGCATGAGGGTCATGCTGTTTTTGGTCAAAAACTGCTGAACACTCTGTGTGGTGTGAGCAGGTGTGCTTGTAAATCACCCATCATGAAATGGGCAAATGCATTGAGTCTTCAAAAAAAAATTTCACTGAAGCCAAATGCAGTCTCTCACAACAACACCAGCAGGTTCACTTATATAGGTGGGTTCCTAGGACACTATTCTATCAGGGGAAGCATGTACTACAAGGGGCCCCTCCTCCAGAAGATAATTCCTGGATTTTTGGGTCACCCTCATATTCTTTTTCTTTTGGATAAATACCTAGGAGTACAATGGCTGGGTAACATGATAGTATTTGACCCTTTAAAAAACTACTGAGCTGTTTCCCAAAGTGGCTGTACAATTTATACCCCATCAGCAGTTATGAGAGTTCCAGTTGCTCTACATCCTCACCAGCACTTGTTATGATTCATCTTTTTCATTTTAGTCATTCGGATAGGTGCACAGTAGTATCACTTCGTACATTCCCTTAATGACTGATGATGCTGAGCATATTTTATGTGTTTTTATGCCAGATATATACAGTTTTTAATAATGCGTTTGTTTAGATCTTTTGTTCCTTTTAAAAACTAGGGTTTTTTTTTCTTTTTTAAGGAGTTTGTTTGAGCCAAACTGATGAAAAATGCTGGGGAGCAATATCTCAAATGCTACTGTTTCTTATTAAGTTTTGATAGCCCTTTATGTATTTTAGACAAAAAAAGGAGGGGTCTTTACCAGATATTTTATTTGCAAATATTTTCTCCAGTCCATGACTGGACTTTTCATTTCTTGACATATGAGTTACAGGAGCTGGTGAATCTTTGTTAGTGTTTAAGGCAGTCTGAGGCCTAAACTTACAGGTTTATGTGTAACATGGAAAATCTGGAAACAACCTATATGTTTAGTAGAAAGAGAATAGTTAAATAAAGAGTGAACATCAAATGGGTAATTATACAAACCATGTAAAACACGAGAAAGAAAAAGAAACAGTTCCCCCCCCCACCCCGTCGATATCAGAGAGCTGGCCTTGTATTATGGGCAAGGCCTACTGTTCCCTTTGAATCTAAACAATTTCACCAAATAGCAACATCAGATGCGGGCACCCTGCAGCTGTGATCCATCAAGACGCTAAGACCATTCCATGTTTATATCTGAACAAAATATGAACCTTGTACAGGTCACAAAAAAAACAAACATTCCCTGATGCTAGTTAATATGAGTGAGTGCTTGAACTCCCCTCCCCCACCCCTCCCTCCTCTTCCTTCCCTCCCCTCCGTCCCTTTCCCTTCCTCTTCCTCACCTTTGTCCCCTCCCCTCCCCCTCTCCTTTCCTCTCCCCTCCTTCCCTTCCCCTCATCTTCTCCCCTCTCCTCCCCTCACCATATCCTCAGCTCCTCCTCACCTCTGCTTCCATTCTCCCATCTTTTTAAAAAAATATATTTTATTGATTATGCCATTACAGTTGTTCTATTCCTCCCTTCACTCCCCTCCACCCTGCACACCCCCTCCCCTACCATTCCCCCCCTTTAGTTTATGACCACGTGTCTCAAGTTCTTTAGATTCTATATTTCCCATACTATTCTTGCCCTCCCCCTATTTTCTACCTACCATCTATGCTACTTATTTTCTGTACGTTCTCCCCTCTTCTCCTTCTCCAACTTCCCTGTTGCTAACCCTCCATGTGATCTTCATTTCTATGGTTCTGCTCCTGATCTAGCTGTCCTCTTAGTTTGCTTTTATTTTAGGTGTGGTTGTTAATAACTGTGAGTTTGCTGTCCTTTCACTGTTCATCTTTTTTATCTTCTTTTTCTTAGGTAAGTCCCTTTAACATTTCCTATAATAAGGGCTTGGTGATGATGAACTCCTTGAATTTGATCTTATCTGAGAAGCACTTTATCTGCCCTTCCATTCTAAATGAAAACGTTGCTGGATAGATCAATCTTGGATGTAGGTCTTTGGATTTCATGACTTGGAATACTTCTTTCCAGCCCCTTCTTGCCTGTAAGGTCTCTTTTGAGAAATCAGCTGACAGTCTGATGGGAACTCCTTTGTAGGTGACTGTCCCCTTATCTCTTGCTGCTTCTAGGATTCTCTCCTTCATTTTAATCTTGGCTAATGTAATTATGATGTGCCTTGGTGTGTTCCTTCTTGTGTTCAACTTCTTTGGGACTCTCTGAGCTTCCTGGATTTTCTGGAAGTCTATTGCCTTTGCCAGACTGGGGAAGTTCTCCTTTATTATTTGTTCAAATAAGTGTTCCACTCGTGGCTGTTCCTCTTCCCCTTCTGGCATCCCTATAATTCGGATGTTGGAGCGTTTAAAGATGTCCTGGAGGTTCCTAAGCCTCTCCTCATTTTTTTGAATTCTTGTTGCTTCATTCTTTTCTGTTTGGTCATTTTTTCCCTCTTTCTGTTCCACTCCTTTGATTTGAGTCCCAATTTCCTTTCCATTACTATTGGTTTCCTATGCATTTCCCTTCATTTCAATTAGCTTAGCCTTCATATATCCCTTTAATTTGTGACTAAAATCAACCAGTTCTGTGAGCATCCTGATCACCAGTGTTTTGAACTGTGCATTTGAAAGTTTGACTATTTCTTCATCACTTACATTTATTGGCTCTGGGGCTCTAAGTTATTCTTGAGCCATGTTTTGATCTGTTCATGCCTGTTACGTATGAGGAGCGGAGCCACCCCTGTCGCTGGTTTGTGACGCTGTAGGTGGGGGCGGGGCCAGAGAGGGACAATGGCAGTCCCCTCTGCCACTTCCTGCCACTGGGGCCTGTGCGGTATGTCTCACAGCTAGCTCCTTCACCGGTTTATCTGCGTGCGAATGTGTGACAGTGGTCAGCCCTCAGTGGGTCCAACACCTTGCGCCCTCAGTGGGTCTGCCTGCTTCTCCACACCTGGGATCCACCCACAGCTGTTTGTTTGCCTGGATTGCTCGCCCGCCCGGGTTGGTACGGTGGATCTTTCCTGCCTGACCCTGCTCTGCTGCTGGCTCTGCCCCTCTTACCGGTTTGGCTGAAGGGTTTCTTGTTGTCATACTTCTGTATAGTTCAATTTTCTGTGGTTTTGGCTGCATTTTTGTTGCTAAAACTTTGTTGTTTTTAAACTTGGTTGTGTGAGAAGGCACAGTGCTTCCACCTACGCCTCCATCTTGGTGGAAGTCTCTCTCCCATCTTCTCTGACTCTTTTGCCTCCCTCTCATAAAAACCCTATGATTACATTGAACCTGCCTGGATAGCCTAGACTAATTTTCCCACCTGCAGACCCTTAATCATATCAGCAAAATTTCTTTTGCCACGTAAAGAAAGATATTCACGGACTTCAGGGATTAGGAAATAAAGATCTTTGAGGGAGCCATTATTCTATCACAGCACATAATAGGATTATTGTGGAGATTAAATAAGAGAATACAGGTAAAATGCTTAGTGTGATGCAGTATTAAGCTTAGGTCTAGGATTTTGAAATTCATCAGCCTGCTGTGTATTATCATCTTTGAGACAATGCATATCTCATATTCTGCCTGCCACCTGAGAAAAGAGAAGGGTCGTGAGGTTATGAGGAAATGTGCAGTAAAATATGTTTGTTAACTTGCAAAGATCCATTCCTGCCAAACCTGTCAACATTTTCATGTTTCCTCAATTGGTCCACATGCAAAGAAGTTTTCTCATGACTGAACTAGTTGGCTTTAAGGTCCATTCCTACTCCATATTTCACTAACACTAGGGTCTTTAGTGTTAGGTCCTCTTTTCTGGGTGAATGTGTACTCATCTGGGACCCCCTCTTGGCTTTTCTTTTCCTGTATTTCCACTCTTTTTCTTTCTGCCTCTCCCTTCTCACCAAAATATCTGGGCAGTCACGTAAGTGCCATTTGGGTTGAGGCACAGTTGGGACTGGAACCCTAGAAGGGACAGCTCATTGTGTTGGGCAGTACCAACCCCACGCCCTACAGGGGCAAGTAAATACTTTATGGTTCTGCATTAGCATCGGGGAGTGTGAACACTTCCAGGTGCCAGTGGAGAGGGTCTGCAAAGTGAAATTGAAGTTTCATCTGAGTGGAGCCAGCTGGTTCTCTCCCAATCCTCCACAGCGGTGGTAGCTTCACTGTGCTTAGGCAAGGCTGCAACTCATCAACTCTGAAAATGAAAACAAGTGGGCAGCGTTCCGTTTTTTTAAAGCCAGGAAGGAAATTCTTCTGCGATGCTGGGAAAAATGTAAGCATGTATTCCCCAAAGTGGGGTCAGGAAGTCTCAAGAGGGGGCTGTGTCTCATTTTGTGAAATGATCTCTAGAAATTAAAAATGTAGAGCTTGTGGGAATTAAGGGGTTGCACCGAGGATAAAGATGAGCACTGAAGAAAGGAAGTAATTATCTTAAGAAAAGATGAGCCATTAATTTTAAATTATGAGCAGCTGTGGACCATCACTGAGACATCATTAGGAGACACTATAAGCCCTGGTACTTAACTGCTGATCAATAATTTTAAGGATTGCCAGTTACTGACTTATGATTATGTTCAGGATCTGGTGCTTGGTGCTTATGTAATTTTTACTTCTCAAAAAAATCCTGCAAGACAATATAGTATTATTTTGTTCATGCTTTTCTCAGCTTTAGTTTTCTTTATCTTTAAAATGGGAGTAACATCTGGAGCATAGAATTTAAAAGTTTGTATCAAAGTGCCTGGCATTTAACAGGTGCCCAATTTACATGTCTGAACTTTCTGCTGTATCAGGCAGAAAAGATGAAGATACAAAAGCTATTTTGATTGAATATTACATTTGACTGTTGTATTGGGGCCTGCTACATTCTGCCCCAAATCAAACACAGTCAAAACATGGCCTTGACTGAGGATGTTCACAGTGTAGTGGAGAAGACGAGAAAAAAATCAGTGATTAGACAAAAAAGTTACTGATTAAAATTAAATATGATATATTTTACGACAGGATGCTAACAAAAGTGTTTGCAGAACCAGGAAGCACATAAGTGGACTTTTGAAAAGAGCAAGTGGAAATTGGTGTGCGTGCACTGTCCTTTCCATTCATTTGGGATACAAATAACTGCCACTAGTTTTTTAAAAAAATTTATTGATTGGTTTTTAGAGAGAGAGAAACATCAATTTGTAGTTCCACTTGCTTATACATTAATTAGTTGTTTCTTGTTTGTGCCCTAACCAGGGATTGAACCTGCAACATGTCATTGAACCTTGGCATGTCAGGACAGTGCTCTAACCAACTGTACTACCTGGCCAGTTTTACACTGCCAGGGAAATACGTCATGTGATAGAGCTGAACAAGGAGACAGGAGCTGGGTCATGCCAGCTGTTGTATACCTGTCTAAGAAGTTTAAGTTTTATGTTCAGAGTGACGGAGAATTGTTAAAAGAATTTTACAAAAGATATGTTCTGTTCAGATATATGTTTACCAAGATTAAGTAATGGCATGGAGGGGGAAAACACAATATTAGGAGCAGGGGGAGTTAGGAAACTAAGAGGAGCCAGTTTAGTGTAGTGTTTAAAATGTGATCTCTGGAGATGGGCCTGGGCCCAGATTTTCTGGCTTCACCATTTTCAACTTGTATGGATATGGATAATTTTTAAAACTTTGTTGTGCTTCAGTTTTCTGTGAAATGGGGATGAAAATAGTACCTACTTCATAGGACTGATGGGACAAAAACAGCAAAGAGCACAGTGCCTGGCACATGATGTGGCTCAGATAAATGTTAGCTTGTTATTGTTGTTATTTTTGTTATGTGTTAGTACAAAAAAGAAATGGTGGGGACCTGGGCTAAGGCTGTGATGACAGAGAAAGAAGGGGATGGTGTCGGGAGAGTGGAAGTGAAAGGACTCACTGATGGCGTATATGTATGTATCTAGGTGGCTTTAGAAGGAATGGAGGACAGGGGAGCTATCTGAATTCACTGCGTGATGGGAGGAGGTCTGGATTGAAAGCTGCACTGATTTGTATTCTTCCATTGTTCTTTAGGACTTGATTGCACTATGATTCAGTCATCTTGCATGTTCTTGTCTATAGGTACTGGGCTCAGATGTCCTCCACAAACACAGATGCATAATAAATACAAGTATCTTTCTTTAGCTCTGCTTACATTTTATTTTCAGCTTTCCCCTTGGACAGCATAAACATAATTTCAGTTAAATTGGGATTTCTCCTTTCTTTTCCCAAGGCTGTACCTATGTTCTAGGAGTGCCAGGATATGAGATTGGGGTTGGACCTTAGACCCTTGAAGTCATCTGGCCAAGCTGACATCCTCTGGGGCTACTATCAGCTTGCAGGGTCCTCAGTCTATGCTCTTGGACTGAGGCTGTCATTGAGTCACCTCCGAAGCTCATTCCTAAAGCCCTTTTTGGGTTTAGGCCCCTCTGCCTGCGCAACAGCAATCCTTCTGCTGTTCATTCAGGTGCCCCCATGACACTCTGGGCAGTGGAGAAGCCTGTAAGTTGTTAGGGTCTCATCACCTCTGTGCTGTCTGGGGAACATAGAAGGCATTCCATGGTTTCTGCACCACGCCAGGGCATGTGGGTGAGACCGTCTAAGGTACTAGTTCTCCAGGATTTTGCCTCCTGCAGGACCTTCTCTCTGTTATGACTATCTCAAAGCCATTCAGAGTTTCTGTAAGAGATGACCACAGGACTCAGTTCAACTTGAGGGGATGGGGTGAGGGTGTACAGACAGCATTCTCTCAAGGATCCCAACTTCTGATCTCATTTTGCACCCCCTGATTCTTATCCTTTTCCACCTCCTTTCACCCTCCAGGACTGACATCAGGTTCTTATCTTTGTTTCTTTTCTTCTTTTTCTTTTTGAAGAAAACTGTCCTGGGCCTGTTCTGTTTGCCTCAGGGCCTAGGCTTTGAAACTCAAAAGCTAAGAAGAGGCTCTTTTAAAATATGCTTTCTTCTGTGACACCCCTTCCCTGAGGCAATGGGTGAGGGGAAGTGTTAAAAGGAAAAGTGTCAAAGAACAATATTCTATTAATACTCCATAGATATCCTCCCACCACATTTTAAACAGAGTCATCAGGCGATAACCTACAATCTCCTTTGTCTTTAGTCTTTGAAAGTCTTTTTATCTTTTCTCTAGTTGACAGATATGTTGTATGCAATTTTGATAGTTGATTTATTGATGTTGGACAAGTAGGCAGTGCTGAAAGTTACTGATGCAGAAATGTCAAAGTGAAGGTGAAGCCAGCCTCTTTGAATTAGAGGGGAAGTTAGTGTAGGAATAAGAGATAGACCTCTCCCTCAGTACTATCTTAGTGCCATGAGGGTAGGACGGGGCTGAAACTGGGAAATGCCTTTGAAAAGCCCAGATGGGAGAAGGGATCTGTCTGCAGCTAGACTAGAGGGAGCACATGCTGGTTTGCCTGAGACAGTCCTGCTGTATGCCCCCTTCCGTCCTGTGTCATCTGGCTAGTGCTCCTTTGTCTTTCGGAACTGTGGTGGCTTGGGCAATAAATTAGGTGGTCACCCTATTTCTAGTTTATATAAGCCTGTGAAAATGTTCCCATTTGGAGCTCCTTTTGACACACCCAAGCTTAATTATCAAGACTTTTCCTAATGTAATGCAATCAATGAAATTGCCCGAGTGTGGAATCAAGGAAGATTATTAGAATTATTTATAATTCTAAGACTATGTAAGTTAACAGCATTATAAAAGCATATGAAGCACAATTTCAAAATAAATATTAAGGGTATATACTATTTAGCCATTTCTCCTTTGTCTCATTATCCACATCTATACCATGGTTTCAGAAACCTTTGCCCATTCAATTTGTAGTGACAAAGATAATCTCAAATAACATGATGTTCCCCTCTAACAGTACATAAGTAAAAAAAAATAAAACCTTTAAAAAACTGGATAATATCATTTATAATCCAATTATTATCAAAACAAGCATATGAAAATGATATGAGTCATTTTTTTAAAAAAGTGTATTCCTATAATTTGTTATCTTTTGGATACTGAGGGACTAAATTGCCATTAGAGACCATTACAAACATGAAGGAGCTCATTTATTCCCTTAGGTCATACGTGGAATAGATAAATAGTCCAGTTTCTAGTGAAGAAACACCAAAACCAAAGATCTTGCTGGGCCTTCATTATGTGTCTATAGCCAGTATTTCAAAGGTCTGGAGGAAATTCCCAGGACATAGCACATTCTGCATATTTTGCAATGCAGACAAGATCAGAAATAGGTTTTATTGGCCAAGAGAAGTAAAATATTTCTATTAGACTTTTCTGACACTTTGCAATGTTGAAATCCAAGATGGGGGAAAGAATAAAGTAGAAAAAAGATGGGCTAAACAGATGGATGGCCTTTTTTTTTTTTTTGTTACATTTGCTTAAAACAAAATAAACATAGGCACAGAAAGGGTAAAACAGTGCTTCTAAAAACACATGGAAGGCAGGTTATGTGACAAGCTCTTTGTGATGATAAGCTCTTCTCCTAATGGTAACAGAAGTGCTCGTCATCTTTCTGAGTCTGTATAAAGTGCCTACGAAGTGCCAGGTGCTCTGCTAGGTGATTTTCCAAGCATTCCCTTGAGTCCTCACAACTGTCCACAGTAATGTAACCTGAATTTTTCCGGCTCTTTCTTTTACCAACTAATCAATGCTCTTCAAAACTCTCTTCTTGCCCTAAATATTTCTGGGAGTCCTAAGATGGGGCCTCATGTGTGTTCACAGACAAATTCAACCAGTGACCATCTTTGCCGAGTTCCTGTGTGTCTGCCATGCACATGCTTCTGCAGATGGCCAGACGCTAGGACTGCTTCCTCCGGGCTTTGGTGGGTGTCCTCATTGTCCTCCACTGCCACTCCCAGTGGGTACCATTGTTTCTGCTGAGCATCACTATCAATTTCATGGGCTACCACTGTCAACGGCCTGAAGTCTTGAGGGTTTTAAAATTACATGATGTTCTATGGAGAAGTGGGAGAGAAAACATCTGCTGTACACTGATAAAGGAATAGCAATGTGTCATAGATTTTTAAATTTTTTAAATTCTTTTTAGAGAGAGAGGAAAGGAAAGAGTGAGGGAGAAAGAAAGGGAGAGAGAGAGAGAAGAAAGTAGAAAGAAACATTGATAAGAGAGAGAGAAGCATTGATTGGTTGCTTCCTGTACACTCCTGGACCAGGAATCAGCACCCTGATCAGGGATCGAACCTGTAATTTAGGTATGTGCCCTGACTGAGAACCAAGCCCACAACCTTTCGATTACAGACACTCCAACCAACTGAGCCACACTAGCCAGGGCTGTTATATTGTTTTTAATGCACATAGTTTTTTGTTATTGACTTTCTATCTCTACACCCTCCCTGCCACAGTAGGCTCCACTTAACAAAAGGAAACTGAATCTCAGAGAAGTTATGTAACTCGAATTAAGTAAGTTTCTAGAATCACACAGCTAGTAATGGTGAAACTGAGATTGGACTTTTGTTGTTTAAAGCCTGGACTTCCTCAATACCCCATGCTGCTCCTCTGTTCTTGGTATTTCTAGGGCATTTGATGGCTGTGACTATCCCTTTTTTGGAACTTGAAACTCTTTCTTCTTTTTGCTTCTAAGACAGTGGATACTCCAAATTTTCCTCCAAATTGGTTCTTTTTGGTTTCCTTTGCCAGGTTCTCTTCCCACTTATTAATTGTTATTACACTCTCCTTTACACTGTCTAGTTTCGCCTATTACCTTTAAATAAACTTTTTCAACAATAGTCACTAAACAAATATTTATTCATCTCTTATTGTATGTCAGACATTAAATAATGGAAATGCAAATTTGCCTAGGAGTTTATAGTCTTGTGTGGAAAATATACTAAGCATTAACACCATATGATAGGTACCGTGAAAGGGCAGGCATAGGGTATGATGGGAACAATAAAAGTAAGAGTATTAAGAATTGAAAACTACAGGAAATGGGCCCCAAACAATGAGCATGGGAACTAAGGGAAAGTTTGAGAAGGAGCCCTTTTACTGGGTCTTGGAGGAAAAGTTGGTGTGAGATAGGTAAATGGTGAGTTGAGGTAAAGGCAGGTTGTTCTAAACAGAGGAAACAATATTTACGAAGTCACCCAGTTTTAAAGCTACCTTGCCTATTGCAGGAACTATAAGTGGTTCAGTAAATCAAGGGTGTGAGAGTAGAAGTAACAGAGAATGACATGAGGATATCCACAAGACGCAACTGGAAATACAGAGGCTAAACAGATAAGGTCAATGAGTGAAGCATGCTGGGTAAAATACAGTTTGAAGAGTGGAGACTGTGACAAACTAGAGAGCACATACCATGTCTAAATGGGCAACGCATTTCCCATCCCAGCCTGATGTTGCTACTGTGAATGCAGGCTCATGTATTGCCAGATATTTTTTGTTATTTTCCCAAAAAAACCTCGATATACAGATTCTTATGTGAATTTTCCCTAATTATTAAAATGTTATGTGTCTAAACAAACACCATCTGCTTGCAACATCTGGGCCAAGTCATGATAACCTTTGTATGCTAAAATAGATTGAACTTCCTCCTAAAGCATTTATTGGAAAATCACTAAATGTTTTAAAGTTGGGATCGACATAATCAGACTCATGTGTTACAAAAATTATCAGCTCTTTCATAGAAGTATGGAGGATGGATTGGTAGGAACCCAAATGTAGCAATGAGAATAGGCAGTGAACATGGAGAAAATGGGGCAGATACAAGGAAGATTTGGGATCTTCAGATTTGGGATCTGGGAAGGTTTGGTAATTAAATATGAAGGATAAAGAGAGGTGAAGAGCCAGGATAATTTGTTTGCCCTGTGTCAATAATTTTCTAACAGCCCCAAATCTTTCTCCTTTTGCAGAAGTTCTGTACCTCAAATAGGGAACAGCAAAATGTTCCAGAATTTTGAGTCCAGGCTGTGTGATGAAATGAAACCCAGGTGGATAACTTATGAATGTTTTATGGACCCCACCAAGGGATTCACAGTGCAAGGCCCTAAACTCTCTTCTGCATGATGCTGATTATAACTGTGGATGGGTTTTTTCCACTGCATCATCTTCCTTTCAGAATGCCTCTCTTTCTTACTGCGACCAATTCAGTTCACATCTGTAGGCTCTGGTTATCACAGAAGTCACCTGGTTGGCCTTCCTGATCCTTTGTCTCCATTCTACAACTTGTCCTCAAGATGCCACCTCTTTCCAACCACATCAAAGTTGAACACCTTTTATTGGCTTTTAATACCTTCTGCAATCTGTCACCAACCCTCCTTGGGCTGTCACCAAACTATGGCCTGATTTGTACCCTCTGCTCTTTGCAGCTGGTGTCCTTAAAGCTCATTTTTGCTTCTACTGCTTTTCCCTTTCTGGAATGTCCTGCCTTTCCAACTTGCACTCAGGGAATATGGTTTCCTTCTCAAAGTCCTCTTTCTATTTTGGCCTTGTTACTTCCCATTTCAGGTCCTAAAGCTTCTCTGGTCTCTACTGGATGGGCCTCAGGAGAGTCTTGAAACCTTAAAATGCCTGCCACACATGGGAAATGGTCAGTTCTTTTTGTGTGAGTTGCAATGATCCTAACAGGTTGTATTCAGTGAGCCCAACTTGGTGGACTGGACTGAATAGGCACTGCATGTGCCAGAGTCCATTGTGTCTGAGCAGAGTCTTCTCTGAGGTGATTTATTATAAACCTGGCCCTAAAAGCACGTATGTATCATTTGGGGGTTAATTCTCTTTGGGGGGGCTAAAATGTTAGATAAACAAAGACATTTGTACCCAGGTTGCTCTTATGACAATAACCACATTCTTAATTCCCTGTGCGGTCACCACATAGTGTAGGCACACCAGATCCAGGTGCTCCGAATGACTGGTGAAGAAATCCCCTCTGCTACCAGAAATTCCATCATATTTTTGCAAATAATCCCTATCACTAAAGGAAGTCTGTGCATGCCTTATACTAAATCAAGCAGTTTTGTATTTATTTTAATTAATGTTTCAAGAGCTTTAAGTATCTTCTCAAGGAGACCTCAGAGACATTTCAAATGGAAAGCACATGGGTATCTCCAGACAAGATCAATTGGCTACCTTTCAAGAGGCTCCACAGGATGGATTATCTTGGTGAATTTATTACAGCCGATGAGCTGGCTCTCAGCCGTGTAGATTTAGAAACTGGATTTTATCAACACTTGTAACATAGATCTATTTGTCGTTAATGGCTCACATTAACCAGCCCACAAAGGCTGATGGAAAAAAGCAGAATATCTATATATTAGTAACTGTCCCAGGGACTGGGATACCTGCTTGGACTATGACATTTGAGTAAGGAAAGTTCCATGTGTCATACATCTGTGAGAGGGAAAAGCATGGAGTTAGTGTTAGTGCCAGGAACTGCACATAACTTGCAACTGATGTTATTGCTAGGTCAGCTGTCAGTTTACTATCATCGCTAAGTACTTGATTGTCACAGATGTGATGTCTTTCTTCAGTTCAGTGATTGGTAATAGATGATCCGTAAGGCAGGCATTCTCATCCGAAGGACTAGGATGTTTGCATCTGTGGCCAAGGCCACTCTCTCCACTGGAATAGGACAATGGTAAATTATATCTAAAAAGTTGATTGCTTGCTTGATTGATTGAATTAAAAAATATATATATATTTATTTTTAGAGAGTGGGGAAGGGAGGGAGAAAGAGAGGGAGAGAAACATCAATGTGTGGTTGGCTGTTATGTGGCCCCCACTGAGGACCTGGCCTACAACCGAGGCATGTTCTCTGACTGGGAATCAAACCAGTGACTCTTTGGTTCGCAGCCCATGCTCAATCCACTGAACTACATCAGCCAGGGGCAGATTAATTGAATTTTTTATTGGATGTGAAGGATAAGGGAGAAGTAGGAGTCAAGGATGACTCTCAGGTTTATGACTTGAGGGGGCCATATGTCGACATAAGGACCCAGGTTATGAGTTTAGTCTCAGACATACAGAATGATTTGGGGATGCCTTTGAGACATCCAAATGAAATGTGTCAGTTCCATATTTAAATCTGATCTGTTACTCAGAAGCATGATCTACACCAGAAATACAAATCTGGGATTTTTTAAATGCATAGATAATTGAAGTCATGGGAACTGATGATGTTTTCTCAGGGGAAAGTTTAAAGAGCAAAGAGTATAGGCATAAGGCAGAACTCTAAGAATGACCAACATTTAATTGTTGGGTAGAGGGGAAGAAGTTGACATAAGAGACCAACAAAAAATAGCTAAACAAAGTAGAAAGGATATCAGAAGTGTTCTAACACATAAATAAAAACCAGAAACAGCTTCAAGAAAGGTGAATAGTTGTTTGCTGAATGGTGATGTAAGTTCCAAGTATAAATTGCTTGGCACTGCACAGAGTTCCGTGGTCTGAATTTTAGCAAGATTTCACTTGATGCAGAGGTGCTCGCTGGCAACAACAGGCCCTGTTAGGGATTTCGAGGAGTCCTAGAAATATCCTCTGCATCATGCTGCATCTGTCTTGCCATGGTGGGGGAATGTTTCATTTGTCCTAAATTTCTGTATTTTTTGCTTTATAAAGGGGATGAGAAACTTAATTGGATTAACAACAATAAGAACAAAATCAATAACCTAAAAAATCTTGATTTTTAGCAATATAGAATTTTCTGATGACTTTAACAAAGCAGTTTCAGCACAGTGCTGGGGTGGAAATAATGAGAGTGGGCTGAGGAATCAAAGGCTTGTTCCTAGGAGAGAGAGAGAGAGACAGAGAGAAAGAAGCAATATATATTCCTTGACATGAGAGGAAGAACTGGATCAGAGTATTGCAAAATACCTTTTTAAAAGTCATAATCAGCCTTAGACATTTCACTTTAATATGCTAGTTTGATCTTTCTTTCCGAGAGCCATCAGTGATGACTTAAGAAAATTAAGTCTGAAAATAGTAGACTGTTTCTGGGAATATTTGATGCCCAAGGAGTGTGACCTGAAACACTGACACAGAAGGAATGCTGGTGTCACAGCTTAGAAGCGAGTAGCTGCATATGGCCTGTCTAGATTAAATTAAAGTCAAAGTTCAAAGCTGAGAAATATTAAACACACACTTAGGATGACATCCAACAACCACAGTCTGCAGGATGAAGCTCTAATAAGATTAAGGGACCATGTGCTGCACTCAGCCACATGCATAACTCCCACTGCTATGTATTCTCAATAGAAGCATCATCATTCTTGGTTTAAAATCAGCAAATGGCCCTAAAAGCCTGTCACTCCTTTGCTTTCCCTTTGGGAACAAAATAATTTTGAAAAAGTCCCCAGAGGTCTGATTTGTGACAGACCAAATAAAAAGGAAAATCCAGATGCTTCCACGAGCAGTAGGATAGTAGATATTTCATTCTCTTGGGTTAGAGAGGGTTGGGAAGTAAGAGGGGTTCTCCTCAAACAGCCACCCCTACGTCCTCGTACCCATGCAACTTAGCTCTCCAGGCTTCGCATTCTTTTTAAACGCTAAACCTCATAATTAAACACAGCTGTTTATAACCCACTTTCCAAAGAACAAGGGTCCAATACTAAGACATAGTAACTACTTCAGTGCACTAGCCCTGGAAATGCAATAGCCACTAACTCGACTTACTCCTTTTCCTGTTGTGCAATTTCCATTTGCCTTGGCAACATTGTTTTGCTTCTCAATTCCTGTTTCCTTATCTGTATAATGGGCACAAATAGAGCTATTGTGAGGATTAGGTGAGATAATTCATGTAAAAGCCCCACCATAGTAGCTGACATAGAGTAAGAACCCTGAAAAAAAGTTAGCTGTTTGTCTTATTAGATATATTAAAAGAGCTCAAAATTATTATAAATTTAACACAAGATTTCTAATATTGTAAGTGAAAAAATTATTGGACTGTTAACTTTCATGAATGAGCTTCATATATATTTTAATGTAAATCTTCTAAGATTTAAAGATTCATTAAGGAAACTTTATTTTTAAGAAGGCAAGGACTGAGTGGCCCTTTAATAAAATAACCCTTTATCACTACAAAACTAGTCTGAGAAAACTTTATCTAAAAATTGTCACAGCATTAACTTTAGAAACTCAGCTTGAGATACTATACCTCCCATGCCCCAAGTCCACTTTGTATACATGATGGTTATAAAATTCAATGAAGTAAAATAATATAAAGATCAATTTTCCATGATAAAAGACTTTTTAGAATCTAGTACAGAAGTAGTAAGTAAGCATTGTAAATTTATATGGCAATGTAAATGTTGAAAATTCTTCTTCCTTTTTAAAAAAGATTTTATTTATTTATTTTTACAGAGAGGGGAAGGGAGGGAGACAGAGAAAGAAAGAAACATCAGTGTGTGGTTGTCTTTCATGTGGACCCCGTTGGGGACCTGGCCCACAACCCAGGCATTTGCCCTGACTGGGTATCGAACCGGCAACCCTTTGGTTCACAGCCCACGCTCAATCCACTGAGGGCTAATCCAGCCAGGGCTAATGTTGAAAATTCTTAAGACCAAAATTTTTTAAATACAATTTTTACTTTTAAAGAAGAGAAAAGGGTAGAGATAGTTATGGAATAAATAAAATAGAATAAATTAAGTTACTACTAGATATTTTATTTTTCTTTAATTACTTTTAAAATTAATTGAGTCAAATCAAACTCCATTTAAAGTAACTGTCATTGACTAGGAATGCATAATTCCTTTACTTTTCATTTTCATTCATTCATTTATTCAACAAATATTTGTTGATTATCACAGTAAACTTGGTTTATGCAGTGAGCTAAAACAGACACAGTCTGTTTAACAGTAAAACATCCCTTTGACGATAGGGTACTTTATAAATTGGCAAAAAATATTTATGCTTAAATCTTTTTTATTATTTGTGATTCATTATGGCCTTCCAAAAGGCAAATGTTAGAGAATAAAGGTCAAGGTATTTTGTATCTATGACATAAAATAACGTGAGAACAGACTCTAAAGAATTTAACTAGAAGTGGCTGCTCTTATAGCATACAAAACAGGCATTGTCTCATTCTCCTTGGCTAAGGGTGACAAATAGGATAAGCAACAGTGTTGTCCAAAGGCCAAAAGATCCTAGAGGCAAAAATTACAGATGGCTTCACAATACAGCCCAAGTTACTGGACTCTAGAAAAGAGTGGATTTAGAAATGTAGTAAAGTTTTGTTTATCTTGGAATTCAATCAACAAGCATATGAAAATAGCTAGAATGTTTTCCCCTCCTAGTCTGCACTCTATTTTTATAAAAAAAGACAAATAGGAAACATGCTATTGCCAGAATTTAGGTTTCAAAACCAAAACCAGCATATGGCACAGGGTCAGTACATGTTCAGTGTAATTTCTCACATCTTCCATATAGCTACGCAGTAAAGACTGTTCAGGGTCAGAGAAATCCATTTACGCCACACCAACATTTTCTGGGCATTTATTCATACAGGTAATAAGCCTGTATTGATCTCCGTGTGCTAAGTATGTAGTAGACCCACAAAACAATTCTGTGTGAAGCTTCGGGGAAGATATAAGGAAGAATCTTTGTGTGAGGAAACAGTGAGGGGGAAAGGTAGTTTGGAGCATGACTCTGAAAGATCTTTAAATATCAGGCTAAAGAATCATGGATGAATTTTTTGAGGCAAGAAATTTTATAATTGAACAAGTGTTTTAGGAATATTGTATTCATTTGGAAGCAGTTTGTAGGCTTGCGATCTCCCTCTTCCTAAAATAGGGAAAGGAGCCCGGAATGAGGTTCTGAGGGGTTAAAGACTATACAGCAAGAGACTTCTTCTGAGAGGGTCAGTAGGTTTGCTGGGCCAACAGAAGTAATCTGAGCCACAAATCATAGAGAAAAGTTGCAGTTCATTGTGCAAGGGGCACATAATTAGGAAGAGACCAGAAGCAGAAATAAAAGCTGGGGTATGGACAAAGAATTTAAAACCATGGAGGTGAAAGTGAATGAAAGAAGTCAGAGATGGAAGAGAAAGAACAAGTGTTGGGGAGAAGTGACTAGGTAGGTCTAGTTGGCTTGAAAGGCCAGGAATAATGACAATAGGAATGAAAAAGAGGGGGGAAATGGGAGGGATACCATATAGGAGACACCCCTAGAGTGTCTAATGCCACATCTCTGTTCTGAAAACATAGGAGTGCACCTTGGGCTGTTGTGCTTGTGTTACACAAGTCTGTCACTTATCCAGAGCTAATGGATCTTGGACCATCGGCTGACCCAAACTGGGCCAACCATTCTCTCCTGAGAATTTGGAATTTGGGTTGAGACATCTCTTAAGTTTGAAATCTTCCCATGAACAAAAATGGTGTTAATTTAGAAGCTATGCTGGCCACATTAAAATAAAAACCATAGGGCAGCTTTGGGACAAAGATAGAGATAGAATTCTTGATGACCTTCTGGCCCTTGGTCCCAGTTCTTCCTTGAAGCCCTTCGTTAGTTTTTGCCTTTTCACTCTGTAAAAGAATCACAATTTCTCATTTTGATATCGTGATTTTTAGTAAGAAATATATACAGGGTGTGGCACAAACAATGACCCTTTTTATTAAAAAAATCCTTTATCACAAAATCATAAGCATGTAATTCTGTAACATAACAATATCACACTCAAGCTTACCATATGACATTTTAGGTGAAATGTTCAAATTAAAGCTACAAATTATCACACCTATATTATTACCCTACCAACCACACTGAGGCAGGTCTTACTTCTGCCAGAGCCTGTATTTGGTCTTCCTCCTCATTTCTGGCACAGAGCTCCTGAAACTCTTGGAATTTTCTAAGTGATGAGAGCCATAAAACTGTCTCTTGTTATGGTAATGTATGACTTTTGGACCACACTTAAGGATGAAGGCTGGTATCCAGAAGGAATAATTGTGTGATTAGAGGCTTGGAACTTTCAAGCTCACTCCAAGAAGGGCAGAGGCGATAGAGGTTGACCCAGTGGCCAATGATTTAATTAATCATGCCTACAAAACCCAAAACGAAGGGGTTTGATGAGCTTCTGGGTTGGTTAACATGTGAAGATTTGGGGAGAGTGGCTCTTCACTTGGAGAGTGTATGGAAGCTCCTTACCCATCCTCCATCCCTTGCTCTATGCATCTCTTTAATCTGTCTATTTCTGAGTTATATCCTTTGATCTAAACCATTAACCTAATAAGCAAATTATTTCTGAGTTCTGTGAGCTTCTCTAGCAAATTAATCAAGTCCAAGAAAGGAGCTATGGGATCCTCCAGTCTATTGCCAATGGGTCAGATGCACAGGTGAGATCCTGAACTTGCACCTGTCTGAAGTATATGTGTGTGTTGGGGTGGAGAAGGTGGTCCTCTGTGACTGAGCCCCTAACCTGTGGGGTTTCCACGTAGATAGTGTCAGAATTGAGTTGAATTGCAGGACATCAAGCAGGTGGAAGAGAATTGCTTGGTAGTGTAGGGAACCCACCCTCTGCGCACATGCACACACATTGGACTTAGACTCATTATCAATACATTCCTTTTGCTGAAGCTAATTCGAAATGTGTCCATTACTTGCATCAGACTCAGTAGAGTCTAGTTGTCCAAACATCCTCCACCATCAGACAAAGCTCTGGCAGGGGTAGAGGTGGCAGGTTGGATACTTCTTATCTTTGCTGAGACTCTGGAAATTGGGCTCTGAAAGGATGACAAGTTAGAGCTAGAGCAAATGACCAAGATCAGAGTTACTAAACCATGGCGGGGCTGGGGGAGGTGTGGAATCAAGACATGAAAATGCTACCAGACTAAAGGGATCCATTTGCCTGCATGCATCTAAGCCTAATAAGACATGAACAGGAGTTTGCAGCAAAGAAAGTAAGGGTTTAGTTTCAGGAAGTAGCCTACGACTAAAGACACAGGTGAGTTAATGCTCAAAGACCTGGTTTCCCGATGGCTTCCAGGGAATGGGTTATATTGGGAAAAAATGATCAGTCATGGCGACTAAGGAAGTTAGGGTTGTGGTCAGGATCATGGCCTTTACTGATGGTCAGTGCTAGGATAGGGAGTCGTTGATCAGTGAATGAATCTGGTCCTCATGTCAGTCATGGGGTTGCTTTGTCTGGTTTCTCCACTTTTCTAGGTCAGGAGCTGAAACACAACCAAGGCCTAGGTGTTATCTCTAGTTTGACTGAACTCTATTTCTGTGGTCAATGGACCTGAGGATTTCTTCTAAGATTATTTGATGCTGATCAGAACCTCAGTGTCCTCAGGGCTTAATGATTAAGGAAGTGGTCCTACAAGGGAGAAGGAAACAGGTGAGTCAGGGAGCTGGACGAGGCCAGTTTGAATCAAAAGGAAAGCAAGGAGAAAAGGTCATATTAAAGAAGTGAAGTTTCTATGTGGTTACACAAGAAAAAAGAAGATATGGACGACAGAGAAAGCGCAGAATGAATTTGTAGAAATTCTAAAGGGCCTTCGATGGGGTTTGGAAGCACGTTTGTTTAGCTTATAAAGGACTGCTGGCTGCATTTAGAGCTTCGGTGGGGGCAAGGGCCCTGAAATACTTCCAGGTTCTGAGGTACCTTCTAAATTTTCTAATACTGGTTAAATTTGTTAGTAAGTACTATAATTAAAGAACTAAGATTATTGTTATTGCTGAATATATTTTAATATAGTCCAACTTAATGACAATAACAAGAGTTTATTGAGCATATGTTAATGTGCCAGGCATTGTGTTAAGGGCATTATCCATATCTGTAATCTTCTAGTAATAATAATAGCCTCTAATAAATCTGTGAAGCAATCACTAATATATCTAATATATTTATGGTTCATAGATTGGGACTGTTTCAGTAAGACTGAACTTTATTTTGTGAATGCAGCCAGGTTAGTCCTTTCCATGTCCTTTTTATGAAGTAATGCAAACAAATATATTATAAAATGGAGGTTTTATAGAAACAAATACATTGCCCATGAACATGTGGTGCCACCTCTCTGGGCTCACAAAAGAAAATGATCACGGAAAGCACCAAAGGTCAGGCACTTTTAATCATGCTCACAAATATGGATGGAGGAAAATTCCAAGAACTCAGGCAAGAGAACTTATACTTCTGCGCTTTATAAAAGCAATACTTGTCTCAGCCTTGCTATGCCTGTGAGGCTTGGTACAGAACTGTGCCCGACATATCTCATCTTTAATTCTTTCCTATGTACTTCCTTTCTAAATAAAGGACAGGAGTTACTGCAGCACCAGTCATTTATATTCCAGGAGTGCTTTTGGAAAAGAACAGAGCTTTTGTTTCCCTTGTTCATCCTGTGGTGGAGGTGCTAATGAGCAGGGAGATAACCTAAAGGCAAGTTGTACTTAAGAACCAGGAACAGGGATTTGAGGTCTTCGATTTAGCTACAGAATTAAAGCTCAGGCCTCAAATAACTGCAAGTTTTATGAATGTAAAAGAAAAGAATATTACATTAAAAGTATCAATTTAAAAACTTTAATGCTTTATGAAAGTGAAAGGACTTTATGTATTATTTTTATGGTTTAATGATTTTTATTGTATTTTTTCCATTACCATTTAGTTCCCTTACACCCCCCTCCTCCCCACTATCACCACGCTATTGTCCACGTCCATGTGTCCTTTCTCCTTTGTGCTCCATCCCTCCACCCCCTACCTTCTTCCCCTTCTTAGCCGTCATCCTGTTCTCCATCTGAGTCTGTTTCTATTCTGCCTGTTAGTTCAGTTTATTCATTAGATTCCACATGAGAATGAAATCCTGTGGTATTTGTCTTTCTCTCACTGGCTTCTTTCACTTAGCATCATGTTCTCCAGGTCCATCCATAATATCACAAAAGGTAAAACTTTCTTCTTTTTTTTATGTCTGAGTAGTATTCCATTGTGTAAATGTCTCATAGTTATTTTATCCACTCATCTACTGATGGACACTTGGGCTGCTTCCATATCTTGGTGATTGTAAATAATGCTGCAATAAACCTAGGGGTGCTTATGTGCTTTCAAATCAGTGTTTTAAGTTCCTTTGGGTATATTCCCTAAGTGCAGTAGCTAAGTCAAAGGGCAGACTCCTTTTTGATTTTCTGAGATACCTCCATACTGCTTTCCACAGTGGCTGCACCAATCTGCATTTCCACCAACAGTGCAAATGTGTTCCTCTTTCTCCACATCCTCACCAGAGTTTGTTGTTTGTTGGTTCATTGATGATAACCATTGACAGGTGTGAGATGATATCTCATTGTGGTATGAATTTGCATTTCTCTGATGATATGTAACAGGGCACAGCCAGGACAGTGGGCCCCCCAAAAAAGGATTTGGAATGGGGTCCAGAACTCGAGGTTTCTGGGAAATATTAAGATGTCCCCCCCCCAGGTGTCAGTTGGGGGAAGGGACAAATGGAGCA
Organism: Artibeus jamaicensis; assembly: GCF_021234435.1. Taxonomy (NCBI): domain Eukaryota; kingdom Metazoa; phylum Chordata; class Mammalia; order Chiroptera; family Phyllostomidae; genus Artibeus; species Artibeus jamaicensis. Next base: position 36,165,235 of record NW_026522025.1, on the reverse strand, counting down.
GGGCCATTGAGAGCTGTTTTGCATAGCAACAGTTTCACAGCTAACCTCTGGTGTGGTCATTTAACGTATCTATAACCTTTAACTGGTTTCATAGATATGTTAAATAGCTGTGGACATGCTTTGAGCCAGGGAGAAGGGAGTGGCTTCTACCCAGGATGTAACTGGGGGCTGGTCCCCTGAGTTACAGTGCCTGTGTGAGAGCTTGGAGTTGACTGGCTCCACACCATGGGGCCACACTTGCCCAGACTCACTATGGTAGCCCAGTAAAGCTGGGAGGGTATGGGAGTCCTGGCAGGTGTAACTGATTGTAGGAGGAGTCGGAAATGAGGTTGCAAAGGAGGACTGGCTCCAGGATTTAAACCTAAACACGGCAGCCATTGGAGAGAGCCATTCGGTTTTTGGCAGAGTTAGGACCCCCTCTTGTCCAGGTGAAGAAGAAAGCCACATGCTTTTGGCAGAGTGCAGACCCCTGCAGCTCTGGTAGAAGAGGCCCAAGCGGCTTTGGGATGCTCCCTTTGGCTGCGTGGCCTGGGAAGCAGGAGAGACTTTGCATGGAAAAATGGGTACAAAGAACTCTTTGCCAGTAAGTCAAGAGAAGGTGCCATGTGATTTTGGATTAACTGGAGATCCTGCCTGGACGGCGACACAGCTGACGGTGCCAGTGGCCTGGAAACACAGATGGGTGCTTCTTTTCCTGAGATACGGTACCCCAAATTAGGGCAGGGAAGAAGGAAGTGCTGTGGGTGTCTGTGGTTATCTTAAAGTACTTTGATATTCTTATGGGGACATTGGGTCACTGCTTTAAGTCTGTATAGCTTTAAATAAACCTTTTCTTTCCTTTTCACAAATCTCTGGCATTGAGAGATGTCTTTCCAATTGGCGGTGGACAGAGAAGCCCAGTATACCATCCTTGGGAGGGGGCCCTCTTGTTCTGTAGCAGTTTTTGGCATCCCTAGATGGGCCAAATATTGCCCCCCCTTGGAGTTCTGTTCAGTAACAGTTAGGGACATTGGACATCTTTTAATATGTCTATTGGCCATCTGTATGTACTCTTTGGAGATGTATCTATTCAAGTCCTTTGACCATTTTTAAATTGGATTATTAGTTTTTTTGGAGTCGAGTTCATATGTTCTTTATAAATTTTGGATATTAACCCCTTATCACATGTATTGGTGAATATGTTCTCCCATTCTGTGGGTTGTCTTTTTATTTTGTTGATCTGTTCCTTTGCTGTGCAAAAACTTTTTAGTTTGATGTAGTCCCGTTCATTTATTTTCTCTTTTGTTTTCCTTGCCTGGGGAAATACATTTGATAAAATATTGCTCCGAGCTATGTGAATTAGGGACTTTGCTGCCTATGTTTTCTTCTACTATTTTTATGTTTTGTGGTCTAACATTTAAGTCTTTAATCCACTTTAAATTTATTCTTGTGTGTGGTATAAGAAGGTGGTCTAGTTTCATTTTCCTACATGTATCTGCCCAATTTTCTGAACACCCTTTATTGAATTCAGTATCTGTAGCCCATTGTATGTGCTTGCTTCCTCTGTCAAATATTAATTGACTATAAAGGTGTGAGTTTATTTCTGGGTTCTTTATTCTGTTCCATTGATCTACGTGTCTGTTTTTATGCCAGTACCATGCTGTTTTGATTACTGTGGCCTTATAGTATAGTTTGATATTAGGTAGCATGATTCCTCCAACTTTGTTCTTCTTTCTCAGGATTGCTATTGCTATGTGGGGCTTTTTGTGTTTCCATATAAATTTTTGAAATATTTGTTCTAGTTCTGTGAAATACATCACTGGAATCTTGATAGGATTGCTTTGGGTAGTAGGGACATTTTAATGATGTTAATTCTTCTTATCCATGAACATAGTATGGTTTCCACTTATTCTTATCGTCTTCAGATTCTCTCTTCAGTGTCTTATAATTTTCTTAACACAGACCTTTCACATCCTTAGTTAGGTTTATTCTTAAGTATTCTTTTTGAAGCAGTTGTGAATGGCATTGTTTTCTAATTTACCTTTCTATTAGTTCATTATTGGCATATAAAAATGCAATTGATTTCTGGGACTTAATTTTATATCCTGCTACTTTGCTGAACTCATTAATCAGTTCTGGTAGTTTCTTGGTGGCATCTTTGGGGTTCTCCATGTACAGAATCACATCACTTGCAAATAAAGACAATTTTACTCCTTTCTTTCCAATTTGGACGCCCTATGGTTAAGACTTCCATTACTATGTTGAATAAGAGAGGTGAAAGCAGACATCCCTGTCTTGTTCCTAATCTTAAGGAGAATACTTGTTGTTCTTGCCCATAGAACAAAATGATGTTGGCAGTGGGTTTTTCATATATGGTCTTTATTATGTTTAAGTATGTTTCTTCTACTCCCACTTTGCTGAGAGTTTTATATTATAAATTGGTGCTGGATTTTATCAAATGCTTTTTCTGCATCTATTGATGTGATCATGTGGTTTTTATCCTTCATTTTGTTTACATGGTAAATCACATTTATTGATTTGCAAATGTTGTAACAACCTTGTATTCCCAGAGTAAATCACACTTGATCACGGTGTATGATCTTTTAGATGCATTGCTATATTTGGTTTCTAATATTTTGTTGAGGGTTTCAGCATCTATATTCATCAGGGATGTTGACGTAGATGTTGACACTTTTTTGTAGTGTCTTTATCTGGTCTTGGAATTAGGATAATGCCCTTAAAATGAGCTTAGGAGTCTTTCCTCCTCTTTAAGTTTTTGGAATAGTTCAAAAAGGTATTAGTTCTTCTTGGAATGCTTGGTAAAATTCACCTGTTAAGCTATCCGTTCCAGAGTTTTTGTCATTTTGGAGTTTTTTGGTTATTGCTTCCATCTCATTAGGTGTAATCTGTCTATTCAGATTCTGTGGTTCTTCCTGATTTAGTTTTGGAAGACTGAATGTTTCTAGGAATTTATTCACTTCATTCAAGCTATCCAGTCTGTTGGCATATCATTGTTTATAATTTTTTTTACAATCCTTTGTATTTCTTTGGTGTCAGTTGTTATTTCTCCTCTTTCATTTCTACTACTGTTTATTTGGATTCTCTCTTTTTTTCTTGGTGAGACCAGTTAAAGTTTTGTCAATCATGTTTATCTTTTCAAAGAATCAGCTATTGGATTCATTGATCTTTTTTTAAAATCATTTTTAAGGCTCAATTTCATTTATTTCTGCTCTAATCTTCATTTCCTTCCTTCTACTCACTCTGGGCTTTGTTTGCTGTTCTTTTTTCAAGTTCCTCTAAGTGTAACGTTAGACTATTTATTTGAGCTTTTCCTTTTTTTCTTTCTTTCTTTTTCTCTTTTTGAGATAGGCATGTATACTATGAATTTCCCTCTTAGGATTGCTTTCCATGTGTCCTACAAATTTTAGATTGTTGTGTTCCCATTTTCATTTGTTTCAAGGTATCATTTGATTTCTTCCTTGATCTCATTGTTGACCCATTCTTTGTTTAATAACATGTTATTTAGTCTGCATGTCTTTGTGTGTTTTCTTTTTTCTTCTTGTGATTGATTTCTAGTTTCATAGCATCATGGTCAGAGAAGATGCTTGATATGATTACAACCTTCTTAAACTTATTGAGATTTGTCCTGTGTTCTAACATGGTCTATCCTAGAAAACATTCCAGATATACCTGAAAAGTATGTATATTTTGCTGCTTTGGGTTGAAATGCTCTGAAGATATCAATTAAATCCATTATATCTATTGTGTTGTTTAAGGTTGCTATCTTTTGTTGATTTTCTGGAAGATCAATTAATTAAAGTCAAAGGGGTGTTAAAATCCCTGACCGTGCTTGTATTTATGTCGATCCTTCCCTTCATGTCCATCAAGATTTGATTTATGTGTTTAGATGCTCCTAGGTTGGCTGCATAAATGTTTATAAGGCTATATCCTCTTGTTAAATTGTTCCCTTTATCATATATAGTGTCCTTCTTTATTTCTTATAATAGCCTTGGTTTGAAAATCTATTTGTCAGATATAAGTACTGCTACCCCAGCCTTTTTTTCTTTTCCATTTACATGAAATATCTTTTTTCATCTCTTTACTTTTAGTCTGTGTGTATCTTTGATCTGATACATGTCAGTCTTGGAAGCAGTATATATATGGGTCTTGTTTTCTTATCCATTCAGCTACTCTCTGTCTTTTGGTTAGAGCATTTAAGCCATTTCCATTTAAGGTGATTATTGATAGATATATATTTAGTGCCATTTTATTGTTAGACTATTTTCTTCTGTTTTTTTTTCTTTCTCCTCCTCCTCTCTTCCCCTCCTCCTGCCCTCCCCCACCCCACTCCTCCTTTTTCTTCAAGCAAGCCCTTTAACATTTGTTGCAGTTTGGGGTTGGTATTAACAAACTCCTTCAGCTTTTTCTTGACAGGGAAGTTTCTTATTTTTCCTTTGATTTTAAATGATAGCCTCGCTGGGTAAAGTAGCCTTAGTTGTAGGTCCTTGCTTTTCATCACCTTAAATATTTCATGCCACTCTCTTCTGGCCTGAAATGTTTCAGTTGAGAACTCAGATGACAGCCTAATTGGTGCTTCCTTGTATGTAACTACCTGCTTTTTTCTTGTGGCTTTTTATGATTCTCTCCTTGTCTGTAAACCTTGTGAGTATCATGTGTCTTGGAGTTGGCCTCTTTGGGTCCAACTTGTTTGGGACCCTCTGAGCTTCCTGGACAGCTATAGACTATGTTGGAGAATCATCACCCCGTCACTGCATAGCTGATTCTCCATAGAGGGTGGAGGTTGGTAGTAAGTGGTCACAGCCAATCCTTGCAGCTGACTGGCCTGGATAAATCTGTCCCATTGATCTGCCAACAGCAATCAAGGCTCAACTACCAGAGGAGGGTCTACTCAGCCCACAAAAAGGGCACACTTCGAGTACACAGCTTGGGTGATGGAGGAGGCTGTGCCACTGGACCCTACAGCACACCTACTACTTTAAGCCACATTAGAGTCAAGCCAAGACACAGAGTCAAAGCAGCTCTACCTAATATCTTGAATAAACACAGGGAGGCTGTAAAAATGAGGAGACAAAGAAACACGGCCCCAATGAAAGAAGAGATCAAAACTCCAGAAAAAGAACTAAATGAAATGGAGATAAGCAATTATCATATGCAGAGTTAAAAACACTGGTTATAAGGATGCTCAAGGAATTTAATAAAAACCTTAAAAGCATAAAACATATCCAGTCAGAAATGAAAGATACAGTAATTGAAATAAAGAATAATTTATAGGGAAACAACTTTACAGTGGATGAAGCTAAAAATCAAATCAATGATTTGGAACATAAAGAAAAAAAAACAGGGAGAAATAGACAGAAAACTATTTGAAAAATAAGTAAATAAAATTTAAAAAAAACCCAGAAAACCAACCAATCAGAACAACAAGAAGAAAAAAGAATTTAAAAAATGAGGATAGTATAAGAAGACTCTAGGACAACTTTAAGTGGTCCAATATTTGTATCATAGAATTGCCAGAAGGAGAAGAGAAAGAGCAAGAAATTAGAAATCTATTTTTTTAAGTATTTTATTTAAAATACTTAAATAAAAGTATTTTATTAATTAATTTATTTATTTTATTAATTTATTTTATTTATTTATTTTTGGAGAGAAGGAAAGGGAGGGAGAAAGAGAAGGAGAGAAACATCAATGTATGGTTGCCTCTCATCTGGCCCCCACTATGGGACTGGCCTGCAACCCAGGCATGTGCCCTGACTGGAAGTCAAACCTGTGACCCTTTGCTTCGCATGTCCATGCTCAATCCATTGAGCTACACCAGCCAGGCCTAGAAATCTATTTGAAACAATAATAAAACTTCCCTAATTTGGTGAAGAAAATAGGCATGCAAGTCCAGGAAGCACAGAGAGTCCCAAACAAGATGGATGCAATGAGGCCTATGCCAAGACACATTGTAATTAAAATGCCAATGATTAAAGATAAAAAGAGAATCTGAAAAGCAGTTAGAGAAAAACAGTTAGTTACCAATGGGGGAGTTCCCATAAAACTGTCAGCTGATTTCTCAAAAGAAACTTTGAAGGCTAGAAGGGATTGGCAAGAAATATTCAAAATCATGAAAAGCAGGGATTTTCAACCAAGATTGCTCTACCCAACAAAGCTATTATTTAGAATTGAAGGACAGATAAAGAGCTTCTCAGGCAAGAAAAAAGCTAAGGAGTTCATCATCACCAAAGCATTATTATATGAAATGTTAAAATGGCTTATTTAAGAAAGAAGATCACAACTATGAACAATAAAATGGCAATTGAATCTAAAAAACAAACTAAACAAATAAGAACAGAGATAGGATCATGGATACAGAGAATGTTTTGATGGTTGCTGCATGAGAGAGGGTGTGGTGGTATAGGTGAAGAGGTGAGGGTACGAATAGGTAGTCACAGAACAGCCGTGGGATATAAATACATCATAGGAAATGGAGTAGCTAAAGAACTTATAGGCATGACCCAGGGATGTGAACAATGGTGGGGGGATTGCCTGAGAAACTAAAGGTGCTGGGTGGAGGTGGGACAAAGAGGGAAAAATCAGGACAACTGTAATAACATAATCAAGAATATATAATTTTAAAAAAGGAAATAAGATATTCTTTTTTTTAAAAAAAAATAGGCCTCTTTCATAGATAAGGGTAAAATTTTCTCCTAAAAATAATGCAAGGTCAGAGGTCAGAATTCTTTAATAGCGAAAGGCTATTTAAAAGAGAACTTTTAATTGAATATAGCATCAAACTATCTTATCTATGTTTGATGACATTGAGGGAAAAAGTGTTTTCCCAGTAGGAACTTTTGAAAGTTGCTATACTGTCATTAAATATTATTTGTAAAACATCCATATATATACCTATCATTATCCAAAATACAAAACAGTATTTTCAACAGAATTAGATCCTGACTTTTAGGAATTTAAATGTCAGAATTGGTATTATTAACTCAAGCTAACAAGTAAATGTTAGCAATGTTATCCTACACGTAATGGGAATAAACAAAAAACTCTTTATAGTTTGCATACATATGGTGACTAACTTTGAGTCTCCGTGGTCTGGAAATAAGTCATAATTTTCTGACTCACATTCTGGAGTTAAGACTTCTAGAATGCCTCTTCACAGAGGCATTTAGCTGACATTTTTAATATTAAAAGTTTTGAAAGATCGCTCATTTGTGCAACCTCAACTTCACATTTTTAAAGTATTTTATATAATATACTACAACAGACAAGAAAACAAGACCAAGTAGAACATTTTTTTCCTGAGAAACTCTTGAGAGGAACCTGTAAAAAGTTGAACAAGGCATAGTTAAGTCATTATAAGTTGCTCTTGATTTTAGGAAATGCAATGTCTATTATTTATAAAAAGTATAACCAACTTGTAAATACTTTTCCAATATGAAAATAAATACAAAGCAAGTATCTTCATAAGAAGGAAAACACTTTCATAATCAGTGTGAGCTGATTAAATTTATAAAGCAAGCTGATTAAGTTATGTGACCATAATCTGATCTTGTTGAACTGAAGCAGAAGAGAGTATTCTAAATGAAAAGGGATGAACAACACACACACAGCATATTTAAGAACACCCAGATAAGCTTTCAATTAATAAAAGTTTAGGGCTTTAGTTCTTTGACTTCCTTTACTGAATCTTAACTTATAGGAAATGAAGACTATTGCTCTTATTTAAAACCAACAGAGTAATGTAATTAAAAAACAAAGGCTGAAACTACAAATGATATAGCTGTGCTACAGATATCTTTCAATAGAGAGTTCTATGAAATGTATTTTAGAATGAAAGAGACTTGTTTAGATGACAAGTTTTAACGAGAAATGTGCTTGCAAAATGTCAGAAGTTGTAAATACACTGTTGGCAACATTATATTGCTGTAACTTAGATTTACCAGTAATTGCTTTGATTATGGCTTCCTTATATGAAAATTATATTGTTTTTTCTCTTTCTATGAAATTATAATAAATAGTTGATCAATTAAATGTTAATTTACTTCTCTGTGTATCAGGCACTGTTTTGTGAATATGACACAATGCATTCAAGAACAGATATGTGAGTAAATCGTAACAGAACAATACAGGATGCTACAAGCTAGCACTAAAGGATGTTCAAGCATTATGGGAGAGAAAGGGTGGAAAGCCCCCTAATTCAGGGATGTAGAGTAGAGGGAGGAATATGAAGGCAAAGTAGTAGAAGGCTTTCCAGAAGCAGTGAAGAATATTAAAATGAGCAGAATATTGAAGAGCAATTATTTACAGGTGAGATAATTGGGGGAAAAAAAGGCATGTAGCCAGAGGGTTCATTACATATAAGAGCTTGAGACCTTAGCTCTCACAGCAAGTATGAAGAGTAACAGTGTTTAGTATGGCTTGGGTATGGAAGATCGATAGTGAGAAGTTGATGATTAATTCCACTTTGTTCCTCATCTTCCACATCTACATTTATCAACAAGTCCCCTTGTTAATACCTCAAAAATATCTCTGGAATATGGCTAATATCTCTAATTTTGTCTTCACTCACTAGCTCAATCCAAGCCACTATTATCTCTAACCTGAATTATTGCAATAGCTTCCTTAACCAGTATTTCTGCTGCCATTTTTACTTCCACTACGAACAGTCTTAAAAAAAAAAAGCTCAGATGGAGTTACTCCTTACTATGGCTCTGTTTCATGTGCCTTCTGTTTGTGCACTGTTCATGCTTTTCTTAGCATTTATCTTAACTATATTCTCATTAATTAATTTATTAACTTCATTTTCAGTTTTCTTCTCTAAATTTTTAAGGGAAAGCTGTGTTTGTTTACATTCCCAGAAAACCAACCAACCAATAAGGAATGAAGGAAGAAAAAGGAAAAGAAAGGAAAAGAGATAAACAGAAAGTGGTATGACTAAATGTAACATGGTAGCCCAAGTGAAATCCTGGGACAGAAAATTAATAAAACAAAAACAAAACCAAAAAACACTATGGAAATCTCAACAAAAGAATGGACTTCAGTTAATAAATAATGTATCAAGACTGACTTGTTAACTGTGAAAAATATATTAATGTAAAATGTTAACAACAGGAAAGAACTTGGTTCACAGTGTACCATTTGCCATTATTCAGCAAATCTAAAAGTATTTTAATATTAAAAGCTTATTTTAAAAAAGAAGAAGAGAATAGTGAAAAAGTAGGCAATATTCAGCTGGAGAAACAGGTGGGTGTTAGTTAGGAAATTCCTCATTGTGTATACAAATGATGGAAATTTTACTCTCTACAAATTCATGCAACAAACAGCCATGGAGAACTTCAGCGCTGGTTAGTTCATTCTGGAAATGGCGTTGATTAAACTGCTCAATGATTCTCCAGCTTCCTGTTCTTACTTCATCCAGGTTCATCATTTATCAAATCCTCGCTGTTGGTATTAACTAGGTTAAGAGTCATCAGTGCTGGAGCCTCTTTCTTTCCACATTAAGATCTTCAATAGGAAAATGTATAACCATGAAATTACTTTCTTTACATTCATTTTTATTTCATTTACCTGAAGCAGCAAGTAAAACTAGAGTTAGTGGTATATTGCAACTATATGACATTGTAGAAAAGGAAAAGCTATGGATGCCATCAAAATATCAGTGGATGTTGGGAGGAAAGTATGGGGAGGCAGAGAGATGTATAGGCAGAGCACAGAGGATTTTTAGGGGAGTGAAGTTACTCTGCCTGGTACTGTAACAATGAATATATGTCATTTGTCCAAACCCAGAATGCACACACACCCAGAGTGAACCCTAAGATAAACTATGGCCTTTGGGTGCTTAATAAAAAGTCATTGTCATGCTAATAAAGTTTGGAATATTTGTTGAAATAAGGGGCTTAAATAACTTGTATTTTAGAAGACTCCAATGCAAGGGTCTGCAAACTATCTTTGAGAGTCAGTATTAGTGGTATTTTGGTACTCATCATTAATTGATTCTGGAACTCATGACTGAAAGGTTTTCTTAGGCTCCACCAAGGAAGAAATGCCAATCAACCACAAAGTTAGGCAGTATAAAGCTTTATTGGGGTTTGCATGCCCAAGCAGGGAACATGGTGAGGTTTTATTTTGGTTGGCTCTCTTCATGGGAGCTGGGGATTGGACCCCTTTGAACAAAGTGGCAATATATCATTGGTGGTTCTCCTTGGGCTCAGGTTGCTATGCAGATAAAGCCCGCCCTTTCAGCTCTCTGGTTTGACATCAGCCATCTTTTCCAGGTTGTGGTTCAGCCTCCATTTTCTCCTACCCTACCCATCCTAACAACAACGAGTGCTGAAACTGGTAAGTACTGAATCATGAAGCATCTTCTCTTACTGGGTGGCATTGTGACTTATACAATTTCTAGCAAGTGCAATGAGCCCTGAGCAAGCACCAAGTGCTGAAATATTTTTTTCTTGTCAAAATGTGACAAGCACAGGGTTTGACAAATTCTGAAGCTGACAAGTACTGAGGTATGACTGTATTTTATAATTGTGTGCTGCATTAATTTTTAACACTATTGTAAAAAAATTACTATAACCTTAGTGGCTTAAAATATCAGAAATTAATTTTCTCACAGTTCTGGAGGCCTGATGTCCAATATCAAGATGTCAGTGGGACTGTGTTCCCTCCAGTGGCTCTAAGGAGCAGATTCTGTTTTTTGTGTCTTTCAGCTTCTGGTGGCTCCAGGTATTTCTTACCTTTCTGGCCTTGTGGCCACATTACTGCAATCTCTTCCTCGATCCTAACATCAACTTCTCCTCTGTGTTTTCTTCTTGGTGTGGCTCTAATAAGAGTAATTCTCATTGAATTTAGGGCCCACCTGGATAATCCAGGATGATCTCACCTCAAGATCCTTTGTTTAATCACATCTGCAAAGATTCTGTTCTTCAAAAGGTGATGTATACAGGTTCCAGAGATTTGAGGTAGACATATCTTTGGGAGGCTCATCATTCAACCCACTGCACAAGCCATATGGTCTTTTTCAAAACTATTCAGTTCTGGGGTTTTAGCACCAAAGCAGCCACAGACAACATGTAAAATGCATGAGTGTGGCTGTGTTCCAATAGAATGTTAAGGGCCCACTTTGGCCCATGAGTCATAATTCACTGACCTCTGATGGCAGTGTGAAGGAAGAATTGGAAGGCATTAAATGAATCAGTTGAGTCAGGAGGAAATTATAATGGTTGGCAATAAGAATGAGGAGTTGGAACAAGAAAATGGCAACAGAAGTGGAGAGAGGAAGGAATTGAGAGCTAGTGATTAAAATTAACAGGATTGAATGATAGACTATAGGAGAAGGATCATGAAAGTTAATTACAAAGGTGGAAGTCATTACTTCACCTAATAGGTTAATACTTTTGACTTTTTAAAAGAGCAACTTGAGATATTTTATTTATTATTTATTTACTTATAGTTATTGATATGAGTGAAAGAGAAAAAGGAGAGGGAGAAAGAGAGGAAACATCGATTTGTTATACCGCTTATTTATGCATTTATTGGTTGCTTCTTGTATGTGCCCTGACTGGAGATTGAACCTGCAACCTAGGTATATTGGACAACACTTTCACCAACTGAGCTTCTCAGCCAGGGCCAACTGCTATCATTACTTGGAAAAATACTACATTCACCCAGGCAAGTTTATGTAACCTATACAGATGGGTAGTGAAACATAGAAAGACTCAAAAATGTTAAGAGATTTTACTGTGCAGCCATAACTACAGTGTATGGAACATTTTGAAGTCAGAAGAGACAATAGTCAGTTGGTTTATTTTTTAGAAGGAACAAAGCAGTGTTAGAGAGCATGTCCTTTTCCATAAAACACCACAGTGTGTAAATAGTTCCTCCCACCATGAAAAGAGTGGCTGAGGTTATTAACTGTAATTACTATTTAGACATCCATTTATAGTTTACAAAGTTCTGACATGATGTTATTTGACCCTCACAACACTTCTGAAATAGGGATGGCAGATGTTATTGTGCCTGGAGTGAACAGTTAAGTGACAGTTACAAGGTCACACAGACAGCAAATTTTGGTTTCCTGGTTCAAAATTCTCTCAGTCTTGGGCTATTTCCTTTTCACTGTCTCTGAAGTTGGATCAGAGAGTTCTGACAGTGTGTGGCCCCTGTAGTCTGGGTGGTCAGCCTGACCAAAAAGATAAATATGAAATTAGTGACGTTCTTACTAAGCAGTCAGGGTGGCCTTCCAGCTGTCCTTGGAGGGCAGATGGCCAAAGAGAAAGATGCAGCCTTGAGAGCAAAAGCAGAACAAAACATAAGCAGAGATGATGAGAGAAACTGGACTTAGGTCTGTGTTATAAAAATTCAAGAGGTAAAGCAGCGATGTCATGAATGTAATTCAAACAAGTGAGTGCTAAACTTGCCACTGTGCCAGTTACAGTTTCTTAGCCTCCTGAGTTCCAGTTTAGGAGAGTCTTCTGATTCAGCAAGTCTGGGTAAGGGTCCTTCATGACCCCTCTCTACCCCACAATATCTGGTAGAGAATGTTCATCAAATAATCCAGAAGATGAAAGCAGCAGAAAACATCTAGAGAGGTTTTTGATGTTGAAGTATCAAAGCATTGGCCTCTAATGACTTCTATTTCTAATAAACAAAAAAGGGAGTCTAGGCCTCTTTTAGGAAATAACTTAATTTTTTTGACACTTGCCTGTGCACAGGACCAGGCCAGGTATAGAAGTATAGCAGGGAAGAAAAAAATTAAGATGGACTTGGTCCTTGTACTTACAGAGCTTACATTCTAGATGGGAGACTGATATCAAATAATTTTAATAACACTGTATACTTATTATTATTGTATAGTAGTATGTAGGTAAGTCTTAAGAAGAAGTACATACAGGATGTCATAGCAGCTGGCAGATAACAGGGGAGCCTGGCCCAGTCTGGAGCTCAGGAAAAGGTTCCCCTAAGGAAATGGCATATGATTTGGATTGACCAAGAAGATGAGAAGAGGATTAAAAAAAGGGGCTTCTTAGTATAACATTAATTAACTACTTCAAAAAATATTTATTGAGAACCTACAGTGTGCTATGTTCTGGGATGGGTCAGCAAACAAAATGGATAAATCTCCCGCTCTCATGAAACTAATATCCTGATTCATAAAACAAAGAAAATTAAAATAGAATAAACAGTAAATCATCTGATAATAATAGTAAAGTTTCAGTCCTCTCCAAATCAATCTATCAATTTAATGCAATGCTAACCAAAATCCCAGCAGGATTTTTTTTGTAGAACTTGATAAACCAATTCTAAAATTTATATGGAAACATATAAAAGGAAGATCTTAAAGAAGAATAAAGTTGAAAAACTTTTATTACCAAATACCAAGACTTACTCTAAAGTGATAGACAGTGTGGTCATGTCATAATGATAGACAAATAGTCCAATGGAACAGAATAGAGTTCAAAAGTAAACTCACACTTTGTAAATGGCAAAGGTGCCACTACAGTACAGTGGGGGAAAGGATGGTCTTTTCAACAAATAGGTCAATTGAATATCCATACAGAAAATTAATATGCAAAAATTAGTCCTTGTGCAAACCAAAGTAATAATATTTCTAAAAGATAACATAGAAGAATATCTTTATGAACTTGGACTAAGCCAAGATTTCTTAAATGAGGCACTAGCCAAAACAGGAAATATTAATATATTGAACATCATTAAAATTAAGAACTTCTGTTTATCAAGAGACACTGTTAAGTGGGTGAAAAGGCAAGTCACAAAATGGGAGAAAATATTTGCAACATATGTAGCTGACAAGAGACTCATGCCTGGAATATTTACAGAATGCCTATAAATCAGTAAAATAAAAAGGAGGAAGAGAATGAAAAACTGCGCCGTGCATTTCACACATGCAAAAAAAAAAGGATTATATAAATGGCCGATAAACATGAAAAAATGCTCAGACTTCTTAGACATAAGAGGAATACAAAATAACACCACAATGGGATGATATTCACACCTATCAAAATAGTTAACATTAAAAAAATTTAATAATATTGGCCCTGGCCATGTTGCTTAGTTGGATGGAACATTGTCCTGCTATGTCAAGGTTGTGAGTTTGTCCTCCAGTTATGGCACATACAAAAGCAACAAATGAATGCATCGATAAGTGGAACAGCAAATCAGTGTTTTTCTTTCTGTAAAAAGAAATATATATATATATAATTAATCAATTAACAATATCAAGAATTAGCTAGGATGTGGAGCTATTAGAGGGATTATAAACTGGTACGACCGCTTTGAAATTGATTGGCAGTATCTGCTCAACTGAACACGTGCATATTGTATAACCCAGATGTTCCACTCCTGGTTATATACTGAACAAAGATACATTCATAAGTACACCGAGAGACATGTATAAAATGTTCATAGCAACACTATTTGTAATAGCTCCAAAATGGAAACAACCATGATGTCTAACTTAGTCTGTTGGGGATGCTATTACAAAATACCATAGGCTGGATGGCTTATAAACAACAATTTATTTCTCACAGATCTGGAATCTAGGAAGTGTAAAGGTGCTGGCATATTCTGTGTCTGAGCTGCTTCCTGATTCTATGTCCATCAACAAAAGAATGCTTAAAAAAATTTGGCATATTCTTAAAATGGAATACTAGACAGTAGTAAAACTCAACATATCAACTACATGCAACAACAAGGTTTAGTTTCATAAACATAACATTGAGCTAAGGAAGTTAATCACATAAAGATATGTATTATATGATTTAATTTATATATTTAGGTACAGGCCATATTAATCCATTAAAGTTACATTTATAGGAAGATAATTATTTCATTTTTGCATCAAGGAGCTGGTAAAACAGGGTGTTCACTTCGTAAAAAAAAAAAAGGAGGTGTGTACTTAGGACCTGTACACTTTTATATGTGTATACATGTATGTATGTATGTATTGGGTTTGCCAAAAAGTTTGTTTTCTTTCAGATAGCTCTAGTAGTGCTTAGTTATTTTTAACTTCATTTGAAACAATTTTATGAGATTGAATTGTGACAGCTGCCATATCAGCATGCATTTAAAAAAACCATCAAAATTGGTGAATTTTGTGTAACCATTTTAATACTGAAGATGGAAGAAAATAAGTGACATTTTTGGCATATTCTGCTTCATTATTTCAAGAAAGGTAAAAACGCTTGTGCAGTGTGTGGAGAAGGTGCTATGACTGACTGAACATATCAAAAGTGGTTTGCAAAGTTTTATGATGAAAGATTTCTTGCTGGACAGTGCTCCATGGTCAGGTGGACAAGTTAAAGTTGATAGGGGTCAAATCGAGATATTAATTGAGAACTATCAATGTTATACCATGTGGGAGATAGCTGATATACTCAAAATATCCAAATCAATAAAGTTATTGGTGAAAATAAAAAATGTGTGTTTTATTTTATGGCAAAAGATGAAACAGATTTTTTGGCCAACCCAATTGTGTATGTATGTTATAGTTCAATTAAAATATTTACTGAAAAAAGAACTGAAACTGTCCTAATAATTTTCTCTGTTTAGTGAGAAAATATTGGTGATTACAATCTGAATAGCAACCTATTAAGAAAAATTAGTAGTAAAAATTATTAAAGTTAAAAGTTTTATTACAAGTGTTTAAATTGATCTTTTGTGTGATTTTGTTATTTTCACATAATTATTTTGATTTAAAAATCTCAATTAAAAGATATTTAGGTACAGCTGAGGAAAAATTACTTGATGTCTTGGGGTAGGCTAAGTTAAAATGTAGTGATAAAGTTTCCTTGTTTTCCCCACCTTCAGATCTAAGTGGCTTAAAATAACAAAAATTTACCTCTTGTTTTTATCATCCTAATTAGATGTTTGACCGGTGACCTTCCACAGGATGTTTCGGGGACCCAGTCTCTTTCTGTCTTCTGGCTTTACTTTCCTATGGACCTTGAGTTCTTCCTGGACCCTCTCCCTCTGGCCTGCCCAGGATCAAAAACAGAGTATAAAGAAGGTACATTATCTTTTAACTGCCTTTGTTGGCCCCAAGATGACACATCCCTTCTAATTGTATAGTAGGACTTAGTCCCTTGGTATTATAAAGTACAATAGGACTGAGAAATGTAGTCACCTCCAGGCTGAAGAAGAGCAAGCAGATTTGGTTAGCCTATAGCCATCTTTGATACACTTGGAGCCCAAGACTGATCATAAGGCCATTATAAAAGTGCTCAGAAAGGTGGGGGGATAGGAATTCTAACAGAAGTTAGCAAATGACATCTTAAAAAATCCTACTGCACTCAAAGATAAACAATGAAATTGGAAAAAGAAATGTCCTCTCATGATTTGGGAGAAAGACACTATTGTAAGGAGGTATTAGAAGAGAAATGGAAATAGAGACACTAGTGCAGTGGAGGAAGGGATGTACTAAGGTTAAGTATTTGAAACAGACTATGGGAAGTTAGTCAATTCATGAGATATTGTATAGGTCAGTGAGACATTAAGACAGGCAAAATACGGAGAAAAAGAAGGCAGGATTATAAAATATTTTGCATTCTCTTGCTCTCAAGAGTAAGGCAAGCAAAGAACAGCACAAATTTAATCACGAAGAGTTCCATTATCACAGGAAAAGCTGAAATTTGTAGCTACCTCCTAATGTCCCAGAGTTGGGACCTGTACTTAATGGTAATAACATTATACAGTTTTAGGAAAAAACCAGTGTAAAAAACAATGAGACTCTGATGTGTACGGCAACTTCTGGGGTTGTTCAAAATCATGCTCTTGAGCCTCTTAGCATCACTTTGGGAGAAGTCTGGGAAGAAGTTGGGTGGGTTCGTGCCAGAGACAAAGAATGAGATCCAGAGGGGAAGAATGTGAATAATTTTAAGATAGTTAATTTTAGCCCTCTCCTTTAAAAGAGTTTCTGGGAATGAAGCATATCTGTTATTTCTTATGTTGGCCTTGGTCAAAGTTACTATAGAAAACAACTTCTCTCTACATAGTTCCAGTGTTCAATCAACTGGCATAGCTGCCTAGAAGGAATCTTACAGTTGAAAATACAGGTGCTCTTTTCTCTGGCGCCCTGTGTAAAAGGGCAGGGGCAGAACAATTGTAAAATCTGCTGCTCAGACTATTCTCCCTGCCTGTACTACAACCTAGAAGAGTTGAGACCAATCCCAGGATGTATTAGTTAGGGTAAGACTAACCTGCTGAAACAATGACACCTAATAGTTATAAAGTATAATAGTTATAAAGTATACTGCATTTAGATACTAACCACTTAAAGGAATATATTAATCCCTATTTACACAGGGACTTTAAAATAATGGCAGAAATTTCATAAGAATGTCTAAACCTAGTATACTTTATAAGGAAAAGTGTGTACAACTTGATACATAAATCTAAATATTGATACAACTATCATAGGGAATATACACTGGTGACCAGTCCCCATTTACTCCTTCTAAAGAAACTGGCATTAATTCTTAATTAGGAAATAATTCTATTTCAGTGTGGAATACTACCCTTGGTCCCAATGTTTTCATTCTGGGATATTCGCTTCTTACTTCAGGGTTTGTGTTATCATACTTTAGATTCTACTTATTTAGTTACACAAAGAACAGCCATTGAATATTGAATCTTTATCAACCGATTTCTATGATCCCTTGGTAATTATACACTGTCTAGCTGTGACTGTGGGATGCTTTGGTTCTACGTCTAATTGGAACATCCTGTCTGGCAGTCCTATTATATCCAACATTCTTGGCTTTGGAGAACTGAAGATACTTTAAATTCATGTTGGCTGGAACAGTCAATTTGTACCTGAAAAACAAACAAATCTCATAGAATACAGATACATGTCTTTTCTGTATCACCATTAAACATAATCTGTAGCAGCTGGAACTCAAGAAATTATTTTCTGATCAATTTATGTCCTTTATTTTCTTGGTTACATAGAAACCTACTAAATATTTCCCTAAAGAAAAATTATCCTTTGATTTTCATTCATTAATCATTTTGCTATTTAAGTATCTACTAAATGGATAAATAACAATGGACTATTCAACCAGAATTGTGCATAACTCTTTAAATTTTTCTTTCTTCCCAAGCATCCCATCATACCAGATTAGATTTCTTTTTTCCTCTTTCCTCAAACATTAACTCTACAATTAACAGAATTGCTCTTACCTTTAAAAAAAAATCTTAACTTTCCCCCAAGTCTGACAACAGCACAACACATTCCTGGCTGTCACCCAGAGAAAAATAGTTTTGCAATGTCAACATTTCTTGGTTTCTGCTTATCTAGAACAATCTAGCACTAATTTTTCCCATATTGGCTCTTCCTGATCAGAGGAAGGTTAGAAAGTAGAGAAAATTTTATTTATGTTGAAGTTATGAGCCAGAACCCATAACATTAGTTATATTAGCAGAAGTCTATCTTGTTCCTGTGTGGTAAACACCTATTATTTGTCTTTCAAGCTCTTCCAGTCTTTCTAGGAATTGTATGTCCATACACACACCATTTCTTTAAAGTTAATATATCTTATTCGCCTATGAGGAGTCCCAAATGGATCACAGACCTAAACATAAGAGCTAAAACCACAAAACTCTTAAAATAAAACACTGAAGAAATCTTCATGATATTGGATTGTCTGGCAATGACTTCATCGATATGACACCAAAATGCGCAGGTGACAAAAGAAAAATAGATAAACTGGACTTAATCCCAATTAAGATCCTTGTGCACCAAAGGATACTATCAAGAAAGGAAAAAACAAAAACAAAAACAAAAACAAAAAACCCAAAACAAAAACCAAAACAACAAAAAACAAAACCAAAAAAACAAAAACCCCACTGAATGGAACAAAATATTTTCCAATATCACAAGAGTATTAAAAACTACAGTTCAATAATAAAAAATAAATAACCAAAAATTTGGCAAAGGACTTGAACAGACATTTCTCCAAAGAAGATATTCAAATAGCCGTTAGGAACATGAAAAGATCCTTAACATCATTAGTCATTCACTGTAAATTCCATTCAGTCAAAAAATGCTCAAATCAAAACCACAAGATACTACTTACTTTACATAAACTAAGATGGCTGTAGTTTGTAAAAAAAGGAAGATAACAAATGTTGACAAGGATGTAAAGAAACTGGAACCCTCTTGTGCTATTAGTAAGGATATAAAGTATACAGTAGCTGTGGAAAACAGTTTGGTGCTTTTTCAGGTGATTAGAGTTAACCATATGAACCAGTGCTAACAAAACATGGCTAAGTCTCTCTTCCAGGAGACGGAACCTGGTATATATCCACTCTTAGGTATATATCTATAAAACTGGAAGCAAGGACTGCAGCAGAGCAGGTATTTGTACACAAAGTTTATAACAGCACTAGTCACAATAGCCAAAAAACTGGAAACAATACCAATGTCCATCCACAGATGAATGGACAAAATGTGGTATATATATTATGGGATATTCAGTCTTAAAAAGGATATTGATAACTGCTACAGGATCGATGAACTTTGAAAATATTATGCTAACTGAAGTTAGCCAGACACTAAAGGACAAATATTGTATATTCCATTTATGAGGAATGCAGGGCAGGCAAATTTGTAGAGAGGTATAGTAGAATAGAGGCATCACAGAACACAAGGGGCTCATCCCTTGGGGTGTTCCATTCATAAACCAGACATGGTTGTCTACAAAAGCAATTTTCAACTGGTGTGCCACAAGAATTTTAAAAACATGCTGTTTAGTTAGGGGCACTGATATCTTTTTCCCTTAGATTGTCAAATAAAAAAAATTATAATAGCCAACACAACAATAGCAGTTGGTGTGAATGAATCAAAACTATACCTATTTTTTGGTCAGATAAGCAAAACACATTTTTTGGTGTGCTACAGAATTTTAGTAATTAGTTTATGTGTGTCACAAGATGAAAAAGGTTAAAAATCGCTGATCTACAGAGGTGGTTTTCTAGGTAGTTTTATATACTTGCAACAAGGTAAAAAGGGGATTCACATACAAGGCTCCATCTCCTGGAAGAGAGACTTAGCCATCTCTTGTTAACACTATTTGGTTAATTACATATTGATTTCTTCTTTGCATTGGCTACACCTATCCTGTTGGGCTCAGTCCTTGTTACGTTCACCCTGTATCCGCAAAATTCTATGCCACATTTCAACATTTAGCAAAAATAGCATTTAGAAAGAACCACCCAGACTTGCGAGCCTTGTCCTAACAGAGGTTACCAGAATTAAGAGCTTCATTTAATTTATGTGGTAGTCTTATTTAATAGGCTACTCTTATACTGCCAGCGTCATATTAAAGACTAATTATGAACTTTTGGAGAGGAAAAAAGAGAGAAGCGGCAAAGGAGAATTTACGGTCTCCCATCCAAGTACTAACCAGGCCCTACCCTGCTTAGCTTCCGAGATCAGACGAGATTGGGCGCATTCAGGGTGGTACGGCCGTAGACGGGAGAATTTACGGAATGCGGTTCATCTATTGTTTGCAGCTCAGCTTGGCCAGGTGGGTGGTTCCGAGAGCGAGCCGGGAATAGGCGCGCCTCTCTGAACTCCCGCGGGAGTAAGACCTAGGAGTCCGAAGTTTCCTGGGGAAGGTGGGAAGTGGGGCCCAGACCTCTTCCAGGGCAGTCAGAGGGGAGAACCAGACCCGGTGGGGAGGTTGAGGCGGGGCCAACCTTCCCAGCTTTGGTGGACCCTTAAGTCGGCTCTGGGCGGGCACCATACCGGACCCCTGAGTTGTAGCACCGCCGGCTTCCGGCCGCAGCGCATTCTAGTCAGAAACCCAGGAGGCCCCGGGCTTTCTTCCGGTCGCGTGGCCTGGTTGTCTGTGGCCTGCCACGGAACTGGCTGGGTGGTGGATTTGGTAGTCCCCGGAGCCCTTGTGTTTATTTTCAGGTGTGTTGCTCAGAGCGAGAGCCGGTGGGGCCTGTGCGTGTTCTCTAGCTGTTTAGTTTGACAGTGGTGGGAACTGAGTTCCCGTGGCACAAAAACCAGCCCTGAGCTCCTGTCTGAGCCACACCCATGGCCCAGAAGGTTCCACCCTCGCGGTCACGAGCCTAGAATGTTCTTGCTTGGATGCAGGGTATTCCTCAGGAAATCCACGGGGATAGTTTTTCATCAGGCCCTGATTCGTTTTTAGCTAGAGCCTTCCCATCCCACGGGTCCCCCTGGGGAGGTTGTGGGGACCAGGGGCCTCTACCGTGCGGACCTCTCCCCGCCCGAGACTCAGAGACGTTGGCACACGGGGTTGGGACGGGGCGGTGCAGGGAGTAATGTGTTCCCACGTTCATTCTCTTTGTCCAGGTCCCAACCGTCGAATTCATTTGTGCTGGTTGGTTTTTCCAGTGAATGTTAGTCCGGGCTTCCGTGACTACCGATTTCTGGCAAGTCAGTATTTTATGAGGGTTTTCATACTCTTGAAATGAGTGTATTTTTAGGAGTAAAAATTGTAAACAATAGCTAACAGATGTGAACATTTTATACACTAAGGATTATAAAATGTAAGAAAGTTATGAGTTGTCGTTAAAATAATTACATAAGGTGCTAGTCATTTTACCAGAAAACAAATTATGTAGACACAGAAAGTTTCGGTATTTTAAGAGCGATTAGAGCCAAAGCAAACACTTAAACCTAAAATAATTGTTGCAATATCATTTTATATCGTGTGCTGAAATGAAAACTTTGTTAAAAAAAAAAATCCAACATGGAAACTTACTCAGGAAACCTGACTCTAAACCTGAAACTTCAATGAATTCAAAACCTAGCATCTCCTATAGTCATAAAGGTAAAGAAATGTGCTAAGGTCCTTTCTAGGACCTGTGTTCTTAAAACAGTATTTATTTACATAATAAAAATTTTAAACTCATAGTCTTTCAGAATCTTTATGATTTAACTACATGAATACTGAACTAGAAAAAAATTACATTTTAAAATTGAACCTTAAAGGTTTGAGAGTAAAATTTTAAGTTTCAGAGTTGATAGAAATTATTTTTATTTAAAATTATTTTTATAAACCAGTCATTGCTAATGCATTTATTCCACAGTGAATTCCTATGGACCATTTACTGTGTGACAGGCACTGTTCTGGGTTATTGAAATACATTTGCGAGCAGAAAGTCCCTGCTCAATCTACAGGAAGAAAAGATAAGCGATAAAACATATTCTGTATATTTCAGACTATAAGACACACCCCTTACTTTGGGGGGAAAAGGAGGGTGAGTCTTAAAATCTGAGTGTAGCTTACCTGGCTTGCTGTGTGTGTGTGTGGGGGCGGTGGTGGTGGAGCAGGGTCATAGATTATTAAATATTTTACCACATTTTTTGCTTTAAAATTTTCTTTCATATTTTCCTCCTCTAAAACCTAGGTGCATCTTATAGTCCTAAAAATACAGTAATTCCAGTTATCAATTAGTGCTATGAAGAAAAATAATGCACACTGTGGGGATTGAGAAATTGAGATCAGGGTGTTTTTGTTAACAGGGGTGCATCAGAGCTACTATAATGCATAATGTTTCTATTCTAGTTTGTTTGTGTTTTACTATTTTTTTTGTTGGTGACTGATTAATGCATTGAGAAAAATGAAGAGAGTAATTAAGTTAAACAGGTAGAAGGGGGAAAAAACAATAACTAAAACAACGAAAAACCTCTTAATATAAAGTATACAGAAATGTAGCCCTTTCGATAGCATTTTTTCAAGGACTGCATGTGGAAACATTCCTCCCTCCACTACTTATTCCCACATGTGTCTCATTCCACATCACAGAAGATTGAAACTTGGAGAGACATAATCTGATTTGGTAATATGGACTTCTCCATGAGATGGCACTATTATAGTTTCTTTGATTTCAATTTCTAGCTTAAGGAAAGATTTGCAATGTATTAACACAGAATAAATAGAATTGTGATTTATGTTTTATGATATGTGCATCTGATTCATGTTTTGTTATATAGAATTTTCTCCCATGTTTCAGAATTTAGAAAAAATGTCATGGAGTGTTCATGTGTAGGGGTAAGAGTTGCAATGTGAAGGAAGCAGTATATGTGTGTAGAAATGTTTCTAATGTCTCCTATCAAATTTGAGGCTTTTTTGTGCCCTGCATTTTTATCATATTCCAAGGAGCCAATGCTGAATGTTTTTAGCCTTTAGATAACATCACTGAATGTAAAAATTATCTTTTAAAAAAGGAACATAAGCATTTGTATGTTATGTAATATGAATGTAAACCTACATCTGTATGTTAAACATGTGATTTTTTTTATTTTGGAAAAATTCAAACATGCATGCATAGGCAGGGCATTATGATGAGCTCCACATACTAGTACATAGCTTTATCAATTATCAAATGATTGTAGTCTTGTATTGTCAATACCTCTGACTTCTCTGCCTATATTTTGAAGCAAGTAACTGCTATGTAAATAGTGTATTGTTAGAGACACACGCATTCACAATAAAATGCACTAAAAATAGTGTTTTGAACAAAGTTTTATAAAAGCCCAAAAGGAGGGATTAATTCTCTCTTGGGTAAGAGGACAAATTCAGAGAAATTGTTGAAAGATAAATGACACTTGACCTATACAGTGAAGGATGGGTAGAAATTTGCCAGGTGGAGAATGAAAGAAAACACATTCTAAGCATTTGTGCAATATGAAGAGAGGGGTACAAGTGTGAAATCATGAATGAGGGAAGACAGAGAATAATGTATTTGAATATTGAGGTGCTTTGGAGAGAGTTGCAGAAGATACAGCTGGGAAGGTAGTCTGTGTTTATTCTGGGAAATTTATGATTATCATTTATGTAGAAATGTTCTACATTTTTATAAATATAAACTGCTTTTTCTATATTTTTTAGATTTATGAAAAAGTCTAATTTTTAATATGTCGAAATCAAACGACTCCTTGTTTTCTTTGGATAATTTATTTTTTGAAAAACAAGATGAAGCTGAAAAGTAAGTCTGCCTTAAAGAATGATAATAGAGTATATTGTTTTAGGCATGTTTTTTAATTTTTAAGGGATTTTAATTTTCTTCTGGTAAATATATAAGTTAAAAATAAGGGATAAACAGAATGATGTTTTAGGTATATGTTTGATAATCTTGGAACTCAGGTATAAGGGAGTAGCTAAAGTTTAACATCTTATAGGTTATAATTTAAAAAAATAGAGTCTTGCCTATTTGGCTTTTATTTATTTGAATTTCTGTTCCAATTGTTTTTGGCTAAGGTAAAGACTAGAAGAAATGGTGATACATTTTAGAAACAAAGGGTAATATAAGAATGGAGAATGGGTAGTTTGTTAAATTCTGGCTTTTATGAGTTTTCACATGTGTATTGCTCTCAATTGTAACACTTCTATGTATTTTTTCCTTTGTATTACCCTTTCAAAATGAAGCATTGAATAAATTGCAGGCTTCGTTTAGTCTTTCATTCATTTAAATATTAATTCAGGTATTTATTGAGTGCTAAAAGGGATATAAAAAGGTTGAAGCAGACTTTTGCTTTAAAAAACTCCTTAAAATCTACTTGAGGAAATTAAACACAAATATGTAAATTTCATTAATAAATAATGTGAGCATGTAATTTATCATTTATACTGAGACACTTTTAAGAGTGAAAAAGTTGAATCCAAATGGGACAACAAGATTTAATCAGGACTGGTCTGGGCAAATTGGAACATATGTTTGCCATTCAAACAATACAAAGTAAAAAGAAAGACTGCAAGGCAAATAATAAGCATATACATATATGCTTTTATATATATATACACACACATATACATATATATGCATACATACATATATATTAATATAATGAAATTTTAGATTTAGAAGGAGACTTGGACCAGAGTGATCAGGTCACACATTATAGTAGTGGTGGGAAACTTGAGGAGGCTTTGAGAAAAAGAAGTGGGACATTTGAAGGCAGAGTGTAGCAGCAAGAGAAAAAGAGTGGAGATGATTCATAGGATTTTTAGGGGATAGTGTATCTAGAGAAGTTTCCTGGAATAGAAGATTCATAAAGGGATAAAAAAGCAGTGGGATATATGATTAGAAAAGTAAGCTAAAGATAAAGGTTAAATGCCAGAACGAGGATCTTGGACATGACTTTCTATGTGTTAAAAGCCATGGAATTGAATCAACAAACATTTATTATATAATATGTCTAATTATACAAAGCACTGTGTTCAGTACTGTCAATATAAATGGGAATAGAAACAAGACCCTTAGTGAACAAGCAGCATTCTTCCCTCTAAAACCCCTTCCCCACATATAGCACCACAATGCAGCACTGTGGGTTGCCCCACCCTAGTGAATATCTAAGGCTCTGCCCCTTATTACATAACAGGTGCACCGAGACAAAAAAAAAGGACCCAAATGAAAGAACAGATCAAAGCTCCAGAAAAAATACAACTAAGCAATGAAGAGATCACCAACTTATTAGATGCACAGTTCCAAATACTGGTAATCAGGATGCTCACAGAATTGGTTGAGTATGGCCACAAAATAGAGGAAAAAGTGGAGGCTATGCTAAGTGAAATAAAGGAAAATGTACAGGGAACCAACAGTGAAGGAAAGGAAACTGAGACTCAAATCAGTGGTGTGGCCCAGAAGGAAGAAAGAAACATTCAACCAGAACTGAATGAAAAAACAAGAATTCAAAAAAAATGAGGAAAGGCTTAGGAATCTCCAGGACAACTTTAAATGATCCAGTATCTGAATTATAGGGGTGCCTGAAGGAGAAGAGGAAGAATAAGAAATTGAAAACTTATTTGAACACATAATGAAGGAGAACTTCCCCAATCTGGCAAAGGCAATAGACTTCCAGGAAGTCCAGGAAACTCAGAGAGTCCCAAAGAAGTTGGACTCAAGGAAGCACACATCAAGGCACATCATAATTACATTAGCCAAGATGAAAGATAAGGAGAGAATCTTAAAAGCAGCAAGAGGAAAGGAGACAGTTACAATGGAGTTTCCATGAGACTATCAGCTGATTTCTCAAAAGAAACTTTGTAGGCAAGATGGGGCTGGAAAAAAGTATTCCAAGTCATGAAAGGCAAGGACCTACACCCAAGATTACTCTATCCACCAAAGCTATCATTTAGAATGGAAAGGCAAATAAAGTGCTTCCCAGATAAGGTCAAGTTAAAGAAGTTCATTATCACCAAACCTTTATTATATGAAATGTTAAGGGACTTATCTAAGAAAAAGAAGATAAAAATATGAACACTAAAATGACAACAAACTTACAACTATCAATAACCAAACCTAAAACAAAAACAAAAATGAAATAATCAAACAACTAGAACGGGAACAGAATCACAGAAATGGAGATTACATGGAGAGTTATTAGTGGGGTAGGGGAGGTAGGAGTGGGGAAAAGGTGCAGGGAATAAGTACCATAAATGGTGGTATAACATAGGGGGAAGTTAAGAATACTATAGGAAATGTAGAAGCCAAAGAACTTAACATGTACAGCTTGTGTATATGAACTAAGGGAGGGGGAATATGGATGTGAGGGGGTGTGCAGGGTGGAGGGGAATAAAGTGGGGGGAATGGGACAACTGTAATAGCATAATCAATAAATACATTTCAAAAAAAGACCCTTAAACATTTGCAATCTAGAGGAGGTAGTAGATTTATTTATCTGCTTATCTATTATCAGCCATCTTTCTATTATCACTACAAGGAGGACTGTGATAAATATGATAGGTTCAGATAACAAGGAGAGGGAAGGGAGAAGAAAATCTTAGAGAACCAGGGAGATTTCATGAAGGAAGAATTTGAGCTAGATTTTAAATTAATGTATATTCTAGTGCCTAGAAAAGTGCCTGACACAGTTCTCAGTAAATAATTGTTCAGTGGACTGAGTGAATAAAACAGTTGAATTTCTATAGGTAGATGTGATGGTAGGGTACAGAGGCAAGCTGAGTAAAGGAAATATTTTTGAACAAAAATGAGGAGGGACAGAATGTATTATCTGTATATACATAGTTCACTTTGGTCTGGACTATAAGCTACATGTAGGAGAGTTAAAACTGTGAGATGGTCTTGGGCTACTTGGAAGTTTGGCATTATTCAGATACCATTGAGGGATTTTGAATGGAATAATATGATGAAAAACAATTCCAAATTAATGTGATAGGAGTGTGTAAATTATATTAGAGAGAGAAAGCCTGGAGGTGGCGAGGCCAGTTGTTATCAACCAAATATAAGTTGACTAGGGCCTTTATTATGAGAGTGACAGTAGAAATACAAGAAAATGATGAATTCAAGAAAATGTACAAGGTGCAATAAGATCTGTTAGTGTCTATATATACTGGGTAAAAGATTATACTATGGTTTGGTTCTGAGTGGCTGGGGAAATGATGGCATCTCTGGAAAATAGGGAAATCATGAGAAAGATATGACTTTATGGGAAGGCTGAACAGTAGAACAGTGATTTTTGTTTCTTGTTAACAGCTTTCTTGGATTTTCTGGAGTAGTCACTGTGCAGAAGAGTTAATATATTAGGCCTACACTGTTATCCTTGAAAAGGCCTGCTTGCCAGATGCTTTTGGCTGAAGTGGAAGTTTCCCACCATTGACTGATAACAGAGTGGCTCACAGTTTATACAATATGGTTTATTCTGAACATTTGCTTTGCTTCTGGGAATCTAGAATGTGTCAGAGAGGGAAAGCCCAAGTGATTAGTCCCTAATAAAAACCCTGGGCATGGAGACTCTAGTGAACTTCCCTCATTGGTATCATTTCATGTGTACTGTCACAATGTGTTTCTGGGGGAATTAAGCACATCCTGGGTTATCACTGAGAGAGAACCTTTAGAAGCTTGTGCCTGGTTTCCCCAGAACTTCACCCCATAGTCAGGAGTTCTCTGTATGCATGAACCTGTGTCCAATTTCTTGGTTTTATTTTATTCTTCAGATTCCACATATAATGAAACTCTGGTATTTGTTTGAAATAAGTCTGTCTGACTTATTTCACTTAGTATAATACTCTCTAGGTCCATCCACGTTGTAGCAAGAGGTAAGATTTCATTCTTTTTAATGGACAAATGATATTCCATTGTTTATATGTACCACAACTTTTTTTATCTACTTGTCTATTGATGGGTACTTCCATATCTTGGCTATTGTAAATGATGCTGCAGAGAACATGGGAGTACATATATTCTTTAGAATTAGTGTTTTGGGTTTCTTTGAATATATACCCAGAAGTAAAATTACTGGGTCATAAAGCAGTTCCACTTTTAATTTTTTTAGGAAACTCTATACTGTTTTTCACAGTGGCTGTATCAATCTGCATTCCCACCAACAGTGCACTAGGGTTCCCTTTTCTCCATATCCTTGCCAACACTTGTTTGTTGATTTATTGATGACAGCCATTCTGACAAGTGTGAGGTGGTATCTTAGTGTTGTTTTGATTTGCAGCAAATGCTTTGGCCTTTGGTCAGACAATCAGACAAAGTCAGATAATGTGTTGTAGATTTTTGATTTGGAAAATATAGCCATAGTAGCTATATGTTGGGTGCTATGAGATGCACAAAAGTAGAAGACTAAGTCTCTCACTTTTAAGAGTTTGAAATTCTAAATGCAGAGATAAGAAATAAATCATAAAATTCTTGAGTCTTGGCATAGGAATCATATGTGGTGCTTTTCTCAACTTCATTTTCTATCACCTAAAACTTATCTTTTTGTTCTCATGAAAGACAAGCCATCTTTGATTGGAAAGAAAACATTAAAGCATTATCTGTTAATAGGATAACAGGTGAAAAATAAGAAGGTAGTTAGTTACCAATGCCAACTGGATGGCAAAAATCTCATCAATTACTGTAAGTTTACAAAGTGATTGTGAGTTTCAACTCTTTTCTTGGATTTTCTGTGGTTTTCAGATGGTTCTGGGCCAAGAATATTTGAGTTAGAAGATTGATTTGTAATAGTCCTTTAGGAATACTTTAGAATACTAGTAATGGTGTCATTTACACTGACGATCTATGATTAATCATGAGGTACGTCAAAAGTAATTGTCACTTGTTAAGGTGCTAAAATTTCAGAATGATTTACTACTTTAAAAAAATTGGAACATATTTAAGAGTCCTGTCAAAAGCATTTGAATTGGAGAAAAGGAGATGGAGTTAAAGCCATTATTTAGGTAGCATATTTTACATAGTAATATCATTAATCACACAGTAATGTCACAAGGAAAAAAAAATCAAGAACACTGCTATATAGGGGTAAATTAAAGTTAACACATTAAGTTTATAGGATACTTAAGAGCCTGTGATTGAGTGGTGTTTAACTGATAAATATATAGTTCCTGATGTTATTATCTTATTAATATGTATATTCACATTTTTATATTTTATTTAGCTATTCAGACAATGGAAAATCATTGGATTGGTTTCCCCCACCTGCTCCACTGGTTTCAGAAATTCCAGATACTCAGACATTAGAAGAAGAAATAGAAAATCATAAACCATTAGGTATATTATCACATGTTTGTTGCGAAGCCAAACCTATGCAATGTAAAAAAATTTAGTAACATTAAAATGTTAATTTCTTTTATTTTTAATGGAATAAGATGAAAATTACAGACTTACTCAGAATAGTGCTCACCAACTCTGAAAATCTAGGACATTTTCCTTCCCTATATATGCATATATATACATATACATATTATATGCATATAATATAATATATAACCATTTTATTGTTCTGTGAATTTTGTCTCCTCTTACCATTAAAACTATCATTGCTATTTAGTTTTTGTCTTGCTCTTTACCAAAGGTAGAATTCTTTAGTTTAGGAAACCAGATTTCTGAAATATACTGAGTGAAAAAGACAAGATGCAGATGATTATATGTAGTTTGATATCATCATTTTATGAAGCTAAAAAACAAGCACACTCAAACATTATATGTGATCTAATGTAATATTGTTGGCAAAATTTGTGTTTTTAAATTGGGTGGTGGGTTCATGCATGTACATTTTATTATTGAGCTTCATAATTTATATACTTACAAATGCAAATATATATACTCTTTTATGTACCAAATAGTATACAGAGTTTATTATATATATGTGTGTGTGTGTGTGTGTGTGTATATATATATATATATATGTCACTGTGTTATACATATATACGTGTGTGTGTATGGTAAAGCATATTTAAGCCTTAATAAGCTTCCTCCTCAGCCTCTCAAAGATGCTTGTATTAATAAAATCTCTTTGAAGAAACCTTTACAAATTTGTCACCTTGATGAAAGCATTCCTTTATCTTGATTTTAGAGGCAATATCAAAGTTAAAAGTATTGTATTGTGTACTTTAATACTGAATTATATTCATTGACATTATATATGGCTGGTCATTGTATTTCTGTATATAAATTATTTATATAAATTTTTAAATCTTTATAGTTACTTATATAATTATATCATTTGTAGTAGATAAAATAAATATTACATGTATGATTATTTCTGTGGGTCAGAAATTAAGCCAATTTTATAATGTAGGTTTTATATAAATTTCAAATTTAATTTAAATAATTCTTAATTTTTGAGGACCTTTCAGTGATATAATAAACCATAAAGTGATAATCCCTATATTTTAAAACCATGTACAATATTTTAAATTATCTTATTATTGTACTAATACTTTTCTTTTGGCTTTCATATTTATGTAGTAAATTCTTTTGAAAATTTTTATTAAATTCTTCATCATTGTTTTGAAAATTTGATTCTGTGGAGAACATGTAGTAATTAACACATTCCATTTTTGTAGGTATGGGAAAGAGGCAAAAAATGTTAACGTCAAATTTAAAGATAACTGATGAAAGCACAAATTATATTTCACCAACACAAAAATTCCAATTTGCCTTTCCCTCTAATAATTATGGAGAAGATGGTGTAAATTTTGGAGGGACAGATAAAAATGGTTTATCACATGTTTTTGGCAAGCTGACGTATAGTTCTCAGAAATTCAAAAATCACTTTGGCACTGAGATAGCACCTGAGAAAAATATTCCAGATGATACAAGATTAATTAATTCTGTAGAAGAAAAAGGAGAGAGTGCACCAGCCTTCCGAAAAAGGTAATTAATTAAATGAAATAACATTCATTGATAAAGTTGAATAGCTATGTGTATGTCCGAAAGTATGAAATGTTATAATCTGAATGAGAAAAACACCAATAACAAATAGAGTCTAGTATATGCCAGATATTCTGTTAACTTTGGGATTCTAGTCATAGGTTTTTGGTTTAGGAGAGCTTACAATTTAATGGGGGAAGGACTGAATAGTACGACAATTATTTTTCATGAAGAATATGGTTAGAGCAGAGGTTCTTGAACTTTATGTTGTTATGATCCCTTTACACTTAAAAATTATTAAGCATTTCCAAAGAATTTTTATTTATATGGGCTATTTTTAATATTTAAATATTAATGCTTAACCGTATTAGAAATTAAAGCTAAAAATTTTTAAATACTTATTTACTAATTCATTTTAAAATAATAAACATACTTGTTAATTTAAACTATGTATTTTATTTAAAATAATTATTTTCTAAAAAAATAATTTAGTGAGACGAGTGGTGTTGTTTTATGTTTTTGTAAATGTTTTTAATTTCTGGCTTAATATACTTGGATTCTCATATTTGCTTTTGTATTCAGTCTGTTGTAATGCCACACAACCTGGAGCCTCTGGAAAACTCCATGTTAACTAGTGAGAGAATGAGTGAGAAAAAGGCAAATAATGCCTTAGTAGTATTATGAAAATAATTTTGATCTTATGAACTCCCTGTAATAGACTCTACTATCCTTTGAGAACTGCTGTTTGAGCGTATAACATGGGGACCTAATCTGCTTTGGACTGTCAGGGTATGCTTTCCTGAAGAAGTGGTATTTAAACTTTAACTTTAAGGAGGAATAGAATGAAGTTAAGTGCAAATAAAGGAGAGTGTTCCAGACAAAAAGAGTAATGTGTGCAGAAGTCCTAAGGTAGTACAGAGCCTGGTCTATTTTTTAAAAAATCTCCTTAAAGTAAGAGAGAAAGCTGAGAGGTTAGATATGGAGGAACCAAGTCATTCATAGTATTGTAGGCCAGGGTAAACATTTTATACTTTTCCTTAAGGCATTGTTTCTTAAACTGTGACCCATGGACCTACTGCAAAAGAATCACCTGGAGTGCTTATTAAAAATTTGAATTCCTGGATACTACCTTGGCCTTACTGAATCACAGTCTATATGAAGGGTGGGATGTCACCAAGGCATCTTCATTTGCAACACATTTTTTAGAGGGTTGTTATATACACTAAAGTTTGGGAACCATTGGACAAGGTCTTGGTTTTAAGCAGAGCAGTGAAATTAGATTTCTCTTTTTATTTAAAGTCTACTGAGGCCCCAGTATGATGAATTAGAAGGGAGCTAGAATACATTCTGAAGGACCACTTAGAAGGTTATTTTATTAGTCTAGATAAGAGAATGGTAGCCTGACCTAGGATTGTGGTCGCAAGAGTGAGAGAGTTCAGAATTATTTAGAAGATAGAATGCTACAGGACTTAAATGATTATTGGATATAAGATCCAACTTCTAGGTTCTGGTTTGAGCCAGAATGATTAAGGATGGTAGTACCCTTTCATAATATACAAAACTGTGAAGGAAGAACACGTTTTGGGAAAAATGAGCACAGATTTGGACATTTGATCTTCAGTGCTTATAAATTACCCAGATAGATAATTGGATTTGTGAATTTATGATTCAGAAAAGATCTAGTTGTTAGTTTTTGTTTTCTCTATGACAAAAGAGATGAGATCATTTGTGGAGCTTGAGGGGAAGTGGAGGTAATGAGCAAGTATGAGAAGAATGAAAAACAACTAGGGAGAATGGGAAAGCAACCTAATTAGAATAATGGTAGGATTGTTAAACAGTGTAAAGGGCTCAGTTGAGATTGATGTCTGTGAATATTTTGAAACAGATTTATTAAGATATAATTCATTTATAAAATTTACCCTTTTGAAGTGTACAGTTTGTGGTTTTTAAAATATTCAGAGTTTTACAACCATCACTACTATCTAATTTTAAAACATTGTAATTTCTTCCAGTGAAACTATACTCATTAACTGTTACTCTCTGTTCCTCTCCTACCTGCAGCCCTGGCAGTCACTAATCTTTCTGTTTCTATTGATACAGCTATTCTAGACATTTCATATAAGTGGAATAATTAAATATCTGACTTTTTGTGTTTGGCTTCATTCACTTGGCATACATTTTCAAAATTCATCCATGTTTTATTGTGTATCATTACTTTATTCCTTTTATGGCCACATAATATTCCATTGAATAGATAAACCACATTTGTTTATTCATCTATCAGTTGGTAGACATTTGGGTTGTTACCACTTTTTGGCTACTATGA
This sequence comes from Artibeus jamaicensis, assembly GCF_021234435.1. Taxonomy (NCBI): domain Eukaryota; kingdom Metazoa; phylum Chordata; class Mammalia; order Chiroptera; family Phyllostomidae; genus Artibeus; species Artibeus jamaicensis. Next base: position 36,131,796 of record NW_026522025.1, on the reverse strand, counting down.
ATAATGTTGCTGTGAACATTCATTCAAGTTTTAGTGTGAATATATGTTTTAATTGTTTTAGGTTTATGCTTAGAAGTGGAATTGCTGGGCCATATGGTAACTCTGTATTTAACCTTTTTTGAGAAACTGCCAAATTGTTTTCCAGAGTATCTGCACTACTTTAAAATTCGATTAGCAATATATGAGAGTTTCAATTCCTCCACATCCTTGCTAGCCTTCGTTATTGTCTTTTTTACTATAGTAAATGTGAAATGGTATCTTAATGTGGTTTTGATTTGCATTTCCCTAATGACTAATTATGTTGGGCATCTTTGAATGTGATCACTGGGTATTTGTATATGTTCTTTGGAGTGATGTATATTCGAATCCTTTGCCTCTTTTTTAATTGGGTTATTTGTTCTTTCATTATTGTGTTTCAAAAGTTCTTTATATATTCTGGGTAAAATTTCCTTATCAGCTATATGATTTGCAGATATTTTCTAACATTGTAAGAGTTGCTTTTCACTTTTTTGATGGTATCCTTAGCAGTACAAAAGTTTTAATTTTGGTGAAGCCCAATTTACCTAAATTTTTTGTTGTTGTTGCTTAGGCTTTTGAAGTCATATCCAAGAATCCATTGCCTAATCCAGGGTTGTGAAGAGTTACTCCTACATTTTCTTCTAAGAGTTCTATAGTTTTAGCTCTTACATTTAGGTCTCTGATCTATTCTGAGTTTTTTTTTTTTTGTATATATGGTGCAAGGCGAGAGTCTAACTTTATGCTTTTGCATGTAGATACCCAGTTGTTCAAGTATCATTTGTTGAAAAAACTAATTTTTCCCCATTGAATGTAATAGCACCCTTGTTGGCAGTCAGTTGACCATGAATATAAGGTTTTCTGATGCAACTAATTCTCTGATTCTCTAATACCAGTGGGTGACCAATAATTAAATTTTCACACCAACTCCAGAGTGAGTTAGTGTCAAATTCCTCAGATTAAGGTTTTAGTCCCACAAAACTGTGCCACTTCATATCCCAGCCACAGATAGGGTGCCAAGTTACTCACAATTCTGCCTTGTAGATTACAAATTTGGGGGTTCTCATGACCCCATAATAGATTCAATAATTTTCTAGAATGACTCACAGAACTCAGGAAAAACACTTTACTTACTTTTACCAGTTCATTATAAAGGATACAATTTAGGAACAGCCAAATGGATGCAAACGCAAGGTATGGAGAGGGAGGGTGCACAGACCTTCCTTGCCCCTTCTGAGTATGTTACACTCTCAGGACCTCGACGTGTTCATCAGTCCAGAAGCTATCAGGAACCCCTGTTATTTATGGGTGTTTTATTCATGGAGGTTTCATTACATAGGTATGATTGATTAAATTATTGGCCATTGGTGATTGAACTCCAGCCCCTTCCCCTTCTTAGATGTCAGTGGTGGGGCTGAAAGTCTCAAACCTGTAATTGAGGTTTTGTCTTTGTGGCATCAGCCCCCATCCTGAAACTATCTAGGGGCCCTACAAGAGTAACTTCATTAGCATAAACTCAGGTATGATCGAAAAGGCCTTGTTATGAATAATAAAAGGTACTCTGTCACTTCTATCACATGGGAAATTCCAAAGGTTTTGGGAACTCTGTGCCAGGAACTAGAAACAAAGACCAAATTTATATTCCTTATTATACCACATAAAGGTTTATTTCTGGACTTTCTATTCCATACCATTGATCGATGTCCTTATGCCTGGCATAGGATATACCCCACACTGTCATATCCCACGTGTCTCAATTGCTGTAGCTCCGTAGTAAGGTTTCACATTGGGAAGTGTGAACCCTCCAGCTTTGTTCCTTTATTCAAGATCGTTTTTGGCTAGTCTAGGTTCTTTGCATTTTCATATGAATTTTAGGATAAGTGTGTCAATTTCTGCAAAGAAGCTAGCTGGGATTTTGATAAATAGTATGTTGAATCTGAAGATCAACTTGAGGAGTATTACTATGTTAATAACAGTAAGTTTTCCAATCTGTGAATATGGGATATCTTTCCAGTTATTTGTTTTCTTTATTTTTCCCAATAATGTTTTGTGGTTTTAAGTGGACCGCTCTTATACTTATTTTGTTACATTTATTCCTAAGTATTTTATTTTTTGATGCTTTTATAAATGGGATTAAAAATTATTTTTCAGATTGACCATTGCAAGTATATAGAAATACAACTATTTTATATATTGATCTTGTATCTGCAATTTTGCTGATGACTCTGCATTTTAATATTATTCATCTACCTAATAGGTGTGCTTTTCCTGGTAGTGTTTCCACTGCTTGGTTGAATTTTTTTAAAAAATAGATTCATCTAGGATTGAGGTTTTGCAAGATAAGTATGATAAAAGGGATAAAGGGAAGCAGAGCTGAGGATATTATTTGAGAGTGGTTGAAGAGATAACTTATGAATTCTAAGTTCATTAAAGGTGGATGAGAAAGCAAAGGGGAAGGTGTTTTGGGAGAAAACAAAGAGGTTAATTACAGTGAGTTTTTCTTTAACTTCAGTGGTTCCTTGAGCAGACAAGCTAAAAGGATAGGAGATTATAGTCAGAAAATGATGTATCAAAATGATTGACTGGATGGGAGAAACAATTCTGGATAATGACACTCATTTTCACTGGAGGCTACATCAGCCTTGTCGTTGCCTTCAAAGGGCCGAATGTAATTTTAGGACTGTGTAAATGTAATTAATTACTCCTTAACAGCTAAGTGAGAGTTCAGTGCTGCTCCTGGGTAGAAACAATGTGCCAGGCCGGATAAAACAATGTGGAGGGCTGGATTTGGCCTGAGGGCCTTGTGTTTGCCACCAGTGGTCTAAGGTAAGAGAGTGGGTGACTCTGATTGTGAGGGGGAGAAAGGCACTGGAGATGAATGCCTGAGAAACTGATAGGGTAGAATTTTGAATGGGTTGTCTGTATGAATGTTGAAGTGACCCACACGATGACAGAATTTGGAACTGAGAGGAATAGATTCTAAAGTGACCAGAGATTGATATATGATATATGCCATGTGTAGGGTTATAAGGTGGTGTAGCTAGAGAGGATAGATAACTTTTGTGGAAGAACGAAAAAAATAATGATGTAGATTTGGGGAGAAGAAGAAGCTACAGATCTACCCCAAGCACACTGGATGTAGGAAAATTAGTAGTTTCCACTTGAGTTTTTAAGAAGCAAGAGTTTTGCATGACAAAGCAATATTTTTATTACAACCAGGAATTAATATAACAATGAATGAAGAGGTTGAGGACATAGGGGAAATTGTGGAGCAGAAATTCCAAAGGAAGAATATGAGGTTCAGGGAATTTAGGTAACTAGCATGTGGATAAAATTTTTGTAGTTTGGAAAACTTATTTCAGACTCTAAAGTCACACATCTAGAAAGTGGAGGAGCTGTTGGTTTATACTCAGGTTTGTCTGAGTCCAAAGTCTTTGCTTTTAACTTATATCACAACATATGGTGAGGAATCATCCTATGGCATAAGTGTTTTCCTTTTCCTCAATATCATTTCATGATGGCATTCTACTATTAATATATTATCTAAGGCTAACCCTCTGCTTTTGAATTTTATATCTTCAAAGATAGAACTGCTGGCATTGGAAGATGCAGTCATACAGTTTGTTCTAAAATACATTTATTTCTGGTTTTTTGAAAGACTAGTTCTTATGTGAAACATGTTATTAAGATTTGTAGTAAATCATCTCCACTTCCAGCTCCTCTTCCTCCCTTCCTTCCTAAGGTCTCAGCCCCAGAGTCTTCACACAACTGCTGTCCCAAACAAGACTCAAAGTGAAAACAGTTGGCTCTGACCAATGTGGCTCCATTGATTGGGCATTGTCCCCAAAAGTGAAAGGTTCAGCCCAGTTTGATTCTCAGTTAGGGCACATGGCTAGATTGTGAGTTCTGTCCCCAATCAGGTAATGTGTGAGAGGCAACTGATGGATGTTTCTGTCTCACATTGATCTTTCTCTCCCTCTCTTTCTCCCTCCTTTCCCCTGTCTCTAGAAATAAATAAATAAATAAATAAATAAATAAATAAATAAATAAATAAATAAATAAATAAAATTTTAAAAAGTGGATGTAAGAAACTGTGAGCAATACTTTATCACCACTTTCTAGGGATTTGTTCTAAAAAAGATTTATAGATGCAGATGTTCCCTTCAGCACAATGATGGGAGTGAAAAAATGAAAAATTGTCCATGTTCCACAGCAGGGATTCTTCAAAAATTCTGATGCACATCCATAGAAAAATGGAATAAGGAAGAGGATTGACTAGCAGTGTTCACTCCTGGGGAAATCAGGTTCTAGAATCCTCCTTGCCAACATCCACAAGTGCACATACACATATGTGCACACTGATACCTACACTTGCTCAAACATATGTGTATGTGCACACATTTCAACACACATGCATGTGCACAGGCACACACATGTACACAGAGAAATGACTAGAAAAGTGAACACCACCTGTTAGGGCACTCCTGAATGGAAGGACTTTGTTGTTTATTTAATTATTAATTTCTTTAGAATTCACTATTCTACCCTAATCAATAATTATTTTTGTAATAGACACCTTTAAAGATGAAAACTAAATAAAATACTTTTAAAAAGACTAGTAAAAATTAATTTAGAAACTATTCTATATTTTTCTAGTACTTTCATGGGTGTCATTCATTATGGCAAGGATCCCCAACCTTCCTCCTCCTGTCTGCAGACACTGTTCATGTTACCACCTGAGCTCTGCTTCCTCCATCCCTACCCCCACCCCCACATCCATGGAAAAATTGTCTTCCATGAAACTGGTGCCTGGCCCCAAAAAGGTTGGGGACCACTGCAATTCCATAAGACTGATACCTGCAGTCATTCCTATTATGACATGTAAGTGCTGTATTAGGAACCTCAATGGTCATTTCATCCCTTAGGACTGTTGTGAGCAAATTGTCTTTAGATCAGTTTAATATGATAAATTGTAATTATAAAGATGGCTTTTCTGTATTTTCCAGAACTTTGTAAAGAAGTATTTCTTTTTATTTTTATTTTTTCTTTTTTTTTTCAGAATTTTTTTAAAATTTTTATTTATTTATCTTTAGAGGGGAAGGGAAGGAGAGAGGGAGAGAAACATCAATGTATGGTTGCCTTTTGTGCGTCCCCTGCTGGGAACTGGCCTGCAGGGAACTGGCCTGCAACCCTGGTATGTGCCCTGACTGGGATTCGAGCTGCGATTATCTGGTTCGCAGGCCTGCGCTCAATTCACTGAGCTACACCAGCCAGGGCTTAAAGAAGTATTTCTTACATTGAAATGATTACTAAATAGTTTTTGGTAAGAGGGTGCTGGTTACTGACAAGATGTCTCAGTGTCCACATGGGCCTCTCTATGGGATTGATTGAGTGTTCTCATGAAATACTAGCGGCTGGCTTCTCTCAGAGTGAGTGATACAAGAGATCTTGTGAAAGATACAATGTCTTTTATGACCTAGCCTTGGTAATCACATACTTGTACTTCCGCAGTATGCTACTAATCACATAGGCTAGTACTGATTTGAGACTAAAGAAAAGTATGAATACCAGGAGACCAGGATCACTAGTGCTATCTCAGAGGCTGGCTACCACAAATGGATTTACCTTAGTTTTAGGAAAGTGAAGACATAACTCAGTGCTAAATTTAACAAGTCCTATCTTAGGAGAATGATTCATTTTTGTGTTTGAATAAACCATAATCTACAGGTATTTTTAAAGGGACCGATTTTATGCTAGTTTTTTTACATGTTTTTCCTTTTTTTGCAGATTATTTAAAATATCTGACAGTATGCATAGGAGTGCTTATTCTAATGACATTGCAAACTTGGATTCTCATGTTGGCTCAGGGGAAATTGTCCAAACAGAAATGAACAAAGGGAAATCATGGAAATGTAGCAACAGTAAGCAGAAACCTCAATATTCAGATGTTAACATGTTTACAGCAAGTGATGCTTTTCCTGCTTCTGAAATCAGAGATGTATTCAAAATACCATCTTTTTCAGTTGCTCCACAGCCTCATGAAGTTCAAGGTAATTCTTTGCTTTTTTTCATTGGTTTGTAAAAGTATATAAAAGTGTCTAGTCTGTATTTCTTAGCATAGGGAGTAATATAAAGATATAGTAAACTTGAATAGGTTATTTATGTGCAATTTCTGCATTTCCTAATTATATTGCACTATACCTTAAACTGTGGTATAAATTTTTAACTGTGCTGTCAATAAAAAGTTATGCAAACTTTATTGAAACAGTTTTTATGGAAAAGTTTTAAAATACCATATAAGTATGTAGGTTTTTTTTTTTTAGGAGTAACAGAAAATGATTTGAAGGCTATCACAGAAATTCGTATCCTTCAAATTAAATCATTTTACTATAGTAGCTTTTATTTGAAATCATAATTATTAAATACTTTGTTTCATTATCTCTGTTTATTTTGGTTAACAAGAAAAAGAAGGAAAAGAGAATACTTGGGGTCATGTAAGAGACTCAGTATGTGTGATAGTGCTACTCAAAGAGCGGTCTGTAGTCTGGTGCCAGTTTATAAACTGTTTATTTCCAGTCTGTGACAAGATAAGTACAGAAATGAGTCTATATTACTGGCTGGTCTCTGAGCATATTTACTTACAAGTTGATACAATTTCTTTTACTTCGGGAAGAAAAACATATTGGGATAAACATAAAGAAGGAAAATGAATGAGAATGAGGAATACTGTGGATTGGGGGACATTTTTACAAATCTAGTGTCTTTGAAAACCTAATTTGCAGTTTATACCTATAATCTAATTTACATATTTTGAGTACATATTAGTGTTCTGGAGGTAACATCTTCTTAGTTTCTTTGATACCCTGTGTTATGTCTGTAATAGTGTGCTTATTCTATTTTATTAGAAATTATCAGTTGTCATATGACTATTCTCCTATGACCTATGTACTCCATGAAGGCAAGGACCATGCCTTATTTATCTTCATATCTCAAAATACAGTGAAAACCAGATTAAGTAACAAAAGTGTTTTTGAAAAAGTGTATCCATGAGCAAGGTGAGGGTAAAGTATGGAATATACTTGGAAACAACAAGCATTCCAGTTTAGTTGAAATGAAAGTTATGATTAAATGGGTAGTAGGAAATAATGTTGAATAGGTATTTTAGGATCAGATCATTTAACACCATGAATACCATGGTCAAGAGGGTTTGTGTTTAGTTTTAATAAATTTATTAAGCAATGAGGAGAAATCATGCACAGAATTTTTGAGCAGGTCAAGTTATATCATCAAAATTGTGCTTTAGAATGATAGAATTAGTGATTCAATAGCTATGGAAAGCCACTTAGAACTGACAAAAAGTTATGATCTAGTTGGCAAAACAAAGTGAATTCCAGATATTGGGCAGTTGAGTTAGAAGAATCTAGGGGAAAGTAATTTCAATCCCAGCTACTCTGCAGACTGAGATAATGCTGAATTTTGGTTAGAAAATACTTGCCTGATCCCTTGTGAAGAGTTGTGTCCAATGCAGATAACTGAATTGCATTAGAATGGGGGGGAGGGGACAATAAAAAGGTTATATATGACAACGTAATAACTTCTGACATCCTTTAGTGCTCCTGTTCAGCATATGGTCTCAGTCCTGCCACGCTTCCTTCTCTGTGGTGATCAAAGTATGATAGGAACAGAAGAAATGTAAACACTTAAAATTAATTTTGTTATCTGCATGATGGGAAATTCTTCTTATCCCTTACTGAAACTGGCCATACTATGACAGTAACTTCTGAAGATTTTTAAAGATCTTTGTTCTGTATTTGCACAGCTGAAGTGATTCTATTGTTTAGGCTTCTCAGTTGATTAAGACTATTGCCTACTTTTGTGTCCATTGTATTGTTCAAAAAGTTCATTTGCTGTCAAACTCACAGTACTGCTACCCTTCATGTTGTCCAAGTGTGTATTTAAATTAAAATGGAAGGCTGAATACTATTGATGATAATTTGATAGTTTGGGGATATAACTTATTTTCAATATTTTACTATATTTGAATCCTCAGGACAATAGAAGTTTGGTCAGCTTGATGCTGCCAGAGTAATCTTGTCATTTGCAGTTCTGAAGACATCTTCTCACCTGTAATAACATATAATTATAGTGACACTGCTGAGAGTTTGCTGAACGAAAGGAAAAATTTGATATCAAGTGTTGATGGTGATGATAAATGATGTTAGTAGCAGAGTTTTCTCATGAGTAAAAAATTGATTCTGTATCTACTCTGAATTAGAGATTCATTTTTGTGAGTGTAAACTGATGGGGAACTGCCTAATGAGAGAAAAACCAGCATGATGGCCCACATGTGGGCTTGTTACAAATAAATATTTTATAGGAAGAGACATATTTTGGAGGAAAAATGAGATTCCTTTGAAAGCTGATGGATTGACACACTGAAAATTACATTTTGTTTTGGCACAATATTCTGACATTCTGCAGAACTGAAAGTAAAATGAAAATTTGTAAATTGTTTCACTTAATAAATGCAAATGTATTAATTGGGTGCTTACTGTGTGCCAGGCACTGTTCAGGTATTTTGGATATGTCAGTTAAGAAAACAGACAGTGAATCATTGTGTTTGAGGAGTTAACATTCTTGGGGGACAGGACAACAATTGTAAGTCTATAAATAAAACATATGGTATTTTAGAAGATAATGAGTAATAGGGAGAAAGAAAAAAGTGGAGCAGAGTAAAGATGATTAGCATGGGAATGCTGGGATCAGGGACTTAGGGTAAGAATTATTAGTGTAGCTCTTTTTGAGAAGGTGAGATGTAAGTAAGCAATTGAAGGAAGTGAAAGACCCAAGGAAATATGAAAGGAAGAACAGTTTGAACAATTTGGCTGATGTTTTTGAGGAACAGAAAAGAATTCCATATAGGTAGAGGAGATGGGTCAGTCAGGAGTAGTAGGACATGAAGTCAGAAACACAAAGGTGGAGGTGGGGGTGAGGAGGCAAGATCATGTAGGGCCTTGTAGCTATATATTCTGAGAGAAATGGGGCATTTGATCAGAGAAGTAATATGTTCTCATTTAACTTTTAACAGGAATGTTTATCATAATCCAGCAATTTTTGTATATCTTCATAAAAATATAATTTCTTAAATAAGTGTAGTGTTTGTATTCTGATTAGCAGCTAGAAACTCAAGGCAGCAGCTGAAAAAGTATGCAGTTATATTCCTTCCAAGGGAGAAACTGGAGATGGGCCTGTCCCCTGTGTGCTGGGCTTGGATGTGTACCTGTGGGGGTGCGTGTGGGGAGGGGTGTGTTCCTATGCCCATGTGAAAACTGATCTTTGCTGTAGTCCTGTGTAACTCATGAATGCAAGCCCTATAGCTTACAGAGCTGGGTGTTTGGGGGGCCTTAACCTTCAGCTGGGAAGCCTTAAAAGTTTGGTCACTACATGTGTAGTTTAAAACCTTTGCTCTTCAGGAAAAAGGTGGGAGTTGGGGGTTCCTTCCCAATTGTATGGTGGTATGCTAGGGGTGGAATTTATGAAGAGAGTTCTCCTAGCCTTTCCTACCTATTTCAGTGTCATTTTCTCATTTATCCATTGTATAGGAGTCACTCAACTCGTTAGGATTTCTCTCAGAGGAAATTGTTCTGTGCGTAGGTGTAATCATACTTATTGCTTGAAGGTGTATATTTGGTGGATCTGTGAGAGGAGGGAAATTCAGGAGGCATCCTATGGTGCCATCTTGGTCCCTTCTTCTATCTGTTAATCCCTTTCTTATGATATCAAAATAGCAAGTATTAAAGCTTTATCATTAAATATTGGCAGTCAATTTTAATTTAATTTAATTTTAAAATTAAAAGTAACCAATTTTTTAAATTCCAAAATATTTGATTCCTTAATGTTATACTAAGCGGCAAAATTTAGAGGTATTTTCAAAGAATTCCCATATTTCAACTATATACAGTCCAAAGCCTTTGATGATGTAAGTATTTTATTTTGATTATTTGCTTTTCTGCTTTTTCTTACTAGATTGTTTGCTCTTGAAGGGCAGGGACTAGATCACATTCACTTTATGTCCCCAGTGCCACACTCAGTGGCTGGTATATTATAGGAGCTCAAAAAATGTTTGTTGAATGAATGCATGTGATTTTCATAGGTGGGTTGGTTTGTATTTATTAGATGTATAAAAATTTCTCTGGAAGCTAACAAAGTGATTTTCTTCTAGGTCTAACATATTTACTTTGACAAAACAAGATAGTAAATTTTAATAGTTATATTTTTAAGGTGGTGGATCTAGAGAAAAGTAATAATTTTAATTAGTTTAGAGATAAAAATGTTTAAACTGTTTATTATTCCATAGAGTCTTTATAAGGCATATTTTGTAACAAATTGAAAATGTGAATGAAAAATTCTATATATTACATGATTCATTAAATTTTATATTTTAGCTTCTTTACACAGATAGGAATTTTGTGATTTGTGCTCCAACTGGTTCTGGGAAAACTGTAGTGTTTGAACTTGCTATAACAAGATTGTTAATGGAAGTACCATTGCCATGGTCAAATATTAAAATTGTTTACAGTAAGTATTTATATATTTTAAGAGTGATAATTGTAATAATGAAAAACCATTGAGGCTAAAGTAAGAAATAAATTCAACTCATCAGACTCATTACTTGATTTTCCATACTTTTTTCATAAAGACAGTTCACATTTGGTCTTACCTGTTACATTAAATTCAAAACACATTTGCTCAGTTATAAATACAAAGTAATATTTGAATTGAGAGTTTGGCTTTAACAGGCCTATTTTTAAAAGGACAGGCAAGATGAGCAAATAATATAAAACATTTTATAATTCTAGAAATTCCCACAGGAACCCTTCTTTCATAGGTATATATATTTTTTAATTTTTCATCAAAATAATTTATGTACATGGTTAAAAAATCAATGGTCACAAAAAGGATTATAATGAAAAACAATCTCTTGCTCTACTTCTCTTCACTCTTAGTTACAATTAGCTGAGTGTTAGAAGTGAGCAATCACTTCTTTTTCTATTTTTAGTTCTATTTGGTGATTACCTTTGTAACTCTGAATAATATGCTTCTATTGTTAAGTTTTAACTTATAAATATTAGGCAGTACCTAGATAGGTATTTTTATCTTAACTTTATTAACCAGTGTTTTTATGAAAATAATTAAAAAATTTCACTGGCATTCAAATAAATATCTTATATTGTTATAGTGGCACCAATAAAAGCCCTGTGTAGTCAGCGTTTTGATGACTGGAAAGAAAAATTTGGACCAATGGGATTGAAGTGTAAAGAACTCACTGGAGATACACTAATGGATGACCTGTTTGAGATTCAGCATGCCCATATTATTATGACAACTCCAGTAGGTGTTATTTATACTTTATTATTTTCATGGTTTATTAGAAAATAGCTATTTCTCTTCACCAAGAAAAAATGTTAAAAGAAGATACAAAGTAGAAAAATATATTTGCAATATAATAAAATAAACAAAAGGTAAGTATTCAGGATATATAACAAATACTTACAAATTAATAAGAAAAAGACAACCAAATAAGAAAAATAAACAAAAGATATGAATAGGCATTTGTTATTGTAGATTATTTATAGTCATACTTATTCCTTGTATTCTTCTACCCAAGTATTATGTGTTGCAGAGGAAGGATCTTGATAGAGCTTAAAAGGCTATAATTTTGAACATTTTTGGTTAAACTTAAAAGTAAATGGAAGTTCAATTTTTAAACACTTGAAAGGCTGTCAAAACCTATACAAATTAAAAAAAATTTTTCACAATACTTTTAAGATGTTAACTAAAATATAGCCCATCATTTATAACATGTAAGGTTAAAAATTTCATTGATATCCTAATAATGTTTATTACAATCTCTTATGTTAAACCACTTGTACTTTTTTCCCTAGGAGAAATGGGATAGCATGACTAGGAAATGGAGAGACAACTCTTTAGTACAACTGGTTCGACTGTTTCTCATTGATGAGGTAGCGAACACGTGATTCACTTTCAGAAATAAACATAGAAAGATGAGTAGAATGGATAGAAAGAAAAGCAAGACATTTCAAATAAACTATATGTTTGTTTTATCCCTTTAATTGGAAAGTGCTTATTTTTCTAAGGATGAGCATTAATGTTCTTGCAAATTTTAATTAATTAGATTTATTTATTTTTAAAATTATCTTTTTAAAAAAGATTTTATTCATTCATTTTTAGAGAGAGGGAAAGGGTTAGAGAGAGAGGGAGAGAAACATGAATGTGTGGTTGCCTCTTGCATGCCCCGTATTGGGGACCTGGCCTGAAATCCAGGCATGGGCCCTGAATGGGAATCAAATCAGGGACCCTTTTGTTCCCAGGCCAGTGCTCAATCTGCTGAGCCACACCAGCCAGGGCAGATTTTAAAATTTTTGTAGCTAATGATTTCTTTCTTGATTTCTTTCTTAGGTACATGTTGTAAAAGATGAAAATCGTGGACCAACTCTTGAAGTTGTAGTTAGCAGAATGAAAACTGTGCAATCTTTATCTCATACTTTAGAAAATACCAGTTCTGTTATTCCAATGAGATTTGTGGCTGTGTCTGCAACAATTCCAAATGCTGAGGATGTAAGTTCTAGATGTAAATTCTAGACTGAAATTTTTTATGACTATTGAAATACGTAGTCATTTTAGTCTTAGAGAAAACTGAGGGGTTTTTTGTTGTTGTTAGTCTCCTAACCAATTTAATAGAAAGTATGTTGTAGAAAGTAATGTTTAGATTTCATAGGGAAGGCAGTATTAAGGCCATAAAATTTGAGTGATTATTTCTAATAAAACATTTTTTGGTGCAAGCCTGTTGTTTACTAGTATCTAAAAGTCTTAGTTTCATATACCATGTAATAACATGACTCAATATGTTACGGCAGTTGGAACCAGCTGACTGTAGTTGTATAGCAGAGTATGATAGTAAAAATAATTGTTTAGTTCATTACCATTCACCCTCCCCAGTTCTGTGTGCCTAGCATTGTGGTAAACACTAAATGATAGATGCAAAAGTAAAAACATAGACCCTGTCATTAAGGATAATATATACAATATGTCCTACATTTTTTTCATTTTTTTCTCAAATTTGAAAAATGTTACAATTCCTCTCTGCTTTCTCACTATTTACTTCTCAGCCTAGTATAATGTGACTTTTTCTTCCTGCTACTACTTAGGAATTGTTTTCACAAATAGCTGCTATATTGTCTAATCCAATGGAAAACTTGGCTGTTATCTTTAATTTGACACAATTAGTCATTTTTGTTCTTAAAAATGACAACTTTTTTATATTTAAGACTAATGGAGAACATTTTAAAGTATATATAAATGATAAAAATCCAAGTTCTCAAATTTTCCCTAAATTATAGTCTTTATCATTGTCCTACTGCTATTCTCGAATTGTAAATTCTTATGTGATCTCATCCCTAACCATGATAGCACTGAAAATGTTTCAGTAATTTTTCCTGTGCAAGTAGAAACTCATTAATCCACATTCCACTCAAAGCAATGGTCAGGTTGATAGGGGGCATGAAGTCTGATTATTAAGCCCACTATATGAAGATAAGGATTGCTCACCACACAGTTCCAACTAGTGACTCTAGCACTGAGTCTGACATGTGTTTTTGGCACTGCCATCTCTCAACTATTTATTTGCTTTTCATTTAACACTTGTCAACCCTTATCATTCTAAGCCAACCTTTCCTTTGCTACTCTTCAGCCAGTATATAAGACAACACAGTGGTGTCAGCCATATCTAGACATAGTTCTGAAAAAGCAAAGAAGTTACAGTGATAGTGAGAAATTCAATTTCTATGCCAAAATCAATTTAATTTTACTTTGGAGTCTTAATAAGGAAAAGGAAACAAAATAATAATAATTAATTGGAGGTTTGCCATGGTAAAAAGTATACATAATCTTGAAATACTGCTGTTGGTAATACAATATTTATCAATATATCAACAGAGTAGTGTCAATGAACTACCATGTAATATTGCAAAAGACTATGATTAAATATTTTTATACTTATACTTTAATGTGGTCTATAATTGGGTTACTTTTAGTCATAAAACTTTATTAGAAAAAACTCAATGTATACATTTCTATTATTTAAAGATTGCAGAATGGCTTTCAAATGGTGAAAGACCTGCTGTATGTCTGAAAATGGATGAGAGACACAGACCAGTGAAACTTCGGAAAGTTGTCCTTGGATTTCCCTGCTGTAGTAACCAAACTGAATTCAAGTTTGATTTAGCCCTCAACTATAAAATCGCCAATGTTATACAAACATACTCTGATCAGAAACCCACACTTGTGGTATGAATTTTGGTTGCTTATTTTTCAGTGTAATGCCAAGCTTTTAATATGGATTTTTAATACAAAATGTATTCATTCATTTTCAGTTTTGTACAACAAGGAAAGGCGTGCAACAGGCTGCTTCTGTTCTTGTGAAAAATGCTAAATTTATTATGACTGTGGAACAGAAACAGAGGTATATTTTTTCATTTTTTTCTTGGAGGTAGAAAGACTTTTAGGGATCATGTAGATGAGATGAGAAAACTGGGTTAATTTTATAATCTTTTCAAGTTTCTTGACCCTGTACCTCAGTTTTCTCATCTGTAAAATAAGCATAGTAGTAATTTAGAGGATTGAGTGAGATAATAAATCTTAGGGCAACTATGATCCTGTCTTTTTTATTTCATAGCTAGATTTCTTGACAGGGTATTCATATTGTTGTTTTCATCTTTTTTTATCCACATTCAGTGCAGCTTCTGTTGTAATCTTTCACCAAAGGGGATCTTGCTAATTCATCTCTCAGGAGCCTCTAACACATTCCCACTTTATTTAAAAGCTATGGACTCTGTGCTTCCACGCTCATTATCTACCCACTTTCTTCCGACTTTGCTGGTAGCTAATTCTTAGTCCTTCTTTCACCTCTTCTACCCAACTCTCAACATTTTAACTTTTTAAAATGTTAACATTCCAGCCCTGACCAATGTTGCTCAGTTGGTTGGGTGTCATCCCACAAAGCGAAAGGTCACTGGTTCAGTTCCCCGTCGGGGCACAGGCCTTGGTTGTAAGTTTGGTCCTTGGTTGGGGTGTGTATAAGAGGCAACCAATCAATGTTTCTCATGTCAATGTTTCTCTCCCACTCTTTCTTTCACCCTTCCCCCTGTATAAAAAAATAAGTGAAATCTTTAAAAAATAAATAAAAATAGTATACTTAAAAATGTTAACATTCCAGGGGTTCTATCCAACTTTTATTCTTTCTAATTCCACACAACTAGGTATTTGTATCTATCACATGGGTTCAGAGTATATATGTACATACATTTATGTGTATCTGTGAATTCCTAAGTTTTTAGCTCCAACCCAGACCTTCATTCTGAGCTCCATGTCTACAGTCTACCTGCCTAACTGACAGTTCCAATTGTACATCTGTAAGCATCTCAAATCATTATGTCCAAAAGAGAACCTTGGTTCTTTCTCTGAAACCAGCCTTTCCTCCAGTGTTCCCCATTTTAATTACCGATCATCTACTTAGTTATTTGCAGCAGAAATCTATCATTGACTTCTCCTTTACTTTCCTTCCAATAGGCAGTCAATTACTAAGTCCTATTTATTCTTACTTCTAAATATATTTCAATTATTTTGTCTCCATTAGCATCTGCCACCTCCCTAGTTCAAGTCACTATTAATCTGTTGCCTGTTATCTGCTGGCCACACACACACAGTCTTTCTACTTTAGTCTGTTATCTACATAGCAGAGTGATTGTTTAAAGTTAGAAATCTAAGTATGTCAGTGTCCTGCTTAAATTCCTTTAATAGTTTCTTACTGTCTTTAGGATAAAATCCTAAATCCTTAATATGGCCTGCATTACCCTGTGTAATGTGGTGTCTGGATAATTCTCCAGACTCCGCATGACCATGTTCCCCCATTACTCACTATACTCAAGCCATATTGTACTCTCTGTTCGATAAATGCACCAAACCGAAAGCCCTATACAGGGCTTTCCTACATTGTTTTCTTTGCCTAGAATGTTTTTTGTTGTTGATTCTTTGTTTGTTTTCTACCCAACTTTTACTCATCCTTAAAATTTTACCATTAATGTCAGTTTCTTGTGAAGTGTTCAGTGATCTTCAGTTTCCCTTTATTTACTTTTTATAGATATTTGTACTTTTTATTTCATAGCACTTGCTATAATTAATTTTATTTTAATATCTGTTCATTGGATTATAAACTGATTGAGGAAAGGAGGACTAATGGTCATCTTATTTATAGTTCATTCTTAGTAGTTCTCACCAGAGTGCCAGCAAATGGTTACTACTTAATTAATATTAGCATATTGTTAAAATTAATAACAACTCTTGGGACTAAATAAACTTGTTTAGTTATAGACCTCAGACTAAAATTGGATTGAATGATTAAATGTATATATGAGCAAATATTGATATTCTAGCTACTTTTGTATAGGGGGGATGTGCTTTCCTGCACTTTGGACCAGTCTATCCCATGGCCTCCACCTCTGTTCATGTTGTCAACCAAAGATGTGTATCAAGCTTAGAAGATATCTCTCTAGTTTTCTGACATTCTTTGTCTTTCTGTTCATTAAAGATGGTTCCCTGGCCAACTTGTCTAATACAGAATCACCTATGTAGCCATTTATTTGTACTCTATATACTGTTTTCATAATTTTACTTCTATGTGAAGGATTTAATTTGACCCCCTTAGTTACTGCCACATGAAAAAAGTCTTAGGGTTTGAAGCATGTAGAGTAATGCTTTTATGACAAATATCAGTAAAGCAGGATTAAGCATAAGATACAGTAAAGAACCAGAGAGAGTGAGAGAAACCAACAAATTGCTCACAGCCAAAAAGTAGGTGGCGTATGAGAGGCAGACAGAAAGGGAAAAAATGAAATTAGTGATGCCTCCATTATAATACCATAGATTTCTTTCTGTCCACCTCTTTGTTGTACACTCCAAAGAATATTTATCAAATATCCCAGCCAATCTTTACTAGAAACAATACATAGAAGAGAGAATTGAAGAGAATCTCATTTATATGTTCTGTTTTTGCTTCATTCCCTGAGAGAAGCGTAAGTGAAATGGAATGGAATGCCATTTTGAGTTGGTATAGACTAGGAAAACACACTACTGCTTCCGTCAGTTCCCATTTAACCAGTCACATTCTACCAACTCCTGCAAGGCTTCTTTTTGTCTACCAAGCCCCACATTTTATTGCAGAGGTTTCCAAATCTGTCTAACATGCCCCACTTTTTGGGGCTCTGGCCTCTTTAGCGTTTTATTAAATAACTTTCATATTGTGCATTTAAATAATAAAATATTTCTCTTTTTTAATTAAAAATTTTTTAATTTAATTATTGTTTAAGTACAGTTTTCTTTTACTCCCATCCTAGCCCATCCCCCCAGTGCTCCCCACCTCCCTCCCATTTCCACCCCTGTTAGTTTTTGTCCCTGTGTCCTTTATACTTGTTCCTGTGGATTCACAGGATTCCCCTTCCCTCCCCTCATTATATTAAAATATTTGATTAACTTCAGGAAGCTAATTGGTAGTTTACTCATTGTGAGAATGTCTCCTGAGCCTTTAGTTTTAGTCAGAATACTCCTTGGCTGTTTGTGGCCACAGATCAAACATATTGGAAGAATATATGCATCAATTAGGTCATTTTTCTGGTAAAAACCTTTTCTGTAATGGAGTCATAATTGATAATTTTTATACCAGCTGCACTTGGTTTTATAACATTCTTGATTATTAATTTCCTAAATGTTTTTAACAAAGATAGGGGTTCAAAAACAAGTTTACCAGTTCACTATAAAACTAGTTATAGAGTAAAGGAAAAACTGGAATTTTTAGAAAAGTATAGGTATAGAGTAAACAGGCTATAAGTAGCTATGAATTTGGAGCCTTCTGTTTTTTGGGTGAGTGAGCCAGTTGATAAAGTTGGGCTATGTGATGTTTAGTCAGAAACAGACGTGTCTGTCAAATGAGACTTATTTTCTTGCTCATAAATTAACTTTTAAATCAGTTTAAAAAGACAGAATTCTTGTGCAATGTTGGCATCATTCACAGAGATAACTAATGGCCTCCCAAGATAAATATTTAATAAATAATTAGCCTTTTTTAGCCAAACCTATTTATGTAAGGAACTGAAATAGGTAACATATAAGTACCTTTACTAATTCATCCCTGGCTGGTGTGTCTCAGTGGCTTGTGCACAAACCTGTAAACCAAAGGGTCGCTGGTTCTATCCCCAGTCAGGGCACATGCCTGGGTTGCTAGCCAGGTCCCCAGTGGGGGGTGTGTGCGAGGCAACCACACACTGATGTTTCTCTCCCTCCCTCCCTTCTGTCTAAAAATAAATAAATAAAATCCTTAAAAAAAACCCAGAAATAATATTCATTTCATCCTTTCCCTATTATCCTGTTCTCTGCTGCAGACAAATTAGCTCATTTTGTTCCAGATAATCTTTTTTTTAACACAGAAATGTGTCATAATTCCTTTCCTCATTTCTTACTCTTACCTAGTTAAAGGGTAGTTTCTCTCTCCTTCATTTCCCTTCTTTCTTTGCTCTTTGTCCTTTCTTTCTTTCTTTATCCTAATTTTTTAATTCCTGTTTTTTTCAGGAATACAATGCTGGTATGAGAAACAGCATGAAGTTAAACACCCAGATTTGAATGGCAGTGCTGCCACCTTACTAGCAGGGTACCATTGGGCATATCACTTCACTTCTCTCAGCTTCAGTTGCTTAATCAGGGTTGGATACATGGGAATCAACTATCTATCTCACCATATTAATGTGAGAATTAGATAACATATCTAAGATACCTAACAGTGTGTTGCGCATAGTTTGTACTTAATACTAACATGTCCTTTCCCTTCTCCTCTGTTTATTACATTATGGATCCTTTAAAAAAGTTGTGAATGTTATTTCAAAAGCCTGCTAGTGTCATATCTGCAACAAGGAAATAGAAAACTGAAAATTTGGAGGTTTGTAGATATAATTAAGAACCAACCCTACCAACCTACAAAATCTTCGAAAGTACCCAGAATTTCTTTTCAAATTGTCAAGAAAATCTCTTCCTTTTCTCTTCTAACCTAGTTTAAGTGCCATATCTCAGACCACAATAACCACTATTTCTTATTTCCGTCTTCTTTATTACTTACTAATTATATAGTAGAGGTTTAAAAATTGTTATTACTATAAATATTTTTCAGGCAGATTATAGGAGTAGGCTTATATTTTGACCCATGAACATAATCACCATTTATAATGTTTTTTTTCTGTGGAAAGTGAGTGTTTCAAATTCCTGGTTTAAAAGTGAACTTTCACTGTTACAGCTGATAAATTAGGGACTTCTTTTTTTTTTTTTTTAAGTTTGTATCATTTTACCTACCTCTCTGAATTTTCTCCCACTCTCCAGCCCCTGGCAACCACTTTTTTTACTGTATTTGTATGAGTTCAACTTTCTTTATTCTTCTATTTTGGTTTTTTTTTTGGTAGATTCCACATGTAAGTGATACCATGCAGCATTTGTCTTTCTCTTTCTGACCAATTTCACTTAGCATAATGCCCTCCAGGTTCATCCATGTCGTTGCAAAAAGCAGAATTTTCTTATTTTCTAAGGCTGAATAATATTCCATGTCATTTATATGTATCACATGTTCTTTATCCATTCATATGTCAGTGGACACTTAGGGTTGTTTCTATACTCCGCTGTTATGAAATAATGCTGCAATGAACATGGGGGTACAGATACCTCTTTGAGATACTGATTGTGCATTTGGATATAGCCCAGAAGTGGGATTGCTGGGTCTATTTGTAAATTTTAGAGAAACCTCGATGCTGTATTCCATACTGGCTGTACCAGTTTATATTCCCACCAACAAGGCTTAGGGCTCCCTTTTCTCCACATCCGTGCCAGCATTTATTATCTCATCTTTTTGATAATAGCCATTCTAACATGTACGAGGTATAATCTAATTGTGGTTTTGGTTTGCATTTCCCTGACGAATGGTGGTGTTGAGCACCTTTTAATGTACTTTGGCCATTTGTTTGTCTTTTTTTTTGGAAAAATTTCTATTCAGGTCCTTTGCCCATTTTTTAAATTAGGTTATTTTATATTTTTGCTAAATTTTTTAATTAGGGACTTTTGAGTATGAAGGTTAGATTTTTATCTACTTTTTAAAGATGGTTTTCAAATAAGGATATTATGAAAATATTTTTATATCTTTAAGATTAAAATAATAAACTAAGAGTTTATGTTGATATTCATGAGAATAACTCAATAATTTTATGGTATTTTTAAATAGGTTACAGAAGTGTACATATTCCATAAGAGATTCAAAACTGAGAGGTAGGTTTAGAGGTAACTGTTACATAGTATTTCAGCTATAGTTAAAAAGAGTCAATTGCTGATGAAATATTAGTGGTACATAACATGACATATTTCCATTGTAGATTTCTTAATACATGGTGTTGCTTATCATCATGCTGGTATGGAACTGTCAGATAGAAAAGTAGTTGAAGGAGCTTTTACTGTTGGAGATCTACCAGCTCTTTGTAAGTAAAAAATATTTTTGTGGGTATTATAAGATAGTTTGGAAAATTATTTTTAAGAGGATAAAAGAAAAAAAGTCAAGTATTCACTTATATATGCTTTTTGTCAAGTCCAATGTTATGTAAGTGTTCCTGCATATACATGCTATAGTAAACTTGTTGCCGTTTTAGTTCTTTATCATGTTATTGACCATAGTGCAACTTGAACAAAAAGTAAGAATTTAATAATTTTAAAAGATGTATAATTTTATATTGTAATGCTTTTTTTCATTTTAAATTTCCTACATGGGATTCTATTTTGTTTATAAAAATATGTCTTTTATAAAAAAAAGTCTATCTGAAGCATTAATATTATATGTCTTGAAAGTAACATTCCTTAATTTGATGCAGTTACTACCAGTACTTTAGCTATGGGAGTAAATTTGCCTGCTCACTTAGTAATTATAAAATCTACAATGCATTATGCTGGAGGGATGTTTGAAGAGTACAGTGAAACAGATATTCTACAAATGATTGGGAGAGCTGGCCGACCTCAAGTAAGTCACAGTATTTTACTCTTTGTAACATTTTAAAGACAAAGTAAAAAGAAAAATTCTTTTTTGTGTATTTTTGTTAAACAAAAGATTAAGTTTTCATATTTGAATTAGGTTTAAAAATAAATGTCACAGAAAATCTGCTTTAATGAAAGAATCTAGAAGTAAAACAAGTCTCACCAAAAAAGACACTCCCTCCAGTCAGTGGTTGGTTGCTGAATGTTTGGGTTTATGAATGTGTATGCTCTTAAAGGTTTTCTTGGTTTTGAGGGTTTTATTTTGTTTTTTTATTTTATTCTGACTGGATATACTTTTGGCACTTTTGTGTGGGACGGTTTTTCATTATGTAGGTCAATCGTGCACTACAGAATATGTAGCATCCCTGGATCCTAGCACAAAATACCACTGGTGTCCCCCGGGTATTGTGACAATAAAAAGTCAACTCATACACATAACAAAACATCCCAGTCTGACAAATACTTGAGTAAAGAAGTCATTCATATAGGTTCTAAGGAAACATTTAGGGAAAATATCTTTTCTAAGAATGTCAAAACATTGTTTTAAACAAAAATATAATTTTTATAGGATAAATTAGATTATATGTAAACTACACAAAATATTACAACTTCTATACAGTTATCCAAGATTGTTTTGATTTCACCACTGCCAAAATTATGTTACAGTGAAACCAAAATGGTGTTTTTACATCTATACTCTTGGAAGATTTTTAATAAATTTTCAGTTAACATTCAAATTTAGAAGCATTTTTAAGGCCTTTTTGACCTGTTATTTAAGACAGGGGACTGTTTAATATAAAATCAAAGTCTTGAGCATTGAAGAGGACTGGTGTCAGCATGTGCTCACATTTACTAAATTTCTCTGTGTGTGTGTGTGTATCTTTTTCCCCCCAGTTTGATACTACAGCTACTGCAGTTATTATGACTCGGTTAAGTACAAAAGAGAAGTATATTCAGATGTTAGCTTGTAGTGACACCGTAGAAAGCAGGTAATAACAAAGATAAATATTATTAATGTAGCCAAAGATAAACATTATTAATGTTTGGATTAAATATCCAAAAAATATTATTAATGTAGCCTATGGTATGTATTTTAATATATTAAAAGGAAATTTGGTTAGGGGCTTTTCTAAGCTATGTGTTTAAAACTTGGTCTATAATCTTAATTAGAAATTTTATGTCTTTTTTAGAAATTTAATAGTTAAAAAACACTACAATATTTTTATTCAGCAATGTTTCTTAGCATGTGGTAGCATGTGTCCTTGTTATAAAAGTACAAATTAGTCATAAGAAGAGGAATATAATTTTCACAGCTCTTTATATCTTAACATTTTGTTTAATGAGATAGGCAAGCTGAGATCTTTCGGTTATTTGATTATAATACTCTTGGAGGAAATAGGATATAATTCACTCCCTACCTTCCTACCTTTTTGAAAAGATTTTATTTTTTAAATTTATTTTTAATTATAGTTGCCATACAACATACCATATATTAGTTTCAGGTGTAGAACAGTAATTTAGCATTTATGTGCCTTACCAAGTGATTATCACAGTAAGTCTAGTAATCATCTATCAGCATACATAGTTATTAACATGTTATTGACTCCATTCCCTATGCTATACATTATATTCCTATGGCTTACTGTATTACCGGACATTTATACTTCTTCATTCCCTTCCCTCTTTCTGTCTAATCCCCTATCTCTGTCCCACTGGCAACCATTAATTTGTTCTCTGTATCTGGGAGTTTGTTTTTGTTTCATTTTGCTTTTTTTTTTTATTCTACATATACGTAAAATAATACAATATTTGTTTTTCTCTTTGCGACTTACTTCATTTAGTGTACTACTCTCTAGGTCCATCTATGTTGTCACCAATGGCAAGGTTTCATTCTTTTATGGCTGAGTAGCATTGCATTCTATGTATGTCGTGCTATGTTTTCTTTATCCATTTCATCTATGGATGGATACCTAGGTTGCTTCCATATCTTGGCTATTATAAACATAGAGGTGCACATATATTTTCAAATTTATAGTGATTTTGTTTACTTCAGATAAATACCCAGAAGTGGAATTTGTGGGTCATATGGTAATGAGGAGTTTTCACATTGTTTTCTATAGTGGCTGCACTAATTTACAATTCCACCAATAGTGCACAAGTATCCCCATCAACACTTGTTGTTTGTTGTCATTCCCCACTTCTTTTTAAAGCAATAATGTCTTCTAGACCCATGGAATGGAAAGAAATCTGTAGTATTTTTAAAAGTTGAACTGATATAATGGTTTTCTCTTATACTTTTGAAAATTAATTTATCTTAATGAATTATCAAAGTACCAATGACTATATTATTCAATTACATTATTGAATTATTTTAAGTATCATTGAAGTTTAAAACAGTAAGAGCTATTGTATTAAAATACCTATTACTAATGCAAAGATTTTTTTCCCCATTAGTTTGCACAGACATCTTATTGAGCATTTAAATGCAGAAATAGTATTGCATACCATCACAGATGTAAATATTGCTTTGGAATGGATACGATCAACTTTGCTTTATATCAGAGCCTTGAAAAATCCATCTCATTATGGTTTGTTACTTCATTTGGAAAAGTCAGAATTTTTTTAAGTCAGTTGGAACTATACTTATTTTAATAGGTCATAAAATAGATTATAGAAATTGATAAGTAACAGAAACAAAAGCAACAACAATCATAAGTACATTTAGAGGCAAGAATAGACAAAAGTGAGACATCTTAATGTTGCACTTCTAGTCGGTGAAATCACCACTAAAAATAGATATTTTAGGAAAAAATTAACTGTAAAAATAACAAAAATGTGTAAAATAATTATTAAAAATTCTTGAATTTTATTTGAACTGGTGTTGAAATCAAAGTATATAGTACTACTGTTGCTGCTGGAATTTTCATTCTTCTAAAGCTAACACATACCTACTTATGTTGCTTCTAGAGGATCCTTTCATGTGGTACAGATTATAAAATAAACATAATTGAGATTGCTATATATCAAATTAAAATTCGACTTGTTGCAATACCATCCTAATGGACACAGGTTCAAAATATTCAGATTTCTAAGGAAAAATAGTACATAGAGTACTCCTGGTATCTGTTATACAATCACATAAGGAAAGGAAGCCATTTGGTGTATTGGAAGAATTTCAACATAGTGGTTATTTTCTATAGATGTTTAAGCCTTGCTTTAGCTCCTAAACAATTTTTATTTAATATTTAGTTGGAACTAACTAGAGTATAAACTGAGCCTATAAAGATGAATTCTGTTCTATTTTATTTTTCATAAATTTTTATAACTTGTACAGGTTTTGCATCTGGCTTGAACAAAGATGGAATTGAAGCAAAATTACAAGGTTAGATATACTTCTTAAAAAATGATATTCTAATATTTTAATGAAAAAGATCAGGTATTACGAAAGTGAATCCTCTTTGTAAATTATTTTCCCTATTTTTTTCTTGTGAATTATTTTTTTTAAAGTAACCTGTTCTCAGGGTGGGGGGGCTGGGATGGGAGAAATAGACAAAAAACTGTACTTGAAAAATAACTAAATAAAATTTAAAAAATAAAAAAATCATACACACACACACAAAAAGTAACCTGTTGTTCAAAGAAAAGAATACATGAACTGGTTTTTTTCATACAGAATAAAGCTTGGCACATACACTTTTTTTCCCTGAATCAGTCTATTTATTAATTCTATCAGAATATCTTCTCTTGAAAAATAACTAAATAAAATTAATTATATATATATAAAAAAGAATATCTTCCTTTGTATAATATGTTAACCTGGTTTATTTGTTTTTATTTTTAAAATGACTCTGGTCTTTGAAAATGTTACATATAGACACAACTCTTTATTTTTCTTTTCTAGTTTAATTTTTATTGAAATATAAGCCTAGTTTGGTTATAGGCTTCTTATCCTAATTTGCACTAATGATGTATTCCTATTAAATACCAGATTTATTTTTGAGTTTGTCACTCAGTATTTTATTAACTATCTTTTAAAATAACAAAAGATTGTTGAGAATTTATTAGGATTAAAAATGGCTATCTCTTCTTTGTATTGTGACTCTCTTCCAGTAAAAGAAAAAAAATGCTAGCTCTACTAAAAATATTTAGTCAATTTTAATTTATTCTCTACTTGGATACACACATATGACAAATAAAAATGCAGAAATAAAGATGAAATGGTAAAATTACATTGCCTAAAGCATAAGTATATTGTTGAAAGATGTGATATGCAATAGCGTAAATTTATAACACTGCTGTTGAGAAACATCTATAAATAGTTGTATTATCCTCTCTTTAATGCCCAATTTTATAATTGAGTTCTTAAAGCATATATTGATTATAATGACAAAATGCACACAAGAAATCACATTGTCCCAAGAGATATCTTGTTATGTTCTGATAACTGTAATGATTTAACTTTTGTTAAATTGGCAGAATCACAATTTATATTTGCCTTATCTTTAGTTATTATAGGGTAGCTAAGTTTTGCCTATATTTAATATCCCAATTTATTATATAACTGAACTGAATATAATGTTTCGGTGTCCTTGGAGGCCTTCCTTAAATCTCTTAGAAAGGATCCTTAGTGTAGAAAATGCTGTTTCTAAATTTGGTGATACTTTCTTGCTCAATATCCTCCAGTAGCTCCCCATCACTTTTAGAATAAAATCCAAACTTTCACCAGAGCCCACGAAGTCCTACTGGTATCTCTGCATATTTCACTGACTTCATCTTTTGTCACTTTCCTCTCTTTTATTCTATTCTGTCTCGCAGTTGGCTCTCTTGCTGTTCCTTACATACATGAAGCTTGTTTCCACTTCAGCTTTTTGTGCTATCCGTTCCTTATTCTTGGAATTCTTCTCACAAATTTTACATGGCCTGCACTTCATTTCATTCAGGTCTTTGTTCAAATATCAGCTTCTCACAGAGGCTCTCCTGGACGACTTTAAGCCAACCTCTACAGAGAGGAAGGCAAAATGATTTCTCTGTTGGTAATGGTAATTTTCATGTTTCTTGGGAAAGCTGATGCATTTATGTACGTTGAAATTTAGGATGACTGTATTCTTTATATCAGAAATTATAGAGCTTTATATCAGAAATACACATAAACTTTAGTTAAAAGGTAAAAAACATCATTCTCTAGGTTCTTTCTCAGCATTATTTTCCTTCATAGTACTTTTCAGTACCTGAAACTATATTATTTATATTTGTATATTGATTGCTTTATTCAGTAGAAAGCTCTGAAGGAACCTTGTCTCTTACTACTACAAACCTAAAGCTTAGAATAGTGCTCAGCGTGTAACAGACATTCTTCTTTGGCTGATTAATTTACTGAATGTTAAGTTAATAGTGGGTAATAAGAAAATTAGCAAAAACTTCAAAAGTCCTACTAAACAAAACAATTAAAACTATCAAGCTGCCTAAGCAATGTTCGTAAACCAAAGTATTTCCCAAAGAACCTTGCCTTCCAGGCTGTGTTTTTGTGAGCCGCTACTCCACTTCAGTTTGAACAGATTGTGGTAATCCCACTCTCCTGTGAAATGTTTCCATAGCATGGGACAAAGAGAGCACTCAAAGCAGCAGACTATAGTAATTGCTCTGATCCCCTTCAATCAGAGAGAGTAACTTGTATTGCTTCCTTTACAGAGGTTCCTTCCACGTAGTAAATAGTGGCATTTTCAGATATGCTGCTGTAAAAACCAAAAGCATCAGCTAAAATAGTCATAAGTGGTTGCTTCAAAAGAGTAGCAAACCCAGAAGAGGGAAAAGACTGGTGTTTTTTAGAACAATTCTTTTAGAACTATTTGACTCTATATTTTGTGTGTATATATCTTTGGTAAAAGTTAAAAAAGGAAACTACCCTTATTGAAAGTCATAAAACAAAGTGGTTACTTAGACATAGAGCAAGTTACTTAGCTTCTCTATTGTTGTTTCCTAACTTGTACATGAAGTAATATTAATGCTGCCTATCTTATTGTGTTATTTTGAGGATTAAATGAGGAAATAAAAATATTATTGTAAAAGCTCAAAGTTGTAAATGCTATTTTATTGCTTACTGAGTGTTGTTTTTATTATTTGTATTATTGTTACTGTTAGAAAATCTTTTAGCATATCACTCAGCTTTTATTTAAATGAGCTTTTTTCTTACTGCTTAAATAGGAATTACAGTTCTTTCCACTAAAGAACAGAAACATAACTTTAGCATATTTAACAATAAATTCTATTTTGTGCTGCTTCCTTATTTCACTAAAATAAAAATATGTTTTCTACAATTGAACAGAATTATGTTTGAAGAATCTGAATGATTTATCATCTCTGGACTTGATAACAATGGATGAAGGTGTTAATTTCAAACCAACTGGTAATTTTTCCATCATTACTAGTAAATTTAACAATTGTTTACTTAAAACTAAATACGAAATTTTGTTGTACTGAATTTAGATGATGGTAAAGTTAAATTGTGATTTCATTCTCAACAGGGAGTCATCATTAATATGATAAACTTATACAACAATCCTATTTATAAAATTATAGAGCTTCTTTTTAAAAATTACAATATATATATATATTTATTTATTTACCAATCTTTATTATTTTTATTTTTAATTGTTGTTCAAGTACAGTTGTCTCCATTTCCCCCAATACTCCTCCTCACCCTACCCATCCCCACCTCCCACTGTCAATTCTACCTGCCCTGTTTGGCTTTGTCCATGTGTCCTTTATACATGTTCTTTGATGACCCTTCCCCTTTTTACCCCTTTATCCCTTCCCCCACACCTCTGGTTACTGTCAATTTGTTCTTTATTTACATATCTCTGGTTCTATTTTGCTTGCTTGTTTGTTTTGTTGATTATGTTCCTGTTAAAGGTGAAATGATATGGTATTTGCCTTTTACCACCTGGCTTATTTCACTTAGCATAATGCTCTCCAGATCCATCCATGCTTTTGTGAAGGATAGGAGCTCCTTCTTTCTTTCTTCTGCATAGTATTCCATGATGTAAATATACCATAGTTTTTTGATCCACTCATTTACTGTTGGGCACTTAGGTTGCTTCCAGTACTTGGCTATTGTAAATAATGCTGCTATGAGCATTAGGGTATGTGGGTTCTTTTGAACTAGTGTTTCAGGATTCTTAGGGTATAATCCCAGCAGTGGAATTGCTGGGTCAAAAGGCATTTCCATTTTCAGTTTTCTGAGGAAATTCCATACTGTTTTCCATAGTGGCTGCATCAGTCTGCATTCCCACTAACAGTGCACCAGGGTTCCCTTTTCTCTACCACCTCGCCAACACTTATTGTTTGTTGATTTGTTTATGGTGGCCATTCTGACCAGTGTGAAGTGGTATCTCATTGTGGTTTTAATTTGCATCTCTCTGATGGCTGCCTCTAGGCTCTCTGTATGTCCTCCTTGGAGAAGTGTCTGTTCAGGTCCTTTGCCCATTTTTTAATTTGGTTGTTTGTCTTCCTGGAGTAGAGTGGTGTGAGTTCTTTATGTATTTTGGAGATCAAACCCTTGTCTGAGGTATCATTGGCAATATATTTTCCCATAAAGTAGGTTCTCTTTTCACTTTGCTGATGTTTTCTTTAGCCATGTAGAAGCTTTTTATTTTGATGAGATCCCATTTGTTTATTCTTTCCTTTATGTCCCTTGCTCTAGGGGACATACCAACTCGAAAACACTCAAATTCATGGAGATTGAATAGCATGCTATTAAACAATGAATGGGTTAAGAATGAGATCAAGGAAGCAATAAAAAAGTTCCTGGAAACAAATGAGAATGAATACACAACAGTCCAAAACTTATGGAACATAGTGAAGGCAGTCTTGAGAAGGAATTTCATAGCAATACAGACCTACCTAAAAAATATAGAAACATTTTAAATAAACAACCTAACCCTACATCTACAAGAACAGGAGGAACAATAATAAACAAAGCCCAGGGCAAGTAGAAGGAACTAACATCAGAGCAGAATTAAACAACATAGAAACTAAAAGAACAGCTCAATAATAAATCAAGGAACTGGTTTTCTGAAAAGATAAACAATATTGACAAGCCTTTAAGCAGACTTATCAAGATAAAAAAAGAGAGGACCCAAATAAAATCAGAAATGAAAGAGGAGAGATTACAGTAGATACCACAGAAATACAAAGGACTGTAAGAAATTACTACAAACAACTATATGCCAAGACATTTGAAAACCTGGGTGAAATGGACAAATTTCTAGAAAAGTATAATCTTCCAAAACTGAGTGAAGAAGAAGCAGAAAGCCTGAACAGACTAATAACAGTTGGTGACATCAAAGCAGAAATCAAAAAACTCCCAGCACACAAAAGCCCTCTACCAAATGGTTTCACAGGAGAATTTTATAAAACATTTAAGGAAAAGCTAACCCCCATCCTTCACGAACTATTCCAAAAAAATCCAAGAAGAGAGAAGACTCCCGAACTCTTTTTATGAAGCCAGCATCATGCTTCTCAAAACCAGATAAAGACACAATGAAGAAAACTAAAGGCCAATATCGCCAGTGAAAGCTGATGAACATAGACACTAAAATTCTCAACAAAATATGAGCAAACCAGACCCAGCAATACATTAAAAAGATCATACACCATAATCAAGTGGGATTCATCCCAGGTATGCAAGGATGGTACATATTCACAAATCAATAAATATAATATATCACATAAACAAAAGGAAAGAGAAAATCACATGATCATATCAATAGATGCAGAAAAAGCACTTGATAAGGTACAGCACCCATTTATGATAAAAACACTCAGCACAGTGGGAGTAGAGGGAGCATACCTCAACATAGTAAAAGCCATATACGAGAGACCTACAGCCAACATCATACTCAATGGGCAAAAACTAGAGCTTCCTTTTGACAGGCATAGTATTTGTCTTCATGGATTCTGGTGACTTTCAGCAGATGAGTGAAATTCTCAAATCTTTGGGTTGTTTCAGACCTGTAATAACTTGTAGGTATCCTTTCACCAGTTCTAAATTATTCAAACATTGATTATCTGGATAGTTACTTATGCTCCCTTTTTTATTCTACTTAGAAGAGAGAAATAATGTTTTATAGTTTTTAGCACTCATGATTAGAAGTTTTTTGGAGTATAATATTGACTTCATTATTCTAGCAATTTAACATAAAATGCACAAATATAGCTGAACATAGCTAAATTCTCAGAGGAATACGTTCTGTATAGATGTCTTTTTACCCAGTCCTCCTCTGAGCCTAGGTTGGCCATGTATTTTTGCCTTGAAAGTATATATTATGCAATGCTTATTCTTTGGACATTTTGTCCTTTGTGTTTATATTCAGCAGTCTCTTGTTACACCCTACATCATCCAACTACTTTAAAAAGACCCACAACATGTTATACCTATGTATGTGTAGTTTTATGAGGAATTTAACATGCTTTTTTAACCATGATGGTATTTTTATTATGATTATTATTTAGGTTAGTGTTCTTTTTGCAAGGTTGTATGAATTTTTTAGTTGTTTGCTTCAATAATTTTTTATAACCCCTGATATTTAGTGTGTAGTTTTACAGAATTCAAGAATTTATAGGAATACACATACCATATATTTACAGGAAATAAATATGTATGTAAAATACAAGAACAGTATATATTTATTTTAGGCTAAGAACTTTTATTGGGTTTGAGTTGTAGTATTCTTTTTTTAAAATATATTTTATTGATTATGCCATTACAGTTGTTCTATTTCCCCCTTCATTCCCCTCCACCCTGCACACCCCCTCCCTCATCATTCCTATCCAGCAAAGCTTTCATTTAGAATGGAAGGACAGATAAAGAGCTTCTCAGATAAGATCAAATTCAAGGAGTTCATCATCACCAAGCCCTTATTATATGAAATGTTAAAGGGACTTACCTAAGAAAAAGAAGATAAAAAAGATGAACAGTAAAAGGACAGCAAACTCAGTTATTAACAACCACACCTAAAACAAAAGGACAGCTAGAGGGTAGCTAGATTGGGAGCAGAACCATAGAAATGAGTTGTAGTATTCTTATCAATTAGTTTGTTATATTTTCTAATTTCCAGTATGATTTATTTTTTATCTATGGATTTTTTGCAACTGTAATTCTTAATTTCTGTATGTATGGTGATTTTTAAAGTTACCTTTTCTACCTTTTTGTTTTTGTTATTGTTCTTAATATTTGATATAGTTGCTTTGTGATCAGATAACATTTTCTGTAGGATTACAGTCTTTTGAGATTTGTTGAGATTTGGTTTATGGTCCACTTTGTGGTCAGTTTTTGTAAAATTTTGTATGTGTTTATCCCTTTGGTTTTAAGCCCTCTTCTAGATAAATATCTTAGTAGTCGTTTGATGCTTTATAAAAGATAATTTCTGCATTTCATTTAGCTATTTTAGCTGCCTTAAGCAGGAGGGCTGACTCATAATTACTTAGCCTGCCATTAATGTAGATGGAAGTCCTTACATAGTATTTCTAATTAATTCTTTTTGTGATTTCTTATCCCTATATATTGCTAATATTTTCTTTTATCTCTTTCATATTTACTTTTTGTATTTAAATTCTTAGCCTCTGTGTTTTAATTCTGCTTCACATAATTTTTGCTTTTAAATTTGTCATATGTACAAAAAACATAGATAAAATTTTTGTATGTTTATGTTCTTGTTGAGTTTTTTAGTTATTCTGCCTGGTAATGTGTACAAGAGAAGGGCTTAAAATCCAGGTCTTATTAATTTGTGTGAATTTAAGAAGGGTTAATGGTCTGAAAATGTCATGTAACTGTAAGAGGCTTGAAAAGTTAATAAACTGGGTTGCAGATGGAACCTCTGTAGGAGGGAGGGAGAAAAGAAAGGAAAAAAAGAGGAATTTGCAGTCCTAAAAGCATTTGGCAAAGCTGATGGGGAATCTTCAAGTTGAAGTTGCTCATCAGAGGAGTCCTTTATCTTACAGACCTAGCCTAATATTCCTGCCACTCTCAGTCCTTGGTTTGGTGTGTCTTTGAGAAGTGTGATCTTGGTATGAATGTGGTGATACATTCAGAACATAGCAGCTGGGGCCATCGGTCAGAGACACTTCTTGTAATAGGAGATGTGAGAGGTGCATTGTCATAGCCTCTACCTTTACCCCAACCCCAACTAGATAATTTTTACTTTGAAGTATCCTGAATTTGCTACTATAAGTATATTCATCATTCAATAGCTATACTGATAATAAGTTGCCTCATTATTTCTTCTCTTCATTTGCATATCTTTAAAAACTCTTTTCATTCTTTACCAAGATCTTTCATTTTTTCTAGCAGGGAGATAGCCTATATTAATTTATAAACACTTAGGATAAGAAGAACATCTTCAAATATACCCTAAAGTTTAATGTATTAGTTCCCTTGATAACCACATTCTTGATGTCTCACATACTGCTCTCAGAAGCTCCATTTTATGAACCACTGAATTACTCACATTTTGGCTGAATGTATTCACCAGTCTCCTAATTGAAAAAGTGGCTTTTAAGCTAGCCTTGCTAGTTCTTTATTTCTGATTCTTAGTTCTGTCTTCTGTACCATAGAATTATCTAAGTCTGATGGAATATCAAATTCTTCCCTTCAGCAAAACTTGTAGTACATACATAAATGTTAGCCTTTCCTTGAGAAGCAGTATGTCATTTTCTTCTTCCCACCATTTTCTTCTTACAAGACCTGAAATTCTTTCTAATGTTTTTGACAACTTGTAATTGAAACCTGTAACCTTTTAAATGAATTCCATTTACTTATCCCCACTTTACCCACACCCCTACCCAACCCAATGTTCTGTTTCTAAAACAATTTATATTAAAACTCCAATTTACTTAAAATATTGCTCAAGAATTTTAAGTGATTCTCTTATTTTACAAATCAAATCCAAAATGTAAACTCCTTTAATAGCATTTCAAGGCTCTTTCAGGGCCTCTGTAGTCTATCATTCATCATGTTTTGATAACAGAAGTAGGCAACACTGAATGTTAGACACTGTGCTAAATACTTTACATGTGTTATTGCATTTAATCTTTATAATAAACATATGAGATATGCGTTTCTGTTATTCTCACCTTATATTAAGAAGCTGGTAAAGTAACCTAGGTATGATGAAACTTATGTTTATCAAGCCATATCTCTCATAATGATAGTCTTTTTAACTTTACTCTTTTGATAAACAAGTCTTGATTTTTCCTGAGGTCATAATGGTTTTATTTTCTTTCTGCCAAGACATATTAGTTACTTTTAAATTCTGCTCAAGACCCATTATTTCTATTAGACCATCCCACACTGACCATTCTCTTAGGTTTAATTTCCTCTGTATTTAAGTTGGTATATGTAAATATTATCATTAACTGGACTTTGTTGGCTAGTCCAGTTATTTTGCATCTAGTTATCTCCCTAGCCAACCTATAAGTTCAGAGACTCTGTCTTCTAGACTTTCTGGTCTGTCTTTTGTCCCTGATGTCATTATGGGCACAGAATAGATGTTAAAGAAAAGTTTGTTAAACCCAATTAAAAAATGGGCAAGACTTGAACACATACTTCTCCAAGGAGGACATACAGAAGGCCCAGAGACATATGAAAAGATGCTCAGCATCACTAGCCATCAGAGAGATGCAGATTAAAACCACAATGAAATACCACTTCCCACTGGTGAGAACAGCCGTCATAAACAAATCAGTAAACAATAAGTGTTAGAGAGGATGTGGAGAAAAGGGAACCCTAGTGCACTGTTGGTGGGAATGCAGACTGATGCAGCCACTATGGAAAACAGTATGGAATTTCCTCAGAAAACTAAAAATGGAACTGCCTTTTGACCCAGCAATTCCACTGCTGGGATTATACCCTAAGAATTCTGAAACACCGATCCAAAAGAACTGATGTACTCCAATGTTCATAGCAGCACAATTTACAATAGTCAAGTGCTGGAAGCAACCTAAGTGCCCATCAGTAAATGAATAAATAAAAAAAAACTGTGGTACATTTACAAAATGGAATACTATGCAGAAGAAAGAAAGGAGTTCCTACTTTGTGACAGCATGGATGGAACTGGAGACCACCATGCTAAGTGAAATTAGCCAGGTGGTGGGGGACAAATACCATATCATCTCACCTTTAACAGGAACCTAATCAACAAAACGAACAAGCAAGCAAAAAATAATCAGAGACATTGAAATTAAGAACAATTTGACAGTAACCAGAGGGGAGGTGGAAGAGGATAATGGGGAGGGAAGGGGGGAAGGATTTTCAGGAACAACTATAAAGGACACATGAACAAAACCAAGGGGAGGTGGAAGCAAGGGAGAGAGGTGGGGATGGCTGGGGTGGGGAGCAGTGGAGAGGTGTAAATGCAGACAACTGTACTTGAATAACAATAAAATAAATTTTTAAAGAAACAAAAAGTTTGTTAAACTCATAAAAAAAGCCAGTTGTTTCAGCAGATGGGATAAATGTTTATTTTTCATCTTTCCCCACAGAGACAGGAAGGTTGATGGCGTGGTATTATATTACATTTGAAACAGTGAAGAAATTTTGTACAATCAGTGGAAAAGAAACTTTATTGGATTTGGTAAATTAATTTTCACTAAAAAATAATTACATAATGATATAGTATAGAATAATATTGGGGAAACAACTAATTTGTATATCTCATGTAATTTAAGAATGAATGAGAGGAAAGAAAGCATTTCTAATAGTGCTTATGTCTTCCTCCTTACATACATTTGATCATGCAATATGCAATAGTTTTACTCCTTAGAATATATTTGCAGTTGTATCTCTGTATGAGGACTAAGAAAATTTATATACATAAGCAAAGTAGGGCTGGCAACTACCTTTCAACTTGCAAGAAAATGCCAATTACATTGGTAGTGGCTACCAAGTATAATATGTTGAGAAATGATGTGGCATAATACATGAGAAAAGTGCCATGAGTGAGGGACATATGTGCCACATACTTGCAATTCTTCCCTAAGCCTTTTGCAACAGAATAATAATAATAGAAATAGAATGGCATTGGTGACAGACCAGATGAAAAGAACTGATTGTAAAGAAAATGGAAGTAAAAACAGGTTACATTAAGATATGAACGATGGTGGTAACTTTGTAGCTACAGCACTGAATAGAACCATAGTCATGTTGTTGGTACCTGCCAACTGTATTGGTGCTTTTTCCCTTTACTGGGGACATGACCATGAGACAAGGTATTTATATTTATTCTTAAATTTAAACCATTCATTTTTATTTAAAATATCTAAGTAGACTATTTTGGTATGATTTTATACCAAAAACTGCACAAAATTGGTGAAAAGTAGGCTTTTTTTACCTATTAAATTATTTTTAACTAAGAAGAAACCAAGAGTAGAAAAATCCCCAATGTTAACATTAGTTCATTTGATTTTGAGTTCAGTGTACGTGTAAGAGAATTAGAATAGGTATTAGCTTCATTTTACAGATAAGAGAAACTAGAGCAGAGAGTGCTTTGCTCAAACTTATCTGGCAGAACTGTAATATCTAAAGCATTCTTTTTCTTACAAAGTTAGCCTCAATAGAGATAATGATTTGCAAACTATAGAAAAGTGAATAATAATTAATAGTAGTAATAGTAGTGATATCAGGAGCTACACTTACTGAGGGCTTACTATGTAGTAGGTACTAGGCTGAATATTTAAAATTTTATCTAGTTAATCTTCACAGTCTTGATTACAGTGTCTAGCACAATGTCTGGTATATAACAAGTGTTTATAAACATTTCTTAGTAAATGAATGAATTAATGAATCCTTAAAGAAGCAAAATGTATAAAGCAAATTTTTGACTAAATGCCAAGGATAAAACTGGGTTGTCCTAAGGAAACATGAAAAATAAATAAATGCAGAGAAAGAGAATGAGAGGAAAGAAGGAATGGACATAATTAAATGGACAAATGCTAAAATTTTATAGGTCACAATGATAGCCAGCTGCAAGGAATTTCTAGATGTACAATTAAGGATAAATGAAAAGAAAACTCTGAATAATTTGAACAAAAATCCAAGTCAAATAACTATCAGGTATAGAAATTAAATATATTTTAAATAATTTAAAAAGGTTTTATTTAGTTAAAGTAACTAATAATAATAAAAGTTTTACCTTGTGGTTTTATTTACAGATTTCCTATGGAAGGAAGAATTAAAACAAGAGAAATGAAAGTAAATTGGTAAAGATGATTCAGTGTGTAATGTCTTAAAATACTGGCTACCTGTTCATGATTCATATTTATAAAGGTTTTTAAATGGTTTTAAAACTAATTTAAAATTTTTTCTTCATATAAAAAAATAACATATATAAAAATGAGTCCAATGTAGATGTAAAATTAATTTCTAAAAGCTCAGACTTTAATTCAGATAATTTGTGAATTCTTTTAAACCAAAAGACAATAAGAGAGTGTTCTGTTGAGTCAATGTAAATGGTAGAAAGAAGATATGTTTATCATCAGGAGCTTTCAAGTTAGCTTGAATGGGAACCATGCATATAAAAATAATGGACAGTCTGAAAACACATGTAATAAATATCTGTCAAATGATAGTGGCATTCTGGGAGACAAAAATAGTAAAAGCAAAAGCATGGGTAATGGAATGCATACATGACAGTGGGATAAATATTGGGCCACTAATGGGAAGTTTATATAAAGGTGCAGTAATTAGAATAGTAAACAGGTTATATTGTAACTTGTAGTGACTTTTACCAGGTTTGCAATCACAAATGCAATCAATGATAAGTTGTGCCAAGTGCTCAGTGTTCTCAGTATTTAGATCTTAGTGTTAAACCTTTTGATTTAGATAATGCAATTTCAGGTAAAATGATTTTTTTTGTTCTCAATTAAACCAATTAGCAAAAGAATTTTTTCCCTTCCTAGCTAGAGGAGGTCACTTCATCTCTGGGATACTTCCTGACATCTCACTGACTTTTATCTCCCAAGTACCTGATGTCTCAGAAACAAACTTCTTATTGTTGTGTATAACTCATCAGGCCAGTCTATAGGTTGGACAACAGAAGTTAATGTTCTGCTTCTTAGCTATATTTCTCTAGAAATTCCAACTCCTTAAAGACCATTATAGTCTAATCATCTCATTTTACAAGTGAATTAAGTGATGCCCAGAGGAGTTGTGACTTGCTCAACATTATGCTGCTGTACTGGGGACTGAGCTAGAACTAGAACCTAGATCTCTTGGATTCAATGTGTGTTTGTTTGTTTGTTTGTTTTACTGATATACTCTGTTGCATCAATTGTTGAGTCAAATCAAAGTGTTTCTCCACATGCATCTTTTTGAGAACCCCCTCCCCATTTGCAATTTTAATACTTTTACTTATCTTGCCTTAACTGGGTCATACATTCTTTTGGATTTTATACATATCATAATTTTGCTTTCCATTATTATTTCCCACCTTTATGCATTTATTTGGCTGGGAGAGAAAATGTGTGTGGGGTCTTTGTTAATCCAGAATGTGGTCTTTTGGTGGGTGATGATAGCTGATATTTACCACTTTTATGTCTCCCTCATATTCCTGTTACTTTGCTGAATTTCAGATGTTAATCTTTTTAACTTAAAAATTTTTTTAAATATATTTTATTGATTATGTCATTACAGTTGTCCCATTTCCCCCTTCATTCCCCTCCACCCTACACACTCCTCCCCCACCATTTTCCCCCTCTAGTTTATGTCCATGTGTCACAAGTTCTTTAGATTCTATATTTTGCATACTATTCTTGCCCTCCCCCTGTCTATTTTCTACCTACCGTCTATGCTACTTATTCTCTGTACCTTTTCCCCTCTTCTTCTCCTCCCACTCCCCTGTTGCTAACCTTCCATGTGATCTCCATTTCTATGGTTCCACTCCTGATCTAGCTGTCTGCTTAGTTTGCTTTTGTTTTAGGTGTGGTTGTTAATAACTGTGAGTTTGCTGTCCTTTCACTGTTCATCTTTTTTATCTTCTTTTTCTTAGATAAGTCCCTTTAACATTTCATATAATAAGGGCTTGGTGATGATGAACTCCTTGAATTTGACCTTATCTGAGAAGCTCTTTATCTGCCCTTCCATTCTAAATGAAAGCTTTGCTGGATAGAGCAATCTTGAACTTAAAATTTTTATCCTTCAAGTCCCTGCCCTTTACTTTAAGGCTATTTTCTTTTCATAATTTTAATTGCCAGGTTTTTTGCCTTCGGCACCAGCTGTTTTCATTAGCTCATAGGATATATTTCCAAATCATTGACTTCTTTTCTTAGTAATTTGTTTCTTGTTTTGTATTATATAACTAAGGCATGGATTTATTTGTAAAGAGTCAAAAGAAAAATTTATTGAGCAAAAACTAAGGTGACTCTTGATCCTCTGTATTTTCCCCCCAGAAGTAATAATATCAGTAGTTTGATGTAAAAATTTTCTGTTTATTTTCTTTCTGTTTATTTTAGTACATACAGGTGTGCTAATAAACATATGTAATGTCTACTATGTAAGCAAGTTTGTACTATAATTATTGCTCTGAGGATACATTATAATGATTTTTCTATATTATTATGTATGCATATCAACCTCATTTAATTCTAATAGCAATATATTTTAATAGTAATGCATTCTATAGTATGAATATATTGTAGTTTGTATTGATGGAGGGTTAGATGGTTTATAATTTTTTGCTAGTATAAATGGTGCTAAAATGAACTTTCCTGTATTTACACCATATTTTTCAAGGATTTCTGGGTGAAAGGGTAAAAACATTAAAAGATTTTATATATAAGGCCAAATTGCCTTTGAAAAAGTTTCTCTAACAGTTTCTATGCACAATGCAAAAAGAGTGACTATTTTCATATGTCCTCTCAATACCTGGGAGGTATTTTTGAACTTTTGCTAATCTAGAAAGTACAGTGTTATATTTTAAAATTAGAGGGGAATATACATAATGGGTTTATACAGAATGGAATATAACTTTTATCCAGTTTTAACTTATACTTGTTACTCATAGGCACTTAATAAATATTTGTTGATTATACAGATTGTATGGTTTTTTTTATAATACTTACAATGAAACCCAAGGACAGAACTGTATTGGAAGGGAATATGACAAAAATTTTAGATGTGCTGAGATTTTTAAAATAGTCTAGCAGGCTTTTTCTGGAGCACACCCACTCCTTTACTGGATGTGAACTTTCTCCTAAACTCTAAGGGTCCCCATGAGACTTGCAACCAGGGGTGCAGCTGGCAGCAGCAGCTTGTTCTGGACTAATGCCCTGAATGTGTCCTCAAGGCTCCCTTTTCTTGACATTTCAGTGAGCTAACTGAAGCCCTGCCCTAGCTCGCTTCTTTCCTATAACGTTTCCAGAGAGCAAAAGCGGCCCTGCCTAGGCTCTCTCCTGTTGCTTATCCTATCCTTAGCCTTTCCTTTGTTTCACTATTCCCTGTTTTAATAAACATACTCTCAAAATTAAAAAAAAGTCTAAGTGAGAGTGCCCTTTAAGCACTGGAAATGTATCAATCTAGAGAATATAATGAAAGCCTTGAGAAGAAATAAGATTTATGAGAGAAAGAAAGGTGAAAAAGAAGAATAGAGAAATGAGAACTGGACTTCTGGAGATTGGGAAAAGGAAGTCAAAAATGACTTGCAACAATAATGATATAAGATACAAAATCATGTAGTTAGTGTCAAAGAAATTGAGGCAGAGAGGAATTTTAAGAAGAGAAACTTCAATCAGTGATGTCAAATAATGTAAGATAATTTTTCAAAGAAAATAATGAAATTCTCTTTTCTGCCAGTCTTATTCAGGCTCAGTTAGGATGTATTCCCATACAAGACTTTGCTTTGACACAAGATACCTCGAAGATTTTCAGAAGTGGCTCACGGATTACAAAATGTATGTTAGAGGATTAATGTATTTTGGTATTTTTTAGTAAACCTAGTATACTAGATTTAATATTGGAAACTTTTTCTTTAGGGCTGTCAGAGTTTGTGGCTCTTCAAGAAAAGAAGTTTGCTGTACTATTGAACAGTTTGATTTTAACTAAATGTTTTAGATGTAAACTTTGGGAAAATTCTCTGCATGTGTCCAAACAGCTGGAAAAAATTGGTAGGTACTGAATATAGGCAGGCAGTTTGTCAATGTCTGCAGTTTATTTTGTATTTTGCTGTTAGGAAACATAATTCTATGATGATTATAGACCTATAAGGAAGCACCATCTTAGCAGGACTAAATGAGGTACTGTACTTACTGATTTTTATTTGCCTTGTTTTAAATAATACCATTTGAAATCAATTGGGAAACTTACTAAGAATTAATGCTCTTATTTTAAATTTGTTTTTGAACCAAGAGTGAAATTTTGTTTTAGTACCTAGGTAACTGTGTGTTGCTCTTTCTTCCACTTTTATAACTATTTTGTTTTGATCTCAATGACAAGGTACAGAGCTAATAGTCCTAGTCATTAATACAGAAAATTCTGCCACTTATTTATATCTTAACTTTGTTTTTTTAGTAACAGGATGATATTAGTATTGATGTTCACAGACATTCTGCAGGGAAAAGAATTATGCCTGTTTCGTGTCTGTTGGGGTCTAGTTCAGGTTATGAACTGAAAAACTCTAGAGTGTGCCATTTACAAAGACTGGGAAATGACTAAAGCACTGTGGAGTTTTCCAGTTTGGTTTATTATTCCGTGGTTATTCCTTAGTTTCTAAGGAATAATAAGCCTTTGTTCTAAGGCTTACAACAAAGATCCACTTTTTATTTTCTTGAAGTTTGAAAGCAGTTTGTGGAAGAAGGCGGACCAGTCCTGGGAGCTGGAGTGAAGGTGGGGTCTAGCTGGTGAAAGTAAGATCAGCTTGGAGGAGAGATTCCTGATGTAAAGGGTCTTCTTCCTACAGAAGTCCTGGCGAACCACATGTGACATGCATCCCACAAAGACAAGAGTTCTGAATTGTGAAGGAGCTTTCATACAACATTTAGGAAATAGCAATTTACAGAAATATTTGAAATTAGATTAAATGGCTACTAATAAAAGTTTCATTTTACTTGAAAAAGCCAATCTTTCTGATTGACTTTTGAGTATTGACAGTCTGAGTATCTGTACCTTCCAAATTGTTGAATGCTAACAGTTTCCCACACTTAATCATAGAAGAGTGAGAGAATCCAAACAAATAAGTAAATGTAAGTTCTAATAGAGCATCAGGAAAGAAATAAAGAATATACACTGATTTTCAACCATGATTATAAACTAAAAAAATTCAGGAGAAGTTTTGAGAGAAAATAGAAATGAACATTAAGGAATTATGAATACTAGGAATTGTATTTTAAGAATTAGTAAGACAAATTTCCAAGAAAGAATAAGTATGTGAGTTAGGAAGTAGGAGTGCCATACCATCACCAGTAATATATGTGCCTTAGAGTGGTAATATTTTGGAACTTTATATAAACTTTTGACAATATCTTCTCTTTGAGGATTTTGTTAAAATTCATGCATGAGCATAAGAATTTTAAATTTTAGTTTTTTTAATATAAAAAATTCAGAAGATAGATGTGAATCTGAGGTATTTAAGTAACAAAATTGAAGTAGTGTGGCTGGACAATAATATTCAGCAAGAGGAGAATGGTAGGAAATTAGATGGGAGAGGTAGGCTGTGGTCAGATTGTGTAGGTAGGTAAGGGAGTTTGGCCATAGTAGGGAAATTGTCCTTTTACTCTAAATTCATTGAAAATTTTAGGCAGAAGAGAAAAATTTTCTAATTTAGGTACAGACAGAAAGAGAACTCTAAGAAGTGCTCAGAATGCCATATCTTCATAAAGCAATATTCTCATTCCTGAAACATGTTGCCTTTTTTGAACATGAATATAATAATAGATGTCTCTTGGTACTTGTTCTATGGATTACATATGATAAAAGTAAGGACTAAGTTGTCATGGAAACCAAAGAGGTCCTCTTTCTTTTGTAAAGCAAGCAAATACAAACAACTGCGTAATGGCACAGCCCAACTAACCTAACTGAAAACATTTTAAAAACTTAAAATAATTAGTTATTAGCCTGGATCTGTAATATTTTTTTTACTAGTACAGTTAAATTCTTAAGTGTAGCTTTAGTTTAAAATGGGTTGTTTAAAAACTGCTATTTGATTAATTTTCCACAGGTATAACATTGTCAAATGCAATGGTTAATGCAGGTTTGACTTCCTTTAAAAAAATAGAAGAAACAGATGCAAGGGAACTTGAACTGGTATTTAATGTTCTCTTATTCCTAATATTTCATGTATTTTATGTGAATTCTAAAGCTTAACTTTTAAAACTTTATTTCAGTGAAAAATTATTTTCCTTCTCATAGTCATATTAACCTAAGGTTTTAAGTAATAATCATTATTAAAAATATTGACTATAAAATTATTTTATTAAAAGAACTTTTAGTGTTGTGGTAAGAGTATAATGATATAAATGTTTTCAGATTTTAAATAGACATCCCCCCTTTGGAACTCAGATAAAAGAAACAGTGATGTATCTTCCAAAATATGAACTCAAAATAGAACAGGTAAATATTTTGTTTTTAAATACTTTGATTGTCTTTTCAGGAATAATGCTACCCATAGCTGACTTGAAGTTGAATATGAGCAGTAAAGTTATTTTTAACACTCTTCATTCCTATTCTTTTTTAAAGATTGCAAGATATAGTGATACTGTGGCGGAAATATTAGTGACCATTATATTAAGAAACTTTGAACAGCTACAAACTAAAAGAACAGCACCAGACTCGCACTATGTTACCTTAATCATAGGTGATGCAGATAATCAACTGGTTTTTAAGCACAAAATTATGTAAGTGTAAAAATTTCTATTTGATTTTATTTCTAAGCATATAGAATAA
The DNA here is from genome assembly GCF_021234435.1 of Artibeus jamaicensis. Lineage (NCBI taxonomy): Eukaryota > Metazoa > Chordata > Mammalia > Chiroptera > Phyllostomidae > Artibeus > Artibeus jamaicensis. The sequence goes on along the minus strand of NW_026522025.1, from coordinate 36,088,673 downwards.
AAGAAAATTTCCACTGAGGAAAAAAAGTAATACAATCACAGTGATCAATTCAATTACATTATCACATTACATTACATTTCATTATCATATTACAATTCAATTCATTATCACATTACATTATCATATTACATTACATATCATTATCATATTACATTATCACACTGTAATGAGGTAATTTCTGTTCGTCTATTAAAGAAGATATTACCATTGGGTCTGTTGTTTTAAATTATTATATTTAGTAATCTAATGAACAAAGTATGAAATCTATTACCATGGTTTGAATCAAGTGAATAAATGACCTTTAGAAGTATATAGTCCACTGTTGCTGAACTTCCTTGTTGCTTCTTTCATGTCATTCCTGACCATACCACTCACCACAAAATATATCTTCTATTTCCGAATTTAAATTGAACAAACTACTATAGCTCCATTGTAGGAGCCAGCCAACCAGATCAAATATATAAAGGGGGTACTTTCCTTACACCTAATTCTCTAGCATGCCATTATATAATTTTTACCTGAGGGTTTTTTTCTAATGCTATTATTTTCCCCAAGGTGTCAAAAGACTCTAAGGATATCAGTTATAGCTGTAGCTGATATTTTTGTACACTTAATAGGTTCCAGGTATTTAATTGTTTAATTTTTGTAGAAGACAAGTGCTATTATTATTTACATTTTATAGAGAAAGAAATAGAGACCAAGAGAGTTTAAACAGTTTGTGCAAGGTCACATAGGTAGTTTAAAGTCTAGATTTGAACCCAGGCATTCTGACTCCAGAGCCTATGCTCCCCCAATCATATTACTGTATATAGTTGTAAATTCAGAAATGGCAGTGACTCTGAAATGGGAGTCTCCTAATTGTTGCCAGTGTACTGGAAGATACATCCCTTAAAATGTCCCATGCAAGGTTCCTAAAGGGACTTCAGTGACTGATAGGATATCCTTTTCACTGGTAACTACTCTCCTGCAACCATGCATGGCTCACTTACAGAGAATATGTCATTGTACAAATCTTTATTCTCTGTGACAATGAAATCTAATGACAGCCTTAATTATATGAGACTAAAATAAGTTCAATCACAAAACTGTTTTTTGTTTGTGATGTTATTAGATACAAATTATTTTATGTGAACTTTAAAGATAAAGATATTGATGACGTTCTCACAAAGTCATATAATTTATATATAGCTATTTTAAAGTGATAATGATTTAGAGGGAAGTTCATGGGTTATTGATAGCAGCTATATATTCAAGCAGGCCTGATTCCAAATGCAACTTGGAAACATCTGTACTTAAGAAAATTATGGTCATGGTAGTTCTATTGACACTCCATTTCCTCTTCTAAGAATCTGGGAAAGTAACTTTCAGGACTTCAGTTTACTACCAGGCTGGATGTATCTTAGGCTCAATCAGGTCTTGAAAATTAATATGTGATTTCATTTAGTGTTTAGATCATTAATTAAATTATTCTTTTTCAGAGATTCTGTTTTGCTAAAAGCTGGAAGTTGGGCTAAAAAGATTGATGTTAAGAGAGCTCTTAAATCTGAAGAACTTAGCATAAATCTAATTAGTTCTGAATATGGTAAGTTCATTGAAGTAATGAAGATATGAATGTTAAGAATATGATATCACTTAAAAATTATTTTATGCTGAAACAAAACAATAATATATGTAAATGATATATAAAAATAATTGATTTAAATAATATATATCTTTTTAAAGGGAATTTTATGTAAATTTATATATGTAAAAGATAGTATAGACCAGAATAACACAATTAAAATTTTATATATACTGGTACTTATTTTCTTTTCCAAGATAAATATCAATTATTGTGGGAACATTGATTTTTATTTTTTATACTGATACATAATCTTTTATTTTTAAACTTCTTCCTTTGAGTTTTTACTTCCTAGGCTTATCAGCCCTTTTAGTTTAAAAGCTATAAAAATATAAGAGATATAAAAACAAATAAATGGTCTCATGTTTGAATTTCTAGGATTTAAATAAGCACTTATATACTTTTTTCCTTTTTCAAGTTGGACTTGATATTCAGAAGAAATTCACAGTCTTTTACTTAGGACCCAAGAGGTTTAGAAATGAAATAATTATGCAAAAAAAATCAGAAACAGAGATTTCTCATTCTAAACATTCCGATAGATCTACTGTAGCAGAACCCAATAAAGGTAAATAGCTATTATACTTATATTTTGCATTAAAGCAAAGATATGGCTACAGAAGAGTGTTTGTGTTGATTAGTGATTGCTGGAGACCAGGGATAGGAAAAAATAAGGGGCCCCTATTAATAAGTTATGTGATGTCTTTTTTGTGGTGATGACAGTGTTCTGGAATTAAAGTGTGGTTGTTGCACAGCCTTGGGAATATACTAAACACACTGAATTATATACTTTAAAGGGATGGATTTTATGGTATGGATTGTATTTTAACTTATAAATTAATTATATTATTATATACCTACCTAAAATATATAAATCATAATTTTAAAATTACCTTTTAAAATTGCATTGAAATCTCAAATATCTAGTAATATAGCAGTAAAAGATATTCAAGACCACTACATGGAAACTAAAAATGATTATAGCAGGGAAACTAAGGAAAATATAAATTGAGAGATATGCCATTGTGTCTTCTTTAATAAGAAGATAAAAATATGAACAATAAAATGTTAATAAATACATGTCTATCAACAATTCTTTTTTTTAATAATTTTATTTAGTTATTTTTCAAGTACAGTTTTTTGTCTATTTCTCCCATCCCAGCCCCACCCCTGCCCTGTGCTCCCCACCTCCCTCCCATTTCCACCCCCCTTAGTTCTCTTCCCTGTGTCCTTCATATTTGTTCTTCCAAATCCCTCCCCTTTTTCCCCCTTAAATTCCCTTCCCTCTCCCCTCTGGTCACTATCCCCTTGTTCTCTATTTCAGTGTCTTTGTTTTTATTCTGCTTGCTTGTTTGTTTTGTTGTTTAGCTTCCTGTTAAAGGTGAGATCATATGGTATTTGTCTTTTAAAACCTGGCCTATTTCACTCAGCATAATGCTTTCCAGTTCCATCCATGTTGTTGCAAAAGGTAGTAGCTCCTTCTTTCTCTCTCTGCATAGAATTCCATTGTGTATATGTACCACAATTTTTGGATCCATTCATTTACTGATGGGCACCTAGGTTGCTTCCAACTCTTGGCTATTGTAAATTGTGCTGCTAAACAATTGATTCTAAAAACAAAACAAAACAAAATAAGCCAGCAGAACAGAAACAGTATCATAGACATAGAGAATGTTTTGATGGTTGTCAGATAAGAGGGGGTTTGGGAGATGGGTGAAAAAGGTGAAGTGATTGAGAAGTACAAATTGATAGTTACAGAACAGTCATGGAATATAAAGTACAGTGTAGGAAATAGGGTGGACAAAGAATATTATATGCATGACCCATGGACATGAACAACAGTATGGGATTGCCTGAGGCTGTAGGTGGGGCTGGGTGGAGGAGGACAAAGGAGAAAAAATAGGACAAATGTTAATACCATAAACAATAAAGTATAATATAAAAAATTAAAAAAATCTTATGATGTTGAAAAAAATTTCACTATTATAAAGATGTCAGTTCTCCCCAAATTAATCTTTAGCTTTAACCCAATGCCAGCAGGGTCTTTTTTTTTTTTTTGAGACAACACACTGATTATAAAATTTATGCAAAAATTCAAAAGAACAAGAATAGTCAAGATAGACTTAAAGAAGAAAATATAACTGGGCAACTTACTTAACTAGATAGCAGGACTTGTTATTAAATAATAGATATTGAGAGAGTGTGATATAGGCATAGAATAGATATATTAACCAGTAGAAGAGATTAAAGTCCAGAAATGGACCTACAGATATACAGTTACTGGTTTATGACAAATCAATAGCATGACAAAGGTCACAGTATTATGCAGTAAAGAAAGGAGGGTCTTTAAAAAAATGGTGCTAGATCAATTGGAAGCCCATAATGAAAACTGTGTCTTGACCCTGACCTCAGACTCTACACAAAAGTTATTTACAAATATATGGCTGATTTAAACGTGAAAGGAAAACAGTACAACCTTTAGAAATAAAAATAGATCTTCAAGACCTTGGAATATGTTGATTTCTTAAACAGAACACAAAAAGTGCTAATTATAAAACCATTTGATGAATTTGACCACGTTAAAAGAAAGAACTTCTGTTCATCGAAAGACACCATTAAGAGAGAGAAAGGCAATCACAGAATGTGAGAAAAAATTGCACTACATATACCCGGCTGTTACGAGTTGAATTGTGTCCTTCCAAAATCTGTACAGTAAAGTCCTAACCTCCAGTACCTCAGAATTTGACCTTATTTGAACTTAGAGTCTGTAAAGAGATAATTAAGTTAAAATGAAGAATTAGGTGGGCCTTAATTCAATATGATATTAAGATACAAATACAGAGAGAAGACCATGTGAAGACACAGGGGAGACAGCTATCTGTAAGTCAAGGAAAGAGACCTCAGGAGAAACCAACCCTGTTAACACCTGGATCTCGGAATTGTAACCCCAAGACTTGGGAGAAATTTCTGTTATTTGAGCCACTTTATCTGTGGTACTTTGTTATGGCAGCCTTAGCAAACTAACACACTGGCAAAGAACTATTATATATAACATATAAGGAACTCCTATGTATGTTTGAAAAAGAGAAGTTATTAGGAAAATGGGCACCAAGATTAAATAGATCCTTCAAAATGGAGGCTATCCAAACAGTCAAGAACATATGAATGGTTATTTACTAAAAATTAATATATAAGAAGGAGGTTTGATTTGGGGTGTGGGCACACAATGCAATATACAGATGACATAGAATTGTATGTGTGAAACCTATATACTTTTATTAACCAATGTCATCCCGATAAGTTTAATTAAAAAGAAGAACATTAATGAGATATCATTTTATAAACACTGAAATAACTTAAATGGAAAAGAAAATTCGAGACCTGACTGGTGTAGCTGAGTGGGTTGAGCATTGTCCTGCAAACCAAAAGGTTGCAGGTTCTATTCCCAGTCAGTGCATGTGCCTAGGTTGTGGGCCAGGTCCCCCCTCGGGGGCATGAGAGAAGCAACTGATTAGTGTATCTCTCACACACAGATGTTTCTCTCCCTCTCTCTCTCCCTCCATTCTCCTCTCTCTAACAAAAATAAAGAAAGAAAACAAAGAAAAAAGATAACACCAAATATTGATGAGGCTGTGCTACAGCCATTACTCTCAATCACTAATCTGAGTGGAAATTGTTGAAACTACTTTGGAAAGCCAGCAATATCCACTAAAGTTTAACGTACACATATTCTGTGAGCCACAAGTTTCCCTTCTAGGTATATGCCCAATAGAAGTGTGCATGTGTTCTCACCAAAAGATGTATGTTGGAATGCTCAAAGTACTGCTATCATATTAGCCCTAAACTAGAAACCAGCCAAATGCTCATCAGTAGTTCAGTGGACAAATAAGTTGTGTTGTACAGACCTGACAGAATTCTGTAGGGTTGGCAAACTTTGTCTTAAACACCAGATAGTAAATATTTTAGGCTTGCAGGCCATATGGTCTCTTTTGCGAGTACACAGCTCTATCTCTGTAATTTGAATGCAACCATAGACAATATATAGATGACTGGGCTTAGTTGTGCTCCAATAAGACTTTATTTACAAAAAGGTGGCTAGCCTATGGACCATAGTTTGCCAACTCCTGCTGTAGAGTAATGAGAATAAATGACCTACAAGTACACACAACTTTATGAATGTATTTCTCTAACATAATGCTCAGCAAAAGAAGCCAGACACAAAAAGGATAATACTGTGTTATTCCATTTATATGTTATAAAAATAGATAATAACCATTAATGGGCTGAATTCTGTCCCCGCAAAACATGCATTGACCTTCAAATACCTTGTTCCTGTGAATGTGAACTTACTTGGAAATAGGATCTTTGCAGATATAATCAGGTTAAAATGCAGATCCACTTTAATCCCATATGACTGGTGGTATTAGGAAAAGAGAAAAGATTCATAGTAACAGAGAGGAAAACTCCCTATGAAGACACAGACACAGCTAGAAGTAGCATGCAAAGAGAGGGGTACAGTTTGGAGTTGCCACAAGCTAAGGAACTCCTGGAGCTATCAGAAGCTGGAAGAAGCAAGGCAGGATCCTCTTTGAGAGGGTAGGGAGTGAGTGTGTTGTGCCAACAGCTTAATTTCAGACTTCTAGCATTCAGAACCATAACAGAATAAATATATATATTTTAAATCATCCAGTTTGTGGTACTTTTTCATTGGCAGCCCTGAAAAAACAATATACTAATCTATGCTATTAAAAGTTAAGATAAGGGCCCTGGCTGGTGTAACTCAGTGGATTGAGCACAGGCCTGCGAACCAAAGAATTGCGGTTTGATTCCCAGTCAGGGCACATGCTTGGGTTGTAGGCCAGTTCCCAGCAGGGGACACATGAGAAGCAACCATACATTGATAATTCTCTTCCTCTCTCCTTCCTCTCCCCTCCAAAGATAAATAAATAACATCGTTAAAAATTATTTAAAAAGAAGTTCAGACAAGGGATATTCTTGGCAGAGGTGACAGAAAGGGGGCATAAGATTGGCTTTTAGGGGTGCTGATAATTCTCTGTTGCACAATGTAGGTTTTGGTTACATGGGTGTGTTCAGTATATAAGAATTCATTGTTCTGTACATTTACTACATATGTACTTTTCTATATTTATGTATACTTAAATAAATAAGCCAGGTGTTGAAAGACAAATACCATATGATCTCACCTTTAACAGGAACCTAAACAACAACAAATAAGCAAGCAAAATATAACTAAAGCCAGTGAAATATAGAACAGGCTGATAGGGATCAGAGGGGAGAGGGGAAGGATTCACAGGAACAAGTATAAAGGACACATGGACAAAAACTAACAGGAGTGGATAGGGGAGGGAACTGGGGAACACGATGGGGGGGTGGGCTAGGATGGGAGTAAAAGACAGAAAACTGTGCTTGAAAAATAATTTTTTAAAAAAGTTATACAAAAGGGAAATATCAGTTTTTTATATATAGTTAAGTAAAAAGTTATGCAAAAAGAATTTGAGTTACAAATGTAGGTTCTGATCTTGGCTCTGATATGTACTTTCTGCTATGATCTGTACAAATTACAATTTCTCTGATCTTTAGTTTCCAAATCTGTAAAATGAGGAAACAGTATCTCTTAGCAACATTCAACACCAATGATCAGTTTTTAAAAAGTGTCCTTAAAGTACCTGTTTAAATGTTTGTGTTTAATAAGCAAAAGAAATGTTTCCATAACACTATTCTTCCTTGACTTGCTGCTTTTTTCAAAGGCTACTTTTTTCATATTTTCCCCACCTTTCTTTCTCTCTCTGATTTCTAAATGTTGAAGTTACCTAAGAGAGTCTTAGGCCTCTCTTTTTTCTGTCTACATTATTTTCCTTGGTGATCTTATCTGTCTTTAAGTAAGACTTTAAATGCCAACGATACATAAAGATGTCTACTGAACATCTCTATTTGGGCATTTCTTAGGCCAGTACAATTTTTCAGATCTGATCCTGTGATCTCTTCTCCCTTTCTCCATTCTGCATCTTCTGTACCTGTTTCTCCCCTAGCCTTCAGTTCATTTAGTGATCTTACCACCTGTCCATCCACCAAGTTGCTCAAGACTGTAACCTAGGAATCATTCTTGATTATTTCCTTTCTCTTATCCCATATGTCAGCATGTCCTGTCATTGTCTCCTAAATATATACTGAAAGTGGTACATCGTAGGTTCTCAGTAAGTATCTCTTGAATTGGAGGAAATTGGAGGAATACTTGTTTAGATGGGATTAAAAAGCAAGTGAAAAGGGCATATGTGAAAATGTTTTGTAAATTAATGAATTGTTTTCTAAATGTAACCATTGTTGATAGTATACCATCTTTTAGAAGAAAGTACTTTCCTTTTTCCTTTTTTTTAATCAAAAAAGGGGGAAAGCTCATGGTGTATGTTTGAAAATAAAAGAGGAAGAAAGGTTTCTTCCTAACTTTCAGTGACCCCCTTTTTCTTAGAACTTACTACAACATCACAGAAGTAACTCGTGTTTGCCTTATTTATACTACATTTTCCTTGAATCTCCATTCTGGCCACTATTTTCCTGATAGCAAAAATATCAGGAACCAAAATGACCTTTTAATCAGTATCAAATTCAGATTCTCAGAAGGATGGAAATACCTCAGTTTAAGAAGACAACTTAGAGCCCTGGCTGGTGTAGCTCAGTGGATTGAGCTTGGGCCTGAGAATCAAAGGGTTGTTGGTTTGATTCCCAGTCAGGGCACACATCTGGGTTGCAGGCCAGGTCCCCAGTAGGAGACACATGAGAGGCAACCGCACATTGATGTTTCTCTCCCTTCCTCTTCTCTCTAAAAATAAATAAAAATTTTTAAAAAGTTAAAAGACATCATTAAAAAAAAAGACTTAGAATTAGGGCTTAGAATTAGGACTGCACTAAGATAATATAAACTCAGAGCTATAAGATAGCCATATTTTTCCAGGTATGGAAAGGATTCTAGATAGTTGTGGATGGTGGATGAGAAGAGTAAAGCAGGCACACAGAGAGAAGCAAAGGGGAGAGTGCTACAGCCAGAGTTCTAATGACTTTCTACTTCTTGCTTTCAGTCCATCCTGATGATGCTTATACTGCTTTTGGATTCTGTGAGATATCTGTTCACGTAATACATTTCAAAACCCTACCTACCACTTGTTCTTAAAAGTAGTTTGAATAATTTCTGTTACTTGCAACTGTAGAAAAAAAGTTAGGACGTTTATTGTCCCCCAAAAAGTTCCTACTAACATGAGCCTTTTATAAAGGTCAGAATTCCCCTCATATTTAGCACAACACTGTGGAAAACAGATAAAAGATGCTTCCTGTCAGATGACTGTTTTATTGCATGCAGAAACACACTCAAAATACACAATCATCCCAAATCTTATGAACATCCTGATGGTACGGTTTAGTTCTTATGTGCCAGTTAATATATCTCGAAATAAAGATACACCGTTATACCTTTAAGTATAACATACATACACAATCTGCATTCTCTTTCTCAGTAACTGACACAATGAAGGGTCAGATTTACCCTCCTAAGGCTGTGAAAACAGAATTTAGGCTTTCTCAAAACCAAATTTTAGTTTTTCTGACTTCCCGTCAGACCATACTATTAAGTAATACAAAGTGGCATTTAGTTCAGAGAATATAGTTGCTAAATGGTTATTTCCAAATGTGTTTGCAAGTTCAATAAATATTTTTAAATAATATATTGTCAAATTATTAGACTATATATAAAAACAAAAGCATACCCCTAAGTGTACATAATATAATTGTTATTTGTGTGCTTTCTATAACTCTTTGAAAATATTCTTTCAGCAGTAGTTTCTCATATATAGTAATAGTACAAGACATAAGTTATTTTTAGAATTTAGAAAAAATATTTCTGCTTTTTTAAAGATACAGCAATGCGAAAAATACTTTTAATATTTTTTCAGGCCAGTTCTTAATATGGAACATTAGACATTTAACCTTCTTATCCTTTAAATGCATTCTCAATAAGAAGTACAGGCTTTGTTTAATTTGAAGAAAATTGATTTGACATTAATCGATTCATTTGCACTTTCTGTGCCATCCAGAGTATGAAAATTTAATGTACTCAAAGAATGCAAGGATAAAACCAGTGCTCAAGCACTTTGGAAGTGTGCACATTTAAATGCTACTCAAAAGGAAGTCTGCTTTTCTTTATATTCTTTAGTGTATATTTGCATTAAATTGAAAAATCAAGAACTCTAATTCATCAATGTGATCCTTTCATAAATAAAAAATGAAATTATGGTATGATATTTGATAAAAAAGTAAAAGAGGATGCTCTCATTTAAAAAGTAAAATCATAATGTGCATAGATCTATGATTAACATAAGTCAGGAACTGCAAAAGTCTAAGTAAAACTCTTTTAGCAATATTAACTCCAGTAGCTTGTGCACAGAGCAAATTATTTAAATTTAAAATTAGGATTTGAGGCTAAATGTGTCTGGCTATTTTCATTTTTTTCCTGAAATTTTTTAAGCAACTGACCCTTGCTCCAGCAGCAATTAATTGACCCCCATAAAGTAATTTAAAATATTTCCCTTAAGTACATTTCTAGGTGACAATGTAAATTTATTTTACTGTAAGTTTTTGGAACTGGAGACTTTAAAAACATACTTTAATTATATGTAAATTAATGTAATATGTGACAAAACCATGAAAATGTATGAATTTCAGATTATGATAGTGATGGAATATGGAATCTCATTACAATACACCTGAGAGTGCAGCTTAGATCAATTATCTCTGAGAAACTTATTTTTCCAATTATAAACCTCTGTAAGCTTATGTTTGTTAATAAGACAAATTCAGACAATTCGAGGAACTTAGGGAGTGGGTTCAGGGCAGGGAGTTCATATTTTCTAAGTGCCATTTCTAAACAGAATTACAGTAAAAAGTTTTTGTCATTTAGGTAATATCCATATACTAGTATTTTATTACAACACTTGTATACAGCATTAATTCTTAACAAGACTTGCTAATTCTTCCTTAAAATTTTGGGGAGTTCCCAGAATCTGTAAAATTAGAAACCCAGATCCTAGTTTTCACCCCTGGGAACAAATGCCTGTGATCATTGTACGCCATCTTGTGGTAATATTTAAAGATGCATCTGTTAAAAGTCCTTGGGTTAAGGGATGAAGCAATTCCTTATCCCTGCAAAACAACATATGAGGTATTTTCTCCTTGTCTTCCCACCCCCAAAACAATAGATTCTTTTCCTAAATAAATGAAATGTATTACCTGTGGAGAACTAAGGCAGCAGTATAACTAGGGAGGCAGGATGATTGAAAGATGGGGCTCTGGAATTAGACTACTTGAATTAGAATCTCAAATTTGCTATTTATTATCTGCATGGTTTTGAGTATGTTACTAACCTCTGTATGAATTAATTTTCTCCTATGTGAAATGGGGCTAGAATAGGACTGGCTTAGACAACCACAGATGAAAAGACATTTGAAGAAAATCTGGAACATGTGAAAGAAAGCCCCAAATAAGCAAACAGAAATGGAATGAAAGAGCCACAGAGTATTTCAGGAATGTAATAAAATGTAACATAAACTAATTAGTAATGTCAGATAAATTAAAGATTAAATTGCAACCATAAAACAGAACAGATGCCATGAAAACAAGCAATAACTGGAGCAAGTACAAGGAAATAAGAGCTATGATTGAAAAAAATAGCTTGGCTGGAGGGCCAGAAGATAAAGTCATTACAATCTAAATGAAAGCAAAGAAACAAGGAGACATAAAATAAAAGACAAAGGGGGGCAATATCTAGGAGTCTGATAGCTAACTAATAAGTTTTCCATAAAAGGAGAAAAAACAAACCAGAAGACATAATTTGTAAAATTGTGTAAACTTGAAACATAAATCTGCACATCAGAAAGACAGTGCCAGTTAGGATAAACAAAATAAGATATACAACGGAAGCATAATTATAATATTTCAGAACATCATGGATAAGGAAAAAAATCATAAATGCTTCCAAGGAACAAAAACCAAAGTTGTGTTAGTTTTTGTATTGGCAACACTGGATGCTAGAAGACAGTGGACTTAAAAAACCAGGGGGAAATTATTTTGAACTCCATGTTCTGTACCCAGCCAAACTATTAAATCTGAAAGTAAAATAAAGGTATCTTAATACATTCAAGGATTTAGAAAGTTTAATTGTCACACATTCTTTCTAAGGCAGTTTAGGGATGAACACAATAAAACAAAGCAGTTAACCAAGAAAGGAAAAGTCAAAGAATCCAGAAATAGTGGGTTCAGTTCAGAAGTTGAATGAAAGGAAGTTCCAGGGTGACAACTATAAAATAGGCCTAGATTGCATTAGGAGGAGGGCAAGGGGCTCAAGGAAGGTGATATCTATGAAGGGAGAATAAATAGGTAAAGTGTTTCCATATATTTGTCTTTATCTTTGATAGTGAATGAATTTAAGGTAGATATTGCTGGACTAAAAGGAAGGCAATACAACTTAAGGGACAAAAATATGCTGCTCAAGAAAGAAAAGCACTCCCCTGACTGTCCATAAAATATATTTTTTACCTTCTATATATATCTCAAATCAGTCCATTCTTTTTGACTCTACTTCTCTCTCCACCTCAACTGAGTTACTTTCACTTTCTTGCATAGACAACTGCAGTAGCTTCTTAACTAGTTCTCCTCTGTTTGTTTATCTTTCAATTACAGTTTACATTCAATATCATTCTGTATTAGTTTCAGATGTGCATTAGAGTGGTTAAACAATTACATACTTTACAGAGTGGTCCTTCCAACATTTCCACTACCCACCTGGCCCCCACACTGTTATTACAATATTAGTGACTATATTCTCTATGTTGTAATTCACATCTCTGTGACTATTCTGTAACTACTAATTTGTACTTCTTAATCTCTTTACCTTTTACAACTAGCCCACCAACTTACCTCCCATCTGTCAGCTGTCAGTCTGTTCTTTGTACTATCAATCTGTTTCTATTTTGTTTATTTATTTTATTCTTTATATTTCACATGTAAGTTAACTAGTTTTCTTGCATTCATTATGACCTCTCTCAAATCCATTCTCAGTATACTCCATAGATTTTTTAAATGGAATTCAATTATGTCCCTTCTTTGGTTAAAACATTTCAGTGGCTCCCCATAGCTTTTACAATAAAAGATCCAAACCATTAGCAGGTTCCATACTGTCATGTGGTCAATCAGTCTGTAAGTAGCAGTGGGGTACCTAACCTACACAGAACTGGCTACTTAAGAACATAAGAGGCCCAGATGTATTTCGATAGTTTATTACTTACACAGACAGCAAATAAGATCAGCGTGGTATCCACTGCTTGCTGGAGGGGCCAGATAATGCAAATGGTGGGTTACTTTGTTTTTGAGGAGTCAACTCTAGGTTGTAGCTAGTGGTTTCACAGCCTGCAGCTCTACCTGGGAGGGGCAAGGTGAAAAGTCCTATGCCTTACTGGATGGAACCAGGAGGCAGATAAGAAACTGCCTCATGGCAGCCACTTGCAAGATAGAGAGCCTCCGGGAGGATAAAGAGACGGATGAGAAATGGCCTTTAACTTCTCACAAGACTGCCTATCCTGACACGTCCCAAGGAGAATCACAGGGCATTCTGTAAGTAGTTGAGCCTTCCCTACATGCCCTGTGTGGAGACATGCAATGGCCAGAGTGCCCTACGAACATAGGCCAACCTTTCTACCATCACAGTCTCATCTTGTACACTCAGTTGTTGGGCATCAGCTGCACTGACCTGTCAGTTTCTCAGTGCTTTCTCTTGTCATAGAGCTTTTGCGTATGCTACTCCCTCTGCTGGAAACACCCTTCTACCTCTTTTCCTTGTTAACCCCCACTCTTACTCATCAGCCCAATTGTCACTTCCTAGGGAACTGACGTGTTATCAAATAGCTTTGTACCTCTTTCTTTTATAGCACTTGGAACAAGTTTAATTTTATAATTACAGTAGAATCTTTAATTCATGTAATAGTAGAGATTAATTTATCACTTAATTTTAAAGTGCTTTCACATACTTAATTTTATCTTTTCATCTCTGTGAGGTAAACACAGAGATGGCCCCTCCAGCAAGCAGTGGATACCACGCTGATCTTATTTGCTGTCTGTGTAAGTAATAAACTATCGAAATCCATCTGGGCCTCTTGTGTTCTTAAGTAGCCAGTTCTGTGTAGGTTAGGTACCCCACTGCTACTTACAGACTGATTGACCACAAGACAGTATGGAACCTGCTAATGGTTTGGATCTTTTATTGTAAAATAGATATTATTTTAATCTGTTTTTTACAGATAAGAGCCCATGTTAAGAGCTGATGTCTTCTTACTCTAGTTTAGAGTACTCCATACTTTTCCAGTGTGGTATACATGTAAATACATTAAGTATAAGAGCATATAGGAAGCAGAGAGGGACAAAGACTATGCCATAGTGGCTCAAAAGCTAGGGAAATAAATCACTTCCAGATGGGGTGACAGAATTTAGGATAGATCTCCATAAATTCTGATAGACAAAGAAGTGCAAGTCTTTGAAGATGAGGTAATATCAAAGGTACGATCATTGAAAGGCTTGAGACTGAATAACAGCAGGTGAATGTGTTTTGGTGGCTATAAGGTTAGTGCAGGTGCTGGAAAGGAAGGCTAGAATTATATTGTGGAGGACCTTCAATAAAGAATTAATTTCATTGGCAGCAGGTAGTAACTAGTGTTTCTAAGTGGACAAATGATCTGATCAGAGTTGAACTTGAGATGGACTAATGAAACAACAGAATATAGAATAAATTGTAGCATTGTGGGACTAGATTCAAAGAATTCGGATAACTAAGTGAGAGATGAGATCATGATCTGGGGCAAAACTGTGCAAGCCATGGCCCACCCTGTAAAGTATTAATGTCAAAACTTTTCCGCCAGGGATGCTGGAAGAGCACCTGGAACCGAGGAAGGTTAGGTATTGGAAAACACAGCACTGGCAGAACTGTGAGTTATCTCAGGGAGTTGAGAGGAGCTTATCTGAGGATTTCAGCTTGTGCTAGGTGATTTGTAGGAGCATTTAGAGAAAGCAGAGGTCAGTTCTGGATTGGGTGCTCTCAGAAAGTGGAGTACTGCATATTTTGGTATATTTTATCTTGGATATGGGAGGGTGAAAGAAATAGTAGTCATTTGTGTTAGCCAGAAGAGGGAGATGTTTAGTTACTTTTCTGGTTCTTGAGTGTCCTTATATCTAGTTTCTGAATTTTACTGCAGTCTTATCTCTGTCTTCTGTAGTCACGGTGGCCTTATCTGTGTATTATTTATATTATTCCAAAATTGTTTATGTTCAGTTGGGAACAGTATTGTTCAGCTGTTACCTTCCATTTGCCAGGGATGTTCTATTACTTAATCAGTACCAAATACATTGATTGGCTTAGCCCTCAAGGTGTCTAGCCAGTCGCCTCATATGCTGAGCAGGTCGTCCATTTAACGCAGGGTGCTATACATACATACACAGCATTATCCTTGTCTAGATGTGCCATGCCTTGATGAAGGTTGATGGAGCAGTGACACTGAAAATGAAGAGTAAAAGACCAAGAAAGGTTAAAGCTTTCAAAGCTTTTCACTGTCTACATTTCTAGTCATTTAAATTTATGCTCCAGCAAAAATAAACTGATTTCCGTTTCTACCATCTGTCATGTGCTGCCTTTGGATATTGTATCCTTAGCCTGGAACATCATCCCCTGATCCCCTTCTCACGTATAGATCCTGCCTGTCCTTCATGGACCAGTTCATATATGTTCCCTTCCTCCTTGATACTAGTGAGAGCTAAGATCAAAGAGCCTAGTTAAAGTATAATTAATGAATAAATTACGCATTCAGATATTTTAATTCTAGCTTTGGGGATCAAATTGGAAGCAATCTCTCCTTTCTGTGAATTTATACAGCAAATTTATTATACCCCTAAGATACTTATTTCTAACATTTATTCAATATGTAGTCCTCTGTATCCTAGCAGCCGTCAATGACACCATCAAAATGCCACGAAGTTTGCATCTTTCCTAGTTCTTGAGGCTTAAGTATAAAGCAGCAAAAAACTTTCAAAACTCCACCCTTATTCTTACCTCATTTGGGACAAGAAGTACTGAGTTACTGTTGTGTCAGGGGTGCTAACAAAAGCTTATAGGTGGCTCAGCGTTCCTTGTGGAAAGCTGAGTTGGGGCCAGAAGTGGGGCAGCGACTAACTTATCAGAACTATCTTTTTAAAAAATTACATATTAAGTGGAAGTGTGAAAATCATAATCTGTTTTACTGACTGAAGGGAAAAAGATGATATAAATTAATTATATTAAAGTATAAAATATATGTAGTAAAAATAGACCTATCTTATATTAATTTAGGAATGACTACCCGCAAAAAACCTGGAAACCGAGAGTGTAACCATCACTGTAAAAATAAACAGACGTGTGGACATGACTGTTGTAAGTTACATAAAACAAGTGTATCTCAGGCTTTAAAAATTGGAAGGTCTTTGATAAATAATAATTACATTCTAAATATCTATGTGTGATATTTATACTATGCTACTTATAACAAATAATTTTCTTTCTTTTGTGGAAAACATGAAAAAAGTCAATATTAGATTAGAAATTTTAAAGGAATTTGGCTTTGTATGAACAATAGCTAAAGTATGACCTAAAGAATCTAGATTTTCTTTTCATAGGTAAAACTGGAGTGGCACAGAAATCAGAAATGAAAGGGCCAACAATTGCTTCATATTTATCTGATTTAAGAAACAGAAATGCTTCATCTCTTCCTCCAGTTAAACGTCTCAAGGTTAGTTTTAATAATACTTATCCCTTGTTCTGTAATTAAATGTATATGAATATTTGTTTATTGTGTCTCAATTAGGTAGACATCAACAGTGTACTTGAGAGCCTGACTAGGAATATGACCATTAGTTATGATAGTGTTTCTAAAGGGAAAGGGGTTATAGTTCTTAACAATCAATCTGTAAATCCACTTTTGGGACATTTTAACAGCCCCTTCCCTCATTTGCTTCCCCCCCCCCCAGAAAAGAGGGAAATAAAGAGGGATATGTAGCTTGACTTGGTTCAGCAACTGAAACTAGACACTCTTGCCCTTCCCTGGCTCCATCTGTGCTGTCCTGGACTGGGAAGTCTGAAGTTCATTTTGATTCATGTACCTAGATGAGCACTGAGCAAGAGCCTCCCTTCCAAGTAATAAAGAAATGGGAGTTCCTACTCTTTAATAGGCTAGTCATGACAGACTTATCCTAAGCTTGACTCATCATATCCAGGGCAAAATAGTGAATCAGGTCACAGAACAGAGTCAAGAAAATGGCAGAATGGCTATTTCTTTTCTAGGGCTTATATAAGAATGAAGATTCTAAGTCATGAGGCTAAAACAAGGGGAATATTGGGAAATGGAGAAGCATGCAGTTTGAAATGACTACCATCTGAGATAATTTTTAGCAATTCAAGCTTTTTCCCTCCTTCTTTCTTCCATATTTATTTTATATTAGTTTTTTCTTTTTGTACTCATTGAGCACCAAGAATATCCCAAGCACTATAATAGGTGCTAAGATACAGTGATGAATAAGATAGTTTTAGTCCCAATTCTCATAGAGCTTATAATTAAGTGAAAGATACAAAAAATAAATAAGCTTTTTCACTATAGTGTGATGAGTGATTCTGTGACAGAAGTAAAAGATAACTTGAACTTAAATAGAAAGTATACTCATTCCACATTTGGTAGGCCAGAAAAGGACTCTGAATGAACATGACCAAGACCTAAAAGATATATAGACATAAGCCAAGTATGAAGAAGTGGGCAGAGGTGGGTTGAATGGTGGTAGAAAGGGACAGAAAAATATTTCATAGTAGAGAATATGCAGTATTACAGAGCTGAGAAAGAGATATAGATCTCTTCTGTTAAAAAACTGAAGTAATACGGTATGTCTGGACTTTGATTACAAGTAGAGGGTGTGGTAGTAGAGAGAGATGAAGCTAGAAAAGTAAGTGAAAGCTAGATCATGAACATCTATGTGATATTTTAAGGATTTGGACTTTATTCTGGAAGTATTGGGAAGTCACTGAAGGGCTTTAATCAGCGATATGATCAGAATTGCATTAATTAAGTTCATTATTTATGTAATGTAGAGAATGGATGCAGGGGTGTTCAACCCATGGCCTGCAGGCCACATGTGGCCCAGGATGGCTATGAATGTGGCCCAACACAAAATCGTAAATTTACTTAAAACCCTTTCTTTTGCTCATCAGTTTTTGTTAGTGTTTGTGCATTTAATATGTAGTCCAAGACGATTCCTTCTTGCAGTGTGGCCCAGAGACACCAAAAGGTTGGATACCCTTGGTAGAGGATGATACAAAAGGAACACAAGGAATCATTAGAAGGGGTTTTGCAATAATGCAGGCAAGTTGATGGCCTAATCTAGTGTAGCATAGAGAAAAGTTTAAAATATTTTCTATAGGTAGAATAAACTAGCTTGGTACTTAATTAGTTATGAGGGGTAACTCAGAAGGAGTAGTCAAAGACCATGCCTAGCTTTCTGGCTTAAGCAACTGGGGAAAAAGTAGGGCCTAGCTCAGGTAGGAACTCTAAAGGAAAAGCAAGCTTGGTGGTGTAGAGACAGGGTAAGTTCAATTTGGGAAATTCTAAACTAGAGGCCTGATTTTTGTATTAGGTGTCTGACTAAAGTTGTTTCATAGACAGCCGTATGTAATTTTGAAAATCAGGAGAGATAGCTATGCTAGAAACACAGATTTGAGAGTCATTCCCATGTAGATGATCATTGAAGCTATGGGGGGAGATTAAATCTTTGATTAAGAATGTATAGAGTGAGAAGAAGACCTGGTAAAGAACTTTGAAAAATATGTACATTTAAGAAGGGCCTAAGAAGGAAACTTGAGAACTAGCTTGAGTTTCTCATAATTCATTGGTTTTTGGACTTTATATACCAGCAGGAATTTTGCTGTTTGACTTATTTATTAAAAGGTATTGTTATAAAATTGGTAGCTAAACTTATATTTTTTCATTAATAGATGCAAATGAATAAATCTCAGAATGTGGACCTTAAGGATTTTTGTTTTACTCCAAAAGCTTCTCTTCCTAATATATCAAGGTACAGATATAATGTTAATATCTATGGTAAATATTCATCATAAACTCTCTGTTCCTCAAAATAGTCATTTATTCAGAGAAAGATGGTTGCTATCTACCTTCAAATCACAGTAATCATTTAGTTCCATAATGACGTAATGACATCATAATAGTGTCATTATCTTTTATACCCTAAACTTACTTAGAACCCTACAGTTATAGAATACTTCAAATAATACTTAACTGAATAATCTCTGCCTTGGGAAACTACCCATCCTATATGTCATTCCATCAGGCTCCCTCTGCCTTCTAAACTTAAGAGGTGACAAGAATATACTTTAAAAAGAGAATTCACATTGGTGTACAAAGTGTAGTCCTTTCCATTTAGGGGCCCACTTTATTTTAATAATATCTCAGATTTATAAAATACTTTACAATTGAAACTTTTTACATTTATATATTATATATTTGCCCTTAACAATGTGGCTCATAAAATGGGGTATTTTATCCCATTTTCTAGATGAAATAACTAAAGCTCACATTCATAGTTAATAAGCACAAGGTCATATATGATAAATAAGTTTTTTACCTATATTATTATGGCTAGAAGACAATTGTATGTGTCATTTTATTTCTAGATAAGGACATTTTATATGCTGGGATGACATTTAATATACTTAATTCATTCAGAATAGTCACCGACAAATTAGAACAGATGCCAACAGTACTTCAAGAGATCCTAGCTTTTGTTTATCTAACAGCAAGTAGCATTGACAATAGATTTTTGAGACTATACACAGATAGCAGATATCTACATATTGGGAATATGTAAAGATGACTAAGTGTTGCTTTCAATAAACACCTAATTTTTTACCCTTCACTATCTAGGTTGGTATAATTTATCATAAAAGTGTTGAGTGAATGAACCATACTTCTTTTCATTTATATAAATAAGTAATTTTCAGGACTTCCAGCCAAGATGGAGGTGTAGGTAGACACACTGTGCTCCTCACACAACCAAAAGAAGGACAACAAATTTAAAAACAAAAAACAACCAGAACTGACAGAAAGTCAAACTGTATGGAAGTCCGACAACCAAGGAGTTAAAAAAGAAACATTTATCTAGACCAATAGGAGAGGCAGAGATGGACAGCCAGGTGGAGAAGACTCATGGCAAGGCAGAGCTGGCAGACCTGGAAAGGTGGCAGATTGCAGACTAGGTAGTCCCATGTTCATGCTCAGATAAACTGGGAGGAAAAACTGGGGAGCGAGACAGACCACACAACCCAATGTTCCAGTGCAGGGAAATAAAGCTTCAAATCTCTGATTAAAAATACCCATGGGGGTTGAGGCAGCAGTGGGAGAAACTCCCAGACTCACAGGAGAATTTGTTGGAGCGACCCACAGGACCCTAGAATGTGCCCAAACCCACCCACCCGGGAATCAGCGCCAGAAGGGCTCAATTTGCTTGTGGGTATCAGGGGAGTGACTGAAAACCATCAGAGAGCGAAGCAAGTGCCATTGTTCCCTCATGAACCCCTTTCCAACAAAGAGCATCACAACGCAGTGATGTGGGTTGCCTTGCCTCAGTGAACACCTAAGGCTCTGCCCCTCGCTATGTAACTAGCGTGTCAAGGCCAAAAAAAATGGCCCAAATAAAAGAACGGATCAAAGCTCTAGAAAAAATACAACTAAGCGATGAAGAGATAGCCAACCTATCAGATGCACATTTTAAAATACTGGTAATCAGGATGCTCACAGAATTGGTTGAACTTGGTTGCAAATTAGATGAAAAAATGAAGGCTATGCTAAGTGAAATAAAGGAAAATGTAGAGGGAACCAATAGTGAAGGGAAGGAAACTGGAACTCAAATCAACGGTGTGGACCAGAAGGAAGAAAGAAACATTTAACCAGAGCAGAATGAAGAAACAAGAATTCAAAAAAATGAGGAGAGGCTTAGGAACCTCCAGGACATCTTTAAATGTTCCAACATCTGAATTATAGGGGTACCAGAAGGAGAAAAGGAAGAGCTAGAAATAGAAAACTTATTTGAGCAAATAATAAAGGAGAACTTCCCCAATCTGGCAAAGGAAATAGACTTCTAAGAAGTCCAGGAAGCTCAGAGAGTCAGTCCCAAAGAAGTTGGACTCAAGAAGAAACACACCAAGGCACATTATAATTACATTAGCCAAGATTAAAATGAAGGAGAGAATCCTAGAAGCAGCAAGAGATAAGGGGACAGTCACCTACAAAGGACTTCCCATCAGACTGTCAGCTGATTTCTCAAAAGAGACTTTACAGGCAAGAAGGGGCTAGAAAGAAGTATTCCAAGTCATGAAATCCAAAGACCTACATCCAAGATTGCTCAATCCAGCAACGCTTTCACTTAGAATGGAAGGGCAGATAAAGTGCTTCCCAGATAAGGTCAAGTTAAAGAAGTTCATCATCACTAAGCCCTTTTTATATGAAATGTTAAAGGGATTTATCTAAGAAAAAGAAGATAAAAAATATTAACAATAAAATGACAACAAACAGTTATTAACCAAACCTAAAACAAAAACAAAAACAAAAACAAACTAAGCAAACAACTAGAACAAGAACATAATCACAGAAATGGAGATCACATGGAGGGTTATGAGCAAGGGAGTGGGGGAGGAGAGTGGGGAAAAGGTAAAGAATATGTAGGATAAATGGTAGGTAGAAATTAAACAGAGGGAGGTTAAGAATAGTATAGGAAAGGTAGAAGCCAAAGAACTTATATGTACAACCCATGGACATGCACTAAAGGGGGGGGAATGTGGGTGGGTGTGCAGGATGGAGGGAAATAAAGGGGGGAAATGGGACAACTCTAACAGCACAATTGATAAAACATTAAAAATAAAAACAAACAAAAATATATTAATAAATAATTTTCAAAGTCAGATTAATTTTATTATTTTATTTAAAATTCTTATGGTTTTGTTTATCTTTATAAAGGTCAGAATACTTAAACATACCTGAATTATCTGTCATGGAGGAGAGGGATCAGCATGAAATCTGTACAAATGCTCAACAAGAAATATCTGAATATCAAGACCAAGGTAGATTACCATTAATATTGACTTCAAAAAGAATATGGTTTATAATTATTTTAGATTGACAAATGTTTTTGAAAATTAACATCTAAAATAATGTTTAAAATTTGGCAACATTTTTCTCTTGAGTTACTGAACCAATATCAAATTCTTTGGGCCTGTTATTTCAAATGGTCCTACCATATCTGTGATATTTAAAAAAAAATACATAGTGTTGAATTTTAATTTAAAGATAATATAAGGAAAAGTTGAGATAAGGGGTCTCTGGGTACAAAAGGCATTAAAATTATGAACTATTATTTTTACATATCTTTACAATTATTTTAAATAATTTTATGTTTATAAGATTAGTCCAATTTTACAAAATAGTTGTGTGACCTTGGAAAAATTATTTAAGTTCTTTGGGCCTTATCTTTAAAATTAAGGGATTAAGTAGGGTGACCTTTAATATCTCTAAAGCCTATGATTCTTATAATTTCTGACATCAAATAAGAATATAACCTACTTTGTAGGAGACAGCTGTTATGTAATCTAGATTTGTCTTTTATCTGTATCTATCATTAAAGTAATGAAATAATAGTGCATATAAATTTTTCAACCTTGTGCCTCATTCATCATAGTTTGGATCTGCCATTAACAACATCATTTCTAAGGGTCACATTATTAACAACCAGTCTGTTAAAATGTGTGAGAAATAATGTTGGCCACAGAGTTGTTTGTTCAAGTTCCTATATGTAGAAATGGTTTCTGAAAATAATTTCATGTGTGTAGACTTGGCGTCTATTGCTATGCTTTACTTCAGGCTGTTGATTTATGCTTCTTCTACGTAGGCAAGGGCTAGAGTACCCACCATTTCTTATGACACCATGGTAGCCATTAGGCCCAATATAAGGTCAAGAAAAGTCCCCTAATCTCACCTAGAGTATCAGAGCCTTTATCCAACTTGTCCAAAGCCTGCATGTCATTACAATATGCATACGAGGTATAAGATTGTCAACCCTCATTTTTTATCTCCCTTCAACCCCATAGCCCTCTGACTGACTTCTTGTATGGCTGGCTCTACCTGGCCCCTCTCCATACCAGAGTTTATCCTTCCCTCTACTTATTTCATGTTTTTACAGAGTACTTCTACTTGTATTTCTTTTCTACCCACTACTACAAATCCAATTTACATTATGATACAAAAGTCTCATCATGATACTTTAACCCCCAATGTTAACTGTTTCCCTGTTTTGCTTAATGAGCCCCCTTTTTTTGAAAGAAGGATCTGTATAGTATATTCTAGCTCTGCCTTTTAGTAGTTGGGTAACATTTCATAGTATACTTACCAATTTTGTCTTGATACCCTCATCTGGTTATATTTTAGGAATCTTGGGATTAAATGAGATAGTGTATATAAAACTCATAGCATAGTATATGGTACTATTAGTAGGAGTAATTTAGTAATTGTGTATATCATACTTTTCACAATTATTTGTTTTTGGTGACAAAACATACTATAAATTTATTCAAATATTGTTCTTGAGAATGTTTTTAAAAAAACATAGTAAGTTTTATTACCTGTATTCCAATCTCAAGAAGCAAAGAAAAAAATGTCAGAAATTAAGAAAAAGCATGTTGAATCATAAAATTTTAGTTGTTACCTTTGTGCAATTTCTCATTTTACAGTGAAAGAATCCAAAACTTGGACAGATTAAATAACTTGCCCAAAATTACATATCTAATTAATGGCAGAACCAGAATAAAGTCCATATCTCTTGATTCCCAGACCAACGACATTTCTATAAAATGAAATTGACTTCTGGTTACCAGTTGAGAATTGAAAATTAACCAATAGTATATGACCTCTCAACTTTTCGCCCCACAATTATATATTTCTCTGTCTCTGTACCCATTCTAAACTTTCTATTTGTCTAAAAAGAATAATGATCTTGTTTTCAAGGTTTACCTCTCCATCTGTGATCTTAATTTTTCCAATTCTGTCTCCCCTGGAACTTTGGAGACCATTTATCCCTCTCCTTTTTCCCACTTTTTTCAAGCTCTCCTCACTATTGTCTCTTTTTCTTCAGCATATAAATATGCTCAAGTCTCTTTCTTCTTCAGCTCCATGTTCCCATCTAACTAGGTATGGTCTTTTTTATTGTAAGTGACAGAAATTCTACTCAAAGTGACTTAGTACAAAAAAGGAGACTGTCTCATGTAAACTGGAAAGTTCAGACAGGTATCTTACTTTGATCTTGCTAGATTCAGGCATTCAAATGATCTCATCATGCCTCTGGTTTTCTTTCATTTTTTAAAAAAGATATCCTGGTTACTAATTGGCTTTATTTTTTAAACAGGACTTCTTGTACAGCAGTGATTTCTCAAATCACATTTTTCCAATTTAATAGCTTCAGTAGAAAAATGCAGCCTTTCCTGTTAGCTTTGGCAGGCCAGAGTTCATTCTGCTTGGCCGTATTTGAGTCTTGTGTTTATCTTTTAAGCAATCCCTATACCCGGAGGACTGGCTTGTGTGCTTTACCCATGTAGCCCTGGGGAAGCCAGAGTACCATGAATGACATCCTCACCAGGATCATCTGGAATGTTGGGCGCAGTTTCCTCATAGCAAAAGAAAGATATTCTTACTAAAAAAGAAGGAAAAGCATGTCAAGCAGACAAAAAACAGAATCACTGGTCTTTATACTCACTATCTTTTGCTTTTCCATCAAAGCAAAAATTCTTGAAAGAGCAATTGATACTCATTGTGCTCACTTTCTTATCTCCCTATCTCTCTTCATACACATTTAGTGACTTCCTAAGTGCTGAATTTAGTAAACTCTTTTCATCTTTTATTTTCTTGAGTTTTGTAGTATTTGACACATTCGTTGTTTTCTTGTATTTGGAAATCACTTCTTTGGTTTCAATTAAGCCACTCAATTGGGTCTCCTACTACTTCCGGAACTGATTGGGCTTTTCTTCCTGTTGATGTTGCAATAAGATTCTATTTTTGCTTCTTTATTCTTCTCACTTAATAAACTTTTCTTAGACAATATCACCTAAGCCAATGTCTTCAATTACTAACTGTATTTAGGTGATTTCTAAATCTATACTCCCATCTAGATCTTTCTGTTATTCCCTGACCCATCTACACAGTCACCTTTCTGGGCATGTCCACCTAAGAGATCACATGTCAAATTAATCACCAAGTCCTATGTATTTTACCACCTAAACATCTCTATATCCATTCTTTCCTCTCCATTTCTTCTGCAGATACTCTTAACTTAGGCATTCATTGTCTTTCACTTATTACAGAGGCTTTCTTACTTTTTCCTTTGCTTCCAGTCTCATTATCCTCTAATCCATAAATATTCTGAGTAATCTAACAGGCATATCTAGTCATGTAAGCCTCTTGCTGAAATCTTTTCAATAGTTATTCACTGCCTATAAGAAAAATAAAGGGAATTCCTTAACAGACTTCAATACAATCTTGCTCTTAACTATCTGTACAGTCTCAAGAGGCCTGCCTTCTCTTTCTACTTTGTGTTCCAGGAATCATGAGAACGTGCATATTTCTCCAAACATTCTCTCCTCTCTCATACTGCTTTGCCTTTCACATGCTGTTCTTACTTCATGGAACATCTTGACTTTCTTTCTTGCCCTGCTCCACAATCACACAGCTCTATCAAGCTCAAATTCCAATGTTACCATTTTACCCAGTTACATCTGAAAGATATTTATTCTGACTTCCATTGTAGGTTTAGGTCCTGTTCTCTTTGAATTCCCTTTGCACTTTGTACATACTTGTAGTATTAGTACATATTATTGTATATTGTGTATGTATATCGATGTGCAAAAGCAGAATAATGTGAACAGAGGTTGTAGGTACAGTTGAGGGATAAAGTAGGATTTGCAGAGGTGAAGAAGAGGATAGAAGATATTTGCAGTGAAGGAAACTTAGCAGTGATATAAGCAAATTTATATTGGCTTGTGAGAGATTATTAGTAAATTGGGGGGAATCTTTCAACTATCATTAAAAGTTTAGTTACGTAAACTTTCAACTCAATAAAATATTAAAAACAAAGGCTGTAAATATTCAAAGCGAGTCATTTCCTATTCTACTAAATTTTATTATCTGTGTTCTTCAGATTATTTGCATTTGTATTTGTATCCATATAGTAGAAATACTGGGCAGTGAGGCAGTTATGCATTTCTTTCAACTTTGTACCCAGTGATGTCATATTGATAGTTTAAAGTCAACCAGAGTGGAAGTATTTATAATGTGGGAATCAACAAACACTACAAATCAGGCTTGATTATTGTTTTATTTATTGTTTAGACTTAATAAGGTGAAGAAAATGTTAACAGTACAGATTAAGTTTAACAGTGTATTGTGTCTGTAGCCATTATATTGTGAATAGCACAGAAAAAAAACTGAAAACTATTATATAATTTGGCAAAGAAGTTGCCTAAGTCAGTAGATGAATGGATGAAGTCCCAACATATACCTTTGTTATTTAACTTTCATCCTACTTGTTAAAGTCAACAAAAATATCAAATAACATTCATGTAAGAACTACATTTATTTGTCAGTTGCAGCCTAGGTTGACTGTAGATGTAAGAGTTTGCCAAAAGTCAATGAAAACATTGAGTGAGAAGCAATTAGATACATGGAATTTACAATAAAGTATGCTGTATATTTTATTATTTGTAAACTGTATGCTGCATACCCTTTACTTATAATAAATACATAAAGCACATATATTAAACACATATATGTTTGTATATGCATACTTTTTAAGAGAAGCAGTTACTAAATATTAGCATACTGCCATGGAAAACTGCACAAGAGAAGGCAGTCAGTCCTCATAACAATCTTATCTCATAGGTACTATTGTCATTCCATTTCACAGAGGAGAAAACTAGGCTCAGAGAGTTTAAATTTCTGGTCTAAGATCATACAACTAATAGATGAGAGGTAGAATTCTTACCCATATAGTCTGGCTCTAAGCCCAGGTTTCAAGCAATATATAACCATAAGGATTTTTTAGCAGGAGAGAAATTAAGATATATTTTGGACAAATATACTTCATAAAATACCCAAAATTAACATATAAGGAAAACATATGAGGGAGGAAGACAATTTTCCAAGCTAAGAAAGAAAATGTATTCAGTCTAAAAGAATCCATTGAAAATTATAAATTTAGGTCAATTATCAGTACATGTAATTCAGTAAATAGACTTGGTTTAACACAGTATTCAACAGTGCTTGATCCAATGCTTTTGAAAACTACTACTCAAGACCTCTGTTTAGTAATTGAAAGATGTGTTTTATATATCAATAGATACTAATGCTTATGGTTTATAAAGTACCTGTACTCTTTTATATATACACATGACAGATTTTTCTAGATGGACCTATTCTACAAGTTTAAATGAGAAAGTCCCTCAAACAATGCTGTTTAACAGAAATCTTAATCCATCTGAAAGCTACAGTTTCACAGATGTGGATAAAAACAACTCTACATTTTCAGAAGTTTTGAATGTGAACTTTGAATTGGGAAATGAAGTTTGGGATGATTTTGATGATGAAAGCTTAGTAGAAGCTACTACCTTTTCAACAGATAATAAGAAGACAAAAATATCAGGTAAAATTGTATGTTAGCATGAAATAATTTCATGAGAAATTCTTTGAATGTTTTTCAGTTCAGCTTCTGGGACTAATTATTTTTGTTCTCTTTTATCTGCTTACTTAATTAGCTTTGTTTTTTTTAAGATTATAATTTTTAGCAAAACTGAAAATTGACCATTCCACAAATAACATTTCCTCCTCCTAAGGACAGAGGTCAAGATTATTCCATGACTATAATATAGCAAATGGGCTTTTTCTATTCTGTTGCTCCTCTATATTTTTAAAGACCATATTCAAATTCAGATTGTTTATTCAGTTTTCCCTTATAAAACATTATCCGGCTCTGCGTTCCAAGATCACACATAGTGTGTTAATGTTTGTGAAAGTCAAAAGTATTTCCTTTTTTTAAAATATTTTATTTATTTATCTTTAGAGAGGAAGGGAAGGAGAGAAGGAGAGAAACATCAATGTATGGTTGCCTCTCGTGAGTCCCCTGCCGGGAACTGGCCTGCAACCCAGGCATGTGCCCTGACTAGGAATCGAACCATGATCCTTTGGTTCGCAGGCTGGCGTTCAATCCACTGAGCTATGCCAGCCAGGGCATATTTATTTATTTTTAGGGAGAGGGGAAGGGAAAGAGAAAGAGTGGGAGAGAAACATCAATGTGTGGTTGGCTCTCATGTGTCCCCTACTGGGGACCTGGCCTGCAACCTAGGCATGTGCCCTGACTGAGAATTGAACCAGCAACCCTTTGCTTCACAGGCCTGTTCTCAATTCACTGAGCTACACCAGCCAAAGTATTTCCTTTTTTAAAGAATTCATCTGCTAGGAAAATAATAACAGATAACTTTTCTTTCTGGTAGAAATATTAATTTTTCAGGTATAAATAAATAGGAAAGGATTAGTTTCTTCTGTATTGGATATTGTACTTAAATTATATACAATCCAAAAATAATGGGACTTAGTTCTTTGAGTTACTGGCAGATTTACTCTAGTTCACTAAAACAGAGAAGTGAAAATCTTGGTAATGTATTACATGACAACAGGATGGAGATATTCTTTCCCATGACAGCTGCAAGAAGGAGGTAATTCCCTCAGAATTATAGTTGCCTCTGAATGTATCCATGCCAGTCCTCTTTTTTTAAAAAAAATCTTTCTAAAGGAAGCAATTAGAAGTTGAAATACTGTTTCAGGTTCCTAAGAATTACCTGAAGAGCTAATACTCCTTCCAAAAGAAATAGGGTTTGACTACCTTCACAAAATAGGCCTGAAAATTTTCCAACATGGGGGTCAAGAGGCACAGTTTCCTATATTTCTGGACAACTGTGGACCCTACCTCAAAATTAAAAGTCATTGTGAACTACAAGTTAAGAGGCAATTTATACTGGTCCTTTGAGGTAGCCTAATCCTATTGGGTATAGCTTTGACACTGGGGAAATCAATCACAATAAATGATCCTCCATGTGTAGAGAGCACTTTTAATGAACTTAATTACAAGTAGGCCATTGAAAACATTGAATGAACTTTAACCTGATAACTTATTTGAATTAAAATAACTAAATACATAATAGCGATATGGGGACTTTTAATATATGACTAATAAGCTAATGTATGTGTTTTATGGCTTTACTCCCTTAGCTTTGCTCCCTTATTTCTCTATGCAAATTAAATTTGACTATTGAGAAGAATTATTCGTTCCTTCCATAACCAGGTTATAAGTGTTGGAGAGAGTGAGCCCTTTTAGAACTTGTGAAAAGCTCCATTCAGCTTTTTTCTGGCATTTTATTTCAAAATGTTATCTCTTTATGTAGGATTTGGAAACACTTTGAGTTCAAGTACCAGGGGAAGTAATCTATCCTGCCAAGAGTCAAAGAGCAAATTCCAAAGAGAAATGTCAAACAGGCAAGTTTTAGAAACTTGGTTTGGAAAACAACTCAATACAAGTTTTTACAACTTTGTATTCTCCTGACATGTAATTGGAGATGGACATAAAGTCTTAAGATGTCAAGGAAGCTGTTAGGTATTATTAGCCAGACTAAACTCACTTAATCTTAGAGCTGTGTTTTTCACAGTGATGTTGTCAGACCACCTGCCTCAGAATCGCATAAGAAATAATATTAAAAATGCACATTCCTGGCCCCACACTAAATTTACTGAATCATGGTCTCTGGGGCTGGAACCCAAGAACCTTCATTTTACACAAGACTTGAAAGCTGAATAGGAGTTCAGTAAGGTGTTCCAAGTAGAAGCCCATGTAAAGGGATAAGGCTTTAAATGGTGTCCCATGCTCAAGGGTCAGTAAAATGTGGTCTGTGTGGCCACAGCAGTAAAGCTGAAATTGCTGAGGTTTGATTGTGAGGAACATTAAATAACATTTTTAGACACCTATACTGTATCCAGTAGGTCACAGATTCAAACTGACTTCAGGACTTGGTGGGCCAAAGCCAACTATAGAGTGTGCCAGCCAAAGAGAGAAACCACTGCTCAGCTCCAGGAAGTTGTTGCTGTGCAGGAAAGGAGTGTCTGGGGTTGTCAAATACTCTAATTTAAAAAAATAAAAACTAGGAATCTAAAATTTTATGTGACATCTCCTGACTTTTAAATTTTGACAACTGATTTTTAAAAATGTGACCCTGCCCCAGTAGTAGTAGTAGTAGTAGTAGTAGTAGTAGTAGTAGTAGTAGTAATGTCTACAGGCTGGATGTATGGATGTAGCCTCAGGACCTCTACTTTTTACCTCCATAGTAGGTATTGAGGAGTCATCTAAGATTGTTAAGCACAGGCTAAACAGTATAATCAGAAGAAAAACATTCTAGTGATTTGTAGAATGATATGTATTGATATGATGTGATAATGAGAATGAATTATAGAGGGTAGAGTCTGAGGCATGGTGGCCAATTTGAGAAAGGCAACTTATAAGGAGGCCTAAACTGGGGCAGAGGTGATGAAAACTGAGAGATAGAATTGGATTTTTTTAAACATTTCATAGATAACACAGATTGGATTTAGCAATTGATGGGATATGGTAATTGAGGAAGAGGGAAGAATAAATGGCAAGTAGATAGATGGAAGTATTATCAGAATATAGGATACATAGTCATTTTGAAAAGAAAACAGTTTTAGAAATGTTCAACTTGATATATTTTTACAAAAATGAGAAATACATTTGGATATTGGACTTGAGTAGATATCAAGGGAGAGAAATGATAGCTGCAGCCAAATTTTTTTCCAGAGAAGTAATACTAGCAACTTCTTACTCAGGGTACAGTTTACTTAAGGATCATTTATTTCTCCTTTGTTAAGATATTAAATTTGTGGCATCTTTTGTTATGTTTGCTGTTATTTACTCATTTTACTGATCTTCAACATCAAAGAATTATAGATTTTAGAGAATGCCATTCAACATCATTGGCAAGTAATCATGCCATCTCCACCCAAACAACTCCAGTGAACAGGAACACATTCACTCCTGAGTGTTGGTTCCATGTTTGGATCTCTTACACTGTTCAATAGCTTTTTAAAATATGAGTTTGCCTAAAATTTCTTTGTATTATTTCCACTTGTTGGTTCTGAGTCGTACAGGTAGAAACATCACAGTGGAACAAAGCTGCAGATCTAGAGAAGCAAAAATTGTAGAAAGGAGAACGATAACAAAGCACATGAACAGTTTTGTGTGCCACACCTTTAGAAAACTACAAATAATTTGGGAGGAGTTTAAATGTGATCAACAGGAGATTAGTGGGTTTAACAAGGAGTCCTATCTGGACGCCCCTAAGGAACTATGCTGGAACTTGTTGATGGGAAGAAGGCCAGTGCAACCCCAGGATGTGGGTGCAAAGGAGACATGTATTTCCTTTTACACCCTTTTTACTATTTTAATTCATTGTCATTAATCAAAGACAAAAAGATTTAATTCTATCAGTATATGTGATTCCCTGTTTTCCTACCCACTGCTGTTGCTCTTTGTATGGCTGACACATTTTAACCCATAATGTCACTTTAAACTGCCAACTCCCCAGAGAGGCAGTGATGACCACCATTTTACAGTGGGTTTGTACCTCCACAAGTGGGTTATTTCTTGTAATATTCCTCAGTTAATTTCCTACATGTCACTTCAGGATCTATAATTATGTATATTTGTTGTTTACACATTGCCTGCTCTTGTACTAGAATATAACTCCCTGAAGATTTATTTACCACTTTATACCCAGATCTTAGTGTAATATCTGACATAGAGAAGAGAATAATAAATATTTTTTATGAATGAATTTAATACAGAAGATTAAAGGTGAATTCTGGTATAAAGTTATACATAGGATGATAACTAGAGATGTCTGTCTACACTGAGATCAGAATAGGGAAAGGAGATTAAAAGTGGGATTTAGAAAAGATTTACAGACTGCTAGATGAAAGACAACTAAGTATAAGACCCATTTTTAAAGAAAACTATTGAATGATTATTTCTGTAGGCCTTTAAAAATAGTTTTGTTATCTAATTTGAAATATGTAAGTTGTTGTTTTGTCCAGAGGAAAGGAAGATATAATGAGTTCTCCATGAATCTAACAAACAGAGCATCAATTTTATGGTAACAAGTATAAACTTTAATCCTATTTCCCAAAAAATCACTGTTGATCTAAATTGAAACGGTATGTTTATCATATTTGTCACATTTTACAAATAATTGATTTTAATTTTTAGTTTTGTTTCATCACATATGGAGCCAGATATTTATTTATCAGATTCTGCTATGTCCAAGTTTGGTGCATCCTCCATGATAAAATTGCCTCAACAAGATGAAAATACAAATTTTGTAAGAAGCAGTTTTTATTTGTTTGTGAATTTTTAAAATTCTGCTCAAATAGTTGAACTTTTAATGATGGCTGTTTTTTTTTTAACCTCAAAATATAGGTACATTTACAAAAAGGAAAACAACAGAGTCTGTCACCAGAGATTGAAAGACTGTACTTTCCTCACTCTGAAAAAAATTCAAATTCTTCAAATTTTTTCAAAAATGTGGAGTTCTTTACTAGAAACAGTGAATGTAAAAACCAAATTGATTTCAGGTAAGAATTCTTTAAAGACATTTCAAGAAATATCAATAAAATATTTTTTATAGAGAAATTCAGGATTCTTTTCCATTGGTTATTTTAAAGACAGAATCTAAACATTGTATTTACTTGAAGATGTTGAAATTTTAGACATCTAGTGAACTAACTTTCTTATGATAGTTTATAATATCAAATATCTCAATTTTTGAGAATATATATGTTTGATCCTATTAACTAATACATTATATCATGATAAACTCTTTTACTGATATGAGTGCAGTATGTTGATAATATGAAGTGTAGTCATTTAAGAAATTCAAATGAGGAAAAACAATAGTTCCAGTCAAGAGGGCAGCCTAGGAAAATATGGTACTCGCATCTTCCCACAACCACTTCAAAATTACAACTAAACTACAGAACAACCATTATTCAGAAATACCTGAAATCTAGCTGAACAGAAGTCCTACAACTAAGGATATACAAAAGAAGCCACATGGGGACTGGTGGAAGGGGTGGAGATGCGGTACAGGCCTCTCCCACACCCATGTGTGGCAGACAAAAATCAGGAGAGTTATCTCCACTGTAGAAAGCCCCCCAGAGGAGCAAGGAGTCCCAGCTCCACACCAGGCTCCCCAGACTAGGGTTCCAACACCAGGAATAGAAGTCCGCATAACTTCTGGCTGTGAAAACCAGCAGAGGTTGTGGCTGAGCGAGAATGCTGGAGTCCCAGGTATTCCTCTTAAAGGCCTGCATAGGACCTTTACTCACCCTCTCTCAGTTCCAGGGCTGAGGCAGCAGCTCAGAAGGTAGCAGGGACATACGGGGAGGAACTGCAGTGTCTGACATCAGGGTGAGAGCTGGAGGGGCAGCTTTCTCTCAGATAGAAGTGCTGGCAGAGATTATTGTTCTGTTCCTGAGCTCTTCCCCCACAGAGCTGGCAAGTGGGTACCATATCTGGGTTTTCATCAACCTGGCTGACACTGTTCTCCCAGCCCTGGAATTTCTTGGGACCCTGCCCCATTCAAGTTGTGGGCCCACCCAAGCCTTTTCCATTCAAATGGCTTATCTTGGCTCATGCTTCAGACTTTCCTAAAATCTTTCAAATAATCATTTTCTGGCGTCAGCATACCCTTCACATCTTCCTAAGTAGCCGCAGGCCTGGCACTAGTGGCAGCCAGTCTTGGTTTACAGCTTGGCCTCTTCTGAGCACCACCAACCCTTGTACAAATAGCAGTCATCTGCAGTTCACTTTATAGCTCATGCCAGATGGTCCGGAGTAGAACACAGATGATGACTGACCTTGTCCTACACTTCCCAGGAGGCCCCAGAGCCAGCACATCCAGCAGGCAGCTTCATACCATATCCAAGAACAAACCAAATCACCTCCACAAGTAATACACTCAAAGGGTAGACTAAATGAGCACCACAGGCCCACTGAAATAAGTTCTGCCCATGGAGTGGACCCCTGCATAGCTGATCTTCTATGGTGGCTGCAGCCAGTCCTTATAAACAATTAATCTGGGTGGGTCAATCCCTCTCTTTGACTTGCCAACAGCTATCAAGGCTCAACTACAACAGGAGGCTGCACAAGCCTACACAGGGCAGGGATGTATCTGGAGTGATCAGAAGGCTATGCCACTGGACCCTACAGAATACCTACTACATAAGTTTACTCTACCAAGCCTGGGAGACAGCAGCACTATCTAATACATAGAAACAAATACAGGGAGACTGCCAAAATGAGGAGACAAAGAAATATGTTGCAAATGAAAGAACAGATCAAAACTCCAGAAAAAGTACTAAAGAAAATGGAGACAAGCAATCTACTAGATGCGGAGTTCAAAACAATGGTTATAAGGATGCTTAATTAGCTTAGGGAAAGAATTGAACTTAATTTTAACAAAGAGATAGGAAACATGAAAGAGCCAATCAGAAATGAAGAATACATTAACTGATGTGAAGAATACATTACAGGGAATTAGTGATGGAGTAAATGAAGCAGAGAATGAAGTCAGAGATTTGGAAGATAAGGGAACAGAAAACACCCAATTAGAATAGCAAAAAGAAAAAAGAATCCCCCCCAAATGTGGATAATATAAGGAGTTCTAGGACTACCTGAAGTGTACCAACATTCATATCAAGGGGGTGCTGGAAGGAGAAGAGAAAGAGCAAGGAATTGAAAACCTATGTGAAAAAATGATGTCAGAAAACTTCCTTAAGCTGGTGAAGGAAATAGATATACAAGTCCAAGGAGCTCGGAGCAACGTAAACAAGATGAACCCAAAAAAGGCCCACTCCAAGACACATCATAATTAAAATGCCAAAGGTGAAAGACAAATAATTTTTTAAAAATAATTTTATTGTTGTTCAACTACAGTTGTCTGCATTTACCCCCCACCCATTCCCCCTACCCCAGCCATCCCTACCTCAAGACAGAGAATCTTAAAAGCAGCAAAAGAAAAGCAGTTACCTACAAGGTTGCTCCTGAAGATTGTCAACTGATTTCTCAAGAGAAACTTTGCAGGCCAGAAGGATTGGCAGGAAATATTCAAAGTGATGAGAAGCAAGGACCTACAACCAAGATTACCCAGAAAAGTTGTTTTAGAATCAAAGGACATATAGTTTCCCAGACAAGAAAACAATAAAAAGAACTCACTACCAAACCGGTATTTATTACACGAAATGTTGAAGGGATTCTTTAAGAAGAAAAAAAGGATAAAAATATAAACAATAAAGTGGCAATAAATACATATCTGTCAACAATTGAACCCAAAAGTCAAACCAATCAGAACAGAAACAGACTTACAAACATAGACAACATTTTGATGGTTGCTGGATGGGAGGGGAGTTAGGGTAATGGGTGAAAAAGGTGAAGGGATTAAGAAGTACAGATTGGTAGTTACAGAATAATCATGGGGCTGTAAAGTACAGCATAGGGAAAAAAGTACTGTAATAACTAAAACAAAAATAAATCCAAATCTCCATAATATTGTAATAACTAAAATACATAAATAAGAAATCCAAACGAGATCAGCTAATATTTCAAAAGTTCACATTGTATTTTAGCCAGGTAGTTCTTTCATAATTCTACATGTTCAATGAGGAAAAAAAGTTAGGTTAATTCTAATAAATGCCCAAACTATGGGTCATTTTTATGAGTAACTCTGTAGCAGGTCCCCCCACCTCTTGAATAGTCAAAGTTTATAAATGACATTACTTTCCAATATAACTAAAGAAATATCTAAGAGATTTGGTTGCTACCCTACAGTTTATTAACTCTAATTTTCTCCTACAGACTTTGCACAAGGTTATGCATATTGAAGTTCATTTGCTATACTAACATCTTAGCATTCTTCAAGTTTACCCACTTCATATTTATTACATTCTTTATTGTGTATTTTTAAATAAACTGTGATACAATAATAGTTATTTTTAATTTGCTTTTTCCCCCCATAGGTATCATCCTGATGATGAAGCCGATGAAATGAAGTCTTTTCTGGGAATATTTGATGGTATTTTCTAAAAACAAAACCAAAATGTTCCTTATGTTAGTGAGACAAAGTATAGGGACACCTAATTACAAAGCATGCTTTTTGTTTTTAAAAGTAGATAATAATTGTTTGGGTTTATTTCTGTTGGATTTCATCAGTTTTGTTGATATTTTCACAACAAAATATCTGGACTAATTTATTTTCCCATTAACTTTGTGAAAAGCACTTTTATAGCAGTTTTGTTTCAATAACCTGATAATTAAATTATACTTAGAAATTATTATTTGGATATTAATTGGATTTTTGGATTTTGATAAGAACCAATTTAAATTTTTATTTTTTCTTAATGAAGGCATTTCTTCTTAGAAGGGCATACTATTAAAGCAAATTAATGCTTCTCAGTGAATCTATATATTGTATGAATTATTCACCAGTACTGTTTTGTCTCACTAAAGATTTTTAAGACTTCAGTGGCCATCTGAACCTGTTGTTATATAACTTCAAGTAATAAATGAATCATTAATCAATATAAATTATTGTGTTCTTTTAGTTTGTTTTTCAATTAGTGAATTAATACAACTTTGTTATGTTGGCTCTTACTATAGCAAAAGCTACTTACATTATTTTCCAATAAATTATATCTCAACTTTATTTATTGATAGGTAGTAGATAAGCACACTAAGAAGTATTTGTTATCTAATTTATTTACAGCAACAGTGTGAAGTTGAAGTCCAGTTAAGAAATTTTAGAAATATTAGAAATTTTCTTTAAGCATAAAAGCCTTACAGATGAGAGAAGAGAAACTTCCAGATGAGAGTGTTATTATTAGTAAACATTTATGAGTCATCACATGTCCTAAACATAGAGAAAAACTTAAAACTAAGAGGCCTTATCTCTGTTGGAAAATGAGGGCAACTAGTTTCTTTATTTTAGTCGCCTTTACAACTGTGATGTTTCTGCATCTGAATCAATCATGCTACAACCTTTAAAGGTTATTAAACACCATTAATATGAAATATTGGTGCACTACAATCTGCTCATCTTGCATACATAGATTTTGACACTAAAGAAATAACAATTTAGTTCAACAAGACTTATTGTATCTGCTAAGCGAAAGCACTGTTGGTACTGCAAAGGATGCAAATGATGAAAGCACTGTTTTTACTCTCATAGAGCTTACTTTACATTCTGGTAGAAAAAGTAAGACATACAATAAAGCAATACTAAAATACATAATAAACATCAGAAAAGTGGTTCTCAAGCTGCAGGGTGTGCTGGAATCATCTAGAGGGCTTGTTTGAAAGCAGATTGCTGGGCATACCCAGGTTTTCTGACTTAGTAAGTCTAGAGAGAGACCTGAAATTTGTGTTTCTAACAAGTGTTTGGGTCTGCCGATGCTGCTGATCCAGGGATCATGTTTAGGGAGTCTCGGCAGCAGAGGTTTGAAATGCCGTGGGAGTTCATAGGAGAGAGAATGTAATCCTGCCCCTGGGGTCAGGAAAGCCTTTACAGAGAAGTTAAAGTCTGGGATGAGATGAATTCAAGAAAGATTTTGATGGACAAATATATTCCTTCTAAATAGAGGGAACAGCTCAAGGAAAGCTCTAAGGGGGAAAAGGTGTCCTTTTGGGCAATAATGAATAGATCATTTTAAACACAGGTTAATGTTGTAGGAGATCTTTGAAATATACCTGAAGGCCAGACTGTGAAGGACTTACTAAGATTAAAAAAAAAAAAACAGAAAGAACTGAGCATTACTCAGCAGAGTAATGTTTCCCAAACATGCCTGATCATAGACATACAGATAAAATGTTAAATATACAAATTCCCAGACCACACCTCAGAGTTACTGATTCAGAAATTCCAGGTGGAGGGAACTGGAAATTCTGTAAGTTTTAGCCAACACTCCAGGTCATTACGATCAGGCCAGTTTTGGAAACACTGGAGTAGATAACAGGTTCATTTCCTAAGTAATCAAAATAAATGATTTGACAGTGTTATACTAGACATATTTTACTTTGTACAAGTGTTTACCTGGGAAATTATGTGTATGTTAAATGTATGTAACTCAAAACCCTGTTTCATACTGACCACTTAAAGTAGTATTCTTTTGATGAGGTAAATAATAACCCTAAGGTTTCCTATTTTGTAACTTAACTTTTAAATATATTTGGTTTATTTATTCATATAAAATGAACCATACAACAGAGCTTTTTACAAAAATATCAGTTGGGTTAAATTTTTTCAAAAGTCTTTTTCGATTAAAAATCTCCTTAATAGGCTCTCTTTTTCTCATGTGTGTTGTTGGCATAATGGATCCTACCTCGTAGGTATGAAGTAAGAATTGAATAAGCCACTGCATAGGAAGCTCTTTAATTAGGGACTGAAACACTCTGTGTGCTCCATAAATAGTAGTACTAAAGAAAGTGTTTTTAAATGCACTTTAAATAAGCCATTAGTGGTTAAATAATACAGTATTTACTCGTCATATTTGAGTTGCTGTGAGTTTCACAGGACTTGACAAATGAACTCTTGACTTTCCACAGATGTATCATCCATGGAAAAATGTTTAGCCTACACCTCCCTCCGACATACACTTCTCAAGCTTTCAGGTAGATGCCCTCATCCCCGTCCTCTTCTTCCCAATATTCTTAGTTGGTTTATGGTCAGAGCATACAAATCTATTTTAATATTACCTTGAATAAAATGCAATTAGAAAATGAATCCTCTACAAATTCTATTATATTCAAAAACCCAATAGAAACGATTGCTGAATTATTCACTCTTAGGTTTTGAAACAATTTGTTCTCTAGTAGAGTCAGACAGAGGGTCCCTTTACCATGACCCCGTCAGGCACAGTAGGGAACACTATTCCAGGACCCCTAGCCTACAGGTTACATGGATAACATTTACCCATTGGCATCCGAGATAATAATTGGTGTCAGTATGTAAGAACCTTTACTTTTGTGAGAATAGAGAAGGCACCAGTGAAGAGGAAGTTAGGGCAAAGAGGAGTAAACTAATCTAAGCTTAGAATTAAGCTAAGTAAGCAAGCTAACAATTTCAGTTTGAGTTTTGGTTAGTGGAACCAACAAAACAAACCAGAAACCCTGGCACTCCTTGTCCTTTGGCATTTCAACTCCTGGCTGCGAAAAGTTCTTGCTAACCAAAGTCCGATTCAAATACCAGTGACATGGAAACTCTTGGGAGCTGATTAGGACCCAGGCCTCCCTTTGGACCTTATGAGGCAGAATCGACATTTTAACGAGATTCCCAGGTGAGTATGTGCACATTGAGGTATGAGTAGCCCTTGTTTACAGTGGAAAGGGAAAGGGAAATGGAAAGGGAAAAGGAAAGGAAAGGAGGCATTATAAGAATTTTAAGAGAATCCATTCCAGAAGACAAGTATAAGAGTAATGATGATTACATAGTTTTCTGCACATATATTTCCCCTTATAAATGTAGTGTGGTGATACAGCTCTTGTTTAATTGCGTTTCTGTAGAGGCTGTTTTCTTCACCAACTGTGTAAATTATCTTTATAATTCTCATGCATCAACTGTTTTTTTAAAAATATAGCTCAAGAGGCACTTACACGCTCTATAGAGTTTTTGTTTTAATTAACATAATGAAAGCAGATGATTCAGAAGAGCAGTCCTTGGGGATGGCTGGGGTTGGGGGGAATGGAGGGGGTAAATGCAGACAACTGTACTTGAACAACAATAAATAATTTGTTTTTTAAAAAAAGAGCAGTCTTTGTCTTGTTTATTTTCACATTGCAATTTGGAAACCTTTCCCTGAACTAACGTATGCCTTAAAAATCCCTACATACTTCAGCAAAACAAAAGCCAGATGCTACAGTATTCTGAAAGATTGAGGAAAATGTGCATAAACCAGTACTCTCACACATATACTATATAGTTTTTTTTAATAAAAACGATTAAAGTTCAGCTGACATTAGTATTTTGCCTGAAGTACTTTCTTATGACAGTAGATGGCTTCAGCCCTTTGAAAACTATGCAAACAATAGTCATTTTTTTTCTGTATCAATCAGTTTGGAAACTTAAACCTTTTATCACTTAGGATTTTAATGAGTTATTTTAAAGCAAAAAAATCGAGAGAGGCTGTGAAGATGGCAGTGGAGTAGGACGGAGCGGGTTCTAGCTCCCATACACATGGGAGAAAAATCCTGGCAGATCTACTGAGGAACAGTGCAATCAACCAACATTTCCCCAGCATTTATGATATTAAGAGACCACAGATTGTGATGGACACTGAAGGACCAGACAGCGGCAGGCCAGTGGGGTCTCGGGGACCTAGGTAAAGACAAGAGTGGCAGTGGGGGCTAGTGCCCGCGGCCAGGCGGCCGGGTGCCGCCTTGGTCCGGGTCCAGAGGCATCGGTCTAGGACTAGTGCCAGAGGTGTCTGCCACAGGAGCCCAGGCACCCAGCGGCCTCGGTAGACAACCAGCGCTGGTCACCAGCTCCCTCCCTCCCCGTCTCAGCAAGGCTGGGCAACACTGGGCAGAGACCTGTCTGTTTGAGTTTACAGAGAGGGTAACAAGGACAAAAGGCCATGTTCAGCTGCGGACTCTGTAGTCGCCAGCCTGGGAGAATTGAGAGGCACATTATCATCACTGGTTTGGCTGGGGATTGGGCTGGGCTGAGAGGCAGGCTTTCTGGAGAAGTTTATTTTGGAAAGTGGACTGAGGTGTTCTCCTGCAACAGCAGCTTGGCTTGCTCCCCACCCAGCCTGGCAGCGATCCAGAGGATGGGTGGAAGCATTTGAGTCCCACCACAGGTCTGGAAAGGACCATGCCAGATCCCCTGGGACCCAGGCAGCCTGGCGGGTGTGCGGGTGCCTGCACCCCAGTCTGGTAGCCTTGCTGGCGCATGCGCATGCTAGCACCCCAGCACACAGAGAGGTCCTGCTGCAACCAGAAAAACCAGTTTGGACAGTTTGAAACCAACAAGGGAAGGGTTTTTTTTTTTTTTTTTTTTTAGTAATCTTATATTTTTTTAATTTTATTATTGCCTTATCTTTCAATACTTTGTTCCTTTCTTTTTCCCTGTTTTAGTCCTTCTTCCTTTCTTCCCAACTTATCACTTCTTCCTCCCTTCTCCTGCCTTTTCTTTTTTGTTTGTTTGTTTGTTGCTTTGTTTTCTTTTACCCACAAGAGACACAAACAACTGGAAACTGCAAAAAGACAAGAGTGGGACCCAAAGAGGGGGCATTTCAACAGTAGAGCCAGAAAGACAAATTTCACTTTGCTATAGCAGAGAAGCCACAAGTTGCTGCATATTTGTATTATTTTTTTCATTATTCTCACTTCTTTTATATTTTAATAGTATCTTTGTATTACTCCTCTTTCTCTATAGGCTTCTTAGTTTTGGCTGGTTGTATTGTATCATTTGACAGGTTGCCCCTGTTCTTTCCTCCACGGTGTACTGCTAATTTTCTATACTTCATGCCTTATTTTTCTTTAGCACACTACCCAAAGCTTTATACCCCCTATTCAGACAGATCACATAGAGTCTGTTATATGATTGTTGCTCTAATATTATTGTAAATAATAGCTGTTCTATACAACTGTAAATCCTTTACAACCCATCTCCTAGGTCT
Source organism: Artibeus jamaicensis (assembly GCF_021234435.1). Taxonomy (NCBI): domain Eukaryota; kingdom Metazoa; phylum Chordata; class Mammalia; order Chiroptera; family Phyllostomidae; genus Artibeus; species Artibeus jamaicensis. The sequence goes on along the minus strand of NW_026522025.1, from coordinate 36,047,042 downwards.
TAGCCAACTTTACAGGTTCCTGAATTCTATTACTGTAGTGATTAACTCTATTTGCTCACATGCTACACCTATTTACTATTCTTCACTCTCACCTTACCTCAAAATCTGACCGCCTGCAGCCTCACTGCTTTCTAGATCCAACTCACTAGACTTCCCTCCCCAACAAGAGACTTACCTTTTGTCCATCCTTCCTTAAAAGTGGCAAGTTGGGTTGAAGATTATGGTTAACACTACATAAACCCCAAAGATCTTCTATCTCTTCTCTACCGGCTGTGACTGTAAATATCATAAAATACTCTTCTGCTATCATAAACCATTTTGCCTCCCCCTCCAAGTGATCACACACACAAACAAAAAAAGGAGTAGGTGGAAGCAGAGAACATCAAGATACCTGAAGGAGACTGCACCACTGAATTTCACAGCTATTCTACCACAGAAGTTCACACCATAAACCCAGGGAGTCAGAACGGATCAATTTAAGAAGCTGAGGCTAACAAGAAGAGTCTCACAAACAATGGGAAGACAAACAATTCCCAAATAAAAGGAGGAAGCCTCAGAAAGAATGTTAGATGAAATAGAGGCAAGTCAACTATCAGATATTGAATTCAAAGCACTGGTTATCAGGAAATTCAAAGAGCTCACAATGAACTACCAGAAACTACAGGGGAGCCATAATGAACTCACTGCAAACTATATCAACATGGAAAAGGAAATATAAACTATCAGCAAAGGCCAAGAGGAAATGAAGAATACAATTTCTGAACTGAAGAACACAGTAGAAGGAATCAAAAGCAGGATCAATAAAGCAGAAAATTGGATCAGTGAATTGGAGGACAAAGTAGAAAAAAAAACTCCCAGAAACAGCAAGAAAAGGAAAAGAGGCTGAGAAAGAATGAAGAGGGATTAAGAGAAATGCAAGACAATATGAAACATAGAAATATCCAAATAATAAGAGTACCAGAAGGAGAAGAAGAAGAACAAGGAATAGGAAACCTATTTGAAAGAGTCATGATGGAAAATTTCTCTAATTTGATGAGAGAAAAAGTCACACAAATCCAGGAGTCACAGAGAGTCCCAATCAAGAGGAACCCAAAGAGGCCCACTTCAAGACACATCATCATTAAAATGGCAAAATTCCAAGACAAAGAAAGAATCTTAAAGGCAACAAGGGAGAAAAAGGAAGTAACATACAAGGGAGCCCCAATAAGGTTAGCTACTGACTTCTCAGTGGAAACACTCCAAGCAAGAAGACAATGGCAAGAAATATTCCAAGTAATGAGAACCAGAGGCCTACAACCAAGGCTACTTTACCCAGCAAGGTTCTCAATCAAGATAGAAGGCCAAATGAAGAGCTTCCAAGACAAAAGGAGTCTAAAAGAATACACCTCCACCAAACCAGCTCTACAAGAAATACTAAAAGGACTGCTTTAAGAAAGGAAGGTAAAGAGAGAGACAAAGAGGAACACAGGTACAAAAATGGCAATGAATAAATTCCTATCAATAATAACCTTAAATGTAAATGGATTAAATGCTCCAATCAAAAGACATAGAATAGCTAATGGATAAGAAAGCATGACCCACACATATGCTGCCTATAAGAGACCCACCTCAGGACAAAAGACCATCACAGACTAAAAGTGAAAGGATGGAAACAAATTTTCCAAGCAAACAGACAGGAAAAAAAGGCCAGGGTAGCAATTCTCATATCAGACAAAATAGACTTCAAAAAAAGGGCCATAAAGAGAGACCCAGAAGGTCACTTCATAATACTCAAGGGAAGAATCCACCAAGAAGACATTAACATCATAAATATATATGCACCCAACATAGGAGCACCCAAATATATAAAGAAAATCTTAGAGGACTTCAAGAAAGATACTGACAGCAACACAATTATAGTAGGGGATTTTTAACATCCCACTGTCAAAAATGAACAGATCTTCCAAACAAAATATCAACAAAGATATTGTGGCATTAAACAACTCCCTTGATGAAATGAACTTAACTGATATATACAGAGCTCTTCACCCCAAAGAAGCTAAATACACATTCTTTTCAAATGCACATGGAACATTCTCAAAGATAGACCACATGATAGGACACAAAACGAGCCTCAACAAATTCAAGAATATTGAAATCATACCAAGCATTTTCTCTGACCACAAGGGAATGAAACTGGAAACCAACCCCAAAGGAAAAAACCCAAAACGCCCAAAATCATGGAGACTGTATGGTATGCTATTAAACAATGAATGGGTCAAGAATGAAATTAGGATAGAAATCAAAACGTTTCTGGAAACAAATGAAAACAAATGCACAACAACCCAAAACTTATGGGACACAGCGAAGGCAGTCCTGAGAGGGAAGTTCATAGCAATACAGGCTTACCTAAAGAAGATGGAAACATTTCAAACAAACAACCTAACCCTATGCCTGCAAGAGCTTGAGGAACAACAACAAAGACAGCCCAGAGCAAGCAGAAGGAAGGAAATAACCAAGATCAGAGCAGAATTAAATGACATGGAGACTAAAACCACAATTCTAAAAATCAATGAATCCAGAAGTTGGTTTTTTGAAAAGATAAAAAAAAAAGACAAGCCTTTAAGTAGGCTCGTCAAGAAAAGAAGAGAGAGGACTCAAATAAACACAATCAGAAATGAAAGAGGAGAGATTACAACTGATACCACAGAAATAGAAGGGATTGTAAGAAATTACTATAAAGAACTGTATGCCAAGAAATTTGAAAACCTAGGTGAAATGCACAAATTTCTAAAAAAATATAATCTCCCAAAACTCAATGAAAAAGAAGAAAACCTGAACAGACCAATAACAGCAGTTGAAATTGAAGCAGTAATCAAAAAACTCCAATCACACAAAAGCCCTGGACCGGATGGGTTCACAGGAGAATTCTACAAAGCATTTACGGAAGAGCTAACCTCTATTCTTCACAGACTATTCCAAAAAATCCAAAATGATGGAAAACTCTCAAACTCTTTTTATGAAGCCAGCATCATCCTAATTCCAAAACCAGATACAGACACAACAAAGAAAGAAAACTTCAGGCCAATATCGCTGATGAACATAGACATTAAAATCCTCAACAAAATATTGGCAAATCACATCCAGCAATACATCAAAAAGATCATACACCATGACCAACTGGGATTTATCCCAGGGATGCAAGTATGGTTCAATATTCACAAATCGGTAAATATAATACATCGCATAATCAAAAGCAAAGACAAAAACCACATGATCATATCAATAGATGCAGAAAAAGCTTTTGATAAGGTACAACACCCATTTATGATAAAGGCACTCAGCAAAGTGGGAACAGAGGGAGCATTCCTCAATATAATAAAGGCCATATATGAGAGACCTACAGCCAACATCATACTCAATGGGCAAAAACTAAAATCTTTTCCACTAAGATCAGGAACAAGATAAGATTGTCCACTTTCACCACTTCTATTCAATATAGTATTGGAAGTTTTAGCCACAGCGATCAGACAAGAAAAGGAAATAAAAGGTATCCAAATCGGAAAGGAGGAAACAAAACTGTCATTGTTTGCAGATGACATGATAGTGTACATGGAAAATTCTATAGACTCTACCAAAAAAACTGTTCAAACTAATAAATGAATTTGGCAAAACAGTGGGTTACAAAGTCAATATCCAGAAATCAAAGGCATTTTTGTATACTAACAATGAATCAGCAGAAGCAGAAATCAAGAAAAAATCCCATTTGATATAGCAAAAACAAAAATAAAATATCTGGGAATAAACCTAACCAAGGAGGTAAAAGACCTGTATGCAGAAAACTACACAACACTGAAGAAAGAAATCAAGGAAGACACAAACAAATGGAAACATATACCATGTTCATGGATTGGAAGAATTAAAATGTCCATACTATTTACAGATTCAATGCAATACCTATTAAAGTACCAAATGGCATATTTCACAGACATACAACAAACACTTCAAAAATTTATATGGAACCATAAATGACCCCGAATAGCAGCCGCAATTTTGAGAAAGAAAAACAAAGTAGGAGAGATCAAAATACCTGATATCAAACTGTATTACAAGGCCACTGTAATCAAAACAGCCTGGTACTGCCATAAAAACAGGCATATAGACCAGTGGAACAGAACAGAGAGCCCAGAAATAAACCCAACTCTCTACAGTCAATTAATATTTGACAAAGGGGGCAGTAACATAAAATGGAGTAAAGATAGCCTCTTCAGCAAATGGTGTTGGGAGAACTGGACGGCTACCTGCAAAAAAAATGAAACTTGAGCACCGACTTGCACCATACACCAAAATAAATTCAAGGTGGATAAAAGACTTATATATAAGCAGTGACACCATTAAAGTCCTAGAGGAGAACATTGGCAGGAAAATCTCAGATATTTCACGCAGCAACATTTTTACTGATATGTCCCCTAGAGCAAGGAATATAAAGGAAAGAATAAACAAATGGGATCTCATCAAAATTAAAAGCTTCTGCATGGCTAAAGAAAACAGTATTACAATAAAAAGACAACCAATTGTATGGGAAAACATATTTGCCAATGATTCCTCAGACAAAGGTTTAATCTCCAAAATATACAAAGAACTTACACGACTCCACTCTAAGAAGAAAACTAACCCAATTAAAAAATGGGAAAAGGACTTGAACAGACACTTCTCCAAGGAGGACATACAGAAGATCTAGGGACACATGAAAAGATGCTCAATATCACTAGCTATCAGAGAGATCCAAATTAAAACCACAATGAGATACCACTTTACACTGGTCAGAATGGCTATCATAAACAAGGCAACAAACAACAAATGTTGGAGAGGTTGTGGGGAAAAGGGGACCCTAGTTCACTGTCAGTGGGATTGCAGACTAGTGCAACCATTATGGAAAAACAGTATGGAATTTTCTCAGAAAAATAAAAATCAACCTGCCTTTTGACTCAGCAATTCCACTGCTGGGATTATATCCTAAGAACCCTAAAACACCAATCCAAAAGAACCTATGTACCCCAATGTTCATAACAGCACAATTTACAATAGCCAAGAGGTGGAAGCAACCTAGGTGCCCATCAGTAAATGAATGGATCAAAAAATTATGGTACATATACACAATGGAATTCTATGCAGCAGAAAGAAAGAAAGAAAGAAAGAAAGAAAGAGCTCCTACCCTTTGCAACAGCATGGATAGAACTGGAAAGCATTATGCTCAGTGAAATAAGCCAGGTGGTGAAAGACAAATACCATATCATCTCACCTTTAACAGGAAGCTAAACAACAAAACAAACAAGCAAGCAAAATAAAAACAAAGACACTGAAATAGAGAACAGGGGGACAGTGACCAAAGGGGAAAGGGGAGGGAATTTCAGGGAGAAAAGGGGAGGGATTTAAAGGAACTAGTATAAAGGACACATGGACAATAGCTAAGGGGTTTGGAAATGGGAGGTGGGGAGCATGGGGGGGGGCACTGGGATGGAAGTAAAAGACAGAAAACTGTACCTGAAAAATAATTAAATTTAAAAAATAATGGCTGGCGTAGCTCAGTGGATTGAGCGCAGGCCTGCAAACCAAAGGATGGTGGTTCAATTCCCAGTCAGGGCACATGCCTGGGTTGTAGGCCAGTTCCCAGCGGGGACACACAAGAGGCAACCATACATTGATATTTCTCTTCCTCTCTCCTTCCTTTTCCTTCTAAAGATAAATTAATAAACTCTTTTAAAAAAAGAAAGCAAAAATTCTACTGCAATATTTTTCTCATTTCTAGTTTATTAAAATTCATCAGTACAAATTATTCAGGCTGCAGATTATCAAAATATGAACTCAGTGGAGGCAACCCCCTAAAATGAAAAGAGAACAGCATAAGGTACATTCATCAATCAGCAAGTCAGGTGGATGCTCAAATGATATTCTCTCCTTTTTTAAAAAAAACTTCAGGGGACTTCCGCCAAGATGGAGGCATAGGTGGAAGCAGTGTGCCTTCTCACACAACCAAGTTTAAAAACCACAAAGTTTTACCAACAAAAATGCAGCCAAACCACAGAAAATTGAACTATATGGAAGTCTGACAACAGCAAACCCTTCAGCCAAAGCAGTAAGAGAGGCAGAGCCAGCAGCAGATTGGGGTCGGGCAGGAAAGATCCACCGGACCGACCCAGGCTCGCAACCCAGGCATGCTGGCAGCCGTGGGCAGATCCCAAGTGTGGAGGAGCAGCAGGCGGACTCACTGAGGGCGCAAGGCAGTAGACTCACTGAGGGCTGACCACAGTCACACATTCATGCGCAGATAAACCGGTGAAGGAGCGAGTGGTGAAACAGACCATGCGGGCCCCCCTGGCAGGAAGCGGCACAGGGGACCGCTATTGTTCCTCTCTGACCCCGCCCCACATAGAGCATCACAAACCAGCAACCTGGGTGGCTCCACCCTGGTGAACATCTAAGGCTCCAACGTAACAGGCACAAACAGATCAAAACATGGCTCAAGAACAACTCAGAGCCCCAGAGCCCATAAATCTAAGCGATGAAGAAATAGCTAAACTTTCAGATGTATAGTTTAAAACACTGGTGATCAGGATGCTCACAGAACTGGTTGATTTTAGTCACAAATTAGAGGAACATATGAAGGCTAAACTAAATGAAATGAAGGGAAATGCACAGGAAACCAATAGTAAAGAAAAGGAAACTGGGACTCAAATCAAAGGAGTGGACCAGAAAGGGGAAAAAAAAATGACCAAATAGAAAAGGATGAAGAAACAAAAAAATGAGGAGAGGCTTAGGAACCTCAGGACATCTTTAAACATTCCAACATCTGAATTATAGGGGTACCAGAAGGGGAAGAGAAACAGCCACCAGTGGAAAACTTATTTGAACAAATAATAAAGGAGAACTTCCCCAATCTGGCAAAGGAAATAGACTTCTAAGAAGTCCAGGAAGCTCAGAGTCCCAAAGAAGTTGGACCCAAGAAGGAACACACCAAGGCACATCATAATTATATTAGCCAAGATTAAAATGAAGGAGAGAATTCTAGAAGCAGCAAGAGATAAGGGGACAATCACCTACAAAGGAGTTCCCATCAGACTGTCAGCAGATTTCTAAAAAGAGACCTTACAGGCAAGAGGGGGCTGGAAAGAAGTATTCCAAGTCATGAAATCCAAAGACCTACAACCAAGATTGCTCCATCCAGCAAAGCTTTCATTTAGAATGGAAGGACAGATAAAGTGCTTCTCAGATAAGATCAAATTCAAGGAGTTCATCATCACCAAACCCTTATTATATAAAATGTTAAAGGGACTTACCTAAGAAAAAGAAGATAAAAAAGATGAACAGTGAAAGGACAGCAAACTCACAGTTATTAACAACCACACCTAAAAGAAAAGCAAACTAAGAGGACAGCTAGGTCAGGAGCAGAACCATAGAAATGAAGATCACATGGAGGGTTGGCAACAGGGGAGTGGGAGGAGAAGGGGGAGAAGGTACAGAAAATAAGTAGCATAGACGGTAGGTTGAAAATAGATAGTGGGGAGGGCAAGAATAGTATGGGAAATATAAAATCTAAAGAACTTGAGACACGTGGTCATAAACTAAAGGGGGGAATGGTAGGGGAGGGGTGTGCAGGGTGGAGGGGAATGAAGGGGGGGAATAGAACAACTGTAATGGCATAATCAATAAAATATATTTTAAAAAAACTTCAGACCATAACTACTACAGTACTCTCTAACATTACTGAATACTACTATGTGCTGGATCTTGTCCTAAGTCCTATAGACAGCATATCTAGTTTTATTCTTCTGACAATCCTATGAGGTATATTCTTTTACTGTGTGTATATTTTATACACAAGGAAGCTAAATAAATTGCAAAGGGCACAAAGCTTGAACTTCGTGTGATTCAAGAATCCTTTGCATAACCAGTATACCATTCTGCCTAGAAAATGGATGAAATATAGACTACATGTAGTCATCAAACTCCATCTGTTTTTTATCTTTAGAGTTTTTCTCTTGGAGAACTTAAGGCAAGTCTAAGAGGGCTCTTAGCTAGAACAGTCTCCAGTTTAATTGTTGCCAGAGAAGCAAGATTGCTGTGACCTTCGCCCCAGATTACCTGCTCATTGAGCTAGGCCTTTCCCCTTTGCAAATCACCTGTAACCTAGTGGACATCTTCTTCCCATTGGGCCATGAACTCTCTGATCATTATTTTGTTTTGGTTTAAGGTTTGGGTTTTGGGAGGGGGTGTTCATGCATAAACTTCTTCACATTTTTTAATTTTTTAAAAATTGGTTTTAGAGAAAGAGAGGAAAGGGGAAGAAAGAAAGGAACACCCATGTGTTGTTCCACTTATTTAGGCTTTCATTGGCTGATTCTCATTTGCGTCCTGCTGGGGACTGAACCCACAGTCTTGTATCAGGATGGTGCTCTAGCCAACTGAGCTGCTGTAACCAACTGAGCTACAAGTTACCCGGCTAGATGCTTAAGCTCCTATACTTTAATGTGGTTTTTCTAACTAGCCTCTGAGTTCCTGAAGACTTTATCTTTCCTAGATCAATGACTTCATTCTGAAACTATTTTATAGAGAGAGAAAAAAAGGGGGTGGGGAGAGAGAGAGAGAAAGAGAGAGAGAGACCTGTTTTCAACAAAATACTCTTTGTTAGGGAAACTCGGCTTTGTCTCTGTGAACGCTGTGTTACAGAGTTTCTCTGTTGTTCAGTAAAAACTAGTCTGAATAAGAGAGAAGAAACATAGTTATTTCTGACTTTTTCTGGGATCATAATACTTCAGTAATATCTGCTTGTCCTATGGCTCTTATCTTTCCACTTTTTGCCTATAATATGTGATCTTTTTTCATACCTCTCATCTAGGAATGTATTGTTTTGGTGAAAAGTTTGAAAGTTAAACACAAATCATCACTGAAAGTACTTGATATCATAAAAATATGACTGAACAAAGTTACTTCTGAAGTTCTACTTTTATCTTAAATTAAATTTAAAGAAAGGAAAGGGATTAGCAGTTATTATTAGATTTTTATGTTAAAAATTATTAACTTTCAATATATAAATTTCAGGTTTTTCCCAATAGGCTTTATTACTTCCTCTGATTGTCTTTTCATTTTCTTGTGCTGTCCATCAACCATTTCCTATGCTTTTGGGATTTTCCTCAATTTCTGTTTGTATTACAATGCCATACTTCTTTTATTTTAAATGATTTTAATTTCATTTCTAATATATAGTGAGAACACACCGTAATAAGTTCATTTCACTACTTTTCACTTTCAAAATAACTTTGTCTTTTGAAATGTTTGCCTCCTAAAATGAGCCAAGCATATTTAGAGTCTTCATAAAAAGACATATTGTCTTTTCTCTGAATTTTCTTTATTCATAAAAAAAATTTCTTTTATCCACGTTTTAAAAGTACAGATGTTTAGTAAAATAGAATCTGTAGTGTAACAATTATTTCTCCATTTGAATAGTAATTCCATTTACATAAAGTAAATGGAATTTACTTACATAAAGTAATATATGGCTTTATGCCTTTGGTAGAAGAAAGATTTTTTTTTTCTTTTTCTTCACAATAAAAGGGCTTCATTGGATTTTTCTGATGACAGAAGTAGCATATGTTTATTCACAATTCCTATACTATAAAAATACTTCAGCAGTTACATGCAGTAGACCAGTACCCATTGTAACATAGATCTAAAATATGCTGCCCTGGTCAGTGTGGCTTGGTTAGAGTGTCACCCATACGCCAAAAGGTTAGGGGTTCAATTCCCAGCGAGGGTACATATTTTTAGGTTGTGGGTTTGATCTCTGGTTGGGGCGCATATGGGAGGCAGCCCACAGATGTTTTTCTCTCTCCCTTCCTCTCTCTCTCTCTCAAAATTTAGTAAACATTTTTAAAATAAATAAAAAATAAATAACAAAATACTAAATGAAAACATATAAAACCAGGATATGATACTAAGTAAATTTGAAATACCTGTACAAAAATGAAAAATACATTTTATAGGAATACATACAAACTAAAAGGTTTACGTCAAGTGAATATTAGGATAGTTCTTGTGAGGGGATTGGAGTGATCTGAATGGGAAATGGGGTTAAAAGAGAAGAAAAGAACTGTCGGATAACACAGAATTGTACAGAGAAGTTAAAATCACCCTGAGTCTTGTTGTTTGGTGATAATCACAGCAAATTATGGAACATAGCCATTCAGATAAACACACATACATACCTACACACACCCATTTTTAGTGGTATTATCATCTGTTTTTTATCTTAATTTTAACAATTCATAAACAATGTTTAACAAAACATTGATACACATAATTTTTATGTAGCACATGTGTGGATATCATAACTTATTTAAACACCCCCATAATGATGCATATTTAAATTATTTCCAGTTTATAACTAATGTTGCAATGAGCATTCTTGTACATACATCTTTATATCCTTTTAGCTACAAATGTATGTTTAAATTATTGAAACAAATCATTCATTTGCCCTTCAGAAATACCATTTCTATGTTCTCATATAAAACTTTCTGATTCCTACAAGGTTCTAAAATTTAAAACACTTGTAAAACACATCAGCCAGCAAAAAAACAATTATCATTAATTCCAGGTATCTGAGTGTCCAGCTGTCAGCAATAGAGTGAATTTACTCACAGAATGTGGCGTATTCAGTGAGAGATCGAAGATTACCAAACATGGTACAATGTTCGTGCACAACAGTTTAGCACTGTCTTCACCTAATCCAAACAGCAGGGACTAAGGGAAGTGCAGCAGAGAAAGCAGAAGATGCACCTAACATCTCTCCTTTCAGTTACACATATTCACTTTAGTACATCAGCTTTTTTTTGCATATATATGCATTTGAATCCTGAAATTTTTTAAAAAGCCTTTAATTACTAATAGTGGGGCTTGCGTCCTAAGTAATTGAGTTTTCTATTTTTCAACTTCATTCCTAAACTGTCTTTTAAAAAAATATATATTTTATTTATTTATTTTTAGATGGGGGGGAAGGGAGACAGAAAGAGGAGAAACATCAATGTGTGGTTGCCCCTCATAGGCCCCCTACTGGGGACCTGGCCTGCAACCCAGTCATGTGCCCTGACTGGGAATCAAACCTGTGACCCTTTGGTTGGCAGGCCAGCACTCAATCCACTGAGCCACACCAGCCAGAGCCTAAAGTGCCTTTTAATTTTCATAGAAGTTTCTGACTTCACTGGCAACTTTAACAGCCAAATGAGTTTTCAAACACAGCTGCCAGATCAGACAGGTCCAACTCAGCAGCTCCAGCCTGGTGGGCAGTGGGACTTAGCTGCAGAGCCAGTCAGACCCCAGGCTCTGTCTAAACCCAGGCCCTCGGGGTGGTCATTGAGCACCTCTGTTTGCATCTCCTCAACTATTACACGTAGATAAGGGTTTCCACTTGGCTGTATCTTCTTTATCTAGAGCAAATATTTCAACAAATATTTGTTCGTGAGTCAACTCAAGGCAACAATTAGGAGTAATGAATGTGAAATGTCGGGAACCTAGCACATACTCATGAAGTGGTAACTATTGTCAACATTAAGACATAATATGGGGTTGTGGTTGAAGAAGAGAAGCAGAGAGCAAAAAATTTCAGGTAATCCTGGTGGTGGGTGAGAGGCTGAGGTTGGGTGTTGGGGCCTGAGTGAGTCTAAAACGTGAGGATATTGACAGGTTAGGAGAAGAGAGGAAGTTGCTCCGAATTAGGCTCAGCCTCAGGCTTACCAACCGCCTCTCTGCATGGAAAACACCCATGTATGTGGCTTTTAACAATGTGTAAATGTGAATAATCAACTCATCAAGGTAAAGTCCTTAAGCTTTTCTACCCAATATCATTGTTATACCCCAAGCCACACTGCAGAAAGAATTGCTAAAACTCATGTTTTCCTAATGCTACTGTGCGGCAGGAATTTAAGTTGATAAGCTCTTTTCGAAGCATATCTTTATTAAAAGGGAATTATTCAAAGCCATCTGAGTGGTAATTACTGTATAAAGGCTAATTGACCTAATTAATCTACTGTGGGTCAATGGCTCCATAGTACCCAAAAGAGAACATTTTCAAATGAGAAAAAAAGAAAAAGAAACTCCAAAGGAATTTCTTTAAGTGAACATCCTTAAATTTCGTTGAGTATGATTTATTTCTTGCACACAGATACTATATTGCTGCATATTATAGTGCTGGAGTGGCTGCGCTTGGATCCAAAGAGATAGAAAGACTAATTCTCTGAGGATACCGAGGAATATTCTGTTCATTACTCAGGGGAAGGCACTATATAAATTACATTATAACAATACTGCCTTTCTGATAGCGTAGCACTGAAAGAAGAATTCAACATGACAAGAAGTCAAATTTACTGTCATACTGTTTTGATTCTCTTGGTGATGTGATAAAGTGCATGCTGATACCTGCTTTTATTTGATTAACTTCAGCTTCTCTGAATGCCAGCTTGTCCCATTTGAACTATTGACTGCAAAATATAAACCGGGACAGATCATAGCTGGGCCCTATGACTGAGGAGAGAAAGTATACTCTACATCTGTGGAAGACAAAAATCAGGCCCCAAAGATGTCTACGTGTTAATTCGCAAATTTGATAGTATGTCACATAACCTGGCAAAAGGGACTTTGCAGATAATAAGCTAGGGATCTTGAAGTAGGGAGATTGCACTGCATTATCCAGGTGGGCCTGGATATGCTGGAGGTACTCACAAGGCTAAATGAAGGGGGAAGGAAGCAGGGGAGTCAGAAAAAAGATGTGAGAAGGGAAGCAAAAATCAGAGAGAGGGGGACGGATGTGAAGATGCCACACTGCTAGCTTTTTTTTAACCATTACCCAAAGATATGCTTATTAATTTGAGAGAGTGGGAGGGAGACGTGAGAGAGAGAGAGAGAGACATCAGTGTGAGAGAGAGAGACATCTATCATATCACACCCCTGTACACACCTCCTGTACATGCCCTGACCAGGTGTTGAACCTGCAACCTAGGTATGTTCCCTGACCAAGGATTGAACCCACAACCTTTTGGGGTATTGGATGATGCTCCAACCAACTGAGCCACCGACCAGGGCTATACTGCTATCTTTGAATATGAAGAAAGGGGCCACAAATCAAGGAGTATAGGCAGTTGCGGAAGGCTGGAAAAAGCAAGGCAATGGATTTCCCCCCAAGAAGCTCCGGTAGGACTGGAGCCTGAATTTTAAAATCAAGCGACCCATTAACACTGATTTCTGGATATATGACCTACACAACTCTAAGATAATTAAGTCGTGTTGTTTTAAGCCACTAAATGTGTGGTAATTTGTTATAGCAGGAATAGAAACTAATGCACCGCCTTTGGGCTCACAGCACAGAGCTCCACTGACGTCCTGTTAGTTGGATTGAAATGAGTTTCCCAAACTGTGCCTGTAATCCAAACCGAACCCTGACCATAAACAAGGGAGGCCCTGCGGCAGGAGCTCTTGCTTTGATTCTTGTCAGTCAGAAGCTCACTTTGCTATTTCTCTTCAGGTCTTTTGAGAAATCAAGTGCTGGGCTTCCTAAGGATGGGAAGAAACCAGTCCTTTTACCAGGGAACTCCCTCCTCCAGGTTTTTAAAACCCAGAGACATTTCCTAAAAAGATATTTACAGTGACAAGTGAAGTCTTTAATCAAGTTGGCCTCTGTTCTGTGCTCAAAATTAAACAAAAGTGAAGCACTTGGAGGATGAGGAGAACGTTCACAAAGCCTTTAGGAAATGGTTAGTTTTCTTCACGGGAAGTCACAAGCTCTTGGTTTGTGTTTGGACTAATAGGGGAGGCTGGGCTTGGGGCAACTGGCCAAAATCTCACATGAGACTGAGGAGGTGAATGATGGTGATATTAACAGCCACTGTGCCAAGAAGCACTTACATCACATTAAGAAGCCTATGCACTATCTTATTATCCCATCCTTACTACCCATATTTTCAATTAAGGAAATTAAAGCTTAAGAAATGGCCCCCTTCCCACTATCAGCTGTATCCAACTTGCTGTAGGTTTGACTCGCCCCAGGCCTGGGCTGTTAACCACTACTCTATGTCCCTTCTCCGTGTCCTTACAGCTGTAACTGGGAAAGCGTTCTGCGCGGCGGAGTCGTGGCAGGTTCGTTGTATTCCTGACGTTCTAAGTGGGGTACCCCAGCGAGGTCCTGCAGGTACAGGAAGGGCTTACTTAGAGGAAATGTATATGAGCACCAAACAAAATCTCTTTTTAATTGTTATCGTTTTTTCAACTACAGTTTACATTCAGTGTTACATTGAGCAAAATCCTATTGGCCAATGCAGTGAGGAAGTGGGCAGATGGCACCGCAGGCTTGGCTTTCTCAGAAGCGCAGCGGTTCTCATGGGCCCAAGGGAAAAGCTGGCCAGCTGATGTCACGACAGTGGCTCCATTAGAAGTGAGGCAAATCATGAAAATGAGTAGGTGACCTTTGGATTCTGACCATTGCAACGGGCCCACTGAGGAAGAAAAGCTGGTGGAATCAATGAGACCAGTTAGGTTGGACAGCAAGCTTTTTGATCCATAGGGATGGAAGATGAAGAGGATGGCGCACACCCACGGTCTTGGGGTCACTCGCGTATTTGAGGAAGACTAATACTCAGAACCAGGTCAACATGTTAAAGGAAATAGAAATTCAGAGTGGAAGGTGTTCTGAGAAAGGATGGGCCCCGCCTCAGCTTGAAGATAACGATGCTCGGGTGGCATGCACGCACAGTGGGGACACAGAGCCGCCCCACTCCTGTTCACTACCTTGTTCTTTCTGAGTAAGAAGACTGCTCATCAGAGTCGACTGCGAAGGGTGGAACCAATACCGACCAGAAGGAACAGGAGCTCCAACTGTTCTAAGATTCCACGTCCAAGTCTTTGCATCCCAAGGGAAGGTAATGTAATGCATTGATTGAGAAAACAGTATGGAAGTCAGATAGACCTACAGGATACTTGATCTCCTAGAAAGTTACCTGACAGCTCTAAATTTCCATTTTTCATCTCTAAAATTGGCACAGTGGTATTACCTCTTAGGGTCAGGGTAAGAAGTCGATGTGAAGCACTTGAACATACTACCTGGCACATAGTCAAGCATGCACCGTAGCTATTCCGTTTATCATTGTTATTTGTATAAGCTAAATAGCTGGAGTGACATCAGAAATCTTTAAGAAATTGTGAAGAAAGAATAACTAAATAGTTGATAAAAATAGAACTAATTACATTGAACATAGTTTTACCAGTTCCCAAAGTAAGAATAAGTCATACCAACCCCAATGCATTTTCCTTTCTCTAGGGAGCTCTTGAGGGAGAATCAGCAGAAATTTTATAGACAAAGAGAACTGTGAGTTCACCATGACTAGGAATCCCATGCTATCCCTGTGAAAGAACTGTGGCTGGTTTTTATAGGTAAGAGGATTGTTAACTTGTTGAATAATCTGAACAGTGCTAGTTAAGAAATTTAAATCCAGAGGGACGTTTCCAGGAGGAAGAACTTAGATTAGTCCCTCAGCCCTAATTGTCCAACATTCTCATCTAATACGTTTAATGCTAGCATCTGTCTGTAGCATGGTGATCAGTGAAAGGATGCTGAGTCACAAAATAAGGGTTGGAAAAAACCTCATGTGGCTGAAACAACAAACCAAACCAAACAATACAAAATATGCCCACAAAAATTCTAGTCTTTTTTTTTCTTTACTTTAGTCCAACACCAAACTTTGTAAGCAGAGTATGGGGCACATGTCTTAGCAGCTTGTATTTTTTTAAAGGTTTTATTCAAGGGCAAAGGTGGTGTAATTTGACCATGTGGCTCTGCTTCCATCCCTGGAGATGTTTAAGCAGCAAAGAGAACCACCGGACAGGCCCTCACTGAGGGGGTCCCACTGCAGGTGGAGCCAGTGCTGAGTGACCACTGAGACTGTAGGACCATTCGTTTGTCAGAGCCTGGTGAGTTGTCTCACAACTGAAACGTGGCCTGCAGATCTAAGAGGTGGTTCAGCAGAGTTCACTGTGCTGAAGGCGAGTAAAAAAGATGCATCCTAAAGGAGAGACTAAAAGGCTAGCAGTGGGACCACCCCTTCTGCAGGTCAGGAATGGAGTGGAGACATGGCACCTGCGGAATGCGGCAGGCGGCTCTGCCGTGACTCAGGCTGGCACCCTCCCGCTGCTTGGGCTGGGTGTGTGCATCTCCACCTTGCCTGGGGGCTGGTCTGGGGTGTGAGTAGGGACCAGCAGCAGTGATGACAGCAGGGAAGAGGCAGGCAGGGCTATCTGGACAGCTCCATCCCTATTTGAGTGGCCATCTGCTTGCGATAGAGTTGAGATAAACGGTCTCTTTCCTCCACTATTCTAAGTGGAGACTGGTTTGCATTTCAGTGTGAGCTGCATTTGACAAGGAGTAGTGTGTTGTTGATGGCGAACGACTTCTCTCACCCTGCGCTGAGGGGCCCTTCTTAAAACTGAATGTGCATAAGCATTATTTGGGGATCCTGTGAAAGTGCAGATCCTGATTCAGTAGGTCTGAGCTGGAGCCTGAGATTCTGAACATAAGATCTCAGGTGATGATGATGGTGACCCAAACCCACAGTGTGAAAAGTAAGAAAGTAACAGGTTTGCAAGAAAGTAAAATTGCAACTGAATGGATACGGGTTAGCGGTTACTCACTAGAATCACCAAAACACTGACGTCTGGGCCTGTAAAACTAAGGTTTGTAATTTATATATATGTATATAAATTACAAAACTTTTTAGGTACCACTATGTATGTATGAATTGTTGTAAGTGTACACATATAATTGAACATAAAAATAACTTGAGGGAGCAAATTACCATTTAATTTATACATATGAGGTCTCTCCAGAAAGTGTCCACCTATGTACTATGAAAAATAGAGACATGTATTGAAGAAGATACAAGATATAAGACACATTGTACATAGGACAATGACACCTCAGTCCCCTTCAAACTAGGCACCTTGGGACCTCACACAGTTCTTCCAGTTGCCATCAGCTGCACCAGCATATTTTCCTGAATTTTATCAACAGTCTGAAATCTTTTCCCTTTCAAAGGTGATTTTAGTTTTGGGAAAAGCCAGAGGTTACAGGGCACCAAATCTGGGCTGTAAGAAGGCTGAGTTACCTGGGTGATTTGATGTTTTGCAAAAAAACTCTGCGCAAGACGTGATGCATAAGTGGGCATGTTGTCATGATGAAGCCGTCAATCACCAGTTGCCCATAGCTGTGTCCTTCTGAATCATCCAAATAGTTTCCATGGAGGAATGTTCAAGCTTGATGCAAAATTTGATGCAGATTTGTTGCTCTATTTGCTCAGTCATTTTGAATGTGATGGCCACACAGTACATGTGCTCACTCAGTGGCATTTACCTGCCCCACTGACTAGTACAGTGAAGTCATCACTGTTCACACATGTGCATTTCACTCTCCTTGGCTGCCAGGTCATATCGATTTCCAGAAAATCACTGCTGATATACTAACAATGGCTGGACTTTTTCCAGCCATTGTTAATGTAATTTATGTTATATTTATCACATTTATATTATATTAATCATATTAATCATATTAATCATATTAATTATATTATATTATATTATATTATATTATATTATATTATATTATATTAATAACACATAAAATACAAATGTCAGAGAAGCTCTGAAATCACTCTCTGCTATCACTGTAAATACACTCAGTAAATTAGTATCTGATCTATAATTTAAAAAATAAGTCATTCCAAATATGAAATTTTTGTAGTATTAGACAGTGCTTCCTGTATATAGTATATTAAAAAATAAATCAGTTATACACCTTATGCCCATTAGGAGTGATTACTACCAAAAGAAACAGAAAAGAAGCGTTGGTGAGAGCGTGGTAAACTGGGGCCCACACGCACTGTTGGTGGGAATGTAAAGTGGTGCAGCCACTACAGAAAACACCATGGCTGTTGTTCAAAAAATTGAAAATAGAACTACTGTATGATATAGCAATTACATTTCTTGGTACATATGCAAAAGAATTCAAAGCAGACTCTCAAAGAAATATTTGTGTGCTCATGTTTATAACAGCGTTTTTCACAATAGCCAAAAGGTACAAGTAAACGAGGTGTCTATCGATGGATGAATGAATAAAAGAAACGTGATACACACACATTCATACACACTTATTCAGCCTTTAAAAAGAAAGGAAATTATTATTCATGCTGCAACATGGATGAAACTTGAGGACATCATGCTAAGTGAAATGAACCGGTACTGGAGGACAAATACTGTATGGTTGCACTTACATGAGGTCCCTAGAGGAGTTAAATTCACAGAGATGGACAGCGGAGTGGTGGGTGCGGGGGCTGGGGGGCAGGCTGAGGGGTTGCTGTTTAATGAGTACAGAGTTTCAATGATGCAAGGTGAAAACAGTGCTGCTGAGCTGTGCACTCAAAAATGGTTAAGATGGTAAATTTTATGTTCTATATATTTGATCACAATTTTTAAGTAAACCAATGTAAAATCTTAAATATACCAAGAGCAACTTTGTACAGGAAGATGGAATCTATTACTATAAGATACTTTGTATTTAGTATGTTTTAAAATTTTGATTCTCATATTATGAGATGAGCCATACAGATATGATCTCTATTTTTAAAATGAAAGGCACCCAGGATCGGAAAGCTGAGAAGAGATTCCAGGACTCCTGGCCCAAGGGCTGGGTGTCACTCCCTTCCAACTTCTCCCTGGCCACGCTTTGCTCCTAGTGGCTGGATTTTGAGGAGGGTGTGTGTGTGATTTCAGTTATCCACATTAATATTGTGCTTGGATTTTTTGAATTGATAAACATCTCAGATAGGTTGATGTGGTAGGGATGTTTGCCAAGCTGGTGACAATTTAATGATAGTGTTGCCAACCCGTGTCTTCGATGATCACGCACGTTTATCAGACAGTGCAGTCATCTCCACCAGACCAGTCGCACGCCCCGGAAGCGGAGCTCCAGGAGCAGGCTAGCACTCTGACAGGCACAACAGGTCACTGCTACCAAATCAGCAGCGCCGTGCTTTAAAAACCGACGACCCTGCTTCCCGTCATTATGTTTCATGAGTGCTTCAGGTTTGTCTTCGTACCCACGTCTTAAATGGTCTTAAATGGTAAATGGATTATTTCTGTTGACCCCTAAGTAAAAGTCTGGGTGGTTTTATAGGGACATTAATAGAAAACGGGTAGAATTGATGTTATATGCACACAAAATGCATATACTCTTTCCCTTTTCCATCTAATTATGTTGAAAAAAAATGACCAGCTAGGAAGATGGGAGTGGGAGGGAAAAAATACTATCTACTTATCACATGAATTAAGGTGAGTTTTTAATGTTCCCTTTATGCTGTTTGATCGGGCCATCAAAGTGGACAAACAGTTCCCAAAAGCCGTCTCCTCCCTGTGTCGTGTTTTAAAAGGGGAACTCAGAATTCATAAAAGGAGAAATTCCTCTCTACTTGCCCAGCAGTACCCTCTTCTTCCCCTCCTCAGACAGGACAGCCTTAGGGGGCCTGCGGGGTCTTCCTGAGGCTGGACCTGCTTGCTCTTACCATCTGGCAAAGCCGTTCCTGTACTGAGCCTGGATGAAATCAGACCCAGCCGGAGAATGGAGGATGCCACAGCTGCGATGGGAGGAGGCACCAGGGGGGACAGGAGCGTTTGTTTACTGAGAAGGGAAGGGGGAGAGCTGGCTGGGTGTGAGGAACTGTGTTTCTCTGGCAACTGAGAACCGTCCTGTTAGAGGTGGCTGCTGGCTTTCAAAACAAAAAGAAGCTTGTAACTGTAAAAGGCTACCAATGGATTTCTTGCTCCCCTACCCATTTAGAGGCGAAACCTATCTATGAGGCTTTATTAAGTGCAAATAAGTCCCTGGGCTGCATCGGAGAAACAGCAGCTGCTGAAGATGTGGTCATTTGCATATAAATGACATGATTTCAGCTCAGAAAAGAATATTGAAAAATATACATGTCGACAATGGAATCCTGATAGGTTCACACATATTAAGGTCAGATAGTGTAATTTTTAAGGCTGCTGCATGCTGATGACTGCATCATATCACACATACAATGCTATTTCGGTTATACGAGTTTTATCTTCTATGAAATGGAGAATTTTTATTGTAAATTAATTAAACTTTCCCCCCTAAACATGAGAACATTTAGGTCAATAAGCTAAATGCTCTACAAATGCATCAGCTCGACAACAGCCAAAGTTACCAACTGCAAACTTGGTTGACAAAGAGGGGTGTGTCCCCAGGGCCTCCTGGGGACAAAACTGTGGCACTTTCTCAATTTCAATCTGCCCCCTGCAGGGTCAGCCTTTTCTTAAATGGCCAAAGAAAGCCCCACTTTCCATGGTCTAAGAAGTTTTCTAACAGCCTGGCTAAAAGATTAGGAAGGCAATTACTGTAGCCCAGAAATTCCCACAGATTTGCCAAGCCCCCCCACCTTACCCTGTGGCTTGTAGCACAGCTGGCCCTGGGAGGCTCCACCCTGCCTCCTGACAAGTGTCCCCTCCCTGTCTGGAGCAAGGAGATGGGTTCTTCTGAAATCTGCCCCACATCTCGGCCCTGCATCCGTCGGGGTATTCCTGGCTCCTTCCCCCAAACAGAGCTTGTTTAGAAGCTCTTGTCATATCTGGCTGCGGGAAGGCCACAGAAACAGTAGCACCTGCCATCACCCCGCCAACCGGTCTGACTCAGCTCCCTTGGGGAGATTCCTGTAAGTGATGGCTTCGGAGTTTCTTGTACAAAAGTACTACCTTGTGTTCTGTTAAGTAACAGACTCTATTCATATCAATTCAGCATCGGATCACTGAATTATTTAAGGAACTCAGGTAACTAATTCTCAACATATTTTTAAACCCTACATACTAACACTTTCTGGATGAATAGTCTTTGGTACACACACACTTTTTAAAAAAGATCATTAGAGAGGATTAATAAATAATTAAATAGCTAGCAGCGGAGAAGAAAAATTGAGAAATTCACCATAAATACACGCGTTTTACAGAGAATTTTAGAGCCTTTAGTGAACATATAGAATTTTAAAATCTCAATGTCAATTTGCTGATGTATTCAATATATTATGGAGACATATGATACTTTAGGTTTAGCAAAGATTTTAAAACTATAAATTCTAAAAAGCTTAATCTGCCTTGGTTGGTGTGGCTCAGTGGATTGAGGGCTGGCCTGCAAACCAAAGGGTCGCCTGTTTGATTCCCAGTCAGGGCACATGCCTGGGCTGCGAGCCAGGTCCCAGTAGAAGGCATGTAAGGAGAAACCACACATTGATGTTTCTCTCCCTCTTTCTCCTTCCCATCCCCTATCTCTAAAAATAAATAAAGAAAACCCTTTAAAATTTTATTAAAAGTTTAATCCTGGTAATTGATCAAACTATGTACATAGAAGATAATTATATTATCCAAAGTTTGGAATCCCAGGATTAGAGAAGGATGATTAAACTACCCAGGGGAGAACCCAGTTATTGTGAGGCCTGAAGCTTATACAATTTGGAGGCCTCTCTTTAAGAAAAAGAATGATATAAAATTGGGTACAGAGTGAGTATTTATTTAGATTGAAAGGGAAAATCACAGCAAATTATAAATTTTTTTGACTGTCATATATTTTTAAAGACTTTTAGAGATGGGGAAAGAGAAAGAGAGGGAGAGAAACGTCCAGGCCCGAGAGATCCAACATTGATTGGTCGCTCACACGCAGCCGGGAGACTGGGCCCGCAACCCTGCCTGTGCCCTGACTGGGCATTGAATTGGCAGCCTCCTGGTTCGCAGGCTAGCACTCAGTCCACTGAGCCACACCAACCAGGGCTAAAATTAGACAATCTTAAGGGAGAAAAGGCCTGTGCCTAAAGCCAGGTTCTGAATGTTTTAAAAACTCTAGGGACACCACCAGCCGAAACTGCTGTTCTACAGATGTTTCCTGCATGGTTTGTCTCAGTCATCATCCCAAAGACTCTGAGAAGCTGTAGAATATGCAGGTGCAGACTCCAGGCCTGGCTTTCTCTCCAACACTGTGGAAAGGACACATCACAGGGCAGAGCCCTGTGCTCCCCTACGGCTCCTGGACAGAGCCAGGGGAGAGTGACCTCCCAGGGTATCCACATTGGTTAAATTATAATTTTTAAAAAATCACAAGCGATTACAAGCCTCACAAAAGCCACCCACGTAACACGCTTTGTTTGATGAACTGGCTACACACCTCTGTAACACCTTCTACAACTGACCATCTCTCAGTCTGTTCTCTAACGGGGTTGACAAAAATTTGGTTTTTATTAATGATGGTTTCAAGAAACGTATTTTATCTCCACAACTGCTATTGGTTAGACCGTGTAAAGTTCCAGGACAGTTGTCAAATTGGGGGAAACCTTCATTTCTTTTATGCGTGGGCTGTACCATTCCAGGGGGTTTTAAGTTTTCTGTGGAGTGACCGAGCCCACACACCCCACGTCTTCCTAGTGCCAGGGCCACAGGGCAGGTCGGCTCTGTGGCAGCGTGCTCATGAGCACCGTGCTTTTGGGTCCTTGGAAGTGGGGCTTATGGAAGCTTTCCCTGTATCAGGATGGCTAACAGTATCCGTGCTGTATACAGAACTGACTGCAAAACATTTAATTAATGTATTCCCAGCTCGATTTTGACATGGATGGAAGGGAAAAGTGTCTTCTTGGAATGAGCCCCCCCCGCCCCGGAACGATTTCTGGCCCTCTCTGCATTTGGACAGGCTGCCGGTTCTTACACAAATTGTCGTTGCTGAGTCCCCAGGCCCAGTGTCTGTGATGAGGGCAGGGGGGTTGTGAAAGCAGCTGGTGGCAGTTGAACAGTTTCCCTTGGGCAGCAGAAGCCCCTTCAAGTTTGGGTTGGGGGAGATGCTCTCTATCCACAGTTCAGTTCAGCCAAAGTAGGATTAAAGCCAGAAGATGCTACAAGAAATTGAAAAATAAGAGCCCCAAGTGGATGCCAGTCTCTCTGGGGTGTGATTCACTGAACACAACCAATTCTCCAGTGGATCAATGGCCAGCAGCTTCTGGAGGAGCTTTGCTAAAAGCAGCCCATCCCAGAGCTGCCAGAGATGAAATGGACACTCTGTTCTGTCCTAGAAAGAAGATGAAGCGGGTAGTTTAGATTGCCGAAAACAATTTGAGATAAGCTTGTAGTTCCATAGAAATTAATCCGTTCCTCCAGATAGCACGTAAGCCTGTTGGAAAGCTTCTTCAATTCAAGCAGTTAATAATATATCAAGTCTTGTAGCTTAAGGGATACAATTTTCAAAATTATTGTGCTGAGGGAATCATAAATTCCACCAAGAGGAAGGTTGTAGTTCAGATATTTTATTTTCGATTTCCATCTAGGGTGCATTATGACACTCCACATGAAAGTCAAATCGTCCATGTAAAATGGTTTCCAGGTGATAAGTTTACCCCAAGGGGTACAGTAAAGTAATACATTCAGAGTTATATCTGACTTTCACAATCTATAAAGACTAGTTATCAATTTTTTGAAAGATTTGATAAGCAGGAACAAAAAAATAGCTTATGGATGCTGACATTTGTCTCATTAATGGGAGCAGCATAAGAAGTACAAGCTCCTCCTGGATTTGGCTGTAAATACGCCGCTGACATACATTTTGGAAGGTTGCTGTTTTGTGCCGGTGGGAACGTGTTTGTCTAACCTTGTACTGACTGTTACCGACGTAAGGAAGCCGGGAGATTGCTGTCAGCCACATTCAGCTTTTTAAAACAGGGACGCCCGCACGGCCAATATCTGTCAGATTCCAGGCCGCTGCATATGAAAAATTATGTTCCATCAACACTGCCTGGCCTAGTGGAAGTTTTATTAGGAAATAATTCTCCTGTTGTGTTTGGGGAAGGGAAGAAAAAAGTCCCACTTCACCCAATAGGATTCAAAGGAATAATTAATGTTTCTTCCAGCCTCAGAATAGGAATGACATTGACTTCTCTGGTGTTTCATGTGGAATTCCACAACCCCACCTTGCAAGGGCAAAACTAATAAGCATGTTAGGAAAGGCAGGGGGCTCAAGTACTAATTAACCACCAGTTCGAGTGTGGCCTATCATCGCATCATTCTGTGTATTGATGCATTATTTTCCTAAGTTATTGCCTTGTTACCAGGGGAAGGGAATTAGATTCTTTTTTATTCAGGATGATAAGATTGGTGAGTTTGCTGAAGACACTTATTAAAACAATAAGAGTAATAACAAAGTGGGTACATTGGCTTTGCTTCGGTTAAATTTTCTAGTTGCAAGTGGATTCCTGGGAGGGTGCTGACTGCCCGCCTCACCATTTGAGTGCACGAGGCGAAATGCAAGGAGCGGCCACTCTATTCGTCTGTGCGGAGTTTACCACTAAACCAAAACACTCACCGTGCACTCTGTGGAGCGTGCCCACATCTCTTCCCCGCTCCTCCCTCCCCCACCCCACATGTTATTGCTTCTCTCTCTCTCCTAAGCTTCAAGGACCCTTCTTTTGTCTTTGTATCCTGTTTCCTGAACCCATGTCTTCTGCAGCTCACTTCTTCTACCTCTGTGACTTTATAAATAAACTTTCTCCTGTGGTTTGAGTCTTGGCTCTAATTATTTCTTAGCCAGGACTCAAGTATCAAGGTTGCTGAACCAAGGTCCTGTCTGACCCCACTGCCCTAACACTTGGTGCCATTCTCGCCATCAACAGTTCGACTGCCTGGGGGCCTTCCTTACTCACTGTGGGTCTGCTCCTGGCTACTGGAGGGCTAACCTGGCCAGCGGCTCGCCCTGGAACATGTGAACAGACCATTGCTGTGTCTCATAATTAAAGCAGTACCATCCAGCACCCTCTGTGCATTTTTTGTTCATCTAGCTATATAAATAAACTTGTTTATTTCTTATTATTTGGAAATGACTGAGCCAATTTCACCCGATTTGGAGGCCTGACGTTGCATGTTAACTTCTTCCGATGGTAACTTCAGGAAGACCTGGGGGCCCTCAGATGGGTGGTTCTCAGACTTGAGAGGGCATCAGCGTCACCTGAAGGGCTTGTAAAAGCACAGGTTCCCGAGCCCCACTCCCAGCGTTTCTGCTGGAGGAGACAATTTCCATGTCAGACGAGTTCCCAGGTGAAGTTGGTGCTGATGCTGATGTTGCCGGTCTGAGGAACCACACTCTGAGAACCACTGCCTCGGGTGATCCAAAGCAGGATGGCTGTTGTGAATTTGCAGGCAGCCAGTGGCACACATGTGCTGCTCTGTGGGCTAATGAGCTACCTGAGGCAGGCTGGGAGGCCAACTAGTTGCACTCAGCTGAAGCCTGCCGTTAGGAGCAAGTGATTATGTGCAACTCGATGCCTGAAAAGAATCTCACCAAGGTGAGATGTAAGGCATATTTTTTGTAGGCTTAATGCCTTCTCACACATTGCCTAGTAAATGCAAATAGCTGGAGCACCCCGGCACCATCAGTGCCTGCCCTTGTTTCCGGCTAAATCACAGTGGCTGATTAATTCAGGGTTTGAGTGGTGCTTGTGGTCTGAATTATTAGCTCCAAGGTAAAGTGAGACTCATCTACATTGTTCTTTAAAAAAAAAGACTTTGTTTATTTATTTTTAGAGAGAGGGGTAGGGAGGGAGAAAGAGAGGGAAGGAAATATTAATGTGTAGTTTCCTTTCACAAATCCCCCACTGGGAACCTGGCCCACAACCCAGGTATGTGTCCTGACTGGGAATTGAACCGGTGACCCTTTTGGTTCACAGGCCGGCACTCAGTTCACTGAGCCACACCAGCCAGGGCTCGTTTACATTGTTCCTAATTTCCCACAACATACTTAGGTTGGGAAGAAAGCAGTTTTGTAACTATTTGCAAGCCAGAAATTATGTTCATAAAACATTTAACTGAAATAATTCCAAGCCATGTCTCTAAAATCTAAATCACACGTAGTTAATTAAAATGGAAACCAGCTTTCTGAGACCTGGGCTCAAGGCCCTGGCACTGCAGGTGCAGGTGGTCCAGGGAACTCGCTCACAGGCCCAGAGACGTGAGCTATCGCTGGGGGCCAGGCTTGTCCTGCCCACGTCTGTGTGCCACCTGAAGAGAAATGTGGGGTAGTGAGGGCCCAGGGGGCCCGGGGGGCCAAAGGACAATTTTCAAATCGATTGTTTGATGTGTTGTTTTGTTGTATAACTGCTAAATGTAGGAGGAGCCCGCTGCACGCACTGTTCTGTGTTACTGGGATTCATGAGGGTCGTGGTCCCCACAGATGAGAGAATAGAGCAGCCCAGTGGGTTCTGCCGCATCTAATGGGCGTGGCTGGCCTGGGGAGGTAGCAAGTGGCAGCAAGAGAGCATAGCGCCCCCGCCCCGGGATTTCCTGAGATCCTGTGGGGAGGTCACTAGACTTCCCACAAGAACATTTGGCCCACAAGACTTGCCATGCTTTCATTTAAATAGTAAAGGAAAAGGTGACCTAGCAAGGGGACACCTACTGACAGACTTTGAGGTAATCTGAGGTTATGGAAATCAACAAGCTGGCTTGGTTTTGCCTCAGCCCTTTCTCAGGTCTTGCCAATGGTCTGGCAGAGGTAACGCCTGCTTAAGTGTGGTTGGTACGGTAATAACATAGGTGTAATAATTTATAGTTTTAATTTGCACATTTCACCTAAAATGTCATAGGGTGTGCTTGAGTGTGATGTTGTTGTTACAGAATTACATGCTTATGATTTTGTAATCATGAAGGGGCATTAGAAGGGTCTAGTCAAGGAACACGTATAGAGGACCCATGGACGTGGGCAACAGGGTGGGGACAGACAGTGGGGGTGGGGGTGGGGGCAGGGGAGAGCAAGAGGGGAAAAATTGGGACAACCGTAACTGAATAGTAATAAAATAAAATAAGGGGGGGCGTACTTGTGCGTGTATGTCCGAGGGGCTGCAGGGTGCCTGGCTGTGTTCCAGATGCTGAGCATGTCGTGATGACGACAAGGCGGGCCCTGTTCTCAAGGAGCTCGTTTTCCTCCCACGTCTCCTCGTCCTCCAAAGCCCAGTTCCGTCCCACCTGCATTCCAATCCCACCTCCATCCTTTGTTCTCTCACCACTGATCCACTCCCAAGGCTTGCACTACTCACCCATTTATCAAACAACTGTGGGCCAGGCACTGTTTGGGGCAAGGGGAACTCGGCAGTGAACAGAAGTGAAAATCCATGCCTTCTTGGAGTGGAAGGAGACAGACAACATATAGGATAAAAATTAAGCAAGCATAGTATGTAAAATATTGGTATGTTAGGCAGTGATAAAGGGGGAAGAAGGAAAAGGGAATGGAGGGTTCTGGTGTGGGGTTTAGGTGGGCTCGCCAGGGCAGGGCCTCTTTGAGAAGGTCTGAGTGCAGGAAGGTAGGGCAAGGGCAAAACCCCGGGGCAGCAAGCTCATTCCTGGCAGCACACAGAAGAACTCAGAGGCTGCTGTGGCTGGAGCAGAGTGCAGGAGGAAGAGCCAGAGGCCGAGCTGAAAAACCCACCAGGTAGGCCTTGCAGAGCTAAGCTGGGACTTGGCTTTTTCTGTGTGATGTCATAGGAGGGTTTCAAGCTGAGGGTGACCTGGCCTGTCTTAGTGTTAGCAGAGTCACCCTGGCTCCTGTGTGGGGAATGGGCTGAAGGTGAGCAAGAGAGAATAATTTGGAGGCTACTGCGAGTCCAGGTAAGAGGTGATGGGTACCCGGACCAGGATGTGATGGTGAAAAGTAGTCAAACCAGATAAGTTTTTAAGGTAGAGCCAACAGGATTTGTTGACAGACTATAAAGATATAAGAGAAAGAAAGGACCTAGAGAACTTCACTGGACATTTTTCCAAAGAAGACAAACAAATGGCCAGCCGGCACATGAAAAGGTGCTCAATATCACTAATCATCTGGAAAAGGCAAATCAAAACCACAGTGAAATATCATCTCACACCTGTTAGAATATAACTATCATCAAGAAGGCAAGAGATGGCTGTAGATGAGGATGTTGAGAAAAATGAACCGTTGTGTACTATTGGTGTATTGGTGGTAATATAAATCGGTACAGCCACTATAGAAAACAGTATGGAGTTTCAGGAAATTAGAGATAGACCTCCCATCTGACCCAGCAATCCCGCTTCTGAGTGTGTTTATGTGAAGGAAATGAACTCGCTGTCTCGAAGAGGCACCCGCACTCCCACGGGCACTGCGGCAGGATTCACAACAGCCGAGACACAACCAAAACCTGAGTATCCATGGACAGATGAGAGCATAAAAGATGGAAGTTTATTTCATCACAGGAAAGGCAGAAATCCTGCCATCTGCAATAGCATGGATGGAGCCTGAGGACCTTATGCTACATGAAATAGGTCAGACAAAGTCAAGTACTAATGACCTCATAAAAGAACAAAAAAGCCAACCTGTACACACGGAGAATAGGCGGGAGGTTGCGGGGTGCTGGGGAGTGGGGGGAATGGTGGGGGCGGTCAGGGCACCCACTTCCAGCTGTGAGATGGATTCGGTCCTGGGATCCGATGTACAGCACGGTGGCTGTGTTAGCAACACTGTGTTTACTGTGCACTTCGAAGTTGCTAAGAGAGTCAATATTAAAAGTTCTTACCACACACACGAATGGTAATTATGTGAGGAGACATGTGTTAACTCACCTTATTGTGGCAATCATTTCACAATATATACCTGTATAAATCATCATGCTATACAACCTTAAACATA
Source organism: Artibeus jamaicensis (assembly GCF_021234435.1). Taxonomy (NCBI): domain Eukaryota; kingdom Metazoa; phylum Chordata; class Mammalia; order Chiroptera; family Phyllostomidae; genus Artibeus; species Artibeus jamaicensis. The sequence goes on along the minus strand of NW_026522025.1, from coordinate 36,018,247 downwards.
CACAATGTTATATTGCAATTGTATCTCAGTGAATTGCAATATTGAGGGGTGGGAGATGCAACAAGTGTTTTGACCTGAGCAATTGCAAGAAAGGGCCTCATTTACTAAAACAGAGGAGACTGCAGAAGGATCAGATGGGAATGACCAGAAGCTTGATTTTGGACCGGAGTTTGAGAAGTCTGTTAGACACCCATGTGGAGATGTCAGGTAGATGTCAGCCAGGTATCTGCTACTAGCTCAGAAGCCTGGACTTGAGATGTAAATTTAGAAGTAATTATAATGGTTGACCATGAACTTAAGTTGGGAAAAGAGAATATGAGGGGGCTGAGGGACAGTGAAAGGGGTAATGGACCAATGAGTGGGGTATGGGGGCACTACCAAAATAGGGCCACAGGGATTTTACTGATGACCGATGGCGTATTCCAGACAGCACAGGGGAAGAGTTTCAAAAGAAAAGCAGAGGTGGGCGATGTGGTCAGGAAATGTGATATACTGAATTGCATGTGTGCCAAGTGTCCAGGGATGAGGACTGACCTTTGAGCTCAGAGAAAGACACAAACAGGGAAAAATGGCATGAGAGGCCCCGGGGGACAGAGTGACCCTGACTGTGCGCCTGCGTGCCGGAGGGGCGTGCCAGGGAACTTCCCCACCAGGCTCCTGGGTCCCCTCCGCGTTCTCTTTGCAGCCTTGGCGCTCGGTCGTGACAGTTTGCTTCACTGCATGTCAGCCTCCTGTCCGGGCTCTTTCTCTGCTGGACAGATTAACAGCGGGCTCCCCACAGGCTCTGGCGCGAGCTGGGGTCCCTCTTTTGTGCTGCTTTAGAAACGCCAACGCTTAGGGTGGGTCCTTCTTTGAGCAGACACTGCGCCCACCTTCTTCAAGTTCCTGAAAGTAGAAACTCATTTGGGACTCCAGGAATTGCCAGTGTGTGCCCGGAGGGGCTCGTCTTTCACAAACCGCCACATGTCCCCAACGTCTTTATTTCTATTTCTTTTCCCATATATCCACCCTTTAGCCAGCCATAAATGAAGCCGGACCCTTAAAAATAAGTGTTTTAGTATAGTGGTTACCAGAGGGGAAGGAGGGTGGGAGGAGGAGGTCGAAGCAGGAAAGGGCGTCAAATATGTGATGACGGAGCGAGACCTGACTTTGGGTGGTGAGCGCACGATGCAGTATACAGACGATGCGTTGTAGGACTGACACTTGAAACACGTAATCTCATTAACCAGTGTCACCCCAATAAACTTAATACAACAGAGTGAAACAAAAATAAAAGCATATAGTCACCAAGTTTTAAAAAATCCAGTATTTTGCATTCCTTATTTTGAATTTTTAGCTGATTTGATTTTATTTTTTCCCGTCACCATTTATCACCCCATAACCTCTTCTATCTTCACCCACACCTTTCCCCTGCCCCCACCCCATAATTACCACTCTGTGGTTGTGTCCATGAGTTCTGTCTGTCTGTCTCTCTTCCCTAAATAATTCCTCCTTTAACTATAAGATTGGTAGCCTTCTGCCCCTTGGAAGTATTTGTTTTCCAACAGAATCTTGCTGGGGAACTTCTATCTGGGGACAGTGGTCTGGCCACAGCATTTCTCTTGCTTGGGGTTTGTCTGGGCGCCTCTTCCTCACCTCCAACTTGGCACTGGCTCTCCAGGACCCCATCTATCTTTGAGCAACACCAGATGCAAAAAGAGTCACCTGGCAGAAGATGGAAATGGAATGATGGTGTTTCGTTTACTACCCACCCAAGAATGAGCACAAACAGAAAAGGCTCATTACACAGTTGCCGTCAGATCAAAAATACAAGGGCGATTTGAAGGAGAAGAAGCCCCTCTTGCAGCCTGGTTATTCTCTCTAAAGATGCAATCTTTTCTAGCTATTTTTTGCAGATGTGCCGATGGTTTTCCCGTCAAAGATCCCAGGGCAGAATAAAACTAATCACCATTAAATGTTCATTAACACCGAGTTGGATGAAAGCAAGTGATTGCTGAGTTCTGGCTTTTACATTTTTTTCCAACACAAGCACACAGAATTTGGTCATCCTCCCTGGCAGGCAGGCAACTGGGCCCACACCCTGCTTCCAGGCTCTTCAGCACAGGCTTCTAAAGATCGGGGAGAAATACATCTCCCATGATGCACCGCGCATTAACTGCTTCAGTGTTTTCTCACATTAGACAGGTCCCCTTCCTAAGTATGACCACAACCCGAAGCTTGACGCACTTTGGAAAGTCACCCATCTGCTTCTGTGTGTGTGTGTACATGTGCTGTGTGTGCGTGTTCTCCTAGGAAAGAAAAGTCATCACTTGCTGTTTGAAGTATTTTGTCTTGCTACTCCTTTAAGAAAATAACCTGGGTGATAGGCAAGGGAGCTGGTTATACTTAAAGGTTTCTGAATATATAAAATGAAAATGTATATAAAATGTAGTTGACAAAGTAGATTAAAACAGAGCTTAAATTGTTTTAATTAACATTTATTGTCTACTAAATGTTGCAGGCACTTCGGATACAAGAGCTTGCTATGACAGCCCCAGTGTTAGGCATTGTTAACCCCACTTCACACAGAAGGTGAAGTAACCTGCTGAAGAATAATGCGGTTAAACAGAGGTTTGAACCCCACTCTCTCTTATTCTAAAGTCCATATTTATGTCCCTGCATCCTGATGAATTTTGAAGAGACCAATTGGCCTGTGTATAAGGTGAAAATGTCCTTTGCCTCTCAAGTAAGCAAGAAACGTTTACTAACTACTGACTGGGTGGGTAGCACTTGGCACATTCAAATGGGATAGAAGTTAATGCTCCTGAGTAACAGCTGAAAGAGTGGCTTGTCTGATACTATACCAAACTTGCTTCTCAGGTAGCAAGAGATAAAACTGTTGATGTTTTTCTGAAGGCTGCAGAAAAGAACTAGGCATACTCCGCATGAGGAAAGAGCAAATTGGGGTGTATATCCGCACTGAAATAAATTGTCCTATGACCTGAAACTGTTTTAGGCTCTGCTCAGAGGGCAATGCTAGATGAACTGTATTCTGCTGGGAACACAATTTCCTTGCCCCTCACCAGTGCGAACTGGAGCAGGCGGCGAGGCCTCCAAGGGTCCCAGGAGTGCAGCCCTGCCCTGCGTCTGGGGCCAGCCGTTCCCGTCTTCTGCCCGACAGTTTGAGAGAGCCACCGCCACACCAGTCAGGGCAACTGGCTTTTCCCACAGGGAGCCTTCCTTGGAATATTTTCTCTCCTGCAGAATCTACTAGATTCAATATACCCTCAAAACAGATACTATATATACATTTATATCAATATTCCATATAGATATAGATACAGATATGAATAAAAATATAAATATAGGTATGTGTGTATATATATATATATATCCTCACTCCTTCATTGTTTCCAATAATATAACTTAATGTGGAAATACTTCTTGTTTAGGATACAACATCTAAATAACTGTACTATATCTATAACTCTATCTACATACCTATACCTATATCTATACACTCCTCTCTTGCAAGGCACCAGCCTCCTCTCCTGCTGGGCCCTGCTGGCAAACACTTTGTCTTCATGCACTGGGTGCATAAAGGACACTCACAGCCTCGACCCCATTGTTCTTGCAGGGCCCAGGCAAGACCGTGGGGAACCTGAGCTGTTTCACGTGCCAGATACCTTGCCAAGGCCACTGCCACTGAATGTCTTTGGGCAGCAACCCCAAACAACAAACCAAAAATACAGGGTGGCAACTCAGAGGCAGAGAAAACACATGCCAAGATCCTAGAATTTGTCCTGTTATTAACCATAGTTCCCTGAAAGCAGCCGCCAGAGCATTTAAAATTCAAACAAAAGAGGGGCCATGGGCACACAGACCCCACACCTCAGGGTCCTGGAAAAGAGGCCCCAAGAGGAAAATAAAATTTAGGAGGTTGTTGAACCCACTGTAGAGCTGATCCAGAATTTAAATTGATTCCATAATTTATTGCATTTTAATTAGCAATCACAAGAGACCAAGTATTGTTTACTCTCTTGTTAGGAGCTGGAGCTGGAAATAAATACCAGTGAGTCTTAATAAGGATGAGTTATATTTACTGTTTTCCATTTTACAGTCTTGTTATAATCATCACAAGAAGAGATTCATTTAGTGCTCATCTGTTCTTGGTGTGACATTTGTTGACCACCAGGGTGACATAAAATCAGAACAAACCCCATACGCCAAGGAAAAACCCCTCCCCCTGCCCCACGCCGTGCTCACTCCTTCATTGTTTGCAATAATATAATATAATGTGGAAATACTTCTGGCTTAGGTTAGAGGACATGCGTTCCCATGTGTCAATGTCACCCAAAATGTATTTAAATGACTGCGGGCAGTCATTTATTTAGAGCCGAATAATGCTACAAACAGCAGACAACCGAGCTGACGTGCACCGCCCGACACGGAAACACCGGCCGCCTGGGATGGTGGGGAAACCGGGAAGCCCTCCCTGGGCCTCAGTGTGCGCCCTGGCTGCTCAGGCCGCTCCTCCCAGGGGTCATTGCGCTTGTTTCGTTTCATTCTGTATTTTTGTTTGGAGGTTAATAGAATATCAGTTCTCTATAATGACATTTCCGCAGGGCCAGAGTTTGTGCAGTTTCCAAACAGCTCTTGCTATTATTTCTCGAGCAGGAAGAACCCTGAACTTGTCCTTGTGGGGCCGGACTCCGTGGGACAATGCGTTTCCCTGGGAGCACTCTGGCCCTGGCTCCTCGCTGGGAACGTTGTAAAGTCCTTTGTAAACACCACTGCGTATCATTGCGGTGATTCCCAGGGGCCATCTCAGCTCTGCCACCGGATTGGGCGTCGCGGCTGGTGATCGAGCCCATCAGCTCACTCTAAGGGACGGTTCATTAAATGCGGCAGGAGGACCTGACTCTGAAAGGCCACCTTCAAAAAAGGGATGTTTTGTGTAACCAGAATACACATACCCTTTTGAGGCTTTTCATTCAAAATGGTCTTTTTCCCCCTAAAAGTAGATAAAGTAGGTGTCATTGTTTATTTACTTCTTTTTTCTTTTTTTTAACCCAGTTTTTCCACACAACTACAGAGGCACCAATCTGATGCTCAAGTTTTAATTAAACCTTGCTTCCTGTTAAAAAGCTCCTATTGTTCTTTTCATTTCAATAAGATCCTCCTTAAATCTTTAACAAGACCACAAAGGAGTAATAAATCTAAGTAATTGTCCTTATTAGAAAAAGATTATTCTCATAAGATTGTAACAGTCACCAAAGTAACCAAACCCCTGTCTGCACAGCACTTCCAGTATCCTCCTCCTTCCCCAATACAGAGAGGCCTCGTTAGTCACTTTCTTTGCAGCCCAAATTAAATTAGATGGCATTCTGTTTATTTTTCATATCATTGGCTAACAGAAGGGAATTTTCCCTTTGATGATATCCATCAGGAAACCTCAAGTTCCATCATACCAAGTTCACAAAATAGAGATGACTCTTCCTGCCTTCCTTGGCCGATTCTGGCTTCCCACTATGCCAGGCCCTCTGCCAGGCAGCAGTGGTTCAAAGGTGAAGGGCATAGTCCCCTGGATGGGATATTGCCCACTCATCTAATACTTACTAAGCATCTTCCATGTGCGAGTCACTGTAGTAGGGGCTGAGTTTTCAGAGGGGGAAAAAATCCAGACACAGTCCCTGCAGTTTTGGTACTTGAAATGTTGCAGGAATATAGACCTGAAGCCAGTAATTGCATAATTAATTAACTTCAACCACAGCAATAGTTATGAAAGAGAAGAACATGCTCCCAATCACCATGTGAGTGCGTTCTAGGAAGCTGGAAACAGTCCCCTCAGAGGTACCCACTCAGTGTATTACAGATGATCAGACCTCCGCTTCCCTAAACCAAAAACTGCCAGAGGAGCTTTCTCATTCCCCCAGTTCTTATGCAGGCAGTGTTTCCTGATGTGCTCAGTTTTCTTGAAAACTCATGTTCTACACTAGCCTCCCTTGCTTAGACAAAGCTAAGCTAACGTGCACAGAATAGAGATGACAAAGAAGTAGATGGCTAAGCTTTATTTATTTCAGTGCGTACACATGTGTGCATGTATGTGTACACGAGAGCCTGACAAGAAGCAGATGCCCAAGGAGCTTGGGGAGGGAGCTTCATGCCAACAGGGAGAAAATATGGGTTGCCAGCCTGCTTGGCCCCAGCCTCTGTTTTCAGATCTTGAGGACACAGCTTGTATCAGCTCAGCTCTTATACACGCTCCATGTGGGAGTGCTGTGATTTCTTGTTTGGGAATTGCTAATAAAAACTAATAAGTTTGTGGCTTCCAGAGTTGCCAGTAACATAGAAATTGTGGGTGCTACTTGCAAAATTTATTCTTGGCACACGAAAGGGAAGCAACCTAGAGCTGTGTGAGATGAGGCTTGAAAGTTTGCCACTAGGAATGGAAAATATCCATCACATGACAGTAGGGAAAATGAGCTGCATTTCACCCACCCAACAGATGAAAAAGTTTTCTTGACAAGCAAGATCAGCAGTCCGTCTGCTGGGAAGCCTTGACTTGCGGTCATCACTACCTGTGTGGATGCCCATGGGCTGGTCTGGACTGCATCCCAGCAGATGCCGCACTTTAATCATCCGCTACAAGCAGACCCATTTTTGGTGGCAGAGACTCATCAGCCAAGTGGTGAGACTGAAGGGTAAAAGCAATGTGCCAGGGCACTAATTGGCAACGACAAGTAACTGTCAGAGGGACCACATGCTCACAAGTCTACAGATGAACACATTCTTTCTCTGCAGGCGGGCTGTACGTCATGACCAGAAGATCATTTGTAGAGCAGAGAGAGGATTATGGAATCAGAGCTAGAGTGTTAGATGATGTGAATAGTCAGTGAAATCAAACTGATATAGACTGATGCTTCCATCTGGCAAGTGGAGCTCAAAGTTTAGAATTCAATTGGCCTTGACCCCCTGCATTTATCTCCACATTACAGAAGTGTTTGACAGTGGGGTCTAGTGGCTCAGGTTGTTGAGTTAGATCCCCTTTAAACTGTGAATCTTCCCCAAATAGTGCTCTGCTATTCACAATAAAGAAATTGAAAGATAGAAAATAGATGGGGGGGTTTGAATATTTGGGGGGGGGGGGGTTTATAAGAATTGAAAGAGCAGCCTCCCAAGAGCCTTTTTAAGATATGAAATATAAGACCACTTCCTCTTTCCCAAGGGATAATCATTTAGGAAAAATCTTCATCTTACAGTTGAGTATGTATGGTCAACATTTATAATTAACTTAAGAATCAATGATTATGTTCCATAACCATGACCTCTATAGGGTAAGATTCCTTTCCATAGCTTCCTATTGCATTTGAAAAGCTTGGTTTTAGGTTTTTGTTTTGTTTTAAAGAAACAAGATAATACAGTATTGTTTGACTGGGGAAAATGGAGGGGAGGGGCCCTAAAATAGTTGAAAAAAATAAAAGAGGGGGGCAGGGGGCACAGAAAGATAGAGGAAGAGGAGCGAGAACAGAAGGGCACTGAAGTCAAATGCACCAGCTTCATCCCTTTGGGATCCAGTCCCAATCCCATTGTCTCCAAGACGCTTGGCTCATGTCATTGGCACACGTCCAGATTCTCTCCTTTCTCCAGCTTCCAGGGCTGACCATCTCTTCTTCGAGGGGACATTTCTTCTTTTAGACATGTTACACATTCGCTGCATTGCTAGTGGAGGTCTCCTCTAAGTGACTTTGCTTCTCCTTGATGTTGACCGTAGTGTTCGGCTCTCGAAGGGCAATCTGAGAGCCTGGTCCCTGAACAAGTGGGGTGAGGTGGGGGAGCAGCATTCTGAAGTCCCAAGTACACAAATAAAGGCGCTATCATCACAGCATATTTTCGACTTTGGCAGGTATCAGAATGTGTGTGGAAACATACACTGACACTTCTCCTTCTGTCATCTTTATGTTGAAACTGTTCAGAGATCCTCTGAAGTAACAAAGGGAAACTTTTGCATTTTCTCTTAGCTTCATAGGGTTCATTCTTATAACTTTGTCTAGGACAACTTAGTGTAATGAATTTTCAGTGACAATATTTGCCAGTAATGATCAGAAAACTACGTGGTGCTTCAGATCTAACCATATATTTCCGGTTAAAAAGAGAATGATGTTTTTAAAAGTTAAGATTTACCTGCAATTCAGGATACAGTACACATTCTGTGCTTATTTTGGGGCACCCAGGAAACAGAGGGTGTATTAATCTTTCTAACACTTCCCTTTACAGAATTTTTGCTGCATGTTGTTGAATTTCTTGGGTTATTAGATTTATTTCTTGACCAGCAAAGAGGCTGTCGTCCATTTTTTACCCCGTCCTAATACACAGAGCTTTCCTGGGAAGAAGATGGGCAAATCAGAACACCTGTGTTATAAGGCCTCTGGCTGAGCCCTGGTCGGTTGGCTCAGTTGGTTGGAGCGTCACCCCGCACAGCAAAGGTTGCAAGATTGATGCCCCGTCAGGGCGCGTATGGGAGGCAACCAACTGATGTCTCTCGTATCAATGTTTATTTCTCTCTCTCTCTCCCTGTCTTTCCCTATCTAAAAATAAATAAACATATCCCTGGGTGAGAATTTTTTTTAAGTCTCTGGTTTAATGACCATGGATATATAAGAAAAATAGCCTGGTAGATGAAATAGGAAAATTCCAGAAAGAATTGAAAATGACATTTTAGTTTTAAAATTGTCCCCAGTGGAAGTGACTCCCCTACTGTGTGTGGTAGAGACTGTTGGTGCTCATTCGGACCCACAGGCGTGTATGCATATCAGGGCCTAGCCCCTAAAATGTCCAGCAAGACCTTCCATGGTCCCTCGCTTTGCTATCTCCACGCCTGCAGCAAAGGACTCTGATATGTCAGAGCCATGCACAGTATCAGGAGCTGAAACCCTGAACTCATGACTTAGGGTTGCCCAACCAGTGACATTCACATTGGACTGTATGGGAATGAAGAACAACTTTCCTTGTGTTAAGCTGCTGAGATTTTGCAGTTGTCTGGTGCCATACCTGACCCAGCCTGGCCTGGCTGTGGGAAGCAGGCGAGCCCAGTGAGTGAGACGCTGCCGATACCTCATGGGTTTCATCCTCAGGCACGTCTGTCCTCTTCGTCCTGATGCATGAACATGGGAATGCACCTACCACCCAGGACACATTTTCCTCTGGGAATCCAGCCAGCTCACTGTTCTCTAGCACATTTGTAAATAATTTTTCTTATTAAATAAATATTTCAGATAGAAGGGCCCATCAACTCTAATTTGTACCTCAAGTTAGCTGGGGTCTGCTCATAGTAGACTCTATTTTTAAGGCTGGCTTTGAGCCAAGCTTGAAGCCAGTGTAACGTGGTGCCTGGTACATATCAGATTCTCTACAAACATTGACTGAGCCTTCAGATCCTGAGGGACATGCAAGAGACAAAGTCAGGAGTTCAGACCTGGCAGAAAGTGTAGTGGGGCAGGAAGGAGCAGGCGCAGAAGGGAGGGCTGGCAGGGCCGTGCCACTTGCATGGATGGGGAAGGGCTGAGTGGTGTACCGAGTGGCCCGAGGTACATGTTCAAAAGCCCAGTTTGGTTCACAGCAAAATCAGGCAGACAGTACGGACAGTCCCTCTATGCCCCATACTCCCACACATGCATAGACTCCCCATTACCAGCCTCCCCCACCAGAGTGATGCATTTGTTACAACAGGACCTAGATGACCCAACATCATCACCCAAAGTCCATAGTATGCATTACTGTGGACCCTTGAGGTGGCACATTCTATATGTTTTGACAAATGAATAACAGCATGTGTCCACCATTATAGTATCAAATAGAATAGCTTTGCTGCCCTAAAAATCAGAAGTACATTTTTACAGTAGGCACAAATAAACAACTTTGTCCACAGCTTTCTCTTAGGAGGCATTTTCCCAGCTCACAGCCAAAAGACCCTGAGAATTCTTCAGACACCCACATGGGAAAGAAAAGCCCATCCAGGTTCCTGGCCATTGTGAATGGAGCCTGTGGCTCCACTCCCAGCATTCTCTGGAGTTTAGCTTGAGAAAATAATAAGAATCCTATAGGATCAGTGATCTCAATCATTTGGACTACAGTAAATCTCTTCTATATTACTGCTCAGCCTCTGAGGATATTATATTGGGTCTCATTTTATTAAAGAATGTTGTGCATACCCAGAAGTCGCTATTTAATTTTTAGCTGCAAGACACAATTTTGAAAAAACCATTATCTAGAAAGTGCAATAATCAAACAATGTAATCAGGAATGTTAAACCTTCCTGGAATATTATTTTAAATGCTTGCCAGCTGGAAGCAAAAGTTGACAAGGAAGTGTGTGACTTGGTCGGCTTTCTAATTTGTCAAAGCATCTACACTTTCCAACAAGATATATTTGTGAAAATATGGTTTTTCTCTGCATGATTGTTTTGAAATGATCAAAAAATGCAAGATCCTTAAACAAAAAAGATAGATTTGCATTTTCTATTTGTTCCAGCCTAAGATTTAGGATGAAATCACTGTGAGAGATGCAATTGAATCCTTTCTCAGAGGAGCCAGACGGTCCACATACATCACCAATTGCCTTTCTGGCTGCTCTGTGAGATCAGACTCGTAAATTTTGTGACATATGGAAAATATCAGAAAACCACAGCATACATACATTTTAAAGGGGCCTAGAAAGCAGGACTCACGCTGTCGTGAAACACCTTTGGTAATTCACCCATTCTTTTCCTCACCAGCCCATGAATCTCTACGGAAAGGGCCAGCTGGGTATTCAGCCAGCGACTGGGACTTCCGGGGGCGTGATTCGGCTGTTTGGGAAGATGTGCAGCCCTGTCTGCCCACAGGAGATCCGGCAAAGCTGTGGCTCGCGGTGCAGTGCCACAGGAAGGGTGTCCTTCTCTATGACTCCGGGTTTGGGCACGTACAGCACCTGCCATTTGCAATACCCTTCTGTCTTGGTGAATTTCCCATCCCGTTCCCACACACTTCCTACTCACCCCTCTCCCAGCACTTGTTTTATCCTACTGTAACTTACATGTCTGTCTTCACTATGGGATACTGAACTTATGGAAGCCAAGAATAAATGTGCCCACTTGCCTGAGGAGCCAAGGAGAGCAGGGAGTGGTCTTAGCTCCGGCTTCTCTTATTCACACAAGCTTCGTGGCCTAACCTTTCTATGTCTATTTCCTCATCTATAAAATGGGAATGATAATGGTGCTTCCCTCACAAGATGTGACTATTGAATGATTTATATAAGTAGGTACTATATTTTCAATGATATCTTGCAATTGATCAATCTTAGCTAACAATACGAGCTCTCAAAAAATGTGAGCTGTCTCCTTATCAGTCAAAACAATGTCATTCCAAATGGCCAACCTGCATTAACTTCCCACATTCAAGAATTCTGGGGCCTTTTCACCCTGGCAGACCAGCTAAGAAGCTGGGAAGAAAACACATTAGAAATCTCTGAAAAAGTGAACATTTCTTCCCAGGGAGGGGGAGATGGGGAGATGGCAGACCACAGGTACCTTGTATGATTCATCAGAGCAAACTGCGTCTGTCCCCTGACCATCAATCTGGCTCCCTGGAGGGGGAGGCTCAGCTCCTCCGTCATCTCAGATCAGTGAGACCAGCTCTCTCCTGCCCGTCCAATGCTCCTCCAGTGAAGAATCACACACTGTTAGGCTGAAAGGGACCCTAGAAGATCACTCAGGTCAGTAGGTGGGTTGGAATTCCTGGGAAGAAAGACATTTGACTGAGGAAGTCCTGTTTCTGAGGGAAAAGACACTATGTGCCTCCTGAGGCCAAATGCAGAGCAGAAAATAGGCCCCTGTGCTGTTGAGGGATTGACAGTATATTCCAACCGTTCCATAAACACTCCTTGAGCATCTACTACAGCCCCATGCCATCGAGAATGTCACAGTTTAGTAGAGGGAGGCACATGGTGAGCAAGTCATGGCATGATGTGGTTGGAACCATGTTGTCAGCGCTTATGGGGTGCTGTGAACGCTGAGGGTGAGGGCACCGGACAGCAGGGGGGCAACTGAGGAGGGTGCTTTGGAAGAGTTGGTGATGCTCGAGCTACCTTTAGAAGGGGAGAAAGGAGTAGCTCAGGGATGGATGGAAAGAAGCTCCCATCAGAATGAAGAGAATGAATGAACAAGCAGGGGCTAAAGTGTCTGCTTCCAAACATAGTGGAAGCAGGCAAGGCCTGAGAGATGGGACCCAAAGTGGGCAGGGCCTCGTGTACGGAGGTAAGGACTTGAGCTTGGGGAACGGGAGGCATCAATAAAATGCTGAGCAGAGGAGCTGTGCAAATCAAATGTGCCATCTGGAGAAGCCACCGAGGGGCTGCTGGGTGGAGGACAGATGGAGGCAGGCAGGCCTGGAGGAGCTTGTCCTGTTAAAGCTCCCTCTGTGTTATCAGATGCGTTTCCCTAGTTCCTTGGTGAGCAGCAGGACTTCCCAGAGACCTAGGTCACCAGTGTCACACAGACAGTCCACATGTGGCCAACAAACACATTCCATGTTAACTGTTCTTAATCACCCCGGTATTCCCCGCACTCCCACAGAGCCCATTGTACTACAGGAGAAACTCCATTGCTCTCCTGAGGCAGGAAGCTTAGGCTGCAGGGAATGAGCCCAGCTCCACCTCCCTGGTCACACTGTTTGCTTTAGGAACGGGCAAGGGATTCCCTTCAGGCTGCTGAGACCCAAGGCAGCATTTCTGGGGGATTCAGAGAAAAATGTGCAGATATGAGGCCAGAACATGAGGAACAGCCACCCTAGGACACAGCTGGACAGCAGAAAGCATCAGAAAAACAGACCCAAGGCTTTGATTATGGGGTCAAACCAGATCAAACCAGATCTAAGGCATGCATCCCTCTCCCCAGAGCAAACTTCTGGACTTTTCAGTTACACCAGCCAAAAAATTCCCTTTGTTTATAAACTTTTTTTGTCTTGGTTTTAAAAGCTCAGAGACCAGGGGCAATAATCTAGGGCACAGTGGCCAGAACTGATATAAAATATTTAAAAAATCATGAGGAGGTTTTCCGGACACCATTTTAGAACACTTAGAAACTGTTTTAAATTAAAACCATTTTGCAAAGCTCCCTGCTAGCTGGGCCTTGCCTCCCAAAGCCACGCTATCTGAGTCCCACTAAAGCAGTGGTGTGCCGCCACCTGCTGGTCACCAAGCAGAATGTGCCCAGAAAGTAAATTTAGTGTTAAGATGGAAAAGGCCTTTAGGATCAGCGTGTGAAATAGAAAACAGAAATTCATTCTATGCTAACATATATTGGTGAGCTGTTTGAATTTGGGTTAGCATGTGTTATTTTTATAATAAGAAAAAATATATATACTCACTTTGGGAAATGATTATACTTCGCTGTTTTCACCAACACCTGCCGTTTCCTTGCAAAACAAACTACAGCAATGACACCACAATAAAAACGCTTCCTATTTTCTTTCTCTGCACATCTACACACACACACACACACACACACACACACACGCTGCCCCTAATCTGGAGCAGCTGCCGCTTCATTATTCCTGCTTCCAGGGCAGGCAGTTCTATCCAGTCTGTTGGATCTTCTAGGCAGAAGTCAGACCCCAGTCCAGTGTCTCTCTATTCAAGAAACACTTACCAAGTTCTCCGAGTATTCTCCTTAGAGTGTCTCCCTGGGTTTGAAACACAGAGCAGACCCCCACCCCCAATTCTAGGAGGGATGGGACTTGAGAGCAGCTCACTCTAAAAGTTCTCTTTTTTTCCCTAGTGGCTAAGGAATTTAAGAGTAGTTCTTGATACTACTTTGAAATTTCTGCACAGTGGTCCTTTTGGAATTTAACACCTACTATGTTCATGCCTCAACCAAACTAAGATGGTAAGAACCGCTTTACAAATCTGCTGCGAACTCCCTCCCCGCCTCCATTTGCAGTGGCCCCGAGCAGGACCCGGAGACTAGCAGCAGCCTCAGCCCACCGGCAGGTGGCGTCCCAGTCAGCCCTATTGCTTGGGCTCTACCCAAGATCCAGCGTGTTGTCGGTGCTCTCCCACCGCCACCTTCCCCGCAAACCCTCCCTCTCCTCCAGCCCCCCTCCAGTCTGCCAACAGATCCACCTAGATGTTACCTGGGCTTTGGCTTCAATTCTGCAGTAAGTCGTGAGACTCACAGGGGCCTTGACATTGCTCTGCTCCTATAGACTACCCCCTTCCCCAGAGATTTTTCCGTTACTCGGACCCCAAGCCCCACCACCTGGCAGGGGTGACTGGGCTGGGCATTGCCCTCATGAGCTTCCACAGCTATCTTCTGCTCCGCATTACAGCACCTGAATTACCACGCCCTCTGTAACAAGCCAGAATTTTCTAGGTCCATTAGGACTTGGCATCCTGGACAATCACCCTTGTAGAAGAAGTTCATTATGGCCAAACTGGTTCTTTCCTGGCCCCTTTCTAGCTGATCCAGGAGCCTCTTTCTCTCTTGAGGCAGTGAGGAGGCCACTCCCCCATATCCCTAACACATGTTCATTTATCGCCTGGAGCCTGCAAGGGCCAATGTGATCTGCGCCCATTCAGCCTCATGCCTTACCCTTCTTTCCCCACTGACGGCGCTGACTTTCCTCTTTCCTCAAAGAGATATGTTCCAAGTTGCAGAAAACCATTCTCACACCTGCCTCAGGGCCTTTGTACTGTCCTTCCCTCTGCCTTCCGCACTCCAGCTCGTGCACAACCCTATCTTTGCAATCAGGTCTCAGCTCAAATGTCACGTCCTGACTATTCTCTCTAGACTAGACTGTCAGCCACCACCACAGTTGGTGCTCCTCCCCTATTTTCTACAAATACTTGACACTCTCTGAAATTGTCTTACATACTTTTTACTCACTTGTATATTATCTAGACAGATAATAAACTGTACCTAAGACATAAAGCTCCATGAGGATGGAGACCTTGTCTATCTTGTTCACTGCAAAATCCTCAACGTCTAAAACAGAGCGGGGTATTAGTGGGGACTCAGTCAGTACTTGTTCATGAGTGAATGAGTGAAGTGTGCCCCAGGCCACCTGGCCTGAATGTCACATCCTCAGCACCTTCAGTTCAGTTCATCTGCATAAAACATTGCTACATCATCTGAATCCAATTACCTTTCTTAGTCTCTGCCCTGTGCTTATTGGTAGAAACTCCGGTTGCCCTTGGAAACCAACCTTTCCACTATTTCAAGAGTCTTCAGCTTGAACCTGCTCAGCTGCCAGCTGGTACCTGACATTTTCTCTAGTCCAGTTCTACGCGTGGTGTCTGATGCTCAGGTTGCTGAGGCCCGCAGGCCCCTGAAGGTACCCAGGCCTTGCCATAGCTGCCATCCCCCTCAGATGTGCACCCATGTCAGGTGATGTTGCCCCCCGTGGCATCACGACTCTGGGCACTGAGAGCTCAATGCCATGGGCAGGCCCCCCGACCCCCCGCCTTGTGCTAACCAAAGTGTCTTCCCCAGCTTATCCACCTCTCATCCTTTAGGTGTTGGCATTAATGACTGCTGTGGGCTGAACGTTATGCCCACCCTCCCCTCCCCCAATTTATGTGTTGAAATTCTACCCCCCAAAGCCACGGTATTGGTAGGTGGAGCCTTTAGAAGGTGATTAGGTCACGAAGGTGGGGCAACCTCACGAATGGGAGTAGTGCTCTTGGAAACGTGCCCTGGGTGGAGAGCATGATCCCACAGCGCTCCCTGGCCCTTTCTGCCATCTGAGGACAGGACAAGGGGTCTGCCACCTGCAGAGGGTTCTCGCCCAGCCTTCAGAACCGTGAGCAATGAATCTCTGTTTATAAGCCACCCAGTCTGTGGTATTTTGTTATAGCAGCTCAAATGGACTAAAACAATGACCTCTGTGAAACAGCCCTTGTGTTGGCAGGCATGTTCAATTGCACTGGGTGTGTTGCACCTTCACCTTGACTCCGAGTTCCTCTTGCTCAGCCTCCTCACTGCTCCTGCCTCCTAATCCCCACGTTGATCTCTGCTGGCTGGTTCTACCAGGGCCCTTGGAATCTCTCTGCTGTAGGGTGGGATGAAGGGCACCTGTGTCCAAAAGCAGGCTTCTCCGATCACAAGCACCATGAGATCTAAGGCAAGCAACCAAACCTCCCCGAGCCTCTTCTGTAAAAGGAGGTTGATGACAGCCCCACAGGGGAGCCACGAGGCTCAAATGTGGCAGACAGTGCACATCAAGTACCCACTCAGGGGCCCGGCACGGAGGTAGCCTCTCTTCAACAGCAGCGATCATCAACACAAACCCTAGGCTGCACCCTACATGTCTCTCATCTCCAGATGGAAGCTCCCTTTGAAGACAACTGCTTTTCCTCACTTTTCTATTCCCAGCACTTAGGAGCATGCTTGATACACAGTTGGTGCTCAAATGTTGTTTTTTAATTTTATTGATTTTGTAGTGAGAGAGGAAGGTGGGGATAGAAAGAGAGATTAAGCGAGAGAAAGCTTGATTTGTTGTTCCACTTATTTAAGCATTCATTGGTTGCTTCTTGTATGCACTCTGACTGGGAATTGAACCCACAACCTTGGTGTATTGAGATCACTGAGCTACTGGGCCAGGGCTCAAGTATTTGTTGAGTTGAAGAATTTGATAGCACAAAGTTCTTTCCTCTCATTTGGACTTTATGTTTTTTAAGGATAAAAATACTGTGTTGGTTTGGGTTTTGTTTTGTTTTTTTACAGCACGACTTATTTATTGCGGTACAATATACATAACCATTAAATTGACCATTTTAACTGCTTTTAACGTGCAGTCAGTGGCAGTAAGTACACCCACGGTTGTGCAACCACGTGCTATTTCTTTTAAAATTCCTAACAGCAGCAGGCAACCGGAGCCAGCAGCGGAGCCTCCACAGACTTAGTGGATGTGAATCGAGACCCTCCACAGCATGTTGGCCTTGCTCAGGGGCACGGGGACTATGCCCGTGGCTCAGCGCTGCTCCTTGACAGGGTGGGTCAGTAGGTGCTCAATTAATGTAAAAAGAGCCACCAAGAGACGTTGCAAGCTCGCAGGATAACCGGACAGGGCCTTAAGACACGTTGTTTGGGGCCCATGACAGGTTTTGTTTAGTCGGTTTTAGTGTTTAACAAGTTGTTTTGAATAAGCCACAATCACACACACACACAAATCTACGTTGTGGAGTGAAAGACTGGCTGCTTTGGACCTGCGCTGTGGGGCGGCAGGACCCTGCTTCTGCTGAGTCCCGCTGCCCCTGCGGGCGGCGTGCGTGCTCTGGATCCAGGCCACGGTCGTCCTTTCCATCGCTGCCCTGGTCCTCGGGCATTTGAGTTTCGAACCCTACGTTGGAGTCAGATGAACTGGGCTTGCCGTCCTCCCCAACTTCCTAGTCAGTCAGCCCGCCTGGCAAGTGTCTTCATGAGCTTTCAGTGGAGAGTGTTATAAACAACACGCCTGCAAGTGTACAAGAAAATGTCACAGCCGCTATATAAACACTCACCCTATGCCACCGGCCTGCTGCTCCGTCCTTCGCCTGCTTGCGCAGAGGAGTATGGATTCGCCTGCGGTTTAGCACGTGCAGGTTTTGTACATCAAATACTGGCCTGGAGAGACGCCAGCGTCTGGTCAGCACATGGCAGCCGACAGCTACACCCATCGCCTGTCACTCTGCTTAGGGCCATGGCAAAGGCTCTGCCTGTGCCTGGGGCGGTCAATAGTGAGTCCCCCAGGCACGGGCTGCTGCCCCGCCCCTTCCATCTGTGGCCCTTCCACACGCTGGACAGCAGCCGAATGGGCCTTTGGCTCCACCTTGTGCATCAGTGCAGAGGTAAACTACAAATGTGCCACATTTAAAATCTGCTCCTAGGACTTTTTTTTTGAATCCTCACCTGAGGACACACTGTTAGAGAAAGGCAAGGGAGAGAGGAAGTGAGAAAGAGAAACGTTTATGCTAGACAGAAATAACAACTGGCTGCCTCCCCCATGCACCTGGACCTGGGATCAAACCCACAACCCAGGCATGGGCCCTGACCAGAACCGAGCCCCTGACCCTTCAGTCACCGGACGACATTCCAAATGCTGAAGCACAACGGCCTGGGTTAGGACTGGGGTGTTGGCATTTGGGTGCCTCCCATGTCCCCCTGCCTCCCCTCTCTTCAGAGCTGACACAGTTTCTGTGATAACTTTTCTGCTTCAGAGGCTGGAGGAAATCAGGGCTCTTTCCTAGTCCTTTTTACAAACTCCTTTCTCACAATTCACCTCAAAACTCAGGTCAACTGTATTTCATTAGTAGCATCTCGATACTAAAAAAGAATTCAAGAGAGGCAATAAATAGAAAGGTAAGTCAGGTGATACGGTTTTGAAATGAAACAAGTTTGTATAGTAACTGGTTCCAGATTGCCTTACAGTCTTGCTTGGCAGGTAGAGATTTATTCCTGATAGTGAACCAGATGTCACGCTTGCTCTTCTAAGGCATTTGCTTTTATCTCCAGCAGTTCCTGATGGAACAGATACAAAGAAAAGAGCAGAGCCTTGTTTAAGCAGGGAGTACTGTGTTTGCATCCTGACACCGGAGAGGATCTGATCATCTGAGAGCTTCCAATCTAGGTCTTAACAGCTTTCAAAAATCAAACATGTCAAAACAAAACAAAACAACATAAAACCTGAGTAAAAACCAAAAAGTACAGAGAGGCAGTCACACACTTTGCAATCATGTGTAAGACAAAATGTGCCCGTGACATAAAAACCACCTACAGCTTTGGTTCTTTTAGAAGAGCAGGGTCTCCAAAAGTCAGCTAATGGTTTTATGGAAGACAACCAGTCACTTGACAACGTTTTGTTGTAACAGTGAACCCAGAACTCCTCTGAGACTCCTTTCAGCCAGAGTGGCAGCCTGCGGCCCTTACAGCCCTTAGCAGCATCCTGCCCTGGGCCTTTCCTGCCCCTTCCTTCCTCCTTCTCTCCACAGCGCAGTCCTGCTCGGCCTTTGTGAGTCAGCAAATGTAAGTGCTCAGGCTCTTGGGTGAGTCACGAAAACCCACTGCAAACTGGTATTTAAAAAAAATCACAGTCCTCAATGAAAACCCCAGTAGCACTGATCCACGGACCTTGTCTCCAGACCTCCGTCATTAACAGCCCTTGGTGGTTAAGGGCCCCCAGCCCCAGGCCCCAGTGTCTCTTAGCTCAAAATGTTGAGAGACGGTTTGCTCTGGCATGGCTCACATGTCCATTCTGTTCCAGGCAGCTCTGGCCAGCTGGGAGGGTCGCACGGCAACATGGGTGTCAAGGCTCATCCCGAAGTTGGGGGAGTGCTGGCAGAGTAGGTCGTGGGCTGGCAGATGCTCCGGGAGGAATCTGCCACGTTTCGGGACTTGGCTTTGATTTGTGGTTGTGGCCTGGGCAGAGGAAGTTCCGTGGAGAGTGACTGGCAGAGAAAGGCATTACCGTATTTTGCCATGTATAATTCGTACCCACATTTTTGTGTACATTATACATGGGATTATTATACCCATTTTTATATGCCTATGGTATGTAATCATTATATCCATGTATAGTGCACATCCTTATTTTTCCCTCAAAAATTTGGTCCAAAAAGTGTGCGTTATACACAGCAAACTGTTTATGGAGAATGAGGGGTTGTCGTGGGGATAGGTTATATAAGTTTTTCTATTATTATTATTTTTTTTAATGGAAGGAGACTTCCTTTTTAAAAAATATTTTATTTATTTATTTTTAGAGAGGAGGGAAGGGAAGGAGAAAGAGTAGGAGAGAAACATCAATGTGTGGTTGCCTCTCATGTGTCCCCTACTGGGGACCTGGCCTACAACCCAGGCATGTGCCCTGACTGGGAATCTAACCGGCGACCCTTTGCTTCACAGGCCTGTGCTCAATCCACTGAGCCAGCCAGGGCAGTTTTATATTATTGAGATAACAAATTACCACAAAATCAGAGACTTAGAACGGCACAAATGTTTTCCTACGGTTCTGTATTGAAGAAGTCTGACAGATCTCACTGGGCGGTGAGTCAGGAACCAGCAGGGTCTTTCTGGAGGCTCTCAGGGAGCATCTGTGTCCTGTGGCCTTTCAAGGCCAGGCAGGTTCACACAAGATTCAGGCAGACGGAAGAAAATTCGTGGAGCCGTGGGGATGCCTGACACGCCTTTATTCAGGGGTGGGGCGATCCACACACACCACAAGTTACGTGTCCCACTGTGAAAAGTTCCAATTCCCTTATATATCAAATGCACACAAAGCCGGCAGTGTGCCAAGTGATTACAACACAGAGTGTGATTCTGTGCATGCGGGCCCAGACTCACAGTTACATGAATACTGCTGAGTCATAGTTGCCAGGACATCTGGGTGAAGGAGCCTGACTAACTCCATTTTTCCCACAATCTGTTACTTCATCTTTTCTGGCTTTGGAGGCCACCAGTATTTTCTTGACTTGTCACACCTTCCTCCATGTTCACAGCCAGCAGTACTGCCCTTCCTGGTGCCTCTTGTGTCATCATAACTCTCTCACTGACCACAAAAGGGAAAGGTTCTCCACTTTATGGGTCCTGCGATTAGATTGGGCCCAACTGGATAATTCAGGGTAGTCTCTGCACTCATGGGTCCTAACTTTAATTTTATCTGCAGAGTTCCTTGTTTTGGTTGGATTGTGTCCCTCCCGCCCCATAGTCATATGCTAAAGCCCTAACGAAACCCCAGAATGTAGACTGACTTAGAAACAGGGTAATTGCAGATGTAATCATGTAAGTCCTTAAGATGGGCCTTAACCCAATACAACTGAAGTCCTTATTAAAAGGGGGAAAGACACAGACACGTGTAAAGGGAGGATGCTATCGAGAGAAGGAGAAGATCGCCGTCCACGAGCTAAGGAGGGAAGCCTGGAATGTATCTTTCCCTTACATCCCTCAGAGGGAACGAAGTCTGTTGACACCCTGATTTTCACTATGAGAGAATAAATTTCTTTGTTTAAGCCTCCCCGTTTTCAAGACTTTGTTAGAGCAGCCCTAGCAAACGAATATATCTCTTTTGCCCTGGAAAGTAAATATTTGCTGGTTCTGGGGATTAGGACATAGACATCTTTGGAAAGCCGTATTCTACTTACCGCAGGTTTGGCCAGTGGCTCTCAGTCGATTGTTATTTACTTGACTTTGTCTTGGAACTGCGCCCCATAGCTTGTATACCATAAGTGAAAGTATGTGCTGGACCACAGGCATGTTGCTCACAAACACCCTGAAAGTAAGTGAGCAGACGCAAAGCATTTGGTCCTTGCATGGGAACATGGGACAGCTTTGGGCACACTGGCATCTGTAAACCACAATGCGAAGGTGCTGGCATTTATTACCATTTTTTGAGGGGGAGACATTGTGTTTGCAGAATCCAGTAAGCTACTATCCAGTTAGCTACTTAATTAGAACAAGAAAAACATGGGAGTGATGTTAGCAAAATGTCAGAAGGGGAGTTTTCTACTGTAACCCCCCCCCCCCCCCAGGAACAGCAACTCTGACAACCACCCGGGATGAGAGTGGCAGCCTGAGGGTTCAGTGAGAACTTCTTGGACACCGATGAAGAAAACAAGTCTGAGATTGGACACATTGAAGAGGATGAGGACCAGTTTAACCTTACGAGTTCACCCCTCCCCCAAGGTAGCACAGTTCAATGACAAGAGAGACCTTCTGGATTTTTTATTGCTTTCCTGGGGGGAAGTGAGAGCATTGAGTGAGCACCTGGCTTCCTGCAGCTGAGCAGAACACTGCGGGAGACCCACTTCTTTCTCGCCCTGCCCGGGATGCCCAGGTGGGATGCACCACTATGGGATGGAAAGGAGTTGGGAGCACAGACAGGCCTCTTGGAGGGCCTCAAGGGACATGGATCCTACTAACTGCTTTGTGGAGCCATCGAAAGCCCCCCAACGAGATGCTCGATATGTCTTACCTCCACCCTGTGGCTGCCACCCTTTGTGCCCCAAGAGTGGCGAGTGCGAACCTTTGCAGATGGCTAGCACGCATGGGCAGAAAGCTGAAGGACTGGGGGAAAGCACACTGCCTTAAGCATTCAATGTCACTCTAAGGAAAACAAACAGGAGGCTGTTGGCAATGGGCCTGGCTTTACAGAATCGAGAAAAGTGTACAATGTGAAGAATTCCCCCCTAAAGAGGGAATGAGAAATGGGGAGCAGGGGAGTTCACAGAAAAGGTCTGAGAAAGCCTCAGAATCCCCAGCAGGACTGACAGATGGTCCTTCTCTCCCAAAGCCGAGCAGTGAAGGTACTTCTGTCTTCAAATACAAAGACAGCAATGCAGGCTTCAAGGCACGTCACAAATGAAGGAAACATGAGACCACCAAAGGAACACAATAATTTTCCTGTAACTGACCCTAAAGAAATGGAGACCTGTGGTCCTGAGTGTTCTCAGCACACACACAACGAGGTGAGTCTGTGAGGAATGGACATGTTTACTAACCTGACCGTGGTAATCGCTTCACAAAGTATGCGTGTGTCAGCTCATCAGGTGGTACGCTTTAACTACATACAATTTTATTTGTCCATTATACCTCAGAAAGCTGAAAAATGTTATCAAAATCTTGAAACTGCAAAATCTGAGCCACTGGTTTTAAATATTCACTACTATCTTCTCTGTTTTGCGTGTTTACAAAAAAAAAATGTGGAATGTACTGAGTGGTGAGAGATGAGGGGGGAAAGAAGGCTGGGCCCACCTGGAGTCGGCTTAAGTGCCAGTGAGGAACTTGGACTTTGTAAGTAATGGGGAACCACTGAGAGCAGGTGAATGATACTATCGACATTCAGGATGCAAGGAGTCTGGAACCTTCACTGCTACAGGGAGAGAGAGGTGAAGAAGCCGGGTTGGCGGAGGGGGGGGGGCAGGTTAGAGATACACTTGCAGCCGAAAGAGCCCATGAGTGTTGTGTTACCCTCCACTGTGAGAGAAGTTGACCCTCCTATGCTACAGTGAGCAAGTGGCCCTCATAGCCCTGCGGACCCACCCCACTGCCCACACGAGGACGAGGCTGAACTCACAAGGTCCCTCTCTCCTGTGGTCCCTGGGGCTGCTGGTGGGTTTAGGCCAAATGCTGGAGAGCAGCAACTGATGTAAAAGAACTGTCAGTAAGACATGAAAACCAACATACATTAACCATAAGAGCAAATCTACAACTAATAATAAAATAGCAGATTCACGTTCCCAGCTGCCTGCCTCCCCGCCCCCCGAAATAAGTGTTCAGGTCGCTCCGTCTCTCCACCACCACCTTAAGCACATTCTTATCCTCTCTTATTTGGACCATGCAGCACTCCTACTTGGTTTCCCTGCTTTTAGTCTCCCTCTTCTTGCTTTTCATCCTCTAGCTGCTGCACTGTCATCAGCAAACAGAAAAATAAAACACAGACATGCGCAGAGACACGTACACGCAGATCTGATCGTGCCATTCACCTGCTTAGGCTTGAAAGCACTCAGTGGCTTCCCATTGCTTGTAAAGCCCGAGTTTCTAACCTTGTGATCCAGAGCCCGCTCCAGGTGGGCCCGGGGTTCTCTTCTCAGCTCAACTCCCAATGCTTCTCACATCGACAAAATAGAGACAACTGTGTCGAACAACAGTAAAAAATAAAAGTAAAAACAAAAAAGAATCTATTCCACCGTTTCTCAAAGTATGGCCCCTGAGCATTGGAGTTGGCCTTCTGGGGTGCTTGTGAAAATCCCAGTCTCACGAGTCTGAGTGTTTTAACAAGCTTTGCAGCCACTTTGATGCACACATTGCTGGGGGCTGTTCATCCAGAGTCATGGGGCTCTTCCTCTGCCTCACGTGCCCTTTTCCTTTTCCACTCCATTGTTTTCCACTCCAGACCTTGTTCACATAGCATCTTCTCCTCATGGGCCAAATAAATTGTTCCCCTATATCCATTTTCTTAGTACTCTATACAGACTCTCACAATACAGCGTCATTTTTACAGATGCTTGCTACAGACCTGTCTCGTCTGTTGGGTTATGAATTTCTTGCCGTTAGGAATCACATCCTATTCACCTCCCACCCCCCCAAGTGACTAAACAGTTTCTCTGTTTCTACGACGAGAAATTTGCAGCTGACCATGTTTCCTGCTCCTCTTAGCCACCTACTGTGCTTAGAATCAAATTCACAGCTCAGGCATCACCACGATAAAGGCTGCCACGGAAGGAAGAACGATAAACTGTGTCCTCTTTTCTTCCTCAACATGACCTGTCTCAATTTATATTTTCCTTGTCCAGAATATTCAAAACCTTTACTTGGCCATTTTATTTTATATGTTTCTGCTACAAGCTGCCTCAGATCATTTCTCGAACAAGGTGAGAGAGATAAACTCATTACTTATCTCAGTATTCCTACCACCCAGCACAGCGTCTGGCAGACAGAAAATACTCATTAACTGTTTGTTAAATTTAATCAAGAGAAGAAAGTTATGTGGATTCCATGACAGCTATTTTACTCATCGCTTAGAAGACTTTAGTTACTCCTGGTTTTGATCACAGTGTCCAAGAACTAGAGCTGCTGGAAGGATGCCTGATGGATAAGTGCCTGTTACTACACAAACTTCACTTGATTTCAGCTACATAATTGTCTTAATTTTCCACCTTGACCCCTGTGCAAGCCATCTTAGGGACTCAGGCTACTCATGAACTTTGTAATCTGTGATTAATCTTTCTTTAAAAAAAGATTAAAAAATTTTTTTTCAAATTTAAAAAAATCTTCTAAGTTTTTTAAATTAAAAAATCTTTTAAATTGAAAAAAATTAATCGATGTGTGGTTGCCTCTCGTGTATCCTCTACTGGGGACCTGGCCTGCAACCCAGGCATGTGCCCTCACTGGGAATCGAACCAGCGACGCTCAGGTTCACAGGCTCATGCTCAATCCACTGAACTACACCAGCCAGGCTATGACTAGTCTTAAAAGATGGTGAACGGGTAGATTTCTGCCAAGAACTGAGGAGGGGAACAAGGATAATGCATTCAGGTGAGCAGGGAGAGCAGTGTTCAAATGAGATTGCACAAGGCAAGCGCCAAGGACAGAACACGGGGAGGAAGGAATGTCACATGGGGAGGTGGCAGCAGACCAAGCGTCGAAGCCCAATGGTAGATGCAAGACTTCTGTCTGCCGAAGACACAGCATTGTAATGTCTCTGTGTGATGCCGGAAAGATGAGGGTGTTCAGGCACATGGTTAAAGATGGCAACAGCAAACCACTGCAAAATAAAACTACAAAAAGTTAAGAGAAAAATCTTGAGAGAGGGAAAAAACTATTCTTCAATTTACATCTACCATTTCATCAAGAAAAGCCATCTTTTCCACCCCTATGTATTATATCTGAAGAAATAACAGCAGCACCCAAGTCTCTTTAAATCGGAGATATTTTTTCTTAGGAAACACATGAGCATGTGTAGTCTTGACTTTCAGTTGTCACCTCAGCTTTCTAAACAAGTCCTTCACGCTTCCAGTGAGCAATTCTCGAAGCATCATTGGAATTTTTTTTTCCTTTGAAGAAAAATAAAATGATGCTACGCTACCAATTGTTACACATAACCAACTACATGTAAAACCACATGTCTAATTTAAATTTTCTTCCAACATCTTTGTTTCAATCAAAAATATCAATTCTGCCCTGGCTGGTGTAGCTCAGTGGATTGAGTGTGGGCCTGAGAACCAAAGGATCGCAGTTCAATTCCTAGCCGGGGCCCATGCCTGGGTTGCAGGCCAGTTCCCAGCAGGGGATGCATGAGAGGCAGCCATACCTTGATATTTCTCTCCCTCTTTCCTTCCCTTCCCCTCTAAAAATAAATAAATAAAATCTTTAAAAAAATTCGTGTGCTTTCTCCATGAAAACCTAGAGAATATAGGATAATCTTTGAACATAAAAAGGTGTTAATATTAAATAGATTATGGTAGAAAGTTTGTAGAAATTAATTTGTTCACGTTTCATGTTACATATGATGTGACAAAAATCCTGATCTGTTAAAATGAAACAGCCCTTTACCCCAAAAGAAACAGAGGAACTGCCACTTACAAGTTGGCATATCTGGCCCATTTATGTTGTCCAGGGTCAGCGGGCTCTTAGTACTGACTGAGAGTTTGGTCTGGGCCTCAAAGGATTTCATGTCAATGGCGGGGCAGTCACCAAGCCAGCTGAGGCAAGGAGGCCTGGTTCACCTGTGATGTGAGGACCAACTGGCAGGTTATGTGAGAATGAGATCAGGGTCAGAGGTTACGTGCCAGCCCCCCTATGGCAGAGGGCCCTTGGTCAGCTGTAGCTGAGCTGAGAGTCAAGCGAATCTCCACTTTGTCACCCCTAGTCGTAGCCCATGGGCCAATACACTCTAACTTGCAGGCCTGGCTTTCCCACACTGTGAACCCAGTTAGTGTCTCAGTTTTCTTTGAACCTTTCTTCAATCCCCCAATTCCTGAAATCTTAGAACTGCTTCTGTTTCCTTTGTAACACTCTAGTTTCCTTTCTGGGACCTCAGCTCCTTTAATGGAAGTCCTGACACCTCATTGGAGTTCAGCCAGTCCAGTCCCTGCTCGCCCCCGACCCCCGGCCAGCACAGAGCCTGCACCCTGACTTGTTGAAAAACTCTTAAGTAATAGAGACAAGACTCAAATCCAGGACTGAAAAAGGACAAAGTCTGACTCTCTATCGCTAGCAATGAATTACAAACAAAGAGACCATAGAAGCAAGCTAGAATCTTAAAGCCGTTTCATTGACATGGTTTGGTGTATTGTACATGCCCATGTACCGCTCCAAATACCTGTAGCCCTACCTCTTCCTCCAGCCACTGAAAAAACAACCAGTTCTGTGCAGGCTTTAATCAGCTTCATGCACAAGCAGCCTGGCAGTGTCTTACTTCAGCCTGTGTCTCATCTTCTCACTTCCCTCTTCACAGCTTCTCTGAGGTTACACCGTGGGACAGCATGGCAAAGCATCCCCACATGGACAGCCCAAAACGCAGAGGAGTTATCACCTGAGGCCTCTGGCCACTAGGAGCAGATAAGAATTGACACATAAATGTTTCCTTCTTTCATGCCCCATGGACATTCTGAAATATATTTCATATAGATCCTTAGAAAGTTCCTCAGGGTCAAGTCCTAGATGCCCATGCTGTGGTCATTTCAACAACACATGCTTATGTTGGATTTCCTTTCACCTCTGTTGCTTTTCCCTTACTGCTACCCCTGGGACTACATTCCCACGTAAACTACCTGTGCTCCCGAGACAGACTACCATTGCCCCAGGCTCTGCTTTTAGAGGAGTCCAGGCAGGTGGACGGAGAAATTACCTTTTCACAAGAAAGCCAGTCCAATCACTCACATATTACTCTCTGCTAGTGAGCACAGTGATTTTTCTCTCCAATTCTCTCTGATTGTTTTCATCCTGGGCACATGATGGCATCCCAAACCTCCTTCCTTTTCAAAAGTCACTACTGATTGAAATGCCCTGGAAGAGATTAGGACGAAGATCTGACCATAGCTGAGTGCAGCCAACAGTCCTGAGCCAAAGCCATAGCAAGGGCAGGGCTTCCACAAGGCAGATAAACAATGTGAATCTAGACAGAAGATAAAAGCTTTTCGCACTACAAAGATAAAATCAGTGTTCTGGGAAGAAGATGGTCAAACACCTTTGCTTATCACACAAATGCAGGCATCTGGATTAGGGCGGCTGATCTATCTCCACAACTCTGTCCCTGCAGCAGGCAAGGTTCCAGCCCCCTTGTTTCCTTAGACCTTCGCTCCTTTCCGTCAATGTTGCCTCTTCTACATTTACACTGTCAATGGGGAGGTCAGTGCCATCACTGTCCGCCTGAAGAAGTTCTGAGGGAAATCAGAAGGATGCAGCAAATCAAGAGAAGCCCCACTGCAGCCACACTTCTCGTGGTGCCCGGGCAGCAGAGGCGAGCAGTGAAGGTCCCTGAAAGCCCTGCTTGAAGTCCTTCCATCTTTGTGAGCACAGGCAGAACTGAGGAGTGCACCTCCCCCTTGCCCAGCCCTGAAATGAGGTTATTCCTTTTCCCAGATATTTATTTAGAGCTGATATTTTATGGAGACTTTCTGCTAAAATAAGCTTTACCTTTTCAATTATTTTCATTCTGGTGATGCTTATTTGCTTTTAGATGCCATCATTTATTCTCTTACTCTTATGTAGATGCAACCATTTATTCTCATGGTACCTATAATACATTGCACAAAGAAATGGCACTTCCTCTTTTTGCTAAATCTAATAATATTCTAATGATTACCTACTAGTATCCTAAACCTCTGAGCAATAATGATCTCAATGGCCATTATCTTGCAGGCTCTGTCCCAGGGCTATAGCCCTCTAGGGCATATGGAGCTAATATGAGAGATGATTAAATCTCTTTGATGATCTCTCTTTTGTGTGTCAAGCATTATTTGTGGTCTAAATATTTAATACCTATTGCACACATATGTATGACTTTTTAGAATTGTTTGTACATGCTGCTGTGATTAGTGAAATGCAAACCCATTGATTTACTTTTTAGCTTAACAAATATAGTGGTGAGGCTAGTCTTTAAAAATATTTTAAATCGAAGTCCTAGTGCCCCCAAATATTGGGCAATCAGTGTCATGGAAAGAAGTCCCAAGACAGGAGCCACAAAGACTCAGGCTCCTGTCCTACCTCGGCTGTTGACAGGCTCTGAAGACTTAAGCAAGGTGCTGCCCTTGGTAAACCTCAGCTTCTTCTTCCATGAGAAGATTACCAAGCCAACATCATGGAACCGTTATTAGAAATATAAATTGGATTGCGTTGTTCTTTTTCAAGCTTTTAAAAATATGTCTTCCCCCAAAGGTTTTGATTCAAAAGTCATATTGGTATCCAGGATTCTGTATTTAAAAGATCTTTAGTTATTATCCTGGCCAGGTAGCTCAGATGGTTAGAGCATCATCCCAATATGCTAAGGTTGTGGGTTTGATCCCCAGTCAGGACACATAAGATATTGGTTGATATAAGAATCAACCAATAAATACATAAATAAGTGGAAAAAACAAATAGGTGTTTCTATTTCCCTTTCTCTCTTCCTCTCTCTCTAATCAATAAATTTAAAAAATTAAAAAGATCTTTAGCTAATTCTGATATAAACTACTTTTGACATATTCTGAAAACTAATAAAATATAAGTTAAATTCCTTGGAGTTATAAACTGCAATGAAAATAGAAAATATTATTACTAATAAGTAGGAAAACTTGAAAAATCTCATGAAACTAATATTTAAGGACTAGTCTTCCAGCAAAAGACCCTGTAGTGTCATGACCAGTAGGCTGTGTTTGAGATAAGTATTTCAGTGCCCCAGGTCTGTGCTCTTTGTCCAAGTGTGTAGAAAGTGAGGAAAAAATGGCTATGTTAGAATCAAGCACAGAGACAAACCACACCAAAGCACGATCATGATCAAATTTCTGTAAACTAGTGATTAAGAGACAATATTAAAAGTAGCCAGAGATGTAGAGTGGGAAGAGGGGTTGGGAAAAAAAAAACTAAATGTAGAGGAACAAAAATAATAATTATAGCAGACTTCTCATCAGAAGTCTTTAATGGATTAAAGCAAGCCAGAAGGCCAGGGAGCTTTAATGTACTAAAATAAAAATGATCAATCTAGTAATCTATACCCAGAAAGATTGTTTTTCTGAAATGAAGAAAAAAATGTGGGTTTTTTTCCCCGAGAAATGAAGCTATTAGAACTAACTTTTAGCAAGGGTGTAGAATACAAGGTCAACACACATAAACCAACTGTTTTTCTCTATACTAGCAATGAACTATCAAAAATTAAAACTAACAAAATAATGTCATTTAGTATGTCATCAAAATGATGAAACACTTAGATATAAATTTAACAGACGACATGCAAGATGAAATAAATAAAAACTATATATCACTGTTGAGATAAATTTTAAAAACAAATAAATGAGAACTACAGCACATTAATGGATTAAAAGACTTAATATTGCACATTCTGCCCAAATTAATCTATGGATTTAATGTAATCTCATTCAAAAGGTCATTATCTGTGCCCTGGCTGGGTTACTCAGTTAGTTAGAGCATTGTCCTGGTATGCCAGGGTCACCGGGTTGATCCCTGGTAAAGGCCAATACAAGAATCAACCAATGAATGTATAAATAAGTAGAACAACAAAATTCATGTTTCTCTCTCTCTCCCACTTCCTCTCTCTCTAAAATCAACAAAAAAATTTTTTTTAAATACTATTGTCCTCTTCTGTAGAAAGTGACAAACTGATTCTTACTCATTTGTATTAAAAATACAAATGAATAATTTCTCATTCTTTGTGTTAAAAATACAAAGATTTATAATAGCCGAAACAATTTTGAAAAAGAACAAAGCTGAAAGATTCCATTACCTGTTTTTAAAATTTATGATGAAGCTATAATTATCAAGAAAATATGGTATTGGCATAAAAATAGACATACACATGCCTTGGCCAGATAGCTCAGTTCATTAGCGCATTGTCCTGATGAGCCAAGGTTGTGGGTTTGATCCTGGTCAGAGCACATACAAGAATCAACCAATGA
The DNA here is from genome assembly GCF_021234435.1 of Artibeus jamaicensis. Taxonomy (NCBI): domain Eukaryota; kingdom Metazoa; phylum Chordata; class Mammalia; order Chiroptera; family Phyllostomidae; genus Artibeus; species Artibeus jamaicensis. The sequence continues at coordinate 35,987,653 of NW_026522025.1, read as the reverse complement.
ATGCATGAATAAGTGGAACAATAAATCAATGTTTCTCTCTTCCTCTCTGTTTTTAAAATCAATAAATATTTTTTTAAGTACACATACAGATCCAGAGGAGAGTGGGGAGGGGAGTAATGGGGGAAAGAAGGGGAAGTGTCAAGTCAAGGAACATGTATAAAGAACCCACGAGCAAGGACATTGGGGAGGGGGAGGACTGAATGTGGGAGGAGGGGGTGGGTAGGGCAGGGGAGAGTAATGGTGGGAATGGGGACAACTATAATTGAACAACAATAAAAATAAATTAAAAAATAAAAAAATACACACACACATCTATGCAATAGAACAAATAGTCTAGAAATAGACCTACAAATAAGGGTCAGCTGATTTCTGATGGACATGCCAACACTATTCAATAAAGAAAAAATGATGTTTTTAATAAGTGGTACTGAAACAACTGGATAGAAATACCATGTAAAAAAAGATAAAACACTTTGATCCTATACAATATAAAAAACCTTGAAATGGATAACAGACCTAAATTTAAGAAGTAAAACTATAAAAATTCTAAGAAACAAAAATAGAAAACATAAGGTAAAATCTTAATTTGGGTTTGTAAAATACTTTTTAAATATGACTAAAAATTCACAACATATAACAGGAAAAAATCAATAATTTGGACTTCACCAAAATTAAAAATGTTTGCTTTTCAAACAGCAAGAAAATGAAAAGGCAAGTCATAGACTAAGAGAAGTATTTGAAAGACATATGTCCAACAAGAAATATCTATTATATGAATATATAAAGAACTACAGTAGTACCTTAGTCTACTTGAAGTTCCCAAACAAAACACTGTACACTGGGTGGTTTCAACAACAGAAATTCATTTTCTCACATTTAGAGGTTAAAAGCCCAAGACTGAAGTGCAAACACAGTTGGGTTTTGGTGAGGGTGCTCTTCCTGGCTTGCAGATGGTTGTCTTCTTGTGTCTTCTCCCAGCAGAGAGAGATACTAAACTCTCTGATGTTATCTTCTTATAAGGGCACTAATCCCATCATAAGGGCACCACCTAAATGACCTTGTCAAACCTAATTACTTTCCAAAGTCCCATATCCAAATACTATTGCATTGGGAGTTAAGGTTTCAACACATGAACTTTGTAGGGGGCACAATTCAGTCTGTATCAAGTAGGAAGACAACCCAATTAAAATGGGGAAAAGGTTTAAACAGTCACTCCAGCAAGAAGATAAAGAGATGGCAAATGAGGACCTGACAAGATGTTTTACATCATATTACGACTAACATTAGACACAACTACACAGTCACTACACTGACTAACTTTTTTAGAGACAATACCAAGTGCTGGAAGATGTGGAGAAACTGGAACATTCATACATTACTGGTAGGAATGTAAAATGACACAGCCAATTTGGAAAACAGGCAGTTTCTCAAAATGTTAAGCATTGACTTACCACGTGGGCCAGCAGTTTCACCCCTAGTTATCCACCAAAGAGAAATGAAAACATGCCCACCCAGAGACTTGTTCATTAACGCTCAGAGAAGTATTATTCATAGTAGCCCCAAACTAGAAACAACCAAGTGTTCATAAACTTGTGAATGGATAAACACATTGTGGTATAGGTATTCATACATTTAAATACCATCTAGCAATCACAAGGAACAAGCTATTGATAAATGAAAGACATGAGTGAGTGTCAGAAGCATTATGTTAAATGAAAGGAATGAGATACAACAGACAACATATGTTTAATTCTAATTGCATGAACTTGTTGAACCTGATAGAGGGTTGTTGCCAGGGCATAGGGAGTGTTGACAGACTTTTCTGGGGTAATGAGACTCTTCTATACCATGTTTGTGGTGACTGATTACTTACATGACTATGTTTGTGAGAAGTTATCAAATTACACAGTTACAGTTTCTTATATGTAAATTATACATCAATAAGTCTGGCAGAAGAAGGAGGAGAAAGCGGGAAGGAGAAGGGGCCCTGTCACCGCCACCACCCCTGAGTAGTAGAGTTACCTTTGAGTTCAAGACTTTCTATAAACTTGTGGCAATGAAAACAGTGTGGCATTGGTGCAAAGAGACCTGGAGACCAAAGAAACATTGCCTGGCTCCCAGGAGCTCATCCCCACGATGCCTGTGAACGGTGGTGGACACGTTAAGGACCACTGAGCACTATCTGTTCATTTCGTTTCTCTTTTTAAAATGGAGAATAGGAGACCTAACCATCATACTACCAGTGGAGACAAAGGTCAACAAACTCTTCTTGGCTAGAATGACACACAGATGATAGTAACTATCTTGTTTACTATGCAAGGGCCCTGCATGTCTGGAGCTGCTAGAGAGGAGTATACAATGTGCAGACTGTTCCTGAGAATGGGAAGCCGATTCACAGGGATGCAGAGCTAAGAAATGGAGGGAGGGACAATTTCGTCTGCTATATTGGTCATATTGAGCTTCTACATCTAGATATGCCTGAAACCACATCTCCTTAGACTTCCTAATTATTTGAACTAATAAATTTCCTTTTCTGTCTAATCAAATTTGAACTTGGTTTCTGTCTCTCATAACAGAGGGTCCTGAATAATGCACGTGTGTACTCCGGGGTGGTATTAGAGGAGACTGGCTTACTCACAGATTGAGTGGTTTCTCTTAGGCAGGTCTTTTAAAGGCTCTGAGCTCAGGTTTCTCATCTCTTAGCAGAAGTGGTTGGATGGGAACAACAGTTTCTGAGAAGAGCTGCACGGAGCCGAGGCACCACGGGGACCTCAGGAAGAAGTGAGACAGGCACAGCGAAGGACCCCAGCCGCTGCCTGGACTAAACTAGAAGTCGCCTGCCTTTTAAAATTCTGTTTTACATATTAGAATTACACATAAAATTCGATTGAACGGAAATAATTTCCTTTGTTAAAAAAAAAGGCTCTGTGATTTCTTCCAATTCCAGAAATTCTAGCAGTCTCCGATGATTTCTGAGAAGCAGTGTGACATTGGCCATTGTGTTACGGACGGCCTGGTGACCGAATCCAGCTCCACCCCTTACTAATAGTGTGGCTTCGAGCAAGTTTCTTTGTTGGTTGGTGTCTTCATCGGTACAATAAGAGGATAATAGTGCCTGCTTCACAAGGCAGTTACGAGGGTTAACTGACAGTGTATGTGAAACCCTTCCAACAGTGTCTGACACCTGGTGTGGGTGTGCTCCATAGCTGCCCGCTGTGCGGATGAGGATGATAGGCCTGGGAGATCTCAGTGGCTCTGGTTTGCTGTTGTCAATTCCCTTAAGGAGTGAGCTGGAAAAAAATCAGGTCACCGCTCGTTCCCTGTAATTGTGTCAGTGTGTTGGGGGCAGTGAAAACTTTGGTCTCTGTTTTTTGTTTTCAGAATATAATCATTCTTTCAACTAATGACTAGTCAAAATGGTCATTTTGTGTGTGTGTGGTTTAAATGAAACTTTTTCTGATTATATAAATAGTACATATGCAATGATAAAATTTTGAAAAATTAATTTAAAAATATGATAGCACTTGTAATCTTACTATCAAAATATAAATGTTATTAACATTTTGATTATTGTATGTTTCAGTTTGGAGTGTTTTCTTCTGGACTTTCTTTTATAACATTAAAAATAATATATAGGCCCTGGCCGGTGTAGATCAGTGGATTGAGTGCGGGCCTGCGAACCAGACAATTGTGATTTGATTCCCAGTCAGGGCACGTGCCTGGGCTGCAGGCCAGTTCCCAGCAGGGGACCCACAATGTATCAACCATACATTGATATTTCTCTCCCTCTCTCCTTCCCTTCCCCTCTAAAATAAATAAATAAAATATTTAATAAAAAATATAAATACATACAAAAAAACTTCATAAATATATACGTATGTTTGTATGTATAGTTTTTTTTTTTTAAAGATTTTATTTATTTATCGTTAGAGGGGAAGGGAAGGAGAGAGGGAGATATGTCTGGGGGATGTCTGGTGAGCACACCAGCCAGGGTTTTTTTTTTTTTTTTTTTTGTGTGTATAGTTTTATGTCCTTCTTTTCACAAATAAGGTTGTATTGTAAGTAACACTCCATGACATTAAATATTCTTTAAAAACAACATTTATATGACATCTTAATAATTTATCATTGTATGGCTCTACCATGATTTGTTTGACAAGTTCCCTATAATTGGAATTTTAGTTTTTAGTTTAGATCCAGTATATAAATAATTCTGTACAAACATCCTCCGATATCAATCTTGAAATATATCTGACCAGGATCCTATACCTTGAGAAATCTCTGAGCCACCAAAATATGGCCATTTATACGGCTTGTGATACATGTTATAAAATAGTCTTCCAGTAAGCTTGCACCAACTTAAACATTGACCAGCATTATGGTAAATATCTGTAAACAGCAATTGTTAGAAATTATAAATGCTGGTTTTCATTATAAGAACTACCTTGGAAAAGCAAACTGTTGAAAGTATTGCCTTTGTTTGAGAAATTTGACTAAATTTAAAGTTTACAAAACTAGGCTTTCAAGGCCCAATACAGAACACATATTTCTTTCTAGAGCCCTTAAAGTTTACAAAATTCATTGTAAAAATCATTCCTCTTGGACCACAAAGTGAAAAATCCTTCACATCACACAGTGATGCAGAGTCTTTTTAATTTAGGCTATGATATTTACTAACCAGAAAATAAAGAAGTTGTGGTGGTGGTGGTCATCATTTTGATTGTAACTATTTCCCAGACCTCTCACACCATGCTTCGTGAAGGAGCAACATCCAATCACATGAATAGTACAGTTAAAGGGATTCCCCACATCACACTAATGCTGACTTCACTGGGGCCCTTGAACAATTAATTAATGCTCTCTGGGTTAGATTAGTGGCCCGTGGTTCATTAAACATGAACATTGGAATTTAAATGTGAAAGACAATATGAAAATATTCCTTACACGTTTTTCATTCAAGCCCTGGAAACTTTAAGTAGGAAAATGTTCCAAGGGGCAATGCTGTGACTAGAATACTGAGTTGTGAAAAGCAAGATGGCATCATCCAGAATTTAAAATAGTTTTCTTTAAAGGCCTCACAATGTCACTTCCCTAGAGCTGCGGCTGTGTTCTGACTGACATTCTGCTTCTCCATGAGACCCAAACGCGCAGCTCATGTAATTGGTTCTTGGCCGCCTTTTTCTCAGTCAGTCTGAGTAGTATTAACTGCATTTGTAGCCTGAAAGAAACTAACAGAGAAATGAACCTTGTCCAAATGCCAGCATGACAAACAGATTGCTAATAATCTGTACTCTACTCTTTCAACTCTGCCATCCTCCCTCATCCTTCTTGCTAGTCACATTGTTCTTTCTGCCATTGTCTGGACCACCTTGACCTTTGGGACCTGGACTGACTGTGTCCTCTAGAAGAGTCTTCGTCCCTGTGCAACCTGGTAAGTTTCACTCATCTAATCAGATTTCTGCACACATCTCCAATCAAAGATGCTAAGACCAAGATTCACACTTTGTTAGGCTGTATTGGTTCTAAGAAATATAAATCTCTTCAAGTTACTTCAAGTAGCAGGGGTTTGTGATGAACATGTCTGATACAGGGGGGTCACAGACAGGCAAAGACTCTCAAGGAAACTGAGAAGCAGCTCCTATTCAAGATCCAAGACAGGCCTAGAGTACAAGTGGTTTTATACTCTCTTCAGTTATAAAAGTCAAAGATCTCCATTCTGGTGCTCTGTTGTTATGGTGACTTCTACTCTCACAGGCCCTGTGCCTCTTTGTGTGTTAGCTCATTCCGAGACCGTCCCCCCTACCCCCTACCCCGGGCTCTCTGCACCTACACCAGTCTCTGTGCCACCTCATTCAAATGTACTTGAAGTCATTTCCTGGGTGGGGCTTTTCAGACAAGACCATCTCAGAGGCAGGGATCCATCCCCTGGAAGGCTGCGTTTGGCAGGTTCCCCAGCCTGCTCCAGTCCAGTGGCCACTTTTGCTTCAACCCCAGCCTAAGGCTCTGCAGTTGCCCTTAAAAAGAGAGAAAGGGCAAGTTGGGCATCTTGCTAGATATGTCTGACACACCAAATTCCTGACTTTGAACCTAGGAATATTACTTTTGTGGATAAAAGATCTAGTATCATAGTGCTAATTTGCTTCCTCTGTTGTAAAGGAGAGGACTGATTGTCATCCACCAAGCACTGTCCTGGATCCGTATCAGAGAGAGATTTTTTGAAAATTTGTCTTGCCTATTCCTAGGACAACAAACTGTCACCCAGTGCCCATCATTCCCTAGCCTGTAAATGAGGCTTGTCCACTTGCACAGGAAGCCCATGCAAAGCAGCCTTAGGCTACAACACCACTATCAACTCTTCAGCCACTCCGACCTTGAGTACCTTCAATATCTGGTGCCTTGGCTTCTTTGTCTAGCTCCCTCTGTCAGCCTCTGGCTGTCCTCCTCCTTCCCAGGATCCACTCTGCTCACATCTTCCCATGGGGGTAAGAGAACCTCTGCCAACAGTGATTCACCAGCATCCTCGCTCTCTCTTTCCCCACCCCCTATTCCATCCCTTCCCCTCAACCCTCAAAAGAAAAGATTCCTAATTCAGGGCAAAGTCGGGGATTGCCTTTAATGAGCTTTTGGTTTGGACTATGGCTAAAGAACCAGCATATTCTACTTACCTCAGACATTTGTACTAAGGACTAAATGAGATCACACATGTCAAGTGCTTTGAATAGCATTGACAATTCTTATTACACCTTAGTATTTGGAATCCTCTTGGCTGTTTCCTCAGTTGCTCATCCTTTCAGAGTAGGATCTGCTCTGTGGCACAGTCCAATTTATGCAGAGCAAGTATATTCCCATGTGAAGGTGCTGAAGCATTTCAATTAGAAAAAGCCTAGACAACTGTGGTAGTATTTAGTATTTATTGAGAGCTTATTAAGTATCAGACCCTACACTTAGCGCTTTGCAATTTTTATATAATTTATCTCTCATGAAGTACCATCATCATCCCCACTTTGTTCATGAGAAAACTAAGGCACAGAGAGTTTAAGTAATTTAACCCAAGGTCATAAGTATCAAAGTCAGTATTCAAACTAGTAGTCTCTTCTAGAGTTTGAACTTTCTGCCATTAAAGCATGCTGTCTCCAATTAGAATGGCGACTGTTTAAGCAGAAAAATGGCCTTGGTAATGATCTTGCCTCTACCCTCTCATTTTACAATTGGAAACAAAGGTCTAGGCAAAAGAGCTGATTTCCTCGAGATTGCAAATCTTGTTAGAGGCTAGAACCCATAACAGCTTTCACTTAAGTGATTTTTCCTACTGCTCCAATTCATGTTAATATTTTTCTGGACTAATTTTATGAGCATCTACAGAAATGCTATCTTCAGATTAATTTTGCTTTGAAGGAGTTAGTTCTTCCCATTTATCAAAACAAGCTTCCATATTCTGATGTGGTCGCCAAACTTGGAGGTATTACATGATTTCTTAGGAATTAGTTTCTTAGGATATTTTGTGTGGTAGTTGAGTTAGATGAGTGGTTTCTAGATTTGGGATTTCAGGGAACAGCAAATTTTAAAAAAAACTTAGGGACCAGGATATAATTGCCAATTTATTTTTTATAGGCAAGGATTTTAGAAACACAGGTGCAAAAGAGAAAAAACAAACTACCATCTAAAATACTATCACCATTCTGTAAAATAAAGAATATTTCAACCAAAAAGTTAGGAAGACCATCTTAGAATTAAGAATCAGTCATTTCAAATGAGTAACATTAATTGCATAGAAAGACTCAAAAATTGGCCTGAGTGTCTTCATTCATCACGGACCTTGACAATTTAATCATGGATCAGCATCTGAGAATCTGAGTTAGATAACCTTTGAAGTTCTCTCTAGCTTTTAAATTCTGTGATTTTGACTATCACTTCCCCTTTTACAATATTTTAGAGGTTTCTCGAAGTTAGGTCTTTATAACTAATCCTTCTTAAGCTTATCCTAAAAGCTTTTTTACACTGTGTATGGAATGACTATTAGAGATTTCACCATCAGAATAGTAAAGCAGCGAAGTATAATTATCAGTCCCCGTGTTAACACCCTTCAAGGCTTCCAGTTTCGTCCTCTTCTACCCTGGGGAAACAGAGCGATGATTTTTTAAAAATCTCTTTATCCTTTTTATTGAATCTATTGGGATGACACTGGTTAATAAAATTCTACAGGTTTCAGGTGCACAGTTCCACAACATAGCACCTGTATCTGTATTGTGTGTTCTCCTCCCCAAGAGCAGTGATTCTTGACACTGACCTCTCCCTTCTCCCCAGGCTCCTTTAGACCAAAGGAGTCAGGCTGAAGCTGCAGCTGGATATTTGCTTTTTCTTCTGACTGAGAGTCCTCTGAGATTTGACTACTGCCCAGGGTCTAACCAGGGAGTTTTGCCAAGCCTTGGACTAAGAGGGAGAAATTCTTTAAGGAAGGAATAACTGTCTCCATGTTAACAGCCTAGGGGAGGAGCAGAAATCTGGTCCCAGATACCCCTTTAAATTTGCCCCTTTGAAGATTCAGTTCTTTGTTTCCTACTTCATATTGCCATGTTATACCTATGTGTGTGTTCAGGGTGAGGGGGAGGGTTAGGAGGAAGTCAGAGTACACCAGGACTAGAGCGTATGTACACTGAGGGCAGAGATATGTCCCCCACATCTGCCTCTGCACTCCTAGCAATTTGCCTGGCCATAGTAAAGACTCAGCAAATGTTTGTCAAATGCTCCAAGTCTTAAGCACACTAATTTAATGGCAACAACCTTTTATTGTGTAACTACTAGTGTCTGGAACTATAATTGATGCTTTCAGAAAATTACTTTGAATGCTTACTAGAACTATTTTTATTAGCAGGTGAATTATTATTCCCATTGCATGGCTAAGGAAACTGAGGCACAAAGTGGTTAACAGGCTTGGCCAAGGTCATAGAATTAGTTTAAGTGACGGAGCCAGGTAGGCTGCAATGTGCCAAGCTGCAGTGCCTGCACATCATCAAGCTCCAGGGAGAGCAGGGGAAAGGCAGCTGGCATCGCCTTCCAAGGGCTTAGCAGAGGCCTTTCCTGGCCAAGTCTCTGCATCGGCAGAGAGCCAGTTCTGTCATCATCAGAGAGGAAGGAATCACTGACCTTCTTTTTAGACTCTCAATCTCTGAGACCATTAAGGTCTATCAGGAAGTGAGGGGTAGAGCCTAGTCCAGGACCAGCTCTCCTGACTCCCTATCTGTTCCTTTACCCACCATGCAGGCACCAGCAAAACCCAGAAAAGCCCCTTGTACCCATCAGGGTAGGCAAACTCTTACCACAAGTAGCAGTAGCTTGAGAAAACAAGAATTTATTTCTAATTTATGTCACAGTCCAATGTAGGTAGGAGAGGGCCTCCCCTTATTTACTCTGGGTTGGCTGTGCCCTTGGTGTTCTCTGCATTCAGCCAGCAAATAAACAAAGACAGCACGGATTGTACCTGTGAGGGTTTAACAGGCCAGGCCTGGAAGAGACCCACCTCACTTCCCAGATCCAGACTTCAATCCGGTGGCCGCATCTAACTGTAACAGAGGCTGGGAAATGTAGTCTGACGTGTGCTCAGGAAGCAGAGCACTCACAGACACCCACAAGTGCAGGAGCCTCTTCTGAGAGCAGCAGCTGTCACGGGGCCTGACCGCAGTGTGCACTTTTGTCCTTAATTTACTGTGGGCACTTGAACTTTAGGCTCCTATAACATATTTATTTAAATATAGGTTTGTTTGCTTGCTTGTCTTTTAGGTCACTGCAGCTAGCATTCTTGCAAATAAGGGTGGAATGGAAGGGAGCAGTGGCAGTGTTAAGCAGCTAAAAAATTGAACATGATCCTTCAGAGTTTCCTCTTTTGTCTTTATTGTTTGCTTGATTGGGTTTTGTTCTGTCTTGCTTTGTTTTGCTAACAGGTGTTGTATTCTTACTAGGTGTTATCTTTGTACATCTTCATAGCAGTCCTGGAAGGTAGGTGCTATCATCATCCCCATTTTCCAGATGTGAACATGAAAGCCTACCGAGGCTGAGAGAGACACTGACCAAGGTGAGGGAGCTGAGGTTGTAACCTGAGCCTCTCCCTTTGCAGATCACATGCCATCCATGCCATTGTCCTCTGGCTGGCAAGCATCAGGCCAGAGCTGGAGCCCAAACTGAGCACGGGACAGTTCTCTGAAGTCTGCATACCTCTGATACACGACTTCCATTGCTTGGCACTTTGACGTCACCACATGTCCCCTCTGTGGATGGAAACATGCTGACCACGTGAAGACATGTCAGTGTTGCAGTGACTCTTCCTTGCGTATAAAACAAGGTCTTTCACGTGCATACATTTTTGGTTCACATTTTAGAGACTAATTCCATCCTGAATAAATTAATTTATGCTCAGCGTCCTGTCTCCTAAATACTTTTTTATTCGGTGAGATATTTCAAAAGGAATACTGTAGCAGCTCTCTTAAACCACCATGGTTACAGACTAGTCGGATCATTTTCTATGTGCTTTTAAACACTTGGAATGCCCTGGGAGTGAAGCACTGGATCAATTAGGGCAAACTGATGAAAGGTTAATTTAACAGAGCCCTGAGCAGATGCTCTGCCTGTCCTTGCAGCTCCATGGTCTAACAAGCTGAGCTACTCTGACTGTGTAAACACCATTAAAAGCATAACTTGACCTGGGTCGGGTACCCACCCCACCATTAGAGAGTAGTTTAAAGAACCCTATCAGAAAGAAACTGTTGGGTGGGAGTGTGGGGAGCAGAAGCAGGAGGAAGGAGTTGTTGAGCTATTGAACTCTAATTGAACTATAAACAAGGGCTTATTATAAGCACTGCTCCCAGCACTCTCAGCGTGTGACCCCCTCCGGGAGTTTCATTGTAAGCAGAATTTAATCACACACCTGTCTTTCTAGGGTATTACGTCCCTCTACTTGCCTCTAGTTCAAGTAACTGAAAGGCGTGAACAACAGATTTTGAGATCAAGTTAGATTATGGCAGGAGCACTCAAGCAGCGCAAGGCTGAGACCACTCAGAGGTGGTCCCATGGCTCAGGAAGCAGGAGTGGAACTGGTTCCAATCCCATGCACTCTTCTCTGGCCCTGACAGCCATCGTTGTGACTGGCAGCCATATGTCAATTTCTCAGGGACATATTACCTGGTTTTCAAGTATTCCTGCATGAACAACTGAGTCCCCTACTCCTAATCTACCCAAAGGTTCTGTGTTCTGGCTGTGTATCAGAACTGCCTGGGCACTTTTTAAAATACTGATGCCTGGAGTTCTCTCCGAGAGAGTGCCTTTTTGGCAAGCTTTCTGGGAGGACCTAATGTGCCTCCTGGGCTAAAACCATGGGTGTTGCCCCCACCCTTCGCCAGCAGGGAGGAGTGCTTTGGTTCTGGACTCCTTGGATACAGTAAGTAAGAGGGAGGTGGGCGTGAGAGCTGCTTTCTATGGCCACCAGCAGCCATCGGGTGGGCTGGCTGTGCCTAAATGACACAGGGAAAACGGAGGGGCTGTAAATCCTGGGTGGTCAGCTCCCAACGCAAGCCCTCAGCCTTTCCTTTTTCCTGCCACATCTCCTTACTTCTTGCCACATGACAACTTAACAAACATTTATCAAATGTGCTGGGCTAGGCACTACAGAGAGAAGAAGAGGAAGAGAGAGACATGGTCCTTATCCTCAAAGAGCTTACCAGCTTTTGCCAGGGAAGCAGAGGCCAGTATGGACATCAGTTTCCTACTTATTAATGGCTCTTATTAAAAGTTCCATGGGATGAGATAAAAACATAGACTTTTATAACATTATCAGGGCTTATTGGTGCTTTTGCCCATTATAGAGATAATTAAGAACTGTCGATGTCAAGTCCCTCTCTCTCTCACACACACACACGTACACATGTACACACTTGTGCACACCTTCCTCAGAAACAGGAAAGAACTAAACACAGGTATTTTAGATACCACTCGTGAGCATGCTACCTTTTTTATATCTGGAACCTGTTTGTGAGTTTCATCAAGGCCCCAGACTCCTCCTGGTGAATCCCAAATCAGTAAGTGCACTAATCTAAGCTCACTGGGCCTTTTGCACATGGCTTCTTCAGACCCCCACATTCATTCAGTCAACTAAGACTTGAGACCTTTAATGGATCAGACAGCACACCAAACACCAAAATCTAATGAGCCAAAAGGCCGTTCCTGTTCTACCAGTGCTTAAAATCTATCAAGGAAGACAGATATCAATGTAAAATTACTATTGCGATACGTGAAGATAAATGTATATGAGCTATGTGAGAATATTAACTTGGAAACAAACCTGGGGAGTCAAGGAAGGACTCCTGAAAACTTGGTCAGGAACCTGGGCATCACATCTACAATGCGATGGCCTGGTGAAGAGGTTTGGGGGTAGGGGTGGTCTTGTTCAAGCCAGAAAGAAAAGTATGAGTCAGTTAGTGAGAATGGGCTGGATTGGTGGTTCTCAAAGTGTGGTCTTCAGACCACTGTGGGTACCAGAGATGCTTTCAGGGGTTCTGAGAGGTCAAAACTATTTTCATAATTACATATTACTGAGATTTTATTGCCCCCTTTCACTGTATTGATATTTGCAGTAATGATATAAAAACACGAGTGAGTAAAATTGTGGGGGCCTTAGCACAAAGCAAGTCAGTGGCCCTGGACTGTATTCGTAGCCACTGTGTTCTTACTCCGTGCACTTGCAGGGGGAGAAAGAGCCCGCTCCACTTAGACATGACTTTGATCGAGCAGGTGAAGTTATTTCTTTTATTAAATCAATACCCTTCAGTACACATCTTCTTACTATTCTGTGTGGCAAATAGGAAGTATGCATAAAACACATCTACTGTATACAGAAGGATAATGGTTGTCTTGAGGAAAAACACTTGTTTGATTTTTCAAATTGTGAATAGAACTAGCTGCTTTTACCGTGGAACACAGTTTTTACTTTTAAAAAAAGCTACTGAACAATTATGGTTTTTCAAACTTAGGTTCTTGGCAGACTTTTAAAAAAAAGTTTTTAGACGGAGTATCATGAACCTGTCACTTCAAGAAAAATCATTGGCAGTGTTTGTTGCCAAATATAAAATTGAAGCTTCAAGCAAAAATTAGAGGTTTAGAAAACTAGTAGCCACTACCATGAGCTTGACAGATTCCTAATACTTAAAGATTCCAACAAGATGGATGCTGATAGCGATTAATGCAATTTTTATTTACATTGTATGATGAAGTACGTCAACATTTGGAAGACCTGTATAACTCAGTGAACCAATCTTTTCCAAATAACCAGCACACAAGGTGACAAAACCACGTGTAGGTAAGAGATCCACTCAAAGTGCAAGATTGCCTAATGGATTTTCAAGTAACAGAGCATGAAAAGTTCATTAACGTGGCTCCAGGTTACAAATCATAACTAACTTTTAAGAAACTACCACTCTTCAAGTTTTTATGCAGTATCCAAAAAGAACATCCACAGTCATCAAAAAAGACTATTAAAATACTCCCCTATGTAACTACATTTCTGTGTGAGGCCAAATTTTCTTCTTGCACCTCAACAACAGCAACAAAACAGATTGTGGCTGATTAAATGCAGAAGCCGAAATGAGAATCCAGCTGTCTTCAATTAATCCAGAGATTTGGAAAAATGTAAAATACTGTCATTCTCACTAGTTTATTTTAGAAGCTAGCTGTTTTTTCCCTAAAAATATGTTATTTATGTTAACATGGAATGGTTTAATTATATTTTTGAAATTAACTAAGATATATACACTTTTAAAATTTCCCAGTTTTAATCTCTGATATGGAAATGTTGCTAGATCAGATCCAGATAAACAAAAGCTCTTTGGGATCATCAATACTTTTTAATTTTAAAGGGGTCCTGAGACCCAAATGTTTGAGAACTACTGGGCTAAATTACTGTTTTCTCAGTAACGAACTTGTCTGGACTCTCAGCCGCTACACAGAACAAATGTTTGTTTCCCTCTTGTGCCCAGACAAATCAGGCAGCTCTCTGAAGACAGCTGACTCAGCAGCCAAGTCACCCCCATCTTGTGGTTCTGCTGTCTCAACACATGGCCTCCACAATTGCAGCTGCAGGAGAGAAAACTGGAAGATAGCACATCAGCTCTTAAATCTTCTGCTGTGTGTCACTTCTACTCACAGCTCACTCAGCAGAACTCATCACGTGGCCCCACCCAATGGCAAGTGGCCTGGGGAATGTGGGAAAGTTTCTGAATATTTGGTAAGCAGTGGCAAATGGCGCTATCCACTGTAGAACAAAGAACTTGTGTGAAGAACTTCTGGTGAGAAACTGAAGTTTTGTGCAAAGAGCTGACAGGGTGCGGATAGTGACGTGGAGCAGAATGCAAGAAAAGGTCAGGGAGATCTGTAGGGGCCAGACTGTGTATGCTGGCCTCAGAAGCCATGGCAAAGATTGTGGTCCTTTTCAGAGCAATAGGAAGACACTGGGTGGTTTAAACAACCAGTGACAATGGTCAGCTTTACCTGTTGATGGACCACTGCATCTGTGGGAAGAAATAAATGTAGGGGGACAGAAGTGGAAATAGTGAAGGACAATGCCAATAAATCAGATCTTCAGGAAAAATAAAAGTCTCAATCTGTGGCACTTACCAATTTCTGCAGTGTAAATACTCCCACCATGGACGATTTCAAGCTGATCAGTTCGATACCACTTGAATGCAGAGTTAGGAAAAAACATCCACAGTCAATTCTTGTGAGCCAGCAGAGCAGGCTTTTGATGACATTGAGGCAAGACAGCTAGTAAGGAGGCTAATGCAGACAAAAGATGATGGTTGTTTAAATTTCCCTCTTGGAACACACAGCTGCAGCTAACCCACAGTCTACGCATGTCAGTGACTGAAAACCCCTACCTTCACACCAAATGTCACCAAGATTTTTCAATTATTATGGCACACGAGGGTGAGGGATATGGGTCTCTTTCCCATCTATCCATGGGCTCACCTCCAGTATAAAGATCTATGGGCCTAGATCTTTTAAGAGAAAGCAAAGAACTATCTCCTCCACCTTTAGCTCATTGACCCAGATCCAGGTTTGCAACCATCCTCAGATATTCTGGCAGAACAATCTTCCCCAACTGTTCCAAGGACGAGACAGCCCAGAAAGTTGCCAAAAAGGCCCAGGGTGGGTTTTCAGCCTCCTCTGATTTACGTGAAGATTCACAAGAATCAAACAGTTACAGTCCACAACTGTAGGTTACAAAAAAAGGCTTTGCAAGCTTGTCAACGAGGTAAAAACCTTGGCTTTGGCTGGTGGGCTCAGCACTGACCTAGATGACTGAGGAGGCTGAGGAACGGAGTGAGGATTTCTACCCCAGGGCACTCTCGCCCGCATGGCCAGTTACCTGAGGCTTGCAGCCTCCTCTACTCAAACCAGGCTTTAGCTAGTTCGCCAGCCTCTTTTCCCCTCTCCATTCCCCCCTGCTCAAGTTTCTGGAGCAGAATCACAGTTCATGAGTACCGGAAGTGGTACCTGGGGTGCTGCTATTTAAATAGCTCTGCCCCAAAATACAATAGGTGCCGCTCACCATCTAGCTCCCAAATTTTAAGGATTTTTTTCCTCCAGAGGAATATATGAATTTTTTATTTAAAGACCTTGCCTGGCTCAGATAATCATCCCCTTCTTCCTTTCCTTCCCTCTTTTTCTCCCTCCCTTTCTACCTTCCTTTTTGCCTCTTACTTTCTCTTTTACATATAAAACCATAGGCTGAAGTGTTTCTCAGCATCATCACCCACCTGTCCTGCTGGTCCTGAAATTTTCTGACCTTTGAGCCCGGCTTGCTGGCTCCAAAGTTTCCTTTTGCTGGCTTTGCCTGCTGGACAAACCTCTAAAACAGGAGCGAGAGACTCCACCCAGGTTCAGTCATAATATCTGTGTCCCTAGTAAAGGTTTTATATAGCCCAAGTCACCAGACACTGGACTATTCAAAGAAAGGTGACAAAGATAGGCATGTTAGGCAGATGGGGAAGAAAATGCCACAAAAAAATTAGATGTTGCCAAATGCTAACACTCCCTCTTGGGACAAATTAGAAGTATGAGACTAACAATAAAATTTTATGTTTTAGAAATTTCAGGTTTTATACCTAAATTCACAGAAACCACTGACCGAACAGAAGATCTGAAAGCAAAAGAGGGTATACCTCTTTACTTCGCTGGAGTTACTTAATCGAGACATTTTTGCCTGTGCAGGCACAAATCCTGAGTGACTAGATTAAGAGACTGACTTCTTACACAGCTAAATAAGGACATTTAAAAAAAGATATCCTATTACCATAATTTAATATATACTTGTTATCCTCATCCAAAGACATGTTTATTGATTTTAGAGAGAAGGGAAGGGAAAGAGAAAGAGAGAGGGAGGGAGAGAAACATTCATGTGAGAGACATCGATTGGTTGTCTCTCATACAAGCCCCAACCAGGGACCAAACCCACAACTCTGGTCAGGCATGTGCTCTGACCAGGAATCAAACCCACGACCTTTTGGTTTATGGAAACACACTCCAACTGAGCCACACTGGCCAGAGTTCCGTAAGTTGATATTTTAACATTAAATATTTCAGTGAGTTTCGTATAATGAAAACTTACTACATTGTCCTTTTTACCTAGCAGTAGACTAATAGAAATTATAGTCTACCTAACAGCATTTGAGAATCTGAATCTCAGTGCACCCAACACGATCTAAGAGAAGAAATACCCACATTTCCTGGGTATCCTCACTGAATCTATAGACAAATGAAGTTTCAGAAGGTTAAACAACTTGCTCCAAATCTCATAGCTAATAACATCAGAGCTAAAATTCAAACCCAAGACAAGCCCAGGCTGGGTATCTCAGTTGTTTGGAACATGGCCCTCATATGCTAAGGTTGTGGGTTTGATCCCTAGTCAAGGTGTATATGAGAATCAACCAATGAATGCATAAATAAGTGGAACAACAAATCAGTGTTTCTCTCCCACCACCTGGCTGACTCAAAGCACGTACTAGTGACCCTTGCTACAAAAAGCTGTTCATCATAGGCTTTCTCAAGAGAGATGAGCGGGGTATATGTGGCCAGAGGAAAGTTAATGCAGAGTTAGGGCATCTGGAATTTGTTCAGATCTACATTCAGGGCTCCATCAAATCTGAGGGAAGCAGTGATAGAACACAGTCTGGCTAATGGGGTGTTTAAGGCTAGTGTAGGTTGGGCACTCAGTACAGGGTGGAGCAAAAGGAAGTCTACAGGTTTGAGTATGTGAAACACAGAGTTTATTCTTGCACTTTTGTTTATTAATTATTGCATTATTTTCGTATGAACAACTGTAAATCTACTTTTACCCCACCCTGTATTGAGGTTTCCATGACAGATGTCATACATGGCCTCATTGTCAACCATGAAGGCACAATTAGAGTGCTCCATGGTGGTGTGGGTGGTAAGGATGGAGTTGTAGGGCTCAACTACCGCTATGGAAACCTGGGGGGTTGGGTAAATGGAAAACTCCACCTTGGATTTCTTGCCGTAATCGACAAATAGACATTCCATCAGCAGGGAGGTGAACCCAGAACAAGTTTCCCCACCAAAGACATGGAAAACGAAGAAGCCCTGAAGACCTGTGTATCGGTCAGCAAGTTTCCAAATTTGGTCCAAAACGAGGTAAAAGATGTCCTTGCCAGTTGTGTAGTGCCTGCAGGTATAGTTTTTAGCAGCATTCTTCTTGCTTGTGATAAGCTACTCCAGGTGGAAGAGCTGGAGGCAGTTACCAGTGCAAACTTTATCAATGACTTTAGGTTTCAGTCCTACAAACACTGCCCTGGCACATGCTTGCCAGTACCTTACTGAAGAAGGTGTTGAAGAAATCATCTCCTCCCAGTGGTCTTGTCGCTTGTCAGTAGAGCTCCCAGCAGGCTTTGCCAATCCGGACATCAGCCTGGCCAACATGGATGGAGATGCACTCACACATGGCTATGGGTTAGCAGGTTGAGGTAGACAACAGGAGTAGACACCAGGCCCTGATTACTGTTCCCGACAAGTTAAGAGTCAAGGTAAGTAATGCACTCAAAGCTATTTCACCTTGAGGAGTTCTCAGGCATGACTGAAAGGTAATTCATGTAGCTAGATAGAGCACGGTGCCCTACAGCAAGCACTAAGTGGTAACATTATCATAGATCTATATCTACTGCCTGATCACCTTCATTCATGTAGGAGTGTAACCTCAGCCCACGACCTGACAATGTCCCTAGGAGGGGCATGTTTCACACTAAATTAGTCAGCTATCATTACCACATTGCCTCAGATCTTTTCCTCCTCTTGTGTCCCAAGGACTCAGGTCTCGAGGTGAACTCTGTCAATCAGGAGAGTGCCAGTGTTCCCAGTGGGGGTGAACTTTGGGTGCTCCCAGGGCTCCCAGTCCCCGCACTGAACAAGGCAGAGGAGAGGGGAGGGGCCCACCTCAAACCAGCTTGGCTGGGGTCCAGGGTCTCACCCAGTGCCTCTCCAATAGTTATATCACCTTGGCCTTTATCCTTGTGTCTGCAGAGGGAGCCAGTAGGTAGCAGATGCCATTCATTCCATCACCGCCACCCTGTTCTGCCTCCCTGTCCCTTACCCTGTGGAGGCTTCCCCTATATCCTGCTCTCAAGATTTGGTGGGTGGGCACAGGTCAAGTTCATACCCCCCTCCTATATTACTAGTGTTGGAGTAGTGACCAGTTCCATGGGAAGGGAACTAAAGGATAAGGGAAAGAAGAAGAATTATTTTTCACTATACACCCATTTTACAGTTTGAATGTTATACTAAGATCATAAAATGCCTGTTTAGGCCCTAACTAGTGTAGCTCAGTGGATTGAGTGTGAGCCTGTGAACCAAAGGATCATGGTTCAATTCCCCATCTGGACACATTTGCTCCCTCTCTCCTTCCCTTCACCTCTAAAAATAAATAAATAAAATCTTTTTTAGAAAATTCCTGTTGAGTAAATAAGTTTTTAAAAACAAAATTTAAATAACTTTAAAAATCATCCCAAGGAACCTACTGAACTGCCCAACCCTTAGAGATTCTTTTTTCTTTGAATGTGTATTAGACACCATTGGCAAGATTCTGGTCAAAATTGTTCTTTCTGTACCTGTCTATAGTCACTGTGGGTGGTCTGCTCTGAAGCCACTGAGCATGTCAAAGGAGAAGAGAGTTGGACAGTGGGAGAGAGGACAGGATTTAGAGCAGGGTGTTCACCCCACGGCCTGCAGGCTGCCTGGGACCCAGGGTGGCTGTGAATGGGGGCCAGCACAAAATCGTAAGTTTAATCAAAACACCATGAAGGGTTTTAATCAAAACACCATGAAGGGTTTTTTTTGTGATTATATGTCTCAATGTCACATAAAATAAATGTATGTACAATAATGTTTTTTTACTTAGGCATGTACATTTTCTATATTAGTGATCACAAACTTGGGACCTGTTCAGTGATTTTAAAAGATTATTGAAAGGGCTGCTACATAATTAGGGTTGTTATATGAGGAGCTTTTTGCTTATCTGTTGTGGTGGATATCACAAAAATTATGCACAGACCTTTTTTTTTTTGCTCGTTTTCCTTAGTGTTTGTGTATTCAGTGTGTGGCCCAAGACGACTCTTCTTCCAGTGTGGCCCAGAGATGCCAAAAGATTGGATGCCCCTGATTTAAAGTCAAGCCCACTTAAGTTTGAGTCCTGGCTCTAGCACTTACTGGCTTGAGCAGGATTCTTTTTTCTTTTTTTTAAAAAGATTTTATTTATTTATTTTTATAGAGAGAGGAAGGTAGGGAAAACTAGAGGGAGAGAAACATCGATGTGTGGTTGCCTCTCACATGCCCCCTACTGAAGACCTGGCCTGCAACCCAGGCTTGTGCCCTGACTGGGAATTGAACTGGTAATCCTTTGGTTTGCAGGCCAGCACTCAATCCACTGAGCCACACCAGCCAGGGCAAGTTGTGGATTTTAAATGAGATGATACATAGGTAGTCCTCACAAAGTAACCTGCATAGGAAAATAGTTACTAAATTGTGTCTCTATCATGTTTTGTGTGTGTGTGTGTGTGTGTGTGTGTGTGTGTGTGTGTGAGAGAGAGAGAGAGAGAGAGAATAAAAGAAGATAAAGTGCCTGGTGCTCAAAAATATTCATGTGCATTTTTAATATTACTTTTCCTCTAGGATCTTTTTCTTCCTGGAGAGATTCTTTATGGGGAACTCTCTCCTTTCTGGCCTTTTTAACTGCTCTCTGAATCATATAATCCACTCCTTTCTTTCTGGTCATTATAACAGTCTTATATGAAGAAATCAACCAGAATAGCAAAAAAGTGAGGACTCAAAACTTCTCTAAAGTTGGAAGATTCTTCGAAGTTTCATTAATCCATCCATCCATCCATCCATCCATCCATCCATCCATCCATCCATCCATCCATCTATCCATCCTTCCACTGAAAATGCTTGGTTCTGAAATTGTACAATGGACCAGCACAAATGTGGTACTTCCTCTCAGGGAGCTTCCAGTCAAATGTAGGAAGGCATGAACCCAAGTCTGTGTTGGGCTAAAACTTCTTTGCATTCCCAGACCCAGAAGTTTATAAGAAGTCTGCATTTGTGCTCACCAAATACCGCTATGTCTGAGCTGATTGTCCCCAGTATAGACTCCAGTTGAATGAATTACAGTTCTACAGACAACTGTGGGAGGGATAGCCCCTTTAATGCTGTACATTTAGGAATCAATCTTAATCTGTGGGAAATGATGCAATTCCTCAGAGTATGTATAATGTATAGCAAATTACTGGTTTCCTTATCGGAAGCTTTTTCAGGCTTCTTTACTCTCAGGCAAATGTTCACCCTACAGGTATACTAAAGGCTGAATGTAGCCAAGCAAGTGAATACATTTGGAAATAGCAAGGGGCCATCTGAATATGGGGCATGATAGCCACCGCTGCCGAGGGTGGGAAGGAGACCAAGCTCCTTTAGTGGCTTTAGTGTGGGTTTCTATGACTGAAGCTAGATGAAGGTACATCTCATCCACTCAGCCAATTGATAGTGACAGAGCACCCCTCAATGCCAGGTGCTGGGACCCATGCCTGAATTAGAGAGACAAGTCTCTCCAGCCAGAAAGAAAGGGCTCTATGAGCAATTACACAGGGCATGCTGGCAAAGCAGAGGACCTTCACCTATGTTGCCTGAATTTACCCAAAGTGGACTTAGACAGGGTGTTCTTTGTCTATAGCTATGGTGCTCTAATTGTCCACAGCGTTGGTCAGAAAGGCAGCATGATGGAAAGGGGGCACAAGGAGTCGGAAACACATGGGGTCCAGTCAGAGCACCTGATGACACATCATTGCGCCTCTCTTAATCTCAGACTTTTCAGTATTAAAGGAAGGATTTAAAAAAGGAAAAAAGGATATCTAAGAATGCACCAGTAGAAGCTCTGATCTAGGAGTCAGAGAACTGTCTTGGCCATGTGGGCCCTCCTGCACTCTGAGGTTTCCTTGGCTGGCTCTTACACACACACACACACACACACACACACACACACAATTGCCCCAATGTCCTCAAAGAGAGGACACAGCAGTCACTTTCTTCCAGTCCTGTCTGACAGCCCAGTGTTACTAGATGTCAGCTAGGGATCTCCTTGACCCTCAAAATCCAGGTAAAATGGTCTAGCATCTGTCCATAAATCATGTTCCAATTCCCATAAGCTGTGGAAGCTGGAAGCCCTCCTGAATATTTCTTAGAACCCAGGGGAGTGGTGGAGCAATGTCCTTCTTCTCAGCCCTCTGGCTCCTAAACTCTGAGGTACCGGGCAGGGGACCCCCATTTCCTAAGTTTTTCATTGCCACTGCAAATGCCACATCCTAATACACGTGCCCATGAGTGCTTCTATCACCTGGACTCCAGAGCAAGAGACTGTGTCATATTTGTTTTCCTAACCCTAGTACAAATACACCTGGTACGTAGTAGGTGTTCCATATTATTAGGTGAACAAATAAAAGGAAGAAAGAAATAATGTCAAAGGTGTCACTGAGATTACATTGAAGGCAGGTCAAGGCTAGCTAAGGAGAAAAATATATTAAAGTCAATAAACGTTGCTTCTCATCCAGGATCATTCCTGCCATGCCTGCTCTGGTCTCCTTTGGGGCTGTAAGGACACAACTACAGGCTGTTAAGACACTAACCGGCAACGACATTGTTAATTCATAGTTCAACACATTTGCTCCCCTGGCTCAGCCTATTTGCTTTAAGAGGCTTTCTGCACCTCTGCCCCACCTTCCCAACTGGATGGAATAATGTAAGTCCTTCCCACCTGGCTACTCCTCAGTTTGCCAGCCCCAAAACTGATTGCACAGCTCTCTAGCTGGACTAAAGACCTTTGTATAAAACCTGGTTCCAGAAACATAGGAAGAGTCAGTAAATGTTTGCAAAATGAATAAACAATGAAAAAATAGAGTGCGGGTGCAGTAATTTTGAAGATCAATGAGCAAAAATGGTAGAAATGCTTATAAGCAAATGAAAGGGGAAAGTAAAAAAATTTTAACAGAAGGAAAGGTGGAATGTGAATGTTCAGCAGTATTAGATAGATAACTCATTTGGCAAAGCATGCTGAGGAAGAACTGGGTTTTCTAACCACAAACCCATGGTGCCTTTATCATCTCCGTCACATTATTTTTGTTTATGTTTTTCAGCCCGTTGGGAATTACAACATCAGTTCATTGTTTGCTGGGTTTCATAAATCTCACTTGCCATCAAGAACATTCCATGAGGAACATATAATAATTGCTTTTTATATATCCAAGAATTTAAATTATATTTTGTTTTGCAAATTTTATGACATCCCTTAGAGATAACTGGAAACACCTGGGGATGTTGCGAAACTAGGCTTAAGAATGGCCAATCTTCACCATGTGCTCAGCTGGGCGCTGCTGTTAAGAAAGAACATGTAGTTCCTACTTCCCTGCTGGTGGTGTTCTTTGCTTGTGCTTCAGCTCCGGTGCTTAAATTCTGAGTCAACTCAGCTGGAACCTGAGGACAAATGGCGGGATGGTCGAAATTATTAAGGAGTCAAAAAACTATGCAGAAGTAAGTCCTTTTTTCAGAGTTGTCCATTAATTTAGGTGAAGAGTTTTGACTTCAGTTATCAAACTTTTTTTTTATTCTATACTTGGCTGTGCATAGACCTGCGGCATCCAAAACTGGAATTACCAGTCACTTACAGCTACTGAGCACTTGAAATGTGGCTCCTGCTGATCTTGAAGACTTAGTAAAAAATAAAAACCAAACAAAAAACCTCATTACTAGTTTTAACATTGATCACATTAAAACAATACTTTACTAATATATTGATTAAATATACTATATTGTAAAAATTAATTTCACCTGTTTCCTTTTACTTTTTTAATGTGGCTACTAGAAAAATTTATATGACATATGTGGTTTGCATTATATGTCTGTTGGGCAGCTCTGGTGGAGATAGTGCCTCTATACATTCAGTAGACGAAAAGCGTAAAGGTTGGATCGCTGACAGTGAAAGGAGATTTTATTCTGGGGGGAAAAGATAGTTTATTTCAGATGAAAGCAAAACTTTGCTTGAATTATAAATTCTGCCATAATTTCCATTTGACAGTGAAATCTACTAATGAGCAAATGCTCAGAGTTTATAATGATGAAAATCACTTCTGTATTACAGCATTATTGGGTGCAGTAAATGTATCAAGCTGTCTTTTCCTCCTGAATGAAACACTACACCTAAACCTTTGGATTATCATGATTGCCTTAAATATGTTCCTCCATCATCTCTGGACTGTGAGCTCGGTGGGGACAGAGACATTGTGTTAATCATCTGTTAAAATGACTAGCCATCCTGGTTTTCCCAGGACATGGGACTTTCAGTGCTAAAACCAGGATGGTTCCTAACAGGATCTGATTGGTCACCCTAGTGGTGAAAAAATACTACAAACACTTCAATATTCCCTGTGCTTGACATGTAATAAGTATTCACTCAATAAAAGCTAGTTAAACTTGTACTAAATACAGTGAACTTGTGCTAAATTTTTTCCCATTTGTTTACAGACCTTCCTGATTGAACTAACCAAAGTGTCTTCTAAATCAAAGAAGGATTAGTATGAGGTGTATTTTGGTTTTTTTTATTTCTGTTCTTTGGGGGAATTCTGTATTTTTAATGTATATTTTGATTATGCTATTACAGTTGTCCTATTTATTTTCCCTTTGCCCTCTCTACCCAGAGAGGGCAAAATTCCCTCCAGCATTCCCCCTTCCTTAGTTCATGCCCATGGGTTGTACATAAAAGTTTTTTGGCTTTTTCATTTCCTATAGTATTCTTAACCTCCTCCTGTCTGTTTTGGACCTACCACTTATGCTACTTATTTCTTGTACCTTTTCCCCCATTCTCCCCTCTCCCTGTTCCCCACTGAAAACCTGCACGTGATCTCCATTTCTGTGACTCTGTTCCTGTTCTAGTTGTTTGCTTAGTTCATTTTTGTTTTTGTTTTTTTTAGGTTCAGTTGTTGATAGTTGTGATTTCGTTATTATTTTACTGTTCATAGTGTTGATCTTCTTTTTCTTAGGTAAGTCTTTTTAATATTTCATTTAATAAGAGCTTGGTGATGATGAACTCCCTTAACTTGACCTCATCTGAGTAGCACTTTGTCTGCCCTTCCATTCTAAATGAAAGCTTTGCTGGATAGAGCAATCTTGGATGTAGGTCCTTGCCTTTCATGACTTGGAATACTTCTTTCCAGCCCCTTCTCACCTGCAAGGTTTCTTTTGAGAAATCAGCTGATAGACTTATGGGAACTCCTTTGTAGGTAACTCTCTTCTTTTCTCTTGCTGCTTTTAAGATTCTCTCCTTATCTTTAACCTTGGGTAATTTAATTATGATGTGCCTTGGTGTGGCCCTCTTTGGGCCCAATTTGTTTGGAATTCTCTGTGCTTCCTGGACTTGTATGTCTATTTTCTTCACCAAATTGGGAATGTTTTCTTTCTTTCTTTTTTTTCAAATAAATTTTGAATGTCTTGCTCTTCCTCTTCCTCTTCTCCTTCTGGCACCCCTATGTCCCAGAGGTTGCTAAGCTGCTCATTTTTAAAAATTCTTATTTCTTCTTTCTGTTCCGGGTGAATGTTTTTTTTCTTTCTTATATTCCAAATTGTTGATCTGAGTCCCAGCTTCCTTCCCTTCACTGTTGGTTCCCTGTATGTTTTTTTTTTAATTTCACTTTGTATAGCCTTCACTTCTTCCTTTACTCTGTAGATGTACTCAATCATTTCTCTGAGCATCCTCATTACCATTGTTTTGAACTCTGCATTCAACAAGTTGGCTATCTCCTTGTCACTTAGTTCTTTTTCTGGAGTTTTTTTTCCATTGTCTTATTTACCTCTTTATTTAAATTTGTATTTTATTGTATTTTTGCCATCACCATTTCTTTTTTTCTTAAAAGACGTATTTATTTATTTATCTTTAGAGAGGGAGGAGAGAGGGAGAGAAACATCAATGTATGGTTGCCTCTAGTGCGTCCCCTGCTGGGAACTGGCCTACAACCCAGGCATGTGCCCTGACTGGGAATCGAATCAAGATACTCTTGTTCGCAGGCCCGTGCTCAATCCACTGAGCTACACCAGCCAGGGCTTCTTTTTAAAAAATATATTTTATTGATTATGCCATTACAGTTCTATTTCCCCCCTTCATTCTCCTCCACCCTGCACACCCCTCCCCCACCATTTCCCCCTTTAGTTTATGACCACGTGTCTCACGTTTTTTAGATTCTATATTTCCCATACTATTCTTGCCTTTCCCCTATCTATTTTCTATCTACAGTCTATGCTACTTATTTTCTGCACCTTTCCCCACTTCTCCTTCTCCCATTCCCCTGTTGCTAACCCTCCATGTGATCTTCATTTCTATGGTTCTGCTCCTGATCTAGCCATCCTCTTAGTTTGTTTTTGTTTTAGGTGTGGTTCTTAATAACTATGAGTTTGCTGTCCTTTTACTGTTCATGTTTTTTATCTTCTCGTAGAAACTCATTTCTATGTTTCTACTCCTGATCTAGCTGTCCTTTTAGTTTACTTTTGTTTTAGATGTGGTTGTTAATAACTGTGAGTTTGCTGTCCTTTCACTGTTAATCTTTTTATCTTCTTTTTCTTCGGTAAGTTCCTTTAACATTTCATATAGTAAGGGCTTGGTGATGATGAAGTCCTTCAATTTGATCTTATCTGAGAAGCACTTTATCTGTCCTTCCATTCTAAATGAAAGCTTTGCTGGATAGAGCAATCTTGGTTGTAGGTCTTTGGATTTCATGACTTAGAATACTTCTTTCCAGCCCCTTCTTGCCTGTAAGGTCTCTTTTGAGAAATCAGCTGACAGTCTGATGGGGACTCCTTTGTAGGTGACTGTCCCCTTATCTCTTGCTGCTTCTAGAATTCTCTCCTTCATTTTAATCTTGGCTAATATAATTATGATGTGCCTTGGTGTGTTTCTTCTTGTGTCCAACTTCTTTGGGACTCTCTGAGCTTCCTGGATTTCCTTGAAGTCTATTTCCTTTGCCAGATTGGGGAAATTCTTCTTTATTATTTGTTCAAATAAGTTTTCCACTGGTGGCTGTTCCTCTCCCCCTTCTGGTACCCCTATAATTCGGATGTTGGAACGTTTAAAGATGTCCTAGAGGTTCCTAAGCCTCTCCTTATTTTTTTGAATTCTTGTTTCTTCATCCTTTTCTGTTTAGTCATTTTTTCCTCTTTCTCGTCCACTCCTTTGATTTGAGTCGCAGTTTCCTTTCTATTACTATTGGTTTCCTATGCATTTCCCTTCATTTCAATTAGTTTAGCCTTCATTTGTTCCTCTAATTTGTGACTAAAATCAACCAGTTCTGTGAGCATCCTGATGACCAGTGTTTTGAACTGCACATCTGAAAGTTTGGCTATTTCTTCATGGCTTAGATTTATGGGCTCTGGGGCTCTGAGTTGTTCTTGAGCCATAGTTTGATCTGTTTGTGTCTGTTATGTACAAGGAGGTGTTCACCAGGGCGGGGCTACCCAGGTCGCTAGTTTGTGATGCTGTATGTGGGGGTGAGGTCAGAGAAGGACAATGGTGGTCCCCTCTGCCACTTTCTGCCACTGGGGCCTGCACAGTCTGTCTCACCACTTCTCTCCTTCACAGGTTTATCTGCACTCGAATGTGTGACCACGATCAGCCCTCAGTGGGTCCGCCCACTACTTCACACCTGGGATCTGCCCACTGCTGCTGCGTGCCTGGGTTGTGTGCCTGGGTTGGTCTGGTGGATCTTTTCTGCCCCACCCCGCTCTGCTGCTGGCTCTGCCCCTCTTACCGGTTTGGCTGAAGGGTTCGTTATTGTCAGACTTCCAGATAGTTCAATTTTCTGTGGTTTGGCTGCGTTTTTGTTGCTAAAACTTTGTTGTTTTTAAACTTGGTTGTGTGAGAAGGTGCAGTGCTTCCACCTACACCTCCATCTTGGAGGAAGTCCTCTTTTTCTGGAGTTTTGATCTGCTCTTTCATTTGGGCTGTATTTCTTTGTCTCCTCAATTTGTCGGTGCACCTGTTACATTGTAAGGGCAGAACCTTAGGTATTCATCAGGGTGGGGCAACCTGCTTCGCTGTGGCAGTCTATGTGGGGGTGGGGTCAGGGAGGGAACAATGCCCCTTGCTCAGCACTAGCCCAGCTTGCTCAGCACTAGCCCCACTTTCAGTAGCTTCCTCAGCTTCCCACAAGTGATTGGCACCCTTCCAATCACTTCCAGTAGTAGTTGCCCTGCTACTGATTTTCTGAGAGGGTACATTTGTATACACTCTATGGTCCCTGGGCCCCTCCAACAGACTCTCCTGTGAGATGGCAGATTCTCCCACCACTGCAACTCCCACAGGTTTTTACAGCCAGAGGTTATAAGACTTTATTCCTGACACTGGAGCCCTGGGTTGCACCATCTGCCTTGAGGCTGGGATTACTCACTCCCCTGTTGTCCCTCCTGGTTTTTATCTGCACACAGATGTGGGACCACCCATTCTGCCAGCCACCACTGCCTCACCACTATGTGTCCTTTCCACCTCAGCTGCCCATCTCCACCCTTCCTACCAGTCCAGAGAAATGTTTCTTCTTTAACTCTTTGGTTGTCAGACTTCCATACAGTTAGATTTTTCTGGCAGTTCTGTTGTTTTGGTTGTTTTTAGATTTTGTTGTTATCCTTCTTATGGTTATACAAGCAAGTGAAGCATTTCTACCTATGCCTCCATTTTTGTCAGAGTTTTTTTGTTTTTGTTTTTTAAATAACATAACAATTGACAAGAAACTAGTATAATTGGTATTCCCTTCCCAGGCATCAGCACTGAGAGAACTATCTTTTGTCTCTGTCAATGGACCTTCATCTCTTCCCCTTGGCCCACCCCACCAATTCCACCAAGCTCCAACCTGCTCCTGATGACTTAAGGGGCCCCAGCCATTGCCAGGGACCATACTCATGTCCCCTTTACTACTCCTGGCCAGGGGCGACAGCTAGTTGTTTGGACTGAAGGAGTTCTAATATACGTATATTTGTCAAGCAAAAACAATACATTTGTGTGTTTGAGGTGGGGGAGGAGCTGGGAGAATATGGGAAAGACTGGGGAGTTAAAGGTAAGAAAGAAAAATTTCCTGATTGACTACTGGAGTATATATATTTATTTATATATTTATATGTCTCTCTCTACATATATAATTTATATGTATTAGTATACATGGTACCTAGATTCTATGAGATCAGTTCAGAAACTTTTCCACAATAGAGACAATTTCACGAGTGGTTAAAGAGCCTGGGCTTCAGAATCAGTCTTAGGTTTATTTTCTATTTTTTTAATCTTAACTTTTAAAATATTTTATTTATTTAATTTTTTAGAGAGAGGGTATTGGAGGGAGAAAGAGAGGGAAAGAAACATCCATTAGTTGCTTCTTGAATGCATCTAGACCAGGCTCAGGCCCACAACCCAGGCCTGATTGGGAATTAAATCAGCGACCTTTCACTTTTCAGGATAATGCCCAACCGGCTAAACCACACCAACAAGGGCTCTGTCCTAGGTCTAAATCCTGGCTCTGTAAGTTGCTGAACTTCTCTGTAAGTGGTAACAAAAGTGCTTACCTCATAGGCTTATTCTGAAGAGTAAATGAGCTGATGGATGTAAAGTGCTTTGTGCAGTTCCTGGCACATAGGAAGTAATGGATGTAAGCGTCAACCACAATTATACTGCCACTCAAGGGCAATAGAAAGAGTTGATACAAGGAAAGAACATGAACTTTGGAGTCAAACCTGGAAATATTTCTGTTCAGATCCATACAATTGTGGTCTCAGACAAGTAATTTAATCTCTCTGTGATTGGTAAGGTAGAACTCTGCCCTGTAGGATTGCTATGAAAATTAAATGGGACATATAAGTATAGTGTCCAGCACATGGAAATCAATCAAGATAATTGGAAAGATCCTTTCTGTGTTCAGCTCATCTTTTTCTCCAATCTAAGCCTGAGAGGCCAGCAAATTTCCTGTTACCCAGCACATCCCCACCCCCGCCCCCTGCAACCCATGTCTACTACCTCTGAAATGTTAAAATACTGCCTAGCACTCAAGATCTAGCCAGAGGCCACCTTCTCAAATGTCCTTTCCGGCAGAGAAGGTAGCTCTCTCCTTAACCAATTATCCCCTCAATTAATCCATTCTAATGCATCTAATTGCATTGCTCATGTATAAATTCATCGTTCTACATCAGTAGTTCTTCAAAATGGCAACAGAGAAAAATGATAATACAGTGAGTTTCATAAACCAATGCATATATTTCTTCTCCTTTTTGAAATTAGTGCTAAAAGTTCCTTGTTCTACACAAGTATGGTGATAATAAGTGCTACTTACTAAGTTTCAATGTCCTTACTTGGCAAAATAAAAAGTAGGCAGTTCTATGCTGATCACCAAAATGTTTTTGGTTTTATTTATTTTTTGTTATTTTACTGATTGGACAAAAAAAATACACACACACCCATACCATCTAGGAACTACTTTATAGTGTACAGTAGAGAGAAAGGAAATGGAGAAGGAGAGGTACAAAAGGGGCTGGTCAGAATCTGAGTCTCCATGTGATCACCTTCTGCTGGTTGAACGGGGGCCCCAATGAGTCTATCCAGATGCTCACCAGGCACTCACATAAAACAGGCTACAGTTAAAAGTACATTCATTTGCTAGAATCAGTGAATGATCATGTCTTTCTAATTCCAAGTGACAACAGGTAAGACTGGCTCCACCAGTTTTAAAGCAATGATTTCCAAACTTCAATGTTTGAAGTTAGTTAAACTCTGGAGTCTGTGGCCCACCCCCAGGGGCTCTGAGTTAGTCCATCTGGGGCATCTGCATTTTAAATTAGCTTCCTGGGAATTGCTAATGCAGGTGGTCCTCAGGCCAGCCAGACACTGCAAACACCAATACTGACCATTCTGCTCTCTCCTGCATATCTAAAAGCTCACCCTCCCCTCACTTCTATCCTCTTCCCTAATATTGCATCTGCTTTCACATCTGTGCCACTCTCAGGTGTCCATATGATTTTTTCCTTCTTGGAACCTTAGTGGTGATAGGGTCTGAGGTGGGTAAATTCCCCTGAATCACAGTGAACTCTTATTTCAGTTTTTGACAGCCTATTCAAAAGTCACAAATATTGTTTGTCCCTAGGTCCTGAGACAAAGCAGCATGCCTTCTACCTCCCCCATCACATCTTCCAGTTCACTTCCTGTGAGAGGCAACTGCATTTCCTTTGCACCAGTGGTGCTATGTGAGAAGCAGTAGCATTCTGTTCCTTAGGGTAGGTGCTTACGAGTTTGTTGATGATCAACTATCTGAATTCAGTACAACCAGGTTTCCAGATGCCACAGGAAAAAAAAAATGTGGCTAAGAGAATCTACCTAATCTAGTTAATTTAGAAAAAGCAGAGAGAAGCTTATGTGGAAAATGGCTCTTTTGTTTTATCAAAATCACTAATTGCACTGACTTCATCTTCAGCCCACATCCATGACATTTATGCACTTTCTTGTTTTAATCACCACTTAGTGTTGCAGTCAGATTTTAATCATCTCTCCAAAACTTTTGTCCACTATTCAGGCAAAGAGTCCCCAAAGAAAGAGAAAATAACGTTGAGTGTGTGTGTGTGTTGGGGTGGGGAGGGGCTTTGGCAGCATGCATCCTGGTGTTTATTCAGAATGGCAAAGACTTTTGAATAGAATTCACAGGTGGAAAAATCTCTCAAAGGGGTTGATATACCAAATGCCAGCTAGGGCCCAGCCTCACTCCTAATGGACTTCAGTTTCTGGAGAAGTGAATTTTAAGGTCCTAGGAACAAAGCCAGATTTGGTAAGCTTAAGGATAGTTAAAGCAAAGAAGAATTGCTTTGCACACAGAAGAATTGAGAGAGGAAGCATGCGAGTGAGGAGCGTGGGGGAAGGGTGTTTATTCCTGTTTGAAAGAACAGAAAAGGACCATATTTTGCTTTTTAATTTTTTTCTTTTTTTTTAAATTTTGGTGTAAGGCAGATGGACTGTTGATTGACACTAAGTAAATCCTTGAATAAATGAGTCTCGCTTGCACTGGTGAGGGGATGGTGAGGAGGGAGCAAGGGATGGTGGGAAGTGGCTCGTGCATATGGAACAGATAACTTTTTAAAGAAAGGGGGATTAAAAGCAAGAACCCAGGGCATTTAATAACTGGCATTTTATTTTTGCCTCATGTGGATTATTGGGGATTATCAGCTAAAAGCAAGAGCTGAGTCTGGTGTAACTGTTTGACTCACCCTTTCTGTCCTCTCATTTAGAACCTTCTGTCTCTTCCATGGCTTGCACTTGGTTAACAACAGACAGATCTGGAGTGCGAAAAAAGTTTTCCTATAAATGGAAGGCTCTCCACAACCAACCTTTCCTAAAGAACAGGGATGGGTTTTAGGGTCAAATTCAACCTCTATAAAATCATAAAGCGCAATTGAAAGGATTAAAAAGTAGATCCATAAAAGACTTTTGCAGCAACTGCAGTGGCCTAAAGCTCCAAGCTGTGGAAGCTCAGGAGAGCCGGTCAGTGGCAGACTGCGGGCTGCAACCCGGGCCTCTGCAGAGAGTTCCAGGTCGTCGCTGCACCATGTCCTCTCTGTAGGTCGTCAGTGACTCCTGCTTATGAATCAGGCAAATGCTTATGCTTTGCCTCAAACATTACATATCATCTGACAGAGAAGCTATATTTCAAAAGGAAAGGTCTTTCCTTGGCCTTTGTGGAACCAAAAGGAAAGGACATTCTAAACTGAAGACCAGCATGGGGAAGTTTTAGCCTCCTAAGAAGTTTAGTCTGGTTAACAAAACAAACAAGCGAGCAAAACAGAACCAGAGACACGGAAATAAAGGGCAAACTGACAGTAACCAGCAGGGAGGAGGATAAAGGGAGAAAGAAGGGGAAGGGTCATCAAGGAACAGGTATAAAGGACCCACAGACAAAGACAGCGGGGTTGGGGGGAGGATTGAATGTGGGTGGTGGGGGTGGGTAGGGCAGGAGAGAGTAATGGAGGGAAAATGAGGACAACTGTAATTGAACAACAATAAAAAAAGCTTAGTTTGAGATTATCTGAGGTTAAAAATATCACAGTAGTCTCAGGAATGATGACCTCATGGAAAATAGTGATGGGCTTTGGAGCTAATTCCAAAGTGTGGATTCTAGTCCTGATTCAGCTACTCAAGGGTAGTTTGACCTGAAACAAAGTATTTAAGTCCTCTAAATCTAGTATTTTTATTTATACAACAGGAATAACAACATCTCTCTCGGGGTGTGAGTACTTACGGCATAATACACTGAAATCTCCTTCCTGCAGTATATAAATGTTCAATAAATATTATTTTTATTTCCTGCTCCCTGTACTTTTCTTCCACCCACCCACCACCAAACTCCTTACCCACAGAAACTTCTCGCTGCTGCTGTGCCTTGATGCCTCAGGAGGTTATTTCAGCATCACAGGAGAGTAATTTGGTGAAACCCACTCACATCAAGGGATGTTAACAAACACATTGGCAAGGCCTGCAAGCTCTGAGGGCAACTGTTCAGGTGGTAAGCGTGATTTGCACTTAGTCTGAAGTATATCATCACCAGAGAAACTGCCTCCCAGTCTTGGTTTAGGTCCAGCTAGAAACAAGAGAGAATGTGTCCCCAGGGAGTCTGTAGTCAGAGGGTAGAGAGCTGGTCAAGAGAAAGCAGCAAATGAGATGAAGGCGGGGTGGGGGTGGGGTAGAGCCTGGAGGAGGCAGAGAGTTAAGTCGGGAAGGCATCCAGGCCAAGGGATGAGCCAGCGGGGAGGACGAGGAGGAAGTTTTGATTCCAGAGGTAGAGTGAAGTCAGAGGAGGGGCAGGACTCTATGGGTGTCTCCAGGAGTTCTGTGGCAGGGACATGGGGACAGCAATCTTGCTAAAAGTGTGTTTTAAAGCTATGTTTATATAGCACTGTGTATTGATAAAGTTAATTCCTAACCTGAGACCCCCAAAATGGAGGTCACCCCAGTGGCCCAGCCCCATTACAAATCTAAACCCAAGACAGCCTGAACTGAAGGGAAATACCTCACTGTCAACTTCGCTTTAGCTAGCACGCCTCACCCTAGAAAACAGTAGCTGCTAGCCTTATTGGAAAGCTCTGACCTTGCAGCCAGCCAAGCCGAGTCTCCCGATGACTTCTGCTCACTCTGGGCCCAAAATCCTGCAGGAAGAGTGTGCTTTGCTGCTTGCGAGACACTGTCCCCCCAACCCATGCATTGTTTTCCCCTTGAATAAAAGACATCAAACTTGACTAAATTATTTTTGTTTGGTCATTTCTGACAGTATAAAAGTGGGAAAAATTGTCAATTAAACCTAACAAAGATGATGAGAGAAGTAATGGCGAAGTTTAAGGAGGAAAATGAGGGGCAGGGTAGCAAGTCCAGTGATGCTGAGACAGGAGATGGGAAAATGAGCCAGCTCAGTAGGAGAGAGGTGGAACAGGGGTCGGGGCCTTGAGCACAAGGAGGAATTTGGCCTGAGAATCTGTATTTTTTTTAAAGCTTCCCCAAGGATTCGGTCTGGGAGCTTGTCCATGAGTGGTGTCATGTTCTGCATGACTGTGAGCCAGCAGCGCCATCCGCCAGGTCTCTGGCTTTTTCTCTCATTGTTATGTAAGCCCATGCCCTGCTCACAGTTTTCTCTTCTGCAGGGACATGGCTGGAAAGTAGGAAAAGAAAATTTGCAAAATTAAAATGCATAAATTTTAAAAATTGTTATTCTATTACAGTTGTCCCTATTTTACCCCTTTGTCCTTCTCCACCCAGCCTACCGCCCCCCACAGTCAATTCCCACACTGTTGTCCATATCTATATTCATGCATGTTCGTCGACTAGTCCCTTCCCCTTCTTTCCACCATTACCTTCCTCCCCCCTCCCCCACTCTGGCCAATGTCAGTCTGTTCCATGCTTCCATGTCTCTGGTTCTGTTTTGCTGGTTAGTTTATTTTGTTCATTAGATTCCTGTTATAGTCGAAATTATATGGTATTTGTCTTTCACCAACTGGCTTTTTTCACTTAGCATAATATTTTCCAGTTCCACCCATGCCATCAAAAAAGGTAGGAATTTTTTTCTTTCTGCTGCATAGTATTCCATTATGTAAATGTACCACAGTTTTTTGATCCAGTCATCTACTGATGGGCACTTAGGCTGTTTCTAGCACTTGGCTATTGTAAATAATACTGCGATAAATATTGGGGTGTATAAGTTCACTTGAATTGGTGTTTCAGGATACTTAGGGTATATTCCCAGCAGTGGAATTGCTGGGTTGAAAAGTAGGTCCATTTTTAATTTTTTGAGGAAATTTCATACTGTTTTCCACAGTGGCTGCACCAGTCTGCAATCCCAGCAACAGTGCACTAGGGCTCCCTTTTCTTCACAATCTCACTGGCACTTGTGGTTTGTTGGTTTATTAATGAGGGCCATTCTGACAGGTGACATCTCATTGTGGTCTTAATTTGCATCTCTCTGCAAATTAACATAGACAAAAGATAAAAGATGCTGTTGAGCATCTTTTCATATGTCTATGGGCTATCTGTATGCTTAACTTTATGTCAGATATGACTCAGCTCATATTTTGTTATATATAAGTTATAGTCAAGTATTTAAAATTCTGTTCTTCAGTTTTCATCAATACAATGGGCATATAATAATAGTATTATACTTTTTGCATAGGTAATTCTTTAATCTATGCTTGACATTATTGGGAATAAATATAATGTTATATGTAAAGAACTACATAAGGGCCCTGGCTCACAGTATGACAATATAATGTTATGAATGATGTTTTTAATGATAATGAAGATGAAGACAATGACCGTGACAGCATACATTTCCCAAGTAATAGATTGAAGATTTCTCTGTATACTAAGCACTTATGACATTGATACTCTTCTCTCTAAAGTACAGTGGCATGTCATTCCCAAGCCAAACCACAGCTCTTTGTAAATAGTCTCCTACCTGTATGGCCTGGTGTGACTGGGGAGGATGCGTCATGTGCTCTCAAATCACAAAGTACACCAAGAGCTTTCACACCCATAATCTTCCAGGTAGGCAGTGAAGGCAGAGCAATGTAATGAAGAGTACCAGAGGAGTAAGGCTTGAGTCCCTGTGATTTCCAACAAGTTTTTTAACCTTTTTAAGGCTCAGTTTGCTCATCAGTGAGTCAGGAGAGAATTCCTGCTTTGTGGAACCCACAGTCTTATGGGAACCAAAAAGAGACTTGTATGTCCAAGTGCTAAACCACAATGCCCGCAAACAAGTATCTGATCTGCCCTTATTTTTGGAGCTAAGGAAACTAACATTGACAGAAATGACCCGACATGTCCACACTCTCTCAGTTTACAAGAGGGAGAAGCAGGACAGGAAATTGGGTAAGTGTGCCTTTCTTCACACAGCATAGCTTCCTGAACTGCTAACATTCCCTGCAGGCCCTTCACCCCACAGGCAAAGTAAGGAAAGACTCAGGTCACACAGACCCCTGTGGTCAGGGCTTTGTAAAGCAGATTCCACCAATAGATCACTGCATTCTGGGACCCATAGGTCAGGCTATCACCTCCCTGTGGGAAGTGTGGCTTCCTCTATCAGCCTCTGTGCCAAGCCAAAGCTATAGGGGCTATTTCCCTCTTTGCTACATTCCAATTTATACTAAGGCAGTGAGGTGCAGTGGGGCCTAAGGTTCCTTTTGATGCTCTTAAAGCCTGTATGACTTGGATAATTTATTTCTGTTTGAATTCAAGATACCAATAGCTATTATTCTTGAGTGTTTCATATTGGTACTTTACAACCATGTTATCTCATTCAGTTCACACTACAGCTCTCTGAGGCTGTAGGTGCTAT
Source organism: Artibeus jamaicensis (assembly GCF_021234435.1). NCBI lineage: Eukaryota > Metazoa > Chordata > Mammalia > Chiroptera > Phyllostomidae > Artibeus > Artibeus jamaicensis. The sequence goes on along the minus strand of NW_026522025.1, from coordinate 35,951,189 downwards.
TATTATCCCCATCCTTTGGATGAGAAAAATTAGGCCCTCACATGTTAGCCTACTCTGCCAAGGTCATGCACCTTCCTATGTAGGCTGTCTCAGAAGCCACTGCTCTTAATCACCCCATTGTTTCTTGAGAAATGGCCTTAAGACCACATATATCAAAATCACCTGATGTTCATTTCCTCCCCCAACCTACAGAATTGGATGGGGGTGAGTGGAAATAGTGGGAGCCCACGAATTTGCATTTCAATAAAGTCCACAGTTGATTCTCATGGACCTCCAAATTTGAGAACCCCAGCTGCACTGTCTAGCCTTCCAGATGCACTCTGTCAAAAGACAGGCAAGGAAGGGAGCAAGCTGACCTTTAATACTGAAGGAGCACATCTTTGGCGTCATTGTACAAAAACAAGCCATGTCCGTTTTCCCTCACATTTAGTGAATAACCTACATAGCTTCTCTTTAGTGGGTCTGGGTGGGACAAGGTTGTTCCTGTTGATTGACAGGATTTTAACATGAATATTTGATGGGCAGGGCAGCGGGTACACTTGTCTAATGTAATATTTCAAGCTCCACTTTCATACTGAAGGGATTTGCTCTCCCTTAATGCATGTCTACATCCTGAGCCAGTCCTGCCAACAGTGTTTTCCATACAGATAATGCCAGTTCAGGGAGCCCCTTTTTCACAGCTCTCAGTTTCAGATACCACTCACTCTTATCTTGAAATAAAGTTTTTTTTCCTGCAGAGGAAATGCCACTGGGCATTGTGTAGATTTTTATTGTCTATTTTTATTTCCTACCCAGGCCTTCCCTCTATGCCTTCTTGGTTAAAACCCATTGGCAGAATTAGCTTGGTTGATGTCATTCAGATGAATCATTCACACTTTACCTTTCTGTCTCTATCTCTGTTTCTATATTTCTCCTTACAGCCTCTGATGTTTCCCAACTTGCAAAATATTTGGGTCAAATATTGTACTTGGGGTTTATTTAAACCAATCAGAGGAACAAAGGACTCTGCCATCAAGATATACAATCTCGTTTGCTGTATTTCTGAAAATTCTTAAACAGTGATTTCATACAGCTAACATTATGCATAATGGCAAAAGATGAAATACTTTCCCCCTAAGATCAGGAGCAAGGCAAAAATGTCTCTGCTTGACCATTCTGTAAAGCAAATAAACAAATGCATTAAGATTGCAAAGGAGGAACTAGTATAAAGGACACGTGGACAAAAACTAAGGGGGGTGGAAATGGGAGGGAGGTGGGGAGCACTGGAGGGGTGGGCTGGGATGGGAGTAAAAGAAAATCGTACTTGAACAGCAATTAAATAAGTAAATTTAATTTAAAAAAGATTGCAAAGGAACAGGTAAGACTGTCTTCATTCACAAATGACACAATATTGTATGCAGAAAATTCCAAAGATGCTACAACAAAATACTAGAACTAATAAACAGGTTATGTTGTAAGATATGAAAAACATACCCATTATTATTATACAATTACTGCTAATAAAACAACCACACACTGTAAAATCTTTTCTATTATCTGAGCATTTTATTGCCATTACATAATTAACTATTTTTTAAACCAACAAAAAGAACAATGTATTGACGCTGTCATAGAGACAGTGACAGCATGCTGTGGGAGAATTGAACAGGAGTCACACCGTGTTAAACCAACTTCAAAGTTTGAAGGCACGGTCCTAAGCCTGGATTCATCAACTTCAAGTTTGGAGGTTCTCCAAATCACCCTTAAGTTCTATATTTCTTAGAGTGAATTTGAACTCACAGACAGCTATTCTCATGGTTACAGTTTAATTACAGGCAAAGGATATGGATAAAAGTCAACAACAACAAAAAGACACATAGAGCAGAGTCTGAGAGAGTTTCATGGGAGAAGCTTCCATCATCCCTCATCTGTGGAGCCAGGATGTGCTATTTGCCCAGCATCAGTGCATGGCAGTAACATGGAGTAGGTACCACACGCCAGGGCAGTTCACTTGAGCTTTGGCGTCCAGAGTTTTCACTGGGACTTTATTACATAGGCACAGCTGGCTGAAAGATTGATGATTGATTGATCGCATGTGGGTGCACTCAGTCTTCAGTGGCACTGCAGGATCCCAAGTTCTATGGACAGTTTTGCTTATGCCACCAGCCCTCACCCAAGACTGTCAGACGTGGTCAGCCTTTTCTTAAAATCTGGTGTGGCCAGCCCCTACCCTAAACTAAGTTACTCCTATGACAAAGTACCTCCCAGAAGCTGAGGACGATGGCCAGACCTTCTTTTGGGATGAAGCCAAATTCTTTAGTACACAGGACCTAACCCAGATTTGGAAGGCAGCTAAGGTTTACAGTTAGGGTTGAGATAAGTTGAAATCTTAATGAATCTGTAGAAGAAGCTGGCAAAAGCCACACTGGGCTGATTTGTTATTATTATTTTATATGTTTTTAGAGGGAATAATGTTCTTGAATATTTGAATATTAATGAAAATATTTTTTAGCCTTAGACTTTTGTGTGTCCACTTCTTTCTTCTTTTCCTGTTACCTCCTCATGGATATTTCATGTTTTCCTAAAATTAGAATGTTTTTAAGGGTTGTAAGAAAAACTGAAATGAGGTTTAAACACGCACATTTTACTTGGGAAAAAAAGTAAAAAAAAGTCCAAAATCAGATTTGGGATTTTATCTGTTTTCAGTATTCTATGCTTTAGTCTACTCATATATTGCTGTAGGTAATTGAAAGTTTTCTGCGATTGGTTTTTGTAAATGCTTAATTGTACCTGATTTTTACAAGGTAGTCACTTAGCAAAAGAAGTGTCTGAATAATTCCTCATTTCAGCAGTAACAGGCAAGAAAAGAAGAGCTAATCCTTGAACTATTTACTTAGATGAACAGAAATACCCTTTTTTTGAAGCAATGGATATGCAAGATTTAGCCACTAAAGGGTTAGTGTAAAAGAAAAATCCTCTCAGTAAGAGTTGAAATCTGAGAAAATCTTCCAAGGAAATTAAACACTTGATCAAAAAGAGAAAAGGGCTATTGGTGAGAGCTGAGATTAAACAGCAGGGTTGTCTGAGAAGAGGCCTCAATTGTAAGAACCAGGCAGTTAATAATATCCTCTCCAGGATCTGCTTTTCCTCAAGATATCTCTTTGGGGAAATACGATAGTTTCATTTTCTCTTTGCTAATATAGGAAAAAATGTCTCACCCTTAAAAAATGTGAAGAAAACTTCAAAATTTTGAAAAAATCAAACCAAGAAGAAAAAATTTAGAAGTGTATTTCCAGTACAAGAGAAAGTACCACTCCCAATCAGGATCTAAGACATTTAAAAAATAGCCCTAGCTAGTATGGGTCAATGGGTTGAATGCCAGCCTGTGAACCAAAAGGTGGCCAGTCGGATTCCTGGTCAGGGCACATGCCTGGGTTGCAGGCCAGGCCCCCAGTTGGGGATGTGCAAGAGGCAACTGATCCATGTATCTCTCACACATTGATGCATCTCTCCCTCTCTTTCTCCCTCCCTTCCCCTCTCTCTAATAAATAAGTAAAAAAATTTTTAATTTATAAACAAAACAAAACAAAAAAAGACATTAAAAATATATTTCCATTAAATTTTACTTATTTAAATGGAAGTATACTTTCATTTAAATAAAGCAAATAATAGCGATTCACACTTCTTGCGTGAAATTCAGCACTTTCGAGTACTTTGGCTCCTAGGAACACACAAATCCCCGAAATGGTCACTTATTTGAATCCTATCTTATTAACTCATCACATGAACTTGAGGAGAAAGAACTACTTTCCCATGGTGTATTTATCTATGAAAAAGAATGAGAATAATATAGTCAAAATAATACCATCATTATCATCACAACTACCACATATTAAGTGGCAACCATCTGCAAGCATTATACCTATACTTTCCATACTTAATTTAATTCTTATTAGAGCACCAAAGGTGAAAGTATTATTATACTTGCTTCATAGAAAAATCTACCACTCAGAATTCACAGATTTAGTAAACAGCAAAGTTAAAACTAGTTCTGCAGGGCTTTAGATGCCCCTACTCTTTCACCCTGCCCCTGCAGTTCACTTGTTTAGCGTTTCCTACGAGTAATTGTGTCTGTACTGCAGCCTGTGTTTAGGGCTGACACTCTCCTTGCCTGTGCTCAGGGTCAGCTCAGTGCCTGGAAAGACAACAAGGGCCCTGCTGTGTCCCAAGGCCTCAGGTTAACAGAGGATGGGTTCCCACAACTTGATGGGGAATGGGCTGCATGAAGTAGATCATCTTAACTTGGTTATGAAGATAATTCTGATTTACCTGGGTCCCAGGAGCAAGTTGACTAATCCCTGAGCTGGGTTAAATGAACCACTTGGTTCTGGTCCAATTCCCTTTCACACTCTATTCTAACACTGTATGTTGGTAATAGGTACTTAATACTTTATAATATTTGAAGTTCTAATATTATTTCGAGCCCAGCATGATTTCTTTCTATTACAACATACTTCTTTTCAGGTAAGTATACAAACAGAAAATATTTCATTTATATATTTAGTCAGAACTCTTTGGTTGAATGATACAAAACCCCAATTTTTGCTTAAGAAAACAAATCTGTTGACCCACACAGTGAAATTCTGAGAAGGGCCAGATGGAGCTGGTCCGAGGAGAGACCGCTTCCAAAGTCTCCACACTGTCAGGATGGTCTGTTTCCTCAAGGGCAGCACTGGTGGCAGGCTCCGGGCTCACACCTTCAGAGGACAGCAATCGGAAAGGAGAAACTGTATGTGAATCTCTATGGCTCCACTCTGGCAAATCCTGGGAGAGAGCTGTGATATTATCGCTTGGATCATGTGCCAATATCTTGGGCAATCACTGGGACCAGGGAAGCAGGCATATGAGAAGATGGCCATCCCCATTTAGACCACAGCGTTAAAGTGCAGGAAAGACGGCTTATTCCCGTAAAGAAGGGGATGATACCCATGTGGACAGCAGGAGAATTACTGGCAGCCTCCCCAGTCCTAGACCCCGAAGGGTCATATCTGAAGCAGGCCCTAGGTTTTAAAGTCAGCTGGAAGGTGCAACATCTTATGTCTTAAAATCATCCTGCACAATTATCTAAAATGAGTATAGAGCTTTAATTTTTAGTCATAGAAGGACTGAAAAACTGAGCTTGATGAAATAAAAGTACAAAATAAAGGTCTACAAGCTGATGTTTGAACATTCAAATGAGCTTTTTTTTTTTAAGATTGTATTACTAGATTTTGTTTTACACTAGATGGTGGATGCAAAGCCATCCTCCTTAATAAAGTTGACGATTAGCTTCACTCAGAACATTTTCAATGATGCACATTTAAAAAAGTATTCTTACAAATTGTTCTGCAATCCAACTATGCAATAGCTTGCAAAACAACATTCAGATAACAAAAGCCAATGTAAAAAGACAGGTTTAAGTGCCTTTGAACAGTACAAGTTTTTGTATGGCTCTGATTTTACAGTTTTCTTACTGCATCATCAATGTCAGAAATCTGTTCCTTCAACTGGCTCCATTGCTCGAGATTTCAAGAAATACCTTTTCTTCCTGGTTTCATTTCATCTCTGGATCCAGCCAATATTCTCTAACATCAGTTAGGTCTTTTTCTTTAATGTCCCAAAGGTTGACGTACCTCATTTTCTCAATCTGAAACATGCTATCATTTCTGCAGCTGCTGCTCTGCTTAGAAAATGACAAGGCTCTTGAAGTTTTACCAGTCTTTTGCTTCTTTACAGGTATTTCTGAAGTAACTTGTTTTTTCCTCTTTAACTTTTTGTCAACTTTACTGTCAGAATCGCTGCCAGAAGAGCTTGAAGAAACACGTTCTTTTGATTTAGGTATTTGCTCCACACCAGCTCCCGAACGGCCCTGTGCTCACTCACTCACAACCCACCCAGATGAGCTGGCTTTTAAGGTAGTAATCATATCCCTTTCCCAAGAAGAGGAGACACAGACAAAATTCTAAGTGTCCCTTTTTAAGCATCAGATATCATTCACTTAAAAAATTATTTGTTTTTGATTTGAGAGAAAGAAAGAGAGAGAGAGAGATTTTGTTGTTCCACTTATTCACCTACCATTCCTTGGTTGCTTCTTGTATGTGCCCCAGGGGTCAAACCTTGGCATATCAGGGCAACACCCCAACAAACTGAGCTACCTGGTTGGGGTGGGTACAATTCAGTTTTTTTTAATATGACACTTTTATTACCTTAGTGCGTATTAATAGAATCGTTTGTTTTGACAACAGTAATGTGAAAGTATATAGCACAGGGTCTGATCATAGAAAGTCCTCAATAAATGTCTGCTAGATTTAAATCCAAATATTCTATGAAAGCAAAAAGAAGGTTTTTGTTTGGGTTGGCATTTCCTGTGTGGCCCCTCCAAACAGCAACCATTTCCTGCTAATTTGGGCTTGGTCTCCCAACCACGATGGAATCACAGGGGGCAGAAGTTTCTTACAGCATGGGTTTTTGTGCCAGGAGAGGCAGCTGGAGTGGTATGAAACACACTAAGATAGTTTCAGGAGCCTGAGGTCTCTACAGAAATTAGCCATGAAACTTGGGCAAATCTTTTTATTTCTCTGGCTTCAATTTCCTCATCGGCAAAACCCGGATGCTAATATGTCCCTATCAATAAAGATGTTGAAGGGAGATTAGATTAGAGATAGCACACAGCTAACAAGCTAGCTCACATCAAGCACCAAAGTCATGGAATTTCTTTCCTTTCTGGGAAAAGATTACATTGTGCCAGACCTCAGGACAGCAACACCTGAAGAGAAGGTACAGCAGCCGCTGACTCAGCTGGCATGAACTAGTTAAAGCAACAACTGACTCAGAAAGAGAAAGGTGGGATGCAGTTCTTCACTGCCCTTTTTTTAGGCAACACAGCTAGCTTCTCCCTGCTTCCATCAAGTTGCCAAATTATTATTTTCAAGTACGTTGAGTTGTGCCTACTAAAAAAAAATCACTTTTTCAAAATTTGGACTTATATGTGTACATGTGATGAGATGCTGGTGAAGATAGTCAGCTATTGAGCTAGGAAAGCCTGTGCTTTTAAAAAGCATTCTGAACACATTGCTTACTGTTACATATATTCATTCATTCATTTATTTATACTTTACCACTTGTCCTAGTAATTTTTTAATATTTCACTGTTGGTAGTTGAATTTCTCCCTTTTCCAACACTGGCATTAGCCCCTTTAATCTTTCTTTATTGATTGCTCCAAAATAATTTACTGTTGTCCATTATATTGTAGCTCACATTATATGTTTAATGCATATTATGATTATGAGTACCCCTTCTGGCCCATAGAAACCCAGATAAAGCACTATATTCATAACACATGGTCCTTGCAAAATACCTGGCCTGAAGATTAAGCCAACATGGGAATAATTTGATGTAGTTCAATGTCTTGGAAACAATGTCTAATATAATTGCCTTAATATTATATTACTAATTGGTTAATTTGGATAAAAATAATTTTTGATACATGTAAATGAGACTCCTGTACGTATTTTATAGGAGAGATTAGGTTATTTATTTCAATTTAATGGCCTTTCAGAACCCCAGGTCTATTGTTGGTGAAATACAGAGCTGCCCAGTAATTTGACACCCAGTATTAATGAGTTTCTTGGGGAAATTATTACATATTGTTAGGCATAGACCTGACGAGCAACCCTGATTTTAAAAACATGTATCATGTGATATTTATTATCTTGGGCCGTGCACTCCCTATCATTGCACGTCATCTCTGAGGCACACATTCTCTAGAACAAACAGAACATTCACGATCATTAGGTATGTTAAAACACCTATGCACTGGAGCAAGGTCCAGCATGGCTCTCCAACCTGTACCAAGATCTTATCACAGTGTTAAGTGAGAATTGCTGTGTTGTTAATTTTTTGAGGAACTTCCATACTGCTTTCCATAGTGGCTGAACCAAATTACATTCCTTATGCCAACAGTGCATAAGGGTTTTCTGTTCTCCACATCCTCGCCAATACTTTATTTTTTATTTACAGTTTGCATTCAGTATTATTTTATATTAGTTTCAGCTATACAGTATAGTGGGTACAATGTGATCCCCCCCAATATTTCTACTACCCACCAGGCAACATACATAGTTATTTTTAAAAAGATTTTATTTATTTATTTTTAGAGAGAAGGGAAGGGAAGGAGAAAGAGAGGAAGAGAAACATCGATGTGTGGGAGACACATTCACCAGTTGCCTCTAACATGCCCCTAACTGGGGACCTGGCCCACAACCCAGGCATCTGTCCTAACAGGGAATTGAACTGCTGACTTTTGGTTCACAGGCCAGCACTCAAATCCACTGAGCCACATTGGCAAGGGGCTATCTTTGACAATTTCTTTTACTAAAAGTCTTTCATCAATTTCTTTGCATAATTTCCAGTGCACAAGTCTTTCGCTTCCTTGATTAAATTTATATCTAAATATTTTATTCTTTTTAATGCTATTTTGAATGAGACCATTTTATTTCTTTTTCTGCTATTTTACTGTTCAGGCCTGGCCCAGCTACGAAAGCCACGACAGCGTACCCGTTTTGCCAGTAGCATTCACGTGGTCACGCCTGCTTCTGACTGCGTCCTTCTGCTTTCTGTCAGCAAACCATGGGAAAGGCCTGCAGTTCTGACTCTTCCAAGAAAGCTGCCTTTTTAAACTACAGACATCACACTACCCCTTTATTTGTTTCTCTCCCTTTCCTTTCATAGCAGAACATTAAGAAATTATCCAATTGGTAGAAGAAAGAATTGCTACATTTTTAAAAACACAAATATCAGTTTCCTACAAAGGTTCACAAAGATGCTTTCACTATTAAGTCTTGAATGGGGAAAATAAAATCATTTGTGCAGAGTTTTCTCATAAATTAAATGTACTCTTTTTTAAACAGCTGTATTTTATTCAAAAATTATTTTCTTACTATTTTTCTGAATTTAAAATAGCTTTCTTTTATAAAATGGTGTTGACAGTAACTGGTAATTTCTCTTTAATGCCCTGTCTTGCCAACTGTGATGTTTGCCTTGCCCATAAACCCCACCCCCAACTTCTCACCTCCCTGCATAATTTTACCTTTCTGGAAACTGCTGCGCTAACATATCCCTTTTTCTTCTTATTGTTAATAAATTTGCTTATTCCCCCCCTAGATTCTCCTCTTTTGCTTGTTACTATTTATAAAACCTGATCAAATATAATAAAATCTCCAAATGTCCTTAGAATTGCAACCATAGCCTAACCAGGCAGGATTTTTACAAGCAGGGAAATACTGACAATACAACCATTCTTCAAAATACTTTCCCTGGTAAGAGTAGAAATGCTGTCTGATGAGGTACCTCACACCAAATGTGATTCTGCATTTCACCCAGTCAGAATTATAAGCCAAATGACTGCCATTAATATGTTAGCTCTTTGAAGGAAGTGACTTTCCAATACTGGAAGTGTGTACTAAACAGAATTGAAACAAAATTATTCTTGTACCTTATGCAGAGACTTTAAAGAAAAAAAATTTTGTCTAGTTTATTTAGTAAGCTACTTGAAAGGAGAAACTTAAATGCAGGCCTTCATTCCTATAGTATAATTTTAGAACCAAAAAAAGCCTTCATTCCCAAAGTTATCTCCCTGCCAACCTGTAACAAAACACAGCTCAGGGAAACTTTGAACAGCAAGTCTCCCAGCTGGGTTTGCTTTTGTAGAGGTGACCTTCTTCTGACATTATGCAGAAGCCCAGGTTTCCTGCCTTGGGACTCACATTCACTCTCCCTGCTCTTCTGTGGCAGCATCCTTCTCCCAGGCTGAGGCAACCTACTCTCCCTCAGACCTGCATAGATTGCTTACATTACAGTGAGAGAAAACTCAAGGCCACAAAATAGATATAGGTGTGGTAACTACTCCAAGATGGAATTGTTTGACTTTTGGTTCATGTCCCACCTAACACCGCCCATCCTTTCCCCAGAGTCAAGCTTTTTCAATCATTTTCAGCCCCCATTCCTAGTGAACTCAGGCTTCCTCTGCCAGGCCCAGAAGAGTCCACTGCCAGGAAAGCAATCTTGTCATTTATGTCTCGGCCCCTCCCCCCAACTCTACCCAACCCCAATGTTTTTGCTACAACCAGTAACAGGCTGGAACTCGCTCATGCAGTCCCTGAGAGAGCTGACTGTACAGTTTTCAGAAATTTTGCACACTAAGTTATTAAAATAATTATTAAAAATTAAATTGTATAAACTTATGCCCTGGCTGGTGTAGCTCTGTGGATTGAGTGTGGGCCTGTGAACCAAAGGGTTGGTGGTTTGGTTCCCAATCGGGGCGCATGCCTGGGTTGCAGGCCAGGTCCCCAGTTGAGGGCATGTGAGAAACGACCACATATTGATGTTTTTCTACCTCCCTTCCCCTGTCTCTAAAAATAAATAACTAAATAATTTTTAAGAATCAAGAAAAGTTATCATTAAGAAAATTATGTAAAACAAAAAAAATAAATAATCAAAACACTTCTTAATTATTTTACTCATTTTAATATTTTCTAGGTATTTAAGGCTCTTTAAGTTTATTATGTCTGTATGGTGGGAAAACTATATAATTGTGTGCCCCTGAGTTCACTGAGTGTGCCCCTCAGTCCTAAGACTGAGTTCAGGGACATCACATTGGTGGCCTGAAGGCCATCATGGTAGGAGTACTTATACCACAGCTGCAAATCAAGGTTCCTCCCTTTGCACCCCCTAAGGCAGTTCTGAAGTACTTAGCAGCCCATCTTTGTGCAACATGATGGGGAAACCCAGCTAGTCCCTCCCCAGTGCCTGAAGAAAACCACAGAGCGGTACATACCTGTACCGGTATACATTGTTACATACCTGTAACGGCACGCATTCAGAGTGGTCAGTTTCAGCAGGGCCCTCAGCACTGCTCTGCAATCTTCTGTCTCTCTGGTCAGTTTTCCCCTCCATGCTCCAGACATTTTCTTTTTCTGAGCTTTTCCACTTCCCTCCAATGTCTAACTCTCTCCCACCTTCCTTATTCTCAGAAGACAACTTAAATTCCTACTTCACGAGAAAACACAAGCTGTCCAAGAAGGGCTTCCTCTACTTCCTGGTTCCAAATCTGTAAGTGAACCTGCCTTTTCCTGTCACCATGAAATAGGTGTCCCTCCTTCTAAGGCTTACCTGTCTACCTGAGCCCTGGTCCCAGCCTTTGCTGCCTCTTCAGAAGCTTCCCTTCTTCCATTATATCCTGTCTTCTGTATCTTGCACTTTTCCCTCTCTATTGTCTCCACCCCATCCAGTATTTTAACTTTTTTAAAAGGTTTTATTTACTTATGTTTGCAGAGAGGGGAAAGGAGGGAGGAAGAGAGGAAGAGAAATACTGATGTGTGAGAGAAACGTTGATCGGTTGCCTCTTGCACTCATCCCAGCGCCCCAACCCAGAACCGCCTGCAACCCAGGCCTGTGCCCTGGTGGGGAATTGAATCTGCGACCTTTCACTGTGCAGGACGATGCTCAGCCCACTGAGCTGTGCCAGGCCAGTCAAGGCTGATATTTTAACTTCTACAGTTTTCCCCTTGCTAACCAAACAAAACTTCCTAATCTCATGGCTTCCTAGATCTCCTGCTTATCTCTTCCCTTCCCTTCATAGCCAGACTTGCAAACATTTGTCCAGACTCCTCTGGTCTACCTCCTTTTCTCCCTCTCTCTCCTCAACCTGTTGCAAACTGGTTTCCCACCCAGTCCACTGAGATGCTGTTGCTAAGGCCACCAATAATCTCCAATTTACTAAGTCAAATGGAACATCCTACTTGATTTCTCTACAACATTTGAATCTAAAATATTTTGTTCGATGCTCTAAAGTATTTTAATAGCTCCATCTTTGAAACTCCTTTTTTCCCTTGGCCTCTAGAACATCACCCTGGAGTGCCTTTCTTCATACTGCTATGGCCGCTATTAATTTTCTTTGCAGTTTCCTTTCTTCTTTTTGACAGGGAAAGAGAAAAGATCTAGAAAACCAAATTGCCTTGATAAAGCTGGCACTGAATTTTTCGATATTTCTCTTCTTACTCTGATTATCATCAGCAACAAACAAACCACCAGCCCTTCCACACACAAACTTGATAGGAGAAGGGACAAAAAATTCTAAAATATGTCTGTATTATGAGAAAGTAATGGAATGAAGCAAGGAAGGTAAGTAACATTTATTGACATTTATTATTACATATCAGGCATTATGTTAGACATATTTGTATATTGTATTTTGTTCAATCTCCATGGTTATACTGTAAGATGAATATTATCAACTTCATTTTACAGATGATGAAATTGTCTCAATAGTCCATAAATGCCAAGCTAGTAAATAGAAGAAGTGGAATTTAAATCGACCTCTTCTGATCACTAGGACAGTGCTCTTTCCAGGGATAGCACACCTGATTTGCTCTTAGTTTATATAGATTCTGAGGAAAGCAATTAAATAGTTCCTTTAAGCATGCTAGCTTTGGGTAGAAATGTCATACAGTTGTTCAGAAGAAATGGGTTGGTGGCCTGACTTGGTGGACTCCAGGCAAGACTTAGCAGTATGGCAGTGACGCACAAAAGATTTTACCGACAGGACGTGGTTTTCAGCCCATCAGCCTGAGACACGATTCCCGCCAGAGCACCCAGAAACAAGTACTGTCTAGGGGACAAACTCATACCACTGGGCCTAAAAGACTGGTATATAAATCAGAATGCCAATTTATATAACTATCAAAATGCTGGTATTTACTCACTAATATATTCTGAGCCTGTAAAAATATCTCTGTGAGAAGTAAAATTTTAATCAGCAGGTTATTGAGCAAGAAATTGAGTAAGAAATCAGAGCCAGGTGAGTTACACTGATTATATGTATTTTAAAAAATCCTCACCAAGGATATGTTTATTGATTGGAGAGGGGAGGGTAGGAGGGAGAAGGGGGAGAGAGAGAGAGAGAGAAACATCGATCAGTTGCCTCCCACAGGTGCCTCGACCAGGGATTGAACCTGCATCCTTTTTTGGTGTACAGAATAATGCAATGACTAACTGAGCTACACTGTCAGGGTTGCTTATGTTTTCTGCTGGAGCAATTAAACTATCACCTTGCTAACCGAAGGGATGATGTGGAAACAAATGTTAGGTACCCTTTGCCCTAGTTACCCTGGCAAGTTCTCACTCTAAGACCATCCATTCTCCCTTCTGCTTACATGATATAGTAGTTTTACACTACTCAGGTGATATAAATTTGGGCTGAAAAATAGCACAAATGCCAGCTTGTGGCTATAAATTCCCATACAAGGGTCCTCCTCTTTTCCCTAACTGCTCAGAACCAGGGTAACTTTCCTTGTTTGCTCTAGCAGTGAGGGTTGGAGGAGTTGCTTCTGGGTCATCCTACCCCAGGGTCTAGCCATTTTGAGTCCCAGCTTTATAGAGGGTTGGGGTTTGCCATTAGACTCCCCGACTTGAGTGTCCATGGCCAGAACTATGAAAACTGCCCCCCGATTCTCCCTCTTTCAGCAAGCACCATTACAGTGCAAGGAGCTTTAGTTCTCAGCTGGGCTTAGGATTCCCCCCTCACTTAGATTTTGGCCTGATAATTTCTTACCTAATGTTAACATGCTTTTAAGATGCTTTTAAAAAACATATTTCATCCATCATTTTTAGTTGTTTTTAGCGAGATGATTAGTTCAAATAGTACTATAAACAACATATTATAATTGCTCAATAAAAGTCCGTGGGTATCTTATCTAAATGATAAATGCTCAGTCGAACCTGAGTGCCACAGAATTGGACTTGTTCAGTAGTGGTTTGTCAGAAGTGTGTTCTTGCACCGTCTGCACCCTTTACTAGAAATGCAGGTTCTGGAGCCTATTCTTGGCCTACTGATTAGAATTTGGGACATCAAATTAGACCTTCATTTTCATAAAGCTCTTCAGGTAATTCTTAAGTGCACTGAAGTTTAGGACAATTGAACTAAGGCATGGTTCCAAATTAGACTGCATACGTTCCCAGGGATGCCTCATTTCTAAAGCCTTCTCACATGGAATGTGCATTAGCAAAGCATTCATTTATAAGAGAGAGATGATTTCTCAGCACATCTTTTCATATTCTTCATATTTATAATACATATTCAATACTTAAATTACCATAAAAAAGTGTATAAAACCTTAAAAATCCTAAGAATACCTGACAGTATAACCTTCATAAAACTCTGGAAACTGGGAATCCAATTATCAGTTGAATGGGAGAATTTAGACCACCAACTGTACTTCAAATCACAAACCCAGTATTCCTAATCAGCATAAACCCTTTTACAGTTGCAAGAAAATAAAGCAAAAACAAAAACGACAAAAAGCAAAAGGCACCTTTTGATAGATTAAAGCATTATAGAGCATTATTTTACAGCATTAAAGCATCTATAGCTTATATTTCTCTATAATAGTATTTTCCGTTATTTATTTAATACCACAAATACACCCTTAATTTCTTTATTTGAGGTCTTATGAAGATTATATTCATATAATCTCTGATTCCAGTGGAAGTTTGACTTTGAAGAGAACTACAAAAAATGGTAATTTATTACAGCCTAAAAATATGCTCATTAGCACCTATTTTCTTCTTAGTTTGGAAATTTGTATGAGTAGATATGTGACAAAAATAGCATAGAAATATTAATAGTAGGATCTGGGAAGCCATATACAGGTATTCACTATAATGTTCTTTCAACTTTGCTTTATGTTTGAAAGTTTTCATGACCAAATTTTTACTTGTTGATAAAAGGGATCAACAGCCCCTCATAGCTAATCTATGCCTATTGGTCAGTGGTGGTTCTACCCCAAGTCCTGCCATGACACACTGCTGCCTCACCCTAGGGCATTCGTCCCCTCCCTTGCTCGCCAAACTAAAGTCTACACTACCTTCAAGACTCAATTCAAAGATCAGGACTTTTCTGGTACCCTACCTCAACACATATCTGGGCATGGTCTCTTTCTTCTGTACTGTTCCTTCTACCTCCCACATTTGTAACTCTCACCACTTTGGGTTGAGGTTAGTAATTTCTATGGCCTAGATCCCTATTTAACTATAAGCTTCCTGTGGGGAGGGACTGTGTCATTTCACCCTGTATTCCCAGGGACCAGAGCAGATCTCACCTCAACTATGATTTCCTCCGAGAGACCCTCCCTTCCTGTCCTCTTAATAGGCAAGTTGCCCATTATACACTTTTATAACATTTTGTACTTCTTCAGATCTCAGCACTGCTCACACCTTATTGTAATCTTTGGTAAGTTGTTTTTCTTTCTTATTAAACTATAAGCTTTGTGGGAGCATGAATCCTAGCTGCCATTCAACTGCAGTGTCCCACGTGAAGCATACCACAGAGTTAACCTTCCATACATAGGTACTAGGTGTACATTTGTTAATGAATCAGTGATTAAGTGTTCCTCTCTAAAAGAGATCAGGCCAGAAAATAAATGGCAAAGCCCATACTACACTAAAGGTTCCTATTTTTTAAAATATATTTTATTGATTATGCCATTACAGTTGTTCTATTCCCCCCACTTTACTCCCCTCCACCCTGCACACCCCTTCCCCACCATTCCCCCCTTTAGTTTATGACTACGTGTCTCAAGTTCTTTAGATTCTATATTTCCCCTACTATTCTTGCCCTCCCCCCTATCTACTTTCTACCTACCATCTATGCTACTTATTTTCTGTACCTTCTCCCCCCTCCTCCTCCTCCCACTCCCCTGTTGCTAACCCTCCAGGTGATCTTCATTTCTATGCTTTCCTTCCTGATCTAGCTGTCCTCTTAGTTTGCTTTTGTTTTAGGTGTGGTTGTTATAAAATGTGAGTTTGCTGTCCTTTCACCGTTCATCTTTTTTATCTTCTTTTTCTTAAGTAAGTCCCTTTAACATTTCATATAAGGGCTTAGTGATGATGAACTCTTTGAATTTGACCTTATCTGAGAAGCACTTTATCTGTCCTTCCATTCTAGATGAAAGCTTTGCTGGATAGAGTAATCTTGGTTGTAGGTCTTTGGATTTCATGACTTGGAATACCTCTTTCCAGCCCCTTTTTGCCTGTAAGATCTCTTTTGAGAAATCAGCTCACAGTATGATGGGAAGTCCTTTGTAGGAGATGGTCCCCTTATCTCTTGCTGCTTCTAGGATTCTCTCCTTCATTTAAATCTTGGCTAATATAATTATGATGTGCCTTGGTGTGTTCCTTTTTGGGTCCAACTTCTTTGGGACTCTCTGAGCTTCCTGGATTTTCTGGAAGTCTATTTCCTTTGCCAGATTGGGGAAATTCTCCTTTATTATTTGTTCAAATAAGTTTTCCACTTGCTCTCTCTCTTCCCCTTCTGGTACCCCTATAATTAGAATGTTGGAGCGTTTAAAGATGTCCTGGAGGTTCCTAAGCCTCTCCTCATTTTTTTGAATTCTTGTTTCTTCACATTTTTCTGTTTGGTCATTATTTTCTTCCTTCTGGTCCACTCACTTGATTTGAGTCCTAGTTTCCTTTCCATCACTGTTGGTTTTTTGTGTATTTCCCCTCATTTCAGTTCATTTAGCCTTCATTTGTTCCTCTAATTTGTGACTAAAATCAACCAGTTCTGTGAGCATCCTGATCACCAGTGTTTTGAACTGTGCATCTGAAAGTTTGGCTATTTCTTCATCGCTTAGAGTTATGGGCTCTGGGGCTTTGAGTTCTTCTTGAGCCATGTTTTGGTCTGTTCCCACCTGTTACGTATGAGGAGGGGAGCCTTAGGTGTTCACCAGGGTGGGGTCACCCAGGTGGCTGGGTTGTGAAGCTGTATGTGGGGGTGGGGTCAGAGAGGGGCAATAGCAGTCCACTCTGCTGCTTCTGCTACTGGGGCCTGCGGGGGTCTGTCTCACTGCTCGCTCCTTCACTGGTTTATCTGCTCACAAATGTGTGACCACAGTCAGCCTGCAGCCTCGCACCCTCAGTGGGTCCGCCCATTGCTACCCCACACCTGGGATCCGCCAACGGCTGCCTGTGCACCTGGGTCGGTCCAGGGGATCTTTCCTGCCTGACTCCGCTCCACTGCTGGCTCTGCCCCTCTTACCAGTCTGTCTGAACGGTTGGTTGTTGTTGTTGGACTTTTGTATAGTTCAATTTTCTGTGTTTTGGCTGCATTTTTTTGTTACTAAAACTTTGTTGTCTTTAAACTTGGTTGTATGAGAAGGCACAATATTTCCACCTACGCCTCCATCTTGGTGGAAGTCCTAAAGGTTCAGATTTTTTTTTAAAGTATGTAAAATAAAGAACATGTTTGTAAAATTTTCTGTTTTAAAGGAAATGAAATCATATATGGGCATCATTTATTTTTATTTTTTATTTATTGATTTTAGAGAGAGAGAGAAACAGCCATCTGTTGTTCCACTTGTGTGTGCATTCACTGGTAGACTCTTGCATGTGCCCTGACTATGAAATGAATGGAACCAGCAACCTATGCCCATAGGGATGATGCTCTAACCCCAGCCAGGATGGGGACCAGTTTTAAAGTCAAGCAATAAGAGGGGAAAGTAACTTTTAATTTCTTTTTTTTAATTTATTTTTTATTGATTATGCCATTACAGCTGTTCTATTCCCCCCCTTCATTCCCCTCCACCCTACCCCCCCCGTCCCCATCATTACCTCCCTTTAGTTTATGACCGTGTGTCTCAAGTTCTTTAGATTCTATATTTCCCATACTATTCTTACCCCCCCATCTATTTTCTATCTACAGTCTATGCTACTTATTTTCTGTACCTTCTCCCCCCATCTTCTCCTCCCACTCCCCTGTTGCTAACCCTCCTTGAGATCTTCATTTCTATGTTTCCACTCCTGATCTAGCTGTCCTTTTAGTTTGCTTTTGTTTTAGGTGTGGTTGTTAATAACTGTGAGTTTGCTGTCCTTTCACTGTTCATGTTTTTTTAACTTCTTTTTTCTTAGATAAGTCCCTTTAACATTTCATATAATAAGGGCTTGGTGATGATGAACTCCTTGAATTTGATCTTATCTGAGAAGTACTTTGTCTGTCCTTCCATGCTAAATGAAAGTTTTGTTGGATAGAGCAATCTTGGTTGTAGGTCTTTAGATTTCATGACTTAGAATACCTCTTTCCAGCCTCTTCTTGCCTGTAAGGTCTCTTTTGAGAAATCAGCTGACAGTCTGATGGGAACTTCTTTGTAGGTGACTGTCCCCTTATCTCTTGCTGCTTCTAGGATTCTCTCCTTCATTTAAATCTTGGCTAATATAATTATGATGTGCCTTGGTGTGTTTCTTCTTGGGTCCAACTTCTTTGGGACTCTCTGAGCTTCCTGGATTTCCTGGAAGTCTATTACCTTTGCCAGAATGGGGAAATTCTCCTTTATTATTTGTTCAAATAAGTTTTCCATTGGTGGCTGTTCCTTTCCCCCTTCTGGTACCCCTATAATTCGAATGTTGGAGCATTTAAAGATGTCCTGGAGGTTCCTAAGCCTCTCCTCATTTTTTTGAATTCTTCCTTCTTCACTCTTTTGTTTGGCCATTATTTGCTTTCTTCTGGTCCACTCCATTGATTTGAGTCCCAGTTTCCTTTTCATCACTATTGGTTTCCTGTGAAATTCCATTCATTTCAATTAGTTTCGCCTTCATATGTTTGTCTAATTTGTGGCTATAATCAACCAGTTCTGTGAGGATCCTGATCACCAGTGTTTTAAACTGTGCATCTGAGAGTTTTGCTATTTCTTCATCACTTAGATTTATAGGCTCTGGGGCTTTGAGATCTTCTTGAGCCATTTTTGGTCTGTTCGTGCGCGTTAAGTATGAGGAGTGGAGCCTTGGACTCCCAGGTCACTGGGTGGTGACGCTGTATGTGGAGGCGGGGTCAGAGCAGGGAAATGGCGGCCCCCTCTGCTGTTTCTCGCAGGTGGGTGAAGAGCAGAGCCTTAGGTTGTTCACCGGGGCAGGGCCACTTAGGTCGCTGGATTATGACGCTGTATGTGGAGGCAGGGTTAAAGCAGGGAAATGGTGGTGCCCACCGATGCTGCTTGCCGTTGGGGCTGCTGGCTCTCATCCAATCGCCCACTCCCTCACTTGTCTATCTGCGCACAAATGGGTGACCACAGTCAACCCGCAGCCCTGTTCCCTCGCTGTTTCCCCACGATTGCTTGCTGAGTTGCCCACCAGGTCCAACCCTGCGCCTGGGTTCCATGCACCTGACTTCGTCCGACCGAGTTTTCCTGTGCTGCCGTGCTCTGCCAGCTGCTGGTTTCGCCCCTCTTACCGGTCAGGCTGAAGAATTTGTTATCAGACTTCCGAAAAGTTCAATTTTCTGTGTTCTGGCTGTGTTTTCTGTTGCTAATATTAAGTTGTCTCTAAACTTGGTTGTGTGAGGAAGCACAGCATCTCTACCTATGCCTTCATCTTGGCGAAAGTCTAATTTCTAATGTAAGGATTTTCATATGCTGATTTTATTAGTTTCCTGTGGCTGCTCTAACAAATTACATACTTGGTGGCCTAAACCATCATACTCTGTTCTTCTACAGTTTTGAAGGTCCAAAGTCCAAAATCTGTTTCACTGAGCCAAATCAAGGTGTTGGCAGAGCTGGTTCCTCCTGGAGCCTTTGTCAAAGAACCTGTTGCCTTGCCTTTTTTCAGCCCCTGGTGGCTCCCTACATTCCTTGACTTTTGGCCTCTGTCTCATCTCCCAAAAAACATGGCTCCGAGCTCTGCTTTTAGAATCACATGGCTTTTCCTCTGTGTGGTAAAACTTTCACTTCCTTTATCTTGTAAATCTTACAAAGACACACAATTATTAAATTTAGGGCCCATACTAATAATTTAGTATATTCTCCCTATCTCAATATCTTTCATTTTAAACACATCTACAAAGTTCCATAAAAGGTAATTCACAGGTTCTAGGGATTATGATTTGGATATCTTTATTCAGCCTACCACACTGATCTTTTTGTAAAAAATAAAAATACAGGCATGGTAACTTCATTCTGAAAGTTTACAACACTCTGAATTTTTAATATTGTTTTTGATACATGTATTTGCAATATTGACAATACATACATTACAAATAATATAGATATGGACGGGATTGAATGGACATATCTATATCTCAGAATGTATTGTGAGCCTGAAAACACAGACAGAATTTTAAGATCAGGGTGTATATTAGGCCATGATGCCCTTCCCCCTCCTCTGCCCGCCTGTTGTGCTCTCTCTTTCTCTCTCTCTCTCTCTCTCTCTCTCACACACACAGTACTGTCCTCCCTTAACAGGAGTAACTCCTACAGCCACATTAAGTTTATGAGACTTTACCCACAGTTGATTAGGTGAGAAATAAACATATAAAGCAGGGCCAACCAGATTCTTTCTGTCAAGGACTACGGAATTCTCCTTTCAGAAATGTGCATACTAATCAGTCTTAGCTAATACCTGAAATCAAGTAGCAATTTCTCACCTTACATATCAAAAAGCTGAGAAAAAAAAGATCTACAAAAAGAGAAGAATGCAACAGTTGTGTATAATCATCCAACAACTCCCTCCTCTCTCCCTTCTCTTTTTTTTTCTTTTCTTCCCTTTGCCTCAACTATCTGAGTATACATCTGTTATTTGCAATGAAGAAACCCTTTATTGAGACAGGGCAGAATCTTTAGGGATGCACACGACTCTGACACTAGAACTGGGACAATGCTTGTAGAGCTATGCTTCAAAATGTAAAAATAGCTTGTGGATGGGATCTTAGCTTTCATGGAACAAACTAATTCATACTTGAAGTTTTTCATTTTTTAAGTTTTTCAATGAATTTCTAGGTAGAATTGCATTTTGAAAGAGTAAAGTAAGAATCTGAAAAGGAAAATTCTTTTCTCTACTTTTATTATTATTTCATCTTCTGATACCATATTTTGAAAATCTGAACCAAGGATATACAGGTTACGCTATTAAACTAATCCACTGGTCTACAGCTAGGTGGGTTTTTGTTTTTCTTTGCTTTAAAAAAATGAAATTAGATTTGGGAGAGACTGAATTTTGATGTTTTTCTTTTCTCTGGAGATTGTTTAGAAGTTTAGCTGTCAGTGGAAATGCTTTCTCCAAATTTTATCTCTTCATTTTGAGCAACAGAGTTTCATGAAAGATAATTTTTAAAGTTGTTTTTCTTTGGCTGATGTGGCTCAGTGGATTCAGACTGGCCTGCGAACCAAAAGGTCACCATTTGATTAGGGACACATGCCTGGGTTGCAGGCCAGGTTCCCAGTTGGGGGTGTGTGAGAGGCAACTGATGGATGTTTCTCTCCCTCTCTTCCTCTCTCCCTTCCCCTCTCTCTGAAAATTAACTTCAAAAATCTTTAAATTTGTTTCAAAAAATTGTTTTCTCCTTTGAACACTAATCAGGCACAAAGGACATCTGAATGATCTCTTCAAATATTAATCATTATATTTGTAACTTATGAAAGAATAGTTTTTCTGTCTAGAAAATAAAGTGGGGTCTCAGGTTAGTTCCATTATGTTTTACAGGTTATAAATAAGTGATAATAAACAAAACCTGAGATTTTAAAATTTCTTTATTTTTGCTATTCTGTAGGACTAGCAAATTTTTTCTATTGCAAAGGCCTACAGAGCCATTCTCAAAGGATTGTATAATGCAGAAACTCTTAAATATATTTGGTTGAATAATATAAAACTACTTACTGTCTACTATTTTTGACTTATAAAAATGGCAACTTTATATTGTTCAACCTGAAAGTTTCCTCTAGGAGTTGCATATAATCTTGGTCTGTTTGAGAAATACTTTCCATTGTTTTGTTTTATTCTATGTATCTTTTCTTGGATACTTTTTATATGATGAAATGTTGATGATCATTAAATATATTTTCTTGTTTATAATGGTAAAATGAACAAGTTGTTCTGTTTCTCCTTTACATTTATAAAATTATTTTTTGAAAAATGTAAGCTATACATGTTTGCGTAGATTATCAGCCAAAAGATTACTTTCGTTTTAAAAACCTTTCTTAAACTAGTCCTATTTTAGCTTCCTTCTCTGTGCTTGAATGAGGGACATCTGTTTCTGTTTTCAGTGCTCTCTTGTTACACAACGGAGTTGAGTACCACAGTTCTCCTCTTTCAATAAGGAAAGAATGCTTTAGTTTTGTTTTTTATTTCCTTTTATTTATTTTCACTGTTTTAAGGATTACAAAAAGGATGAATTGCTCCCTGAAAAAATCCGAACAACAGGAAATACAAAGTAAAACCTCCTCTCTCATCTGCTCTATCCCTACACCTGAGGGGCAACCACTGATGAGAGTGGGTGTGCATCCTTCCAGGCCTTGTCCTGGGCACATGTCTGTGTATGTATGAATGTATGTGTGTGTATGTCTGTATCATTAGAAATGGGGTCATATACACAGATTGTTATGCGGCTTTTCAGCCGTTAATAAATCATGAATACACTTCCAGGTTTGCATGCACAGATCTACCTTTATTGACAACTGTTGTATACTATGGCATCATTTATGCATCCTCCCTCCCCCATTCCTGGAGATTTAGGTAATTTCCAGTATTTTGCTACAACACCAAATGCTGCAGTGCACATTGAGATACATGCTTCTATTCTTTCTGCAGCACAGATTCCAAGAGATGATTTGAACTGAGTCAACAGTCTATATATTTAAACCTTTCCAAGGTGCTCCCAAATTGCACTCCAGAGAGGAAAATGTACCAATTTATACTGCTTCCAATACTGTATGAGAGAATTCTTTGCCTTTTCATTGCCTTTGCCTTGTTTTCATTAGAAATTCTCAATCTTTAATATTTTAACAAACCTAATAGGTACAAATTGATATGTCACTGTAATTTTTCTGTATTGTTTTCCTAATCACTAATGAGAGTAAGCATTTTTAAAAAAATGTGTTTGTTAATCATTTATATTTTCCCCTATAAATTTTCTGTTTATATCCGGTATTACTATCTGTTGCTGCATAACAAATTACCCCAAATTTAACGACTTAACACACATACTGATCAGCTCCTTGTTTCTTGGGTCAGAGTCTATGCATGGCTATGCTGAGTCCTCTCCTTCAAGGTCTCTCACAGGGCTATACTTTCACCTGAATCTTTATATGAGGAAGGACCCACTTCTAAGCTCAGACGGTTGTTGGTGGAATTCAGTTCCTTGAGGGCTGTCGGACTGGGGGACTCAATTCCTTACTGGCTAGGAACTGGTCATGAGCCACTCTCAATTCCTTGCCATGTGGCCTCTCCACCATAGCAGTTCCACTCATCAAAGTGTGCAAGCTGAGAAGCCATTGAGAGTCAGCTAGCAAGACAGAAGTCCCAGTCCTATGTAACCTAATCACAAAAATGACTTCTCATCAACATTGCTATATTTTATTGGTTAGAAGCAAGTCAGGTCTGCCCACACTAAAGAGGTTACTCAAGGGGTATAAATATCAGGAGATAGGGAAGACTAGATACCATTTTCCAGTCTTTCCATTACATATGGTTTGCTCATTTGTCAGTTGAGATGTTTGTCTTTGATTTGTTGATTTCCCAGAGCTCTTTATATACTATGGCTATTCAGCAATGGCCAAAAAAATATGTTTACAGTTCTGAATACACAAAACACAGTTTATTTTTGTATTATTTGTCAATTATTGTATTATTTTCCATAAGAACAATTGTAACCTACTTTTGCCTACCCCTGTAATTGTGGGGTAGTGGTGGTAGGTGTGCTTATCTATGTGTGTGTGTGTGTGTGTGTGTGTGTGAGAGAGAGAGAGAGAGAGAGAGAGAGATGGAAAGAGAGAAAGGGAAGGGATAATATTTTCTCCCATGCCTGGATATTTAATTTTAATATATTCAATCTTTTTCTTTATAGCATCTGATTCTTTAAGGTCATGTTGTGTACAATTCTTTTTTAAATTGTATTTTTAAAATTTCATTAAAGTTTTTTATTGAAAAATTCTAAGAATTTTTGGTTAGGGAAATGTTAATCAGTTGCCTCACACCCCCAACTGGGGACCTGACCTGCACCCCAACCATGTGTTCTGACTGGGCATTGAACCAGCAACCTTTTGGTTTGCAGGCTGGTGCTCAAGCCACTGAGCTACACTAGCCAGGGTAGTAAACAGTGTGTAGCAGTGCTACCTGCTCCACTGCTCCCACTTGATTCCTTCCTTTTCTTTGCACTTAGGGATTTGAGGAATATCCAATACAATTGCCTATATTTCACATGATAACAAAATGCTCAGGTTAAATATAAGGTAGGCCCCAAGGATCTGAATCCTAAATGAAATCCTTTTGAATGATCACCGAAACCCAAGCCTGTGTGGGGATAACTACATTGTCAGACAAGGGGTTCTACCATTTTGCACAACTCTGGGAAACACACCACTGACACTCTTCCATGTGCACTGGTGTTGTCCATCCCAGTGGTTCTTTAACTAGAGTATAGGTCTGGGGACAGAGTCCCATTTGTGAGAATTCTAAAACTGTAATAATGTGTTCACACAATTTTGTTCTAAAATATTATGTTGTTCTTTGAACATCATTTAACAAAACCACATTCTTGGAGAGATTCTTACACCTGGTTGGTTAACAGCTGGAACCCAAGAGACCAAGGTGCTGAGTTTAGATTCCCTCCTCTATCATTTATTATCTGTGTATCTATATGACCTTGGGCAAGTTACTTGCCTTCCTATAAAAGTCAAGAAAACAGGGTGCTAATAGTATTATATACTCTGTGATGTTTCTTGTGAAGATTAAATGAGTATATATGATAGAGGTATAAATGATTATATATACCTCTATCCCTCTCTCTATCTCTACCTATTGAGAGAGAACTATTGTATAAACAGGCACTGAGTATATATAAAGGAGAATACAGATAAACATAATTCCTCACCTCAAAGCTTACAGTCTTT
Source organism: Artibeus jamaicensis (assembly GCF_021234435.1). Lineage (NCBI taxonomy): Eukaryota > Metazoa > Chordata > Mammalia > Chiroptera > Phyllostomidae > Artibeus > Artibeus jamaicensis. The sequence continues at coordinate 35,926,247 of NW_026522025.1, read as the reverse complement.
TGGGAAGACAGTCATGCAACAATGCAATTATAAGACAGTATTATAATTGTTGAATCAGAGGTCTCTACACAGTACAGTTAGATCATGGGAGAAATTGCCTAAATCTAAATACCACCTATGTGCTGATAACTTCAAGTTTCACATTTTTAACTTTGACCTGTCTCCTGCTCCAGGCACATACCCACAGTTATTTGACATTTTCTCTTTGGTGCCTAACAGGCATAAATTTAATATATACGAACAAAATTCTTGATTATTTTTTACCCCCCAACTGTTCCTTCTCCCAGCTTCTCTGTCTTAGTAAATGGTACCACCCACCATCCAAACTATAACCTTGAAGCCAGCTCCAAGGAAAGGAGTCAAGAAATCAAGGAGAAGGACTGGATCTAGGGATTCTTTAGTACAGTTTATCCCCAGGCCAATCTATCAGCAATGCCCTTAATTTCACTTCCTGGATATCTGTGCAGTTGTCTGCCTTTCTCCTTACACATGACTACCACTCTCAGCCAGGCCTCCACCTACCTTCCCCCACTGTGGGGATGGCCTTTCGATGCCTCTTCATGTTCCTGTGCTTACAGTTCTACAGTCTATTCATCACAGAACAGGTGGAATGACGCCTTCACATGTCAGTCAAATCATGTCCCCATCCTGCTCAAAACCCTCCAATGGCTTTCCATGCCACTTAGCATAAAATTTAAATCCTTTCCACAGCCTGCAAGGCCTGGCACCATATGGCCCTGGCCTGTATCTCTCTGGCTTCACCTTGGTCAACAGTAACCCTCAGTGCTGCTCTCCCACTCCACTGTCAACTTTGCTTTACTTGGAACATGCCAGGTTCCAGGAGCTTTCACTCAAGGTTCCTCTCTCTGGTCTGCCTTCTCTTTAAGGGCCAACTTATTCTTGTCCTACAGACCTGCCTTCAAAGCCTTTTCTGGCTACCTAACCTAAAGTCACTTTTCCTGCATCAACACTATCACATCAACAGCCTATTGATTTCCATTTCAACACTCATCGCGATGTGAACTTAATTATGTATTTGATTGTTTATTTACTATATGTTCCCCCCTCCTCTGAACCAGCATGAAAGTTCCAGGAAACAATGGATTTTTAATGTCTTATTCACATCACCTAGAACAATGCCTGGCACATAGTAAGAGCTAAATAAGTACTTATTGAGTGAATGCAATAGAAGCTGCCTGGGAGAGTTAATGAGATCTTCACAGGGGAGGTAGCTTCTAGTCAGGACTTAAATAATAAGTTGGAGTCTGCCAGGTTGACTCTTTCAGAAAGTGAGCAAACAACTCGTATTCAGGGAATTGGGGCATAAGGAGGACAGGAGTGGGGAAGGAGGTAATGTTGGGAGAGCAAGCCAAAGGGGCAGGTTGGGAGCAGAGAATGATGACATTTTTATATCATGTTAAGGAGCTTAGATTTTATCCTTTGTGTAACTGGAGCCCCTTGTCAATTGAGCATTGAACCCTTGTGTATTAGCTTCTGTTGTTGCCATAACAAATCACCACAACTTAAAATGATACCTATAGGTTAGAAGTCCAGTGTAGGTTTCATCAGACTAAAGTTTTCAGGAGGCTCTGTTTCTTTTTTTTAAAATTTATTTAATTGTTGTTCAAGTACAGTTTTCTGTCTTTTACTCCCATCCCAGCCCACCCTCCCCAGTGCTCCCCACCTCCCTCCCATTTCTACCCCCCTTAGTTGTTGTCCATGTGTCCTTTACACCAGTTCCTGTAAATCCTTCCCCTTTTCTCCTGAAATTCTCTCCCCTCTCCCCTCTGGTCACTGTCCCCCTGTTCTCTATTTCAGTGTCTGTGTTTTTATTCTGCTTGCTTGTTTGTTTTGTTGTTTAGCTTCCTGTTAAAGGTGAGATCATATGGTATTTGTCTTTCACCACCTGGCTTATTTCACTCAGCATAATGCTTTCCAGTTCCATCCATGCTGCTGCAAAGGGTAGGAGCTCCCACTTTCTTTCTGCTGCATAGAATTCCATTGTGTATATGTAGCATAATTTTTTGATCCATTAATTTACTGACGGGCACCTAGGTTGCTTCCACCTCTTGGCTATTGTAAATTGTGCTGCTATGAACATTGGGGTGCACAGGTTCTTTTGGATTGGTGTTTTAGGGTTCTTAGGATATAATCCCAGCAGTGGAATTGCTGGATCAAAAGGCTGGATCAACCATTTTTAGTTTTTTTTTAGAAAATTCCATACTGTTTTCCATGGTGGTTGTACCAGTCTGCAATCCCACCAACAATGGATTAGGGTCCCCTTTTCTCCACAACCCCTCCAACACTTGTTGTTTGTTGCTTTGTTTATGATAGCCATTCTGACCAGTGTAAAGTGGTATCTCATTGTGGTTTTAATTTGCACCTCTGATAGCCAGCAGTGTTGAGCATCTTTTCATGTGTCTCTGGATCCTCTGTATGTCCTCCTTGGAGAAATGTCTGTTCGAGTCCTTTTCCCACTTTTTAATTTGGGTTGCTTGTCTTTTTAGAGTAAAGTCCTGTGAGTTCTTTGTGTATTTTGGAGATTAAACCCTTGTCTCAGGTATCATTGGCAAATATGTTTTCCCATACAGTTGGATCTTTTTTTATTTTAATGCTGTTTTCTTTAGCCATGCAAAAGCTTTTAATTTTGATGAGATCCCATTTGTTTATTCTTTCCTTTATGTCCCTTGCTCTGGGGGGCATAACAGTAAAAAAGTTGCTGCGTGAAATATCTGAGATTTATTCTTGCCAGTGTTCTTCTCTAGGACTTTAATGGTGTCATGGCTTATATTTAAGTCTTTTATCCACCTTGAATTTATTTTGGTGTATGGTGTAGGTTCTGGGGAAGAATCTGCTCCCAAAATTTTTCACGTTGTAGGCAGGATCCTGTCCTTTATGGTTATAGGGCAAAAGTCTCCATTTCCTTCTTGCTGTCATGGGGGCGGGGCAGGTGTTGTTCTTAGCCCCTAGAGGCCCCTCTGGTCTTGTTCACAGGCCCCTACATCTCAGAGCCACTAGCAACAAGTCAAATCCCTCTCTTACTAGATGTGTCTCTTCTTCCTCTTCCACCTTATCTCTCCGACTCCAGCTGGAGAAAGTTCTCTACTTTTAAAAGCTCATGTGATTAGATTGGTCCCACGTGGGTATTCCAGGGCAATCCTTTTATCTTAAGGTTTAAAATCTTAATTACTTTGCTATGTAGTGTAACAAATTCAGAGGTTCCAAGGATTAGGGCACTTTCCAGGGTGAGTGGGGCGCTCGTCCTCCACGTTTTCTTCTTAGATTACTTAGCAGGCTGTGTGAAGTGAACTAATTAGAATAGGAAGGGGTAAGACTAGTAGTAATCGAGTAGCTATTCCAGGTCAATGATGATGAAGGACTGAAAGAAAATAAGGAGGGCTGGAGCTAGAGTATTTAACAGACTTTTATCTTCAGGCTTTGGGAACTGATTAGCTGTAGAGCTGTGGCCAGAAGGATTCAGATATGGCTGTAAAGTAGGGCCATTTGGTGGGACAGTGTAAAAGAGCAGGCTGGAGGGGAAGCTGATAGATTTCCTAGGGTATTTCAGAGACTCCTGTACTTTGTTGAGGGTCATTTATGATTAGCAAATTACTCAAATGGCTATGCTGATAACTTTCAACATATAACCTTTATAGGGATTTTTAACATATCAAAGATTATTTAAAAGTAAAATTAACAGTATTTACTCACCCTTTCCCAATGTTCACAAACATTAGATGTACTAACGGCCTTAGTGGGGGGTTCCTTTGTTTGTTTTGCAGAAAGTTTATAAAATCATTTTTTCTAGATATTTGTAAATAGTGCTGTATAATGTTCTATTTCTATCCTCTATTTAAGAAGACAAACGATTACAATACCACAGAAATTACTGAAGAGCACCATAGGTGATATAAGAGGAAAAGGCAGTCCTTCCTGGCCTTGATCTTTGGTGTGGTCTTTCATGGGCATTACAGGCAGTTGCATTATATGGCAGCTGATTAATCAGAACATACTTAAAGCTGGTCACTGTATTTCAAAGGAAAAGCAAGACAAACCCAGAAAAAGTGCTTGATGTAAAAGTGACACTGGTGTAGAAAAAATCAGGACACATAAGTTCTAGTACAGGTTTGGTTGTTTTTAAGAATTGCTATATTTTATTGAACAGTTACTCTTAACAAAGCATCTCATTTAATTCTTATAATAAACTGGAGAAGCAGGGTTTTTACTGTTCCCATGTTCCAGAAGAGAAAAATAAGCCTAAGGAAGGCTACAAAACTTGTTCTAAATCCCATTGGTAGTAAGTAGTGGAGATAGAATTCAGAACCAGTGCCTGATAATAAACTTTATATTCTTTTCACTGAGCTCTAAGGCCTCACTCTTGGAAACCAGGGGAAAAAGGGACTTTCCAAACTACTATTTATATGGCTTCACCTTGGGGACTTTCCTTGATCTACCTGACCACAGCATTTGCTTCTTGACACAGCTGTAATTTATTTGTGTAATGAATGTCTATCTCCTCCCACTAGTCAATAAGTTCCATTGACTAGGTACCTCTTGGGTTTATGTTTACCCTCGAATTCATAGTTTGTAACTCAGGGCTCAGCACATAGTAGGTACTCAAAAATCATCTGTTCAGTAAATGTATGCATGGAAGAGAGAAAGAAAGAAAGAAAGAAAGAAAGAAAGAAAGAAAGAAAGAAAGAAAGAAAGAAAGAAAGAAAGAAAGAAAGAAAGAAAGAGAGAGAGAGAGAGAGAGAGAGAGAGAGGAAGGAAGGAAGGAAGGAAGGAAGGAAGGAAGGAAGGAAGGAAGGAAGGAAGGAAGGAAGAAAGAAAGAAAGAAAGAAAGAAAGAAAGAAAGAAAGAAAGAAAGAAAGAAAGAAAGAAAGAAAGAAAGAAAGAAAGAAAGAAAGAAAGAAAGAAAGAAAAAGAAAGTTTAACTTCACTGGACCACCAGTCTGTCATCTGTAAAATGAAGAAATCAAGACAGATTAATTCACTCATTCAAAATATTTTTGTTGACTTATGAAATAATCTGTAATTTTCTTCACAGAGACAAAATACTGTGAAAAAATCTATCTAGTAGAAATGTTATATATGTTTATATCTATCTCCTTTATGTATATAACATTTTTTTCATCTATAATTGTTCATTATTATTGGGCTATTAGGTAAATTCTTTAATGTTGAATAAATTACCAAACATGTAGAAATACCATATTTGAAGCCTATAATGTGTTCTACTATTAGTAGCATTATGGTAGTTGATTTTTTTAAATGTGTTTATTTATATTTGTGGGAATTTTATAGATTTATGGATATAGTTGGGTTAGCTTTATATCTTTTTCTTTTTTACTGCAAACTCTTTTTATATTTGCTTTGTAATTGATGCTGATAATATGAAGCATTGAATATAAGAGATATATAGTGTTTATATTTGTTGTATCTCATTTCTTATTCTGCAGTTCTGTAATTGGAGCTACAGAGTGCTACATTTTATTTTCTGTAGGCTATTTCTTGCTCTTTTTTAAAATTTACTCTGACTTAGTGTCTTAGTGCAAATGTATTTTGCTTCTTCAGATAGAAAAATTGTAAAGAAAAAAGTTTCACTCTGCATAAGGAAGGTTTGTTGTTGCTTCTGTTTCATTCATTTTACATCTAGTATTTTAAAATAAATTAATAGATAATAAATAACATTAAAAATCTTTCACTAGGTTTAAGTATTACAATTTATTTATATTTAGATTGATATTTGAGTGACATTCTTTAATGTAATTAAATGGTCTGGTTTGGATAAGAAGACTCACGTCAAGATAATTTATCAATAAAATGCAGCAAGAAAAGTCTTAAGACAAACAGTGATTTTTTAAAAACAGCAATATTTTCACATAGTATTCTTCATGTATTGAGAATGCTACATAACAATTCTTTCAAACTTTCTGGTGATTTTTCAATGACTGAAAACTATGCAGTACTTGAGTACTTATCTTCTATATGATTATATACTTATTATTAACAAAGATGAACAGATTAAAATGGTCCTTTCTTACAAGTGTCTTAAACTAGTAGAGAAGAAGCACAGCAGAGAATGATTTTGATTCATTGATTTCTGCAGCCCACTCACCACACTTCATTGTATCTCTTTTCTTCATAGTAAAAGACAGGTATCAGCCATGTTCCAAATAGCTTAGGGTACTTCACTGAGAGCAGCACTCTCATCAGCCAGTGATACTTATGTTTACCTGGAACCAGCAACTATAGGAGAAATCCACTCTCACTTAAGAATATGAACTACACCATCTTTAAGAATTGGAAGATGCCCTGACTGGTATAGTTCAGTGGAATGAGCATGGGCTGAGAATAAAACGATCTCTAGTTCAATTCCCAGTCAGGGCATATGCCTGGGATGTGGGCCGGGTCCCCAGTGGGAGCCTTGTAAGAAGCAACTACACATTGCTGTCTCTCTCCCTCTCTTCCCCTCTCTCTAAAGAGATAAATAAAAGAAATTAAATCTTTTAAAAAATAACTGGAAGACTAAATATAGTTAATTCTCTCCAAACTGATATATAGCTTTCATGTAGTCCTTAACAAAATCTCAGCAGGCTTTTTTTTTCTTTTGGTAGTAATTAAAACTGATTTTAAAATTTGTGTGAAAAGGCAAAAGAACCGAGAATAGAGAAAACATTTTTGAATAAAGAAAAAAAGGAACATCTTGGAAAACTTTTATGCCTTATTTCAGAACATACCATAAAGTATATTAACAAAAGCAATATGGTTTTGGCATAAGGTTAAACATATAGATCAATGAAACAAAAGAGGAAGTTCAGGAATAGATATAAGATATTAATAAATTTTTGTTGACAAATGTGCCAAGCTAAATCAGCAAGAAAGATTTTTTCCAAAAAAAATGCTGCTAGTATAATTGGACATATTTATGCAAACAAAACCTTGGCTCCTACACCCATGCACAAAAATTAAACTCAAATGATATATTAACTCTATAATATATGATACTCCTAAATGTAAGAGCTAAAAGTATGGAAATTTTAGAAGAAAACATGGGGAAAATCTTTGTAACTTTAGGTAAGCAAAGATTTCTTAGGTATGACAATAATAAAATTTTAAATTGATAAATTTAACTTCATCAAGAGTAAATATTTTTGTTCTTCTAAGAACACCATTTAAAAAATTAAAAGACAAGCCACAGTCTGAGAAGAAATATTTACAAGCTGTATTCCATAGAGGAGTTGTATCCAGGGTATAAAAAGAAACCCTACAACCCTACAATAAAGACAAACAATCCAATAAAAGCCATGGGCAGATTTGTTTAGTAACTTCACTCAAGAAGATCTACACATGGCAATAAGCACATGAAAAGATGCCCAGCATCACTAGTCATTAGGTAAGTGCAAATTAAAATCACAATGGGATACTACTATAGACCCATGAGAATGGCTAAAATCTAAGAGTGATAATTTCATGGATTTGGAATACCTGGAACCCTCACACATTGTTACAGCCACTTTGGAACAATTTAGCAGTTTCTTCCGAAGTTACTATATACACTGGGAAACCTACTGTTAGGTATCTACCCAAAAGATGTGAAAACATATGTCCTCACAAAACTTTTTTTACAATAGCATTATTAATAATAAGCAAATATATTCACACAATGGATAAATTAAAAACTCAGCAATAAAAGAAACAAACTATGTTTCTATATCTGACCACATAGATGAATCTCACAAATACCATGTTATATGAAAGAAGCCATATATATTGTATGATACCACTTTAAAGAAAATTTGAAGAGGACAAAACTATAAAAAGCAGATTGTAATTTTATGGAGCTGAAAGTGAAAGGGGAGGTTGAGGTAAATAGGCAGAACATTAACTTTTTGGAGCTAGAAAATTGTTCTAAAACTTGATTGTACAGATGTTTGCAAAATTATATAAATTTACTAAAACCCATTGAGTTGTGTACTCAAAGTGGTAAATTTCATGGTAGGCAAGTTACAACTCTATAAAACTATTAAAAAAATAAAGGACACAGTTAAAAGAAGTAACTTACTATGAGAAAATATTTATAATATACAATCAACAAAGGATTAATATCCATGAAATATATAAACATCTTTAAAACAATATCAAATAGAATAACTAGAATACTTAGAAATTAGATAGATCTAAGGGGGAAAATATTCTCATACTGCTATGAATATTTTATCACATTTCTTTCCAGTCTTATTTTAGTGCATACTTGAACATATTGAAATTATAATTTTGTATGTCAGATATATTTTGGGGAACCTGAAGATTTATTGGAACTATTTGGAATTGTACTGATAAAGGTAGCTGAGGATTCAGTAGTGACCAAGAAATGACAGCCTTTCAAAGTCTCTGTCCAGAAGGGAAGCCAGGCATTATACAAATAATTATAAAAAATTAAATTATGCCCTAGCTGGTATGGCTCAGTGGATTGAGCGCCAGCCTGAAAACCAAAGGGTTGCCAGTTCAATTCCAGTCAGGACACATGCCTGGGTTGTGGGCCAGGTCAGGCCCCCAGTGGGAGGCGTGCTAGAGGTGACCATACATCAGTGCTTCTCTCCCTCTCTTTCTCCTTCCCTTTCCCTCTCTCTAAAAATAAAATATAAAATATATAAAATAAATAAATAAAAATCAGTCAAACAATCAATCAAAAATGGCAACATAATCTGTGCATTTGTATAAGCAAATGCATAGAAGTCATCATGGTTCATTGTCTCCTCCCTGCTCCAAACTCCATCTGAGACCTGAATAAATAAGTAGATTAAGAGTCAGGAATATAGAGATCTATGCGTCAATTTTATTACTGTTGAAGGCCAGGTTGAAGAATATGACTTATGTATGAAGCAAAAATGATTTTCTAACTCTATACCCCAGCTTTAGAAAGATTTACCTACCCTGTCCCTGGTAACACCAGGCCACTGCAGGCCTCTCAGAAAACTTGAGCCCAATGCAGACCAAGAATACATGCTCCTTGCAGGCAGTCAGTCCTAAAGAGAAAGCAGGAAGGGCTGAGCCTTGCAAGCCCAGTTACTCTCCCAAACTCCTCAATTACATGGAAGGAGTATGAGATGAGGCAAGAAGCCAGGAATCTTTAAGGAAAATTCTCTTTATTGAAATCAGAGGGGTAGGAAGGCATCCCTTTCCCAATACAATGCAACACCAAAGCTTATTGATTTCATGTCCAAAATATCCTAGACAAATTACCTCCTCTTCTTCTATTACTGCCTCCCTGATCAAAGCCAATATCTCTCACCTAGACCTCTGCAATGGCCTTCTCACCATTTTAACTATTGGAAACATCCATTCTCACTTATTTGATCTCTGCTCTCCAAGCATCATTCACAGTGATATTTTCCCCATGCAGATCTGCTTTTCCTCTTACCAATGGCTCTTATTAGCATAAAGACCTAAATCCTTTGCAAAGCCCTCAACACCTTTCAAAGTCTGGCCCCATCTCCTACTGCGGATCTTATAGGTATCCCTTTGCTCTTTGTTCTCCAGTCACACTAGCCTTCTTTCTGTTTTTTAATGCATCTAAATCCCTCTGTCACAAGGCCTATGTATGATATGCTGTCCCTCTGCAAGAAACTACTACCTCCTTTCAACTCATGGTTAACTCCTATTCAACCTTCAGGCTCTAGATCAATCAGCATTTCCTTGGGGACACTTTTCTGTCACACCAAATCTTTTCAAAGCATCATGTACTTCTATTTCATAGAATGTTTTACAGTTATAATTTTACAATTATATGTGATTATTTGATCATTTCTGTCTCTCTCACAAGACTCTACGCTTCGCAAGAAAAGTACTATCTCTTTTTCCTCACTAAGATATATTCCTAGTTCCAGATGCAGTATCTAGCCCGCAGTGGGTTCTTGATAAACATCTATAATAGTGGAACACCTGAGTAAGAGGGGAAGTTAGAGCCAGAGCAAGGCATTGTGAAGGTGTCAACGAGGAAGCAACTTTTAAATGAGACCTGAAGGATAACTAAGACTAGTTAGGTGAAGAGAAGGAGAACAAAGCATTGTTAGCAAGGGAACAACTTGTGGGAAAACTTATGAGGCAATCAACAGACTGGGTAGTGTGTCTCAGGAAACGAAAGTTTCAGAAAGACTGGAGCTAGGAGAATAATAAGACAGCTTGGTAAAGAGTTTGGGATCTATATCCTAAGGACAATGGGAAACATTTAAAGGGTTTGAAATAAAGTACTGACATGGATAGTTTGCACTTTATGTTTCTTTAACTTCTTTTTCTTAGATAAGTCCCTTTAACATTTCATATAATAAGGGCTTGGTGATGATGAACTCCTTGAATTTGATCTTATCTGAGAAGCACCTTATCTGTCCTTCCATTCTAAATAAAAGTTTTGTTGGATAGAGCAATCTTGGTTGTAGGTCTTTGGATCTCATGACTTGGAATACCTCTTTCCAGCCCCTTCTTGCCTGTAAGGTCTCTTTTGAGAAATCAGCTGACAGTCTGATGGGGACTCCTTTGTAGGTGACTGTCCCCTTATCTCTTGCTGCTTCCAGGATTCTCTCCTTCATTTTAATCTTGGCTAATATAATTATGATGTGCCTTGGTGTGTTTCTTCTTGGGTCCAACTTCTTTGGGACTCTCTGAGCTTCCTGGATTTCCTTGAAGTCTATTTCCTTTGCCAGATTGGGGAAATTCTCCTTTATTATTTGTTCAAATAAGTTTTCCATTGGTGGCTGTGCCTTTCCCCCTTCTGGTACCCCTATAATTCGGATGTTGGAGCGTTTAAAGATGTCCTGGAGGTTCCTAAGACTCTCCTCATTTCTTTGAATTCTTGCTCCTTGACTCTTTTCTGTTTGGCCATTATTTGCTTTCTTCTGGTCCACTCCATTGATTTGATCCCAGTTTCCTTTTCATTGCTATTGGTGTCCTGTGCAATTCCATTCATTTAAATTAGTTTCGCCTTCATGTGTTTGTCTAATTTGTGGCTATAATCAACCAGTTCTTTGAGGATCCTGATCACCAGTGTTTTAAACTGTGCATCTGAGAGTTTTGCTATTTCTTCATTGCTTAGATCTATGGGCTCTGGGGCTTTGAGATCTTCTTGCGACATTTTTGGTCTGTTCGTGCCCTTTAAGTGTTTGAAGCGGCGCCTTGGACTCCCAGGTCACTGGGTTGTGACGCTGTATGTGGGGGCGTGGTCAGAGCGGGGAAATGGCGACCCCCCTCTGCTGTTTCTCCCAGCTGGGTGCGGGGGAGCAGCGCCTTAGGTGGTTCACCTGGGCCGGGCCACTCAGAGTCACTGGATTATGACGCTGTATGTGGAGGTGGGGTCAGAGCAGGGAAATGGCGGCACCCTCCACTGCCGCGTGCCGCAGGGACCTACCCGGCCCCAGTCCAACCGTCCACTCCCTCGCCTGTCTGCCCGAGCACAAATGCGAGACCACAGTCAACATGCAGCACCGCTCCCCCGCTGTCTCCCCTGCAGTCGCTTGACTGGTCGCTCACTCGGTCGCTCACTAGGTCCAACCCTGCGCCTGGATTCCGCGCCTGAGTCCGTCTGACCGAGTTTTCCTGTGCAACCCCGCTTTACCAGCTGCTGGTTTCGCCCCTTACCGGTCAGGCTGAAGAATTTGTTGTTAACGGACTTCCGAAAAGTTCAATTTTCCGTGTTCTGGCTGTGTTTTCTGTTGCTAATATTTAGTTGTCTCTAAACTTGGTTGTGTGAGAAGGCACAGCACATCCACCTATGCCTCCATCTTGGCGGAAGTCTGCACTTTATGACTTCTGTGTGGAAACTGGAATGGGTGAGAGTGAGGTAGACTAAATGTGGATAGACAATATGAAATCTAGGTGGACTATGGTGGTGACAATGAGGATAGTGAAACAAATAGACTAGAGACACCCATATCTAAGAGGTAGAAGGAACAGACTTGATGACTGATTAAATGTAGTGACTGAGGGGAGGGTGGGGTCAGAAGTGACTGCATGGCTTTTTACTTGGACAGCACTTGAGGGGATGGTGGGGCACTTATTGAGACAGGGAACACTGGAGGGAACTTTGGAAAGGAGGTAAGTTAGTTTGGGGCATTCTAATTTTGAAGTGTCCTTAAAACAACCAAGAGAAGATTTTCAATAAATATTTGGAAATAAGAATTCCTAAGAGATTTGACATGAATATAAAAATGTGGGAGTTATTTAGATGGTAATTGAAATCCCTAAGAAATTATTGGCAATGGATGAAATACCTAAGGAGAATGTGAGGAGTTAGAAAAGCATCTCAGACAATCTTGAAGAATTCTAACATATAATGAATGATAAAGGAGAAATATCCCATGAAGAAAACTGAGACGGACCTACTAGAGAAATTGGGAAAAAACCAGGAGAGCCTAGTACCGCAGAAGTCAAAGGAACATGGTGTTTTTAGGAAGAAGTAACCTCTTATATTGTAGTCAAGTCTCTACCACCTACATGTCAGTTTCTAGAATAAAATGGATCTGAAACATTTTTCATTTACTGAGCCTTCCCTGTTCCATCTTCTGAAACATTTTTCATTTACTGAGCCTTCCCTGTTCCATCTTCTGGAATATCCTCACTTCCTTTTTCTGCTTTGCAAAGGAGGGGGAACGTTTTACTCTATCACTGTTTTCTAGGGCATTTTTTTATGGCTTACTACAGTCAGTCGCTTTCCTGACTGTCTTCCCTGTTATATCATGACAGGCACAACACCTGGCATGTAGTGGGAGTTCAAGGAATGTTAGTTGGCCAAATGAGTTAATCAATTGATGTAAATAAGATTACCTATCATTTATTGAATATTTCCTACTTCTGGGAACCTGTGATAGTGCTTGATTTGTAATAACTCTTTTAAGCTTTGTCAAAACCCCATAAGGGGGCATGGTTATCCTCATCTCATAGATGAGGAAACTGAGGCTAAGAGAGAGAAGTCAGTTCCCCAAAGTTAGTAAGTTGCAGATCTGCTATTCACAAACAAGTCAGCCTGATTCCAAAGTCCATGCTTTTAAACACCACCTCTCCCAAGAGAAGTAAACATTCACATTTTCCAGACATCTGTGGAAGAGACATTTTTAAACGGGCAGCTTTCCCAATTCATCTCAAATCAGCATATAAGCAACAGCTTGCTCATGTTCCAAGAGTGCTTTATTCTGGGTCTCACTGAACCCCCACTGAGCTGCCCTCTCTACCTGCAAAATAACAGGTTTTTTTTCTTAACTCCCTCACTTAAACCTTTCTGCTGAACAAACTCTGGCTTCCTAAATAGTAGGTCTCTCTTAGGATCCATACCCTAAATTTATTCTCTTTTTCCTAATAGTCACTATCCCATGTAATTCATAGGGTTACCCAAGAATCCTTTGCTTGAAATACCAGAATAGTTTCTTACATATCAACACCTAGTGTTGACCTATAGCAAACATACTAGAATGTAAGCTTCATGAGGGCAGGAACCTTGTTGATCTTATTCACAGAACTTTGTCCAATGTGATTCTTGCACTCAGTAGGCACATGATAGATGATAGTTGACTGAATCAGTCTAATGGTGATGTAACCCCAAACTTGGCTGTCATGGCAACACAGACATGCTGTGCCCTGGTGCTTTACCGAGAGTAAAATAAAAACTCATGGCTGCCAAGTACCTATCAAAAGCTCAACTGAGAGCCTTATAACCATGGACAGAAGAAACCACTTCACCACAACATGACTGGTAAGGAGTATAGAGACGTGAGAGGGCTGGCTGGGCTCCTACAGGAAACAACTGAAGTTGCGGAGGGATATTTCAGCGGCTGGAGGTTCTTCCTGAAAAGTGTTGTGTCTAAACCCCAAGCTGGGCTCCCCAGTACCAGACTTAGAAGAGAATGCAGATAACACCAAGCTGTGAAAAGCAGCAGGTGGCCAGGGAGAGACAGCTGGAAACTCAGAGAAACTCTTAAAGGGCTAATGCATAAAATTCCATTTGCAGCCATTTACCCTGGGCTCTAGCAGAGGGAGGTCAGAGTGGACTAGAGGAACTTGAGGAGAGACTGGGGTTGGTGGCTCTGGGGAGAGAACTGAAGGAACAGTACCACAATCCCTGTGTTGAGTCATTCCCCATTTTGCAGGAGTGATCCCTCTCAAAAAGAGCACACCTCTCTTAATGGCATCAGCCTGAGGGGAAGCAAGGTCCCTGTCTCCACAGATTACTCTGCCCCACCTTGTGGTGCTTAAGCCCAGGCTGCTGATCACAGCTTGGTTAGTTTAACAACTGATCAGCTTAACAGCTGATTAAAAACAAAAATGGAAAATACAAAGAAGAAGCCAAAGTGGGAAGACAAAGAAACAGACCCCAGATGGAAGAACCAGGGAATTCTCTAGCAGAGAACTAGATGAAATGAAAGCAAGCAACTTATCAGATAGAGAGTTTAGAGTAACAGATATAATGATACTGAAAAGCATGAAAAAAGACAAACCATGAAAAGGACCAAACAGAAATAAAGAATCTGATATCTAAAATAAATAATATACTAGAAGGAATAAACAGTAGGTTAGATGAACCAAGGACTGCATCAGTCATTTGGAAGACAAGGTAGAAAAAACAGTCAGGCAGAGCATCAGAAAGAAAAAAGTATTTTAAAAAATAGGAGAGCTTAAGAAACATTTTGGACAAAATAAAGCAGAACAACATCCATATCATGGGAATACCAAAAGGAGAAGACAGTGAGCAAGGGACTGAGAATCTATCTGAAGAAATTACGACAGAAAACTTCTCTAATTTGGTGAAAGAAAAAGACACACAGTCCAGGAAGCTCAGAGAATCCCAAACAAGTCGGAACCAAAAAGGCTTACATCAAGACACATCATAATTAAAATGACGTATTACACTTAAAATTACAAGGCTTACAGCAAGGAGAGAATCCTAAAAGCCACAAAATGAAAGCAGGCGGTTACATACAAGGGAGCACCAATTAGACTGCCGCTGAAAAATTAATATTTTCAGAGCATTTCACCCCAACGCAGCAGAATATACATATGTTTCAAGTGCACATCTGACTTCTCAGCAGAAGCATTTCAGACCAGAAAAGAATAGTGTGAAATATGCAAGGTGGTGAAAAGCAAGGACCTACAACCAAGGCCATTTAAATAATAACAAGGCTATCATTTAAAATCTTAAAAGAATTAAGGAGCTTCCCAGACAAGAAAAAAACCGAAGGAATTTATTAACACAAAACCAGTACAGTAACAAATGTTAAAGGGCTTGCTTTAAGAAGAAGAAGAAGAAAAGAAAGAAAGAAAAAAACAGAGGAAAACAGTCTAACAATAAAATGGCGTTACAGACGTATCTGTCAATAATCACCTTAAATATAAATGGCTTAAATGCTCCAACTAAAAGACATAGGGTAGCTGAATGGATAAGAAAACAAGACCTATATATATATGCTGCCTCTAGGAGATACATCTCCAATTGAAAAATACACACAGCTAAAAGTAAAGGGATGGAGAAAGATATTTTATGCAAATGGAAAAGTAAAATAAGCTGGGGTGGCAGTACTTAATATCGGACAGAAAAAACTTTAAAACCAAGGTTATAGTAAGAGACAAAGAAAGACAATACAAAATGATAAAGGGAGCAATCCAACAAGAGGGATATAACACTAGTAAACATTTATACACCCAAAGTGGGTGCACCTGAATATGTAAAGCAAATCTTGATGGACATAAAGGGAAAGATCAATAGAAATACAGTCATAATCATGGATTATAATACATGATTGATTTCAATCGACAGATCTTCCAGACCAAAAATTAACAAGGAGAAAGTGACCCTAAATGACACACTAGATCAAATGAATTTAATTAATATTTTCAGAGCATTTCACCCCAAAACAGCAGAATATACATATGTTTCAAGTGCACATGGAACATTTTCTAGTATAGACCACATGTTAGGACACAAGACAAGTCTAAAAAAATTTAAGAAGACTGAAATCCTATCAAGCATCATCTCTGATCACAATGCAATGAAACTAAAAATCAATCTCAAGAAGAACACTGAAAAACTCAGCCACGGAAGCCAAGAACATGTTGTTAAATAGTGAATGGGTCGACAATGATATAAAGAAACAAATCAAAAGATACCTTGAAACAAATGAAATCAAGGACACAAAATTAGAAAATCTGTGGGAACTGGGAAAGCAAACTTAAAAAGGAAAGTCATAGCATTAGAGGCTATCTCAGAAAACAAGAAGTCCAAGGAAACAATCTAACTTCACATTTAAAGAAACTTGAAAAAAGAAAACAAACAAAGCCCAAAGTAAGTGGAAGGAAGAAAATAATAAAGATCAGAGCAAAAATAAATTAAATAGAGTCTAAATATGATATAAAAGATCGATGAATCACAGAGCTGATTATTTGAAAATCACAAAACTAAGAAACCTTTAGCCAGACTCATCAAGAAAAAAATAAAGGACCCCCAAAAATAAAATTAGAAATGAAAGAGGAGAAATAACAATTGACACCAAAGAAATACAAAGGATTGTAAGAAATATTATAAATAACTATATGCCAAAAAACTGGACAACCTGGACAAAATGGATACATTCCTAGAAACATACAACCTTCCAAAACCAAATCAAGAAGAACCAGAGAATCTGAATAAACAGATTACACCTAGTAAAATTGAAGCAGTAATCAAAAAAATTCCCAAATAACAGCCCTGGGTTGTGTAGCTCAGTGGATTGAGCACGGGCCTGCGAACCAAACAACTGCGGTTTGATTCCCAGTCAGGGCACATGCCTGGGTTGCAGGCCAGTTCCTAGGAAGGGGACTCATGAGAGGCAACCATACATTAATATTTCTCTCCCTCTCTCCTTCCCTTCCCCTCTAAAGATAAATTTTAAAAATCTTCAAAAAAACTCCAAAAACAAAAACAAAAAACCCTGCCAAATAACAAAAGCTCTGGACTAGATGGCTTCACAGGGGAGTTTTACCAAATATTCTGTTAAGAACAAATACTGTCTGCTTTTCCAACTATTTCAAAAAATTCAAGAGGAGGGAAGGCTCCCAAACTCATTTTACAGGATTTTAGGATAAGACCCACATTATCCTAATTCCAAAACCAGATAAAGGCATTACATGGAAAGAAAATTACGGGCCAATATCTTTGAAGAACATGAATGCTAAAATCCCCAAGAAAATATTAGCAAACTGAATACAGCACCAAGAATATCATACAGCATGATCAAGTGGGATTTATTTCAGGAATGCAAGGCTGGTACAACATTTGCAAGTCAGTAAATGTGATTCACCACATTAAAAAAAAGAAAGATAAAAACCACGTGACCATATCGATAGTCACAGAAAAAGCATTTGATAGAATCCAGAACCCATTTATGATAAAAAAAAAACCTCTCAGTAAAATGGGAATTGAGGGAACATACCTGAACATAATAAAGGCCATATATGAAAACCCACTGCTGGCATCATACTTAATAGGCAAAAACCACAAGGGTTTCGGTTTCCCTTAAGATCAGGAACAAGACAGGGATGTCTGCTTTTACTTCTCTTATTCAACATGGTACTGGAAGTCCTGGCCATAGCAATCAGACAACAGAAGAAATAAAAGACATTCAAATTGAAAAGGAAGTAGTAAAACTGTATTTTCAGATGACATAATTCTGTACCTGGAGAACCCCAAAGAGGCCACCAAGAGACTACTAGAACTGATAAATGAATTCAGCAAAGTAGCAGGTTATAAAATTAATACCCAGAAATTAGTTGCATTTTCATATTCCAAAAACAAATGAACAGGAAGGGAAATCAAGAAAACAATTTCATTCACAATTGCTTCAAAAAGCATAAAATACCTGGAAATAAACCTAACCAAGAATGTGAAAAACCTATACTCAGAACATTATAAGACACAGAGGAAAGAAATAGAAGGAGATACAAATATATAGAAGCACATACCGTGTTCAGGGACAGGAAGAATTAACATCATTAAAGTGCCCATACTACTCAAAGCAATCTATAGATTAAATGCAATTACTATCAAGATTCCAGTGACATACTTCACAGAACTAGAACAAATATTTCAAGCATTTATACGGAACCAAATAAGGCCTCAAAGAGCAACTGGGACCCTGAGAAAGAAGAACAGAGTTGGAAGAATCAGGTTCCCTAATACCAAACTATACTATAAGGCTATAGTAATCAAAGCTTCATGGTACTGGAATAAAATCAGACAGAAAGGTCAATGGAACAGAATAGAGAGCCAAAAAATAAACTCATAACTTTATAGTCAATCAATATTTGACAGAGGAAGCCAGCACATACAATGGGCTTAAGATAGTTTATTCAATAAATGGTGTGGGAAAATTGGACAGATACATGCAGAAACATGAAACTAAACCACCTTCTTACATCACACACAAGAATAAATTCAAAATCAAAAACTTAAATGTTACACCCAAAACCATAAAAACCATAGAAGAAAACATAGGTAGGAAAATCTCAGACATTGCTCATAGCAATTTTTCATCAGGTATATCTCCCAGGCAAGGGAAACTAAAGAAAAAGATAATAAATGGCACTACAATCAACTAAAAAGTTTTTGCACAGCAAAAGAAGACATCAATAAAATAAGCAGACAACCCACCAAATGAAAGAACCTATCTGATAGATTCTATTCTGAATGAAAGAACTGATACATCTGATAAGGTGTTAATATCCAAAATGTACAAAGTACTTACAAAACTCAACACCAAGAAAACAAAAAACAATCCAGTTTAAAAATGGGCAAAGGACCTGAATAGATGGTTCCCCAAAGAGAATACACAGATGACCATCAGACATTACTAACCATCCCAGAAATGCAAATTAAAACCACAATGAGCTATCATCTGGTCTCTGTCAGAATAGCTATCATCAATAAATCAACAAACAACAAGTGCTGGTGAGGATGTGGAGAAAAGGGAACTCTTTTGCACTGTTGGTGGGAATGCAGACTGGTGTAGCCACTGTGGAAAGCAGTATAGGAATACCTTAAAAAATTAAAAATGGATATTCCTTTTGACCCAGCGATCTCACTTCTGGGAATATGTGCAAAGGAACCCAAAAACACTAATTCAAAAGAACATAAGTGCTCCTATGTTCATTGCAGTGTTATTTACAATTGCCATGAATAAGAAGCAGCCCAAGTGCACATCAGTAGATGAGTGAACAAAACAACTATGTAGCATTTACACAATGGGTACTACTTAGCCTTAGAAAAGAAGAAAAATTTACCCTTTGCGACAGTATGGATGGACCTAGAGAATATTATGCTAATAAGCCAGTCAGAGAAAGACAAATACCATATAATTTCACTCATATGTGGAATCTAATGAACAAACTGAACTAACAAGGAAAATGGAGACAGACTCATAGATGGAGAGCAGGATGACAGCTAGTTGGGGGGAGGTTAGGCAGTGTAGGAACTGAACTAAAATGGAAAAGGACTCATGGATATGGACAACACCGTGGTAACTGAAGGGGACTAAAAGGCAATGTAAAAAATACAATAAACATTAAATTAAAAAAATAAGATAAGAGTGTAATCACAAGATAAAAAAATAAAAATGACAAGTGACAAAAAAAAAGCAGTCAACCAAGAAAAACTGTCATGATGAAGGTTTGCCTTTGCTCTGCAGGCCTGTGTGTGTGGACACACACCAGGGAGTGAGTGAGGGGACACAGAGCAAGTGGTCTTGGGAGGAGGGGGAATCCTCAACCCGTCACCATAGATAATTCATGAAATCTACTGTCTGAAACACATTTTAGAGTTATTCATATGAATATTATCTGATTATCTAAATAGAAATACTGAGAACACATTACAATATTAAGCTCTGAAAACTCCTTATCTCAATAGTTAAGGTTCCAAAAAGCTGGGAGAATTTATGAATTCCAGCGCCAATCTTCTTCATTTGGTAGGGGTAGTGCTGATCAAATTGTAGTAAATTCATGTATGTTCTCTGAATTTCTGTTACCATGTCAGCAATTTCTTCTGTCAACTATACTCATAGGAAAAATATTAAATAGTTGGCTAGATGTCACCTTTCTGCTTAATTATGAATAGTGACCATCCTGGAATCTCCAGCCAGGTTCCTTATCATGGATGGCTACATGATGAATTCATACACTGACCTGATTTGGGGAAATATCTGGCACATAAATTACTTTTTTATGTAAAATTAATTCTTATTCATAGGGACAGAGTAATAGTTTATCTCTTTATGGATATTTTAGGCAGAAACCATTTTCCCCATTTTGTTCCTTAGGAAAATTTCATTGAGACAAGAAATCTTCCCTCAGGAATTATTATAAGATCACTTTGTTTTCCTGTACTATTCAAAAAATGTTGCTTTTAGGTCCTAGTGCTGCCTTGCAACATTTTTTTCTTATTAGTCCGGTTGGCTATTACTGCTCTTTTCCAAAGTGTACTGCCAAACTCATCAATTTCTATTCCAAACCCTTAGGGATTCATTTTTCCCTTTTTAACTAAAAGAAACATCCCTTATGCATCTGTGGATATTTTTAATTTTAAGTTTTTGGATTATGACAGTAGAGGAAAGAACATGCCTATATCTTTTTATACCTTTGTTCTTCTATTATTAATATTTAGGTCTGTCTTCTGATGGTGCCCTTACAAACAGAATATTAACAGTCAGCTAGATGCGCACTGTACACTGGAGTCTGGCCAGGAACTGTAATCTCATATGGGATTTCTTAGTACTTTGAAAGAAAGACTTGTAAAGTTAGAAAGAAACTCCTACTCTTCTATCTCCCCTCAAAGCAAACATAATGTAATTTTTAATTCAGCATTCCATAAATTTAAATGCACACCCATATGAATTTGACTATTATATGTGACATCTGATGTCTCTTTTAAGAAGATAAATAATTTAATGTGTCAATTCCACTTGATGCAGTAGTGCTCTGTTATTTGATATGTAAAGGTTTCTTTCAAATCTGTTATCCAAACTGGGTGAGACAGCAGTTTAGCATTTATCTTTAAGAGACGGTCGTTTTGAAGGTTTACTGAATTTTGAGAGGAGAAAATACCTAAAGCTCTGACAGTGCACTAGGTGTCTGTGCACATTCCCTTTTGCCATTGGGTCTTCAGTTACAGAGCCTAGGAAATCAGTGTTGGCCACACACTTCTCAGCTCACAATACTCTCACTAAAAACAAGGCACATGACATGGGGCCAGTTTGAACATGGGAACATACAATGGAGCCACCTTGATCATGGGAGGCCAAGTGATCTCTAGTTCATAGGGGTCCCAAGGGTGACTGTAATTAGGAAGTGTCTGTGCTCCTGAGGTCCACAAAGGATCAGGGCATTCAGCCTGGGGAGTTAAGTTGTTTGTTTAGGCATGGAAGCCTGAAAGCACGGACCATTCTACCTAGACTACAGTGCCATTAGACACTTCACACCTGAGCTGAAGGGACTCAGTAGGTAGGTATTGGATGAAAGAATGAGTGAGAAGTTTTCTTGATGTGGCCGATGAAATGGCAGAGCAGGTGCCACAGAAAATCCAAATACTCAAAGTTTGAAGAAGCTTCTGAAAAATAAAATGTGTTCAGAGAAATGAGGAGACTGTTCCTTCACTTGCATTGCTCACTTGTGCTGTAGATTACATAATGTTTCAGAACTGGTGTCACTACAGATTCTTGGTGCCTGATATTAACAGACACATCAATGCTGCCCAAATGTTGAGGTCAGGCTCACCCACTCTCAACAGCAGCTCTTTCTAACTTGTTTCTCTGTCCTCAAGTTTTCTCCCTATCTCTTTCTGGTCACTTTGTGCTGAAAGGTTTGCCACCAACTTTACAGAGAAAATGGACAGCATCTTGCAAAAGAAATAATCTCATCCGCTAGACATGGCAAGTGGAAATATGTCAAATGGGAGTGTTAATACTTCTTCCATTATGTTTCTTTAAAAAATTTTTTTAAAGAGTCTTATAGAAGTTCTTTATTGAAAGTCTTATTGAAACAATAAACTGCACATATTTACAGTGCACAACTTGGTGAGTTTTGACATACATCTACAACTTTGAAGTCATCATTACAATCAAGATAATGAACATATCCATCACCAGCAAACATATCTTAATGTTCCTCTGCAGTCTCTTACTATCTCTTCCTCCCCTACAATAGGCTACTACTGATCTGCCTTTGGTCACCGTAGATTAGCCTGCATTTTTTAGAGTTTTATATAAAGAGCCATACAGTAAGTATTCCTTTGGGTCGTTTCCAATTTAGGCCCACTACAAATAAGGCTGCTGTAAAACATTCTTGTACAAGTCTTTGTTGGGATATATCTTTTATTTTGTGTAAATATCCAGGAGCAAAGGGGATGAATTGTATTCACTGTATGTATGTTTAACTTTTAAAAGAAACTGCCAAGCTTTCTTCAAGGTTGCTGTACCATTTTAGATTTTCGTATTTAATATGGGATTCTAGTCGCTATACATCCTGGCTAACAGTTTCATGGGCAGTCTGGTTAATTTTAGCCATTCTCATGTGATAGCTCATTGAGATTTTAATTTGGATTTCCTTAATAACTCATGAACATTTTTTTTGTGCTTATTTGGCATCAGTATATCTTCTTTAATGAAGGACTTGTATATTCTTCTATTTAAAAAAATCAGGTTATTTGTTTATTTATTGACTTTTGGGAATTCTTTATATATTATGCATATTCTGCCATATTTTGCTGAGTATAGGGCACACCCACGTTTTGGGCACAAACTTCCAGGAAAAAATCTTTTGTTTTAAATTTTTAATTCAATTATTTATTTGTTTTTATTTAGAAATAAAACTGTTTATTGTGTTCCAAGGTATCATTTTACATACAGATATTGTTATTGCTTTCTAAAGTTACACTTTTAATGCATATGCATAAATAAAAAAATTAAAACATTTACATAGTCCTAGTTGTTGTAGCTCAGTGGATTGAGTGCCAGCCTTGGAACCAAAGAGTCACCAGTTCGATTCCCAGTCAGGGTACATGCATAGGTTGCGCAGGCCAGGTCCCCAGTAGGGGGCGCATGAGAGGCAACCACACACTGATGTTTCTCTTCCTCTCCCCCTCCCTTCCCCTCTCTGTAAAAATAAATAAATAAAATCTTTGTAAAATTTAAAAAAACATTTATATAGATACAGAATTAGTACTACCCACGTATAATGCACATCCTTACTTTTACCTCAAAAATTTGGGCAAAAAGGTGGACATCATATACAGCCAAATATGGTAAATCTTTTATCAATTGAGCGATTGCAAAAAAACTTCTGGTCTGTAGATTGTCTTTTCATTCTCTTAAAAGAATCTTTCAAAGAACAAAAATTCTTAATTCTGATGAGGTTCATTTTACCAATTCTTATATAAATTGCATTTTTGGTGTCATATTTCAGAAATCTTTGCCTAACATGAGTTCATGATATTCTTCCAGAAGTTTTTCAGTTTAGGCTTTACATTAGGTCTATGATTCATTTTAAGTTATTTTTATATATGGATTAAAGTTTAATTTTTCCATATGGATGTTCAGTTTTCCGGTATCATTTATTTAAAAACCTATTCTTTCTCCACTTTTCACTTCTGCCTTTCACCTTAGCTGAAAAGTAATTGACCTTGTATTTGTGGGTCTATATCTGAACCCTTCCTTCTTTCCCACTGATCTATTTGTCTACCAGGATGCCACACTGTCTTGACTACTATTTTTTATGCCAGTTAGGTCATAGGCTACTTACCAGCCTATGAATTTATTTTTGGGGGGATCGAGTTCCCATCCATGGTCAGCTGTACCCAAGTGTTAGAGGGACCAGGCTTGCAAAGTATAAAGCAAGGCTGCTGAGGTCTATCTCTACATGTAGGCTCAGAACACGGCAGTTTCCTAGTTTACTACATGCTTTGGCTGTGCAGACACCATGCTGTATCCTGAAAACATCCCACTCTCTTCCTCAGCATCCAGTCTTACTCCCTTCAACAAAATTTTCACTCTGTAGATCTTTAAAATGCAAATTTGTTCACATAATTTCCTTTTAAAAATCTTGATGGTTACCCATTGCCTTTAGGGTAAAACCTAAATTTCTTGATATTTGAGATCTAATTTCTGCTTCCCTTCCAGTCTCTTTTCTTGTTTTTTATTTTTAATTTTCTATTTTATTTTTCTGTTACAATTTAGTCTCCTTTTACCTCCCTCCACACAATCACCACACTGTGGTCTATGTCCATAAGTCTTTTTTCCTTTTTGCTTAATCCCTCCACCCCCTTACCTCCTCCCACCCCCTTAGCTCCATCTATGAGTCTATCTCCATTTTCCTTGTTAGTTCAGTTTGTTCATTAGATTCCACATATGAGTGAAATTATATGGTATTTGTCTTTCTCTGACTGGCTTATTAGCATAATATTCTCTAGGTCCATCCATAGTGTCGCAAAGGGTAAATTTTCCTTCTTTTCTAAGGCTAAGTAGTACCCATTGTGTAAATGCTACATAGTTGTTTTGTTCACTCATCTACTGATGTGCACTTGGGCTGCTTCTTATTCATGGCAATTGTAAATAACACTGCAATGAACATAGGAGCACTTATGTTCTTTTGAATTAGTGTATTGGGTTCCTTTGCACATATTCCCAGAAGTGAGATCACTGGGTCAAAAGGAAGATCCATTTTCAATTTTTTGAGGCATCTCCATGCTATGTTCCACGGTGGCCGCACCAATCTGTATTCCCGCCAATAGTGCAAAAAGGTTCCCCTTTCTCCACATCCTCTCCAGCATTTGTTGTTTGTTAATTTATTGATGATAACCATTCTGACAGGTGCGAGGTGATTTTTTCTTATTTTTATTTATTTATTTTATTTTAATTATTGTTCAAGTACAGTTTTCTGTTATATTTTTCATTGTGGTTTTAATTTTCATTGTCCTGATGACTAGTGATGTTGAGCATCTTTTCATATGTCAATTGACTGTTTGTATGTCCTCTTTGGAAAACTGTCTATTCAGGTCCCTTGCCCATTTTTTAATTGGGTTGTTTTCTTGGTGTTGAGTTTTGTCAGTACTTTGTAAATTTTGGATATTAACCCCTTATCAGATGTATCAATGAATAGGTTCTTTCATTTTGTGAGTTGTCTGCTTATTTTATTGATGTTTTCCTTTGCTGTGCAAAAACTTTTTAGTTGATGTAGTGCCATTTGTTTATTTTCTCTTTAGTTTCTCTTGCCTGGGAGAGATACCTGGTGAAAAATTGCTATGAGCAATGTTTTCATGGTTTCAGGTGTAACATTTAAGTTTTTGATCCATTTTGAATTTATTCTTGTGTGTGATGTAAGAAGGTGGCTTAGTTTCATGTTTCTGCACATATCTGTCCAATTTTCCCACACCATTTATTGAATAAACTATCTTTAGCCCATTGTATGTGCTGGCTTCCTCTGTCAAATATTGATTGACTATAAAGTTATGGGTTTATTTCTTTGCTTTCTATTCTGTTCCATTGATCTATCTGTCTGTTTTTATTCCAGTACCATGCTGCTTTGATTACTATGGCTTCATGATATAGTTTAATGTTAGGTAACATTATTCTCGCAACTTTCTCAGGATTGCAATTGTTTTTTGGGGCCTTTTTTTGTTCCATACACATTTTTGAAATATTTGTTCTAGTTCTGTGAAGTATATCATTGGAATCTTTGTTGTCGTTTCTTTTTTATTTTATTTTATTTTAATTGTTGTTCAAGTACAGTTTTCTGTCTCTTACTCCCATCCCAGCCCACCCCTCCAGCCCTCTCCACCTCCCTCCCATTTCCACTCCCCCAGTTGTCACTGGAATCTTGATAGTAACTGCATTTAATCTATAGATTGCTTTGGGGAGCATTGGCATTTTAATGATGTTAATTTTCTTATCAATGAGCATAGTATGTGTTTCTACTTATTTGTATCTCCTTCCATTTCTTTCTTCCATGTCTTAAAATTTTCCAAGTACACCACTTTTACCTCCTTGGTAGGTTTATTCCTATGTATTCCTTCTTCTTGACTGATTGCTGTGGCTAGGCCTTCCAGCACTATGTTGAATATGAGAAGTGAAAGCAGATATTCCTCTGTTGTTCCCAATCTTAAGGGGAACACCTGTAGTTTTTTTCCATAGAGTATGATGCTGACAGTGGATTTGTCATATATGGCCTTTATTATGTTTAAGTATGCCCCCCCAATTCCCACTTTGCTGACAGTTTTTGTTATAAATGGGTCCTAGATTTTATCAAATGCTTTTTCTGTATCTATTAATATGGTCATGTGGTTTTTAGACTTCATTTTGCTTGTGTGGTGAATCACATTTATTGATTTGAGAATGTTGTACCAGCCTTGCATTTCTGGAATAAATTCCACTTGATCATGGTATATGATATTCTTTGTGCATTGCTGTATTCAGTTTGCTAATATTTTGTTGAGGATTTTAGTGTGTATGTTCATCAGGAGTATTTGCCTTTAATTTTTTTTTAGTAGTGTCTTTATCTGGTTTTGGAATTGGGATAATTCTGGACTTGTAAGATGAGTTTGAGAGCCTTCCTGCCTCTTGAGTTTTTTAAATAGTCTCAGTAAGAGAGGTGCTAGTTCTTCTCAGAATATTTGGTAAAAATCATCTGTGGAGCCATCCAGTCCAGGGCCTTTCTTTGTTGGAAGATTTTTTTATTACTGCTTCCATTTCACTAGGTATAATCTGTTTATTCAGATTTTCTGATTCTTCCTGATTTAGTTTTGAAAGATTGTATGTTTCTAGCAATTTACCCATTTCATCTAGGTTATTCAGCTTCAATTCTTACCATTCCCTAGTCTCCACTCCTGGGCTATATTCTAGTCATGTAAATCACTTGCCATTCCCCAACATGATGCAATCTCTTGCTCTCCCAGTCTTTTTTCATGTTGTTCCCTCTGCGTGGAATACTCCTCCCCCTGCAAAAAATTTCCCCAGCTAGGTTTTAGAAGTCTTTTAGGTCTCAGCTTAGATATAACATCAGTTTCCTTGAGCAAATATTTATAAAGCAACTATTAATAATATGAGTCAAGAACTATACTATAAGTAAGGGATGTGATGATATGAACATCTAACACGTCCTCGTGCAGTGTATAGTCTAGAGGCAGTGGACATTAAATAAGTAATTATAATGAAATTTGTATCTACAATGATGTAGAAAGTAAGATATAATTAAATGATGTTCCCTAGCAATGCATTTCAGCTATAATATGCCTGCCCATTAACTCATGTCAGCTGAAGTTCCTAACTTGGGATGGGCAGAGGCAAGTTTGAATGGAAGAACTGGTATTCTGCTTTCCCAGTATTCCTATCCAATTTTTCTGGGTTAGGCAGATGAAATGGATGTCAAGTAATGGATATTCCTGGGAACAGTCCTGTGATTCTGGAATTCCCAGCTAACTGTAAGACCTAGAATCATTCCTAGTATATTCAGGCTGGAGAAGCCAAGTGCCAGCAGACCACTGAGACTTCAGCGGAGACCAGGCTAGATTTTGACTGCACAGCCAGACCCTTGGAGCTGTAGCTAGCAAACTATGCCAGCTCACTCCCATCGTTTCATTACTTTCATAGTGATATAACTTTGTAATTTATGAAACTGAGTGTTTCGGCCCCATTTTTCAGTTATAGCATCGTTTACTGCACACGTGGGTGTGTGTGCAAAGGGAAAGCATAGAGCGCTGTGTGAATGAGAGGTAAAGAAGTGGGGGAAAGCCCCTCTGAGAGAGGGATATTTAACTGAGGCTTCAAGAATGAGTGGGGGTTAGCCAAGGTGAAGGAGCGGGAAGGTGCTTCCAGGCAGAGAGAACTTTCTCCAGGAACCCTTTTCTCCTCCCCCAGACTGACTTAGGACCTCCTCCTTGGTGTTTCCAAGGCCCTACTTGGTGCTTGCTCCTATCTAATACTTAACACAGGTATCACAATGGTTTTTTCCTTTGCTTATCTACCTCCATTAGATTCTAAGCTGCTTGAGTTCAGGGATGAGTTTTTAGGACCCATTAGTCATATCAATTCCCTTTATGTGAAGTAGGAAAGAGGAATTGGAGAAAGACCCTCCCTGTTTTTTTTTAATATTTATTTATTTTTAGAGAGAGGGGAAGGATGGAGAAAGAGTGGGAGAGAAACATCAATGTGTGGTTGCCTCTCATGTGTCCCCTGATGGGAACTGGCCTGCAACCCAGGCATGTGCCCTGACTTGGAATAGAACCCTGATCCCTTGATTCGCAGGCTGGCACTCAATTTACTGAGCTATACCAGCCAGGGCAAGACCCTCCCTCTTTTATCAGGTGGATTGAAAGAGTGACACTCTGTGTAGAAGAATTAGAAATAGGCTGATATAGGTCCTTGGGTACAAGGATTGCTTTTCAAGGAAAGGCAATTCTGTGGGAAGAAGATGGCATTCTTTTCTGAAGAGAACCCACAACTACACCAAGATTGTGGGTTCAATCTTTGGTCAAGGAACATATAACAATCAACCAGTGAATGCATAAGTAAGTAAAACAACAAATTGATGTTTCTCAATCTCTCTCTCTTTCTCCTCCTTCATCTCTCTCTCAAAAAAAATTAGTAAAAAAGAATCAGTCCATAGGAATAAAAACTTAGACTAGGGATCCCAGTGCTGCTTTGGTATCATGTGTATCTGAAATTGTCAGCAATGGGTATAGCAATGTCTGGCCAAAAATTGTTGCGCCATGTGAGAGGCTCCACATGGCTTCAGCAGATAGCTTGTCATATCAGGGGAGAGACACAGTAGCTGGTAGGACCTATCCCTGAGTTCACATGAGAATCCCTCAAGGAACTGTGGGAGGGGGCTTTAGGGTCCTGCAGCAGAACATAGTGTCAAAACCCAATGAAAGTTACTTTAGTTGCAAAGAAAGAACTTGGGTATGAACTATCCTTGGATATTCTGTATCCCTTGGGAACTTAGCTCAATTATAACAGCCTGATCTGAGTATAAATTGAGAGGATTAAAGCTTGACAAAATTTTGAACTTAGTAAGTAATGATATACTTGGGTGACTACCAGGTTAATGGAAGTCAATTTACCAAAACAGAAATTAGAGTAGTTTCTAAAACTGTCAGGCAGTAATTCTAAGGTATCACTGATTGAAGGATATGTTATTATTTTGTGAACTGCCTAAGGAAGAAAAAAATGCCAATTATAAATTATAATTAGTAAAACATTTTTATTTCAGAAATGTTACAATACTAAAAATAGTGTTATAGATTTAATGAAATATGGATTATAAAATACTCCTTTTTTTGGTTTTCATATACTGTTGTAGATCTTTAAAGAAAATAAAAGTTATTTTTCTGGTGAGAGTAGACTAACAGTTTAAGCTCCCTTGACAGGTACATCTTTGTGACAGTGTAAAATGCTATCAAAGTTTGAAGACACCATCTATTAAAAGCATTTTTATGCAGTACTTTGGTCATTAAGCAAGTAATTTGGCATTCCTGGCACACTTCTCTGTAGGGGAGGGAGACCATTGACCAACATGCCCCAATAGTCCATTATGTTTGCCAGTCAAAATTTTTACTCTAAGTTAATATATTAACACGTGATTTATACCTTAGTCTCTTCCACATTTCATGCATTTGAGCTTGATCAACTCTGGTCTAACTGATGCTTAACTTGCAAGCTAAGAGCCAAATTCTAGAGGAAAATGACTCTACAGCATTCTCATTACCCCATGAGACACTGGTTGAACAATAAGCTGACCTCTTTCTTTGTTAACTTTAAAAAGCAAATAGCATTTTGAGCATGTGACTTTTAATCTGTTCGACCTTAAGATATTTGAGAACTAAATGTTGGACAATGTTCTATTTACTTTCATATTGTCCAAACGCCCAATACAATGCCTGACATGTTGCAGGCACCACATGAATATTATAAGAGAGAATGAGTCTATATTTTCCATGTATCTTTCAGGTCTGAGTGGAAAAGAATTCAATTCATCAGTTGCCTGGAGACCACAGCCATTTTGTGTTGAGAATGAGGTATGACCATCAAAAGGAATCTGACAGCTCTGGCTGCTGTGGCTCAGTGGATTGAGCATGAGCCTGTGAACCAAAGGGTCACAGGTTCAATTCCCAGTCAGGGCACATGCCTGGGTTGCCAGTCAGGTCCCCAGAAGGGGTAGTGTGAGAGGCAACCACGCAGTGATGTTTTGCTCCCTCTCTCCTTCCCTTCCCCTCTAAAGATAAATAAAATCTTAAAAAAAAAAAAAAAGGAATCTGACAGTGAGTTTGTAAGAGACACTTTAGTGTCCTGGAATAAAAAGAGAAATGGATAAGAAAAATAAATATGATATTATTATGTAATATTTTTAACCTTTCTATTTCAGATTAAATGTTCCCTAAATCTGTTTTTAAAGGCTGCAACCACCATTCTGTTCCTTCTTATGACATATTGAGAAAATTGATGTAAATAATATATAATAAAGATTTTAAGTTTCAATTTGAAGACACTTAATTTCATTTACAATTAAACTAGAGCTATTGCCCTGATTGGTGTAGCTCAGTTGGTTGGACATTGTCTGGCAAAGTGAAGGGTCGCTGGTTTCATTCCTGGTCAGGGCACAGGCCTGGTTTGCAGGTTTGGTTCCCAGTCAGGGTGTGTGTGAGAGGCAACTGATTTATGTTTCTCTCTCTCTCTTTCTCCCTCCCTTCTCCTCTTTCAAAAAATAAATTTTAAAATCTTTAAAAAAACTAGAGATATCAAAGTCCAATGTCTAATTACTACCATGTAGTTAAAAGGAACGCATTTGTGCAACTATATCTCCCAATTATTGATTACAAAGGAAATTAATACATATAATGCAATGTTTTGGCTTGCTCTTTTATATTCATTTTCTTCAGAAAGCCACATGGGATGGTTGAAATTACAGATGCCCTTTTTTCCATGGATGGATCTCAACCAAATATTCTGGAACATCTGGAATTTTTCATTCCAGAAAAAATAAACAATAAAGGCATTTCTCAAGTTTAATGTGTGTGCAAGATTGAAGAAGGCCTGGTGATGGCTTTCTTCTTGCCAGGAGAAGACTGGCTGGTTAGTTGCCAAGAATCCTTAGGGAGTGGCATTCACCTAAACTCTTGATTTGTCTCTCAGCCTGCAAGTCCATTTGTATGACTTCATGTTAGGTTTCCATAGTTGATCAAACCCGGTGCTATTTCTCCTTCTTTTCATTTACTCTTGACCCCACTGCAGTGCACCACACCTTGTCCCTATCAGGGTTACCAATGATCTTGTACACCTAATAGACACCACATATCTTTCATAACCTTTTTGCTGTATTTACACAGGGTGTGCAGAGCCCCTGCTTTGTGCTCAGCAGTCCCATTTCTTTTTCTTCTAGGGCATACAGCCAAACTGCATTTCCCAGCCTTTGCCTGCAGTTAAGTGGGGTTGAGTAGCAGAAGGTGGGGAGTGACCTGTGCCACTTCTGGGCTTGTCCCCTTCAGTGTATCGTGATCATGATTCTCCATGTGTGTCCAGTAGAAGTGTGTAAGACCCCCTTGCAAAGGGTCCAGTAGAAGACTGTAAGACCTTAGGGAATGGCAAAGCCATATAATGGAAGGACCTTACATGTCTGAATAACTGCTCCCAGGCCTACCCTGTCCTTCCTACTGACTGCAGTGGAGTGTGACATGAATAAGAAGTAATGCTTTACAGTGTTAAACTATTGAGATTTGGGGCTATTTGTTACAGGAGTAAGCTGTTACTAATACTCCCTGGCTTCTGTGATGTTACACTCTTGCCCTCTGTCCCTTCATTTCTTATTTTCTTGAAAATTTTCCTACTAATTTCTTAAATAATTTTAATCTAAGTTTCCATTGCTCACTGTTTTCTTTCCCTACATGTGTTCTGTGAAAAAGCTCACATACTTTCGTAGTCTACTTCTGATATGCTGATGAATTAGAGTAATAAATGTGTTCCTAAATATTAGATGTCATTTTTATTAAACATATTTGTAGTAAATCTATTTTGTACCATGTTTTACAAGGTTTTGTTTTAACTATGATTTTGAACTCTCTATTACTTGTTTCCTCATCTTCCCCATTCCCTGGTAAGTTGAGAGTTGATATCTTTTTGTCCAGTTTTTCTATTTAACTATAAAACTTCTCATTTATTCAAATACTACTTATTAAATAAGTGCAAGGAACTGTCTTATTGCTCATTTTACTGACAGTCCCTAGCACAGTGCCTTGCATAGAGTTAATAATCAGTGAATATTGTTGAATTGAACAGAATCGTTTGTTGCATACCCAGTATATACAAGGTTCTGTGCTAGGGATAGTGTGAGACAAAAATACATATATGAGGTGTGATTCCTGTTTACTTCTTCATCTCTCTCTATGAAAAACATCCTCTTGTCCCCACCCCAATTAATAAACATATTGTAACATTTGCAGTTTTATAAATTAGACTGACTTACAGTTTTTGTACTCAGAGGTGAGTATAGAACCAGTAAGGTACTAAGATATATTTAACATCTGACTTTATTTCTAGGATAGTGGGTTAATCAATGCTTTATCTTTTTGCTTTGCCTAGAATTCATAAGTATTAGAATGTGTAAGATTACCTGTGTCTATCCAACATAAAGTTGTCATTTTTTTTATTAGGTCACTTGAGACTATATTTTACTTGTACATTTTATTGGGTCATTCCATTCACTGGAATAACTAATAAATTCATATATTGTGCTAATATTATCAGATTTTAACATATTAACAATAGCCAGGTCTTGCTTTTCCTTTCTTTCTTTCTTTTGTGTGTGTGTGTGCGTGCCTGTATGTTTAAAGATTCTTTGTTAGGTGAATTTAGCAGAGAGTACATGTGCATTGTGAATTTCCTCTCAGGGTCTAACAGTTTTTCACATCCTGATTTTCATTTTCAACTAGAATTTTATTGTAATGTCTTTAAATATTTTGGCATTGAGCCACATAACTGGCTCAATATTCAATTTTCCTGGTTTACCTGCTTTCCCCCGACTCTGCATCTCCTTATTCAAACTTTCTGCCCTTACTAAGTTTTCTCCCACTCGCTGAATTTTTTTGACATCTATTTTGTCTGTAAAGACTTTCAGAGACTATTACTACTTTTCCTATAACAACTACTACTATTACTTATACTACTACTACTATTTTGATGACATTGCAATTTAGTTGCTGACTTCTAGTATTGCACAAACAGCTTCGTTAGGGAGACAAATGCCTGGTCACAACTGAGTTGTAAGTGGTTCTATTTGCTTCTGTTGTGATCTGTCTGTATATCAGTTGGTAGTATAAATTTACAAGACAGTTTTTTTGTTGATAACTGCTTTTGTAGTAATGTAATGTACTCAGAATTCCCATAGTACACAATACTTTTACTTATTTTTAATTGTAAATCAAATAGTAATCTGAGAATGTTCAACTTAATGGATTCCATAGATGAAATGACAAAAAAGATATGCCCCCACTGATTGAAAAACATACAGATACATTTATATTTAATTCTTTACCCATTTATGTAAATGAAGAAAAAGAAACATTGCATTTTTAAAGAGCCCAAACAGCCGTGTGACTAAGGAAATTACCTAACTTCTACAACAGAAGGATGTACACCACCCATACAGAGGGCGCACCTCAAGTACCCAGCTCAGGTGATAGAGGAGGCTGTGCCACTGGACCCTGCAGGACACCTACTACATTAGGTTACTCTGCTAAGACCAGGAAACACATCAGCTCTGCCTAATACGTGGAAACAAACACAATGAGGCTGGCAAAATGGGGAGACAAAGAAACATGTCCCACATGAAAGAACAGAGCAAAACTTCAGAAAAGGAACTAAACAAAATGGAGACAAAGCAATCTACTAAAGGCATATTACAAAACACTGGTTTTAAGAGAAACCAAAATGTTGGAGGAGTGAGTGGAAGCTACGCTAACCTCCTCCCCAGATCAATCTGGAATTACAACTAAATTATAGAAAAGTCTTCTGGAATAACCAACTGAACAATAACTGAAAAAAGCCTCATAACCATGGACAGACAGAAGAAACCTCTTTACTACAATATGACTGGTATGGATTGTGGAAGAGATGAAAGAGGGATGATTGAGCTCTCACAGGTGGCAGCTAAAGGGCCAAAGGGAAATTTTAGCAATGGGGGTTTCTCCCTGAGAAGTGTGAGGTCTAAACCCCAAGCTGGGTTCCCCAGCCTACAGCACCAGAAGTAGAAAGAATCCAGATAACTTCCAGCTGTGAAAAGCAGCAAGGTTTCTGTCTGCTGGGGAGGGATGGCTGGAGACACAGAGAGCCTATTAAAGGCACAATGCACACAATTAATTTCTTTTGTAGCCACTTACACTGAGCTCCAGCAGAGGGAGGGCAGATCGGACTAGAGACACTTGAGAAGAGCCTAGTGCTAGTGGCTTTCAGGAGAGAACTGAGGGAGCAGCTGCCAGGATCCCTATGCTGAGTCATTCCCCATATTGTAGGAGAAAACTTGCTTAAGCAGAGCAGTCCCCCCTGCTCTGCTTAACAAACGGAATCAGCCTGAGGGGGAGCAATAGCCCCATCAACAGGAATTACTCTGCATCACCCTGAGTTGCTTATGCTTGACTGCTGATTACAGGTTACTACATTAAAAACTGAAGAGGACAGCCACAGACTTTGGATTGCTAATAGTCTCAAACACTGCCTAGGGCCAGACTGGAACACACCATCTGAAATCACCAAGGGCAGATCCAGAAAGAAAAGAGAGTGCACCTGTACAATACAAAATAAGACGTAGTGGACAGAGTGACTTTCGGTCACCCAAAGGGAGGGAAGGACCCACCAAAGAAGGAACCAACAACAACCAACCCAATTAAAACCAGAGAGCACATATAAATGGCATAAAGTGCATCCCAAGAGCATCAGGTTCAGGAGATCAAGGAGAATGCACCACTGAATCCCACAAGTTTCCTACCACAGAAGTCCATACCACAAAGACAGGGAGTCGAAGCAGATCAATCTAAGAAGCAGAAACAAACAAGAAGAGTCACCTAAAATGGGGAGACAAAGAAACTGCCCCCAATCAGAAGAAAAGGAGGAATCCCCAGAAAGAGTGCTAGATGAAATACAGGCAAACACACTACCAGACACTGCATTCAAAATAATGGTTATAAGGATGCTCAATGAGCTTAATGAGAACTACAAAGAACTTCAGGAAAGCTACAAGCAACTTACTGCAAACTACACCAGTATGCAAATAGATATAGAAACCATCAATAAGAGATAGGAGAAAATAAAGAATACAATATCTGAAATGAAGAACACAGTAGAAGGAATTAAAAGCAGATTAGATGAAGCAGAGGATCAAATCAGCAAGCTGGAGGACAAGGTAGAAAAAAATTCCCAGACATAGCAACAAAACCAAAAAAGACTCACAAAGAATAAAGAAGGTTTAAGGGAGCTGCAGAACAACATGAAATGTAATAATATCTGTATCATAGGGATACCAGACAGAGAAGAAGAGGAGCAAGGATAGAAAACCTGTTTGAAAAAGTCATGACGGAAAACTTCCCCAACTAGATGAGAGAAAAAAATCACATAAGTCCAGGAAGCACAGAGGGTCCCAACCAAGATAAACCCAAAGAGGCCCGCTTCAAGACTCATCAGAATTAAAATAGCAAAATTTAAAGACAAAAAAAGAATCTGAAAGGCAGCAAGGGATAAACAGGTAGTAACATACAAGGGAGCCCCGATAATGCTAGCAGCTGATTACTCAACGGAAACACTACCGGCCAGAAGAGAATGGTAAGAAATATTCCAAGTAATGACAAGCAAAGGCCTGCAAACAAGACTATTTTACTCAAAAAGGCTCTCAATTAAAATGGTAGGTGAAATAAAGAATTTCCCAGACAAAAGAAGGCTGAAAGAACACACCTCCACCAAACCAGCACTGCTAGATATGCTAAAAGGACTGCTTTAAGAAGAGGAAGGAAGGAAAAGAGCGAGAGAGAGAGGAACGCAGATACAAATGGGAGAAAATGGCAATGAAAAAGGACCTATCAATAATAACCTTAAATGTAAATTAATTAAATGCTCCAATCAAAAGACATAGGATAACTGAATGGATAAGAAAACATGACCTGCACATATGCTGCCTACAAGAGACCCACCTCAGAAAAAAAGACCTACACAGACTGAAAGTGAAAGGGATGAGAAAAAATATTCCAAGCAAATAGGCATTAAAAAAACCTGGGGTACCAATTCTTATAACAGACAAAATAGATTTCAAAACAAAGACCATAAAAAGAGACAAAGACACTACATAATACTTAAGGGAATAATCCGTCAAGAAGATATAACCCTTGTAAACATATATGAACCCAACGTAGGAGCACTGAAATATATAAGGAAAATCTTGAAGAACTTCAAGAAACATATTGACAGCAACACATCTATAGTAGGGAATTTTAATACCTCATTGGCGACAATGAATAGATCTTCCAAGCAAAGAATTGACAAGGATATTGTGGCATTGAATGACCTTCTAGATCGAATGGACTTAATTGATTATATATATATATATATATATATATATATATATATAACCTTTCATACCAAAGAAACAAAACATACATTCTTTTCAAATGCACATGGAACATTATTTTCAAAGACGGACTACATGGTAAGACACAAACAAGCCTCAAGAAATTCAGGAAAATTGAATTCATATCAAGCATCATCTTGGATCACAAGGGCCTGAAACTAGAAACCAACCTCAAGGAAAAGACTCAAAAGCATTCAAACTCATGGAGACTGAATAACATGCTATAAAATAATAAATGGGTTAACAAGGAGGATCCAGGAAGAAATTAAAAAGTTTCTGGAAACAAATGAAAATAAACACACAACGGAACAAAATCTATGGGACACAGCAAAGGCAGTCCTTAGAGGGATATTTATAGCAATAGAAGCCTACCCAAAAAGGATAGAAAAATCTCAGATAAACAACCTAACCCTACATGTATAAGAACTAGAGGAACAACAATAAACAAAGCTCAGAGCAAGCAGAAGGAAGGAAATAATCAAGATCAGAGCAGAATTAAATGACTTAGAGACTAAAAGAATAATTTAAAGGATCAATAAATCCAGGAGCTGATTCTCTTTTAAAAATATTTTATTTATTTATTTTTAGAGAGAGGGGAAGGGAAGGAGAAAGAGTGAGAAAGAAACATTAATGTGTGATTGCCTCTCATGTGTCCCCTACTGGGGACCTGGCCTGCAACCCAGGCATGTGCCCTGACTGGGAATCGAACTGGTAATCCTCCACTTCACAGGCCTGTGCTCAATCCACTGAGCTACACCAGCCAGGGCAGCGGCTGATTCTTTAAAAAAACAAACAAAATTGACAAGCCTTTAAACAGACTCACCAAGAGAAAAGAGAAAAGACCTGAATAAATAAAATCAGAAATGAAAGAGGAGAGAATATAACTGATACTACAGAAATACAAAAGATTGTAAGGAATTACTATGAACAACTATATGCCAAGAAATTTGACAACCTGGGTGAAATGGGTAAATTTCTAAAAATATATAATCTTCTAAAATTGAATCAAGAAGAAGCAGAAAACCTGAACAGATGGAAAACAGCTAGGGAAATTGAAGCACTAATCAAAAAAACTCCCAGCACACAAAAGCCCTGGACCAGAGGGCTTCACCGGAAAATTTTACCAAACATTTAGGGAAGAGCTAATCTTTATTCTTTCTTCCTAAACAACTTCAAAAAATTCAAGAAGATGGAAGACTCCCAAACTCTTTTTTATGAAGCCGGTATTATCCTAATTTGAACACCAGGTAAAGATACATCAAAGAGGGAAATTACAGGCTACTATTGCAGATCAACATAGATGCTAAAATCAACAAAATATTGGCAAACCAGATCCAGCAATACATTAAGAAGACCATACACCATGATCAACTGGGATTCATCCTAGGGATGCAAAAACAGTACGATGTTCACTAATCAATAAACATAATACACCACATAAGCAAGGAAAAATAAAAATCACATGATCACATCAATAGATGCTGAAAAAGGTTGACAAAGTAAAGTACCCACTTGTGATAAAAACAATCAGCAAAGCGGGAGTAGAGGGAGCATACCTCAGCACAATAAAGGTCATGTGCAAGAGACCTACAGCCAACATCATACTCAATGGGAAAAAATTAAAACTTTCCCCCTATGATCAGGAACAAGACAAGAATGTCCACTTTTACTACTTTTATGCAACACAGTATTGGAAGTTCTAGCCACAGCAATCAGACAAGAAAAAGAAATAGAAAGCATCTAAATTGGAAGGGAGGAAGTAAAACTGTAATTATTTGCAGATGACATCATAGTGTACATAGAAAACCCTACAGAATCCACCAAAAAATGACTCAACCTAATATGTAAATCTAGCAAAATACTGAGATACAAAGTCAATATTCAGAAATTGAAAGCATTTTTGTACACCAACAATGAAATATCAGAAACTGAAACTAGGGAATAAAATCCCATTTACTATTGCGACAAGAAACATAAAGCACCTAGGAATAAACTTAACCAAAGAAGTAAAAGACCTACACTCAGAAAACTACAGAACACTGAAGAAAGAAACTAAGGAAGATACAAATAAGTGGAAGTCTATACTGTGTTCATGGATTGAAAGAACTGACATCATCAAAGTTTCCATACTACCCAAAGCAATCTATAGATTCAATGCAACCTGCATTAAAATACCAATGACATATTTCACAGATTTAGAACAAATATTTCAAAAATTTGTATGGAACCAAAAATGATCCCAAATAGCCTACCAATCTTGAGAAAGAATAACAAAGTAGGAGGGATCATAATACCTGATATCAAACTACATTTTAAGGCCACTATAATCAAAACAGTCTGGTACTGGCATAAGAATAGACACATAGATCAGTGGAACAGAATAGAGAACCCAGAAATAAACCCATGTCTCTATGGTCACTTAATATTTGGCAAAGAGGGCATGAACGTCCAATGGAGTAAAAATAGCCTTTTTAATAAATGGTTCTGGGAGAACTCAAATGGTACATACAAAAAGATGAAACTAGACCTCCAAGTTACAACATACACCAGACTAAACTCAAAACGGATGAGACTTAAACATAAGCCATGACATCATAAAAGTCCTAAAGGAAAACATAGGCAGAAAATATCACATATTCCATGAAGCAATATTTCTGCTGATATATCCATAGGGCAAGGGAAATCAAGGAAAGAATAAACAAATGGGACTACATCAAATTAAAAAGCTTCTGCATGGCTAAAGAAAACATCATCAAAATAGAAAGGGAACCAACCGTGTGAGAAAATATATTTGCCAATGATACCTCAGATAAGGATTGATCTCCAAAATAGATTGAGAACTCACATGACTCAACACTCACATGACTCAAGACAAACAATCTAATTAAAAAATGGACAAAGGACCTGAACAGACTCTTCTCCAAAGAGGACATATAGAGGGCGCATAGGCATATGAAAGGATGCTCAACATCACTTGCCGTCAGACAGATGCAAATGAAAACCACAATGAGGTAGCAGTTCACAGCTGTTAGAATTGCCATTACAAACAAATAAACAAACAACAAGTGCTGGCAAGGTTGTAGAGAAAAGGGAACCCTAATGCTACATGGGTGGGAATGCAGACTGGCACAGCCACTATGGAAAACAGTACGGAACTTCCTCAAAAAACTAAAAATGGAACTGTCTTTTGATCCAGCATTTCCACTGATGGGATTATACATCAATAATCCTAAAACATCAATTCAAAAGAACCTAAGCACACCTATGTTCACAGCAGCATTATTTACAACAGCCAAATGCAGGAAACAGCCTAAGTGCCCATCAGCAAATGAGTGGATCAAAAAACAATAGTACATTTACACAAAGAAACACTGTGCAGCAGAAGGAAAGAAGGAACTCCTACCTTTTGAGACAGCATGGATGGAAATAATAAGTATTAGGCTAAGTGAAATAAGCCAGGCCATGAAAGAGAAATACCATATGATCTCACCTATAAGAGGAACCTAATAAACAAAACAAACAAACAAACAAACAAACAAACAAGCAAAATAGAACCAGAGGCATGGAAACAAGGAACAGACTGACAGTGGCCAGAAGGGAGTGGGGAAAGGAATAAGAAAGGAAAGGTTTTGTCAAGGAACAGGTATAAATGATCCATGGACACGAACGACAGGGTGGAGATTGACTGTGGGAGTTGGGGGTGGTTGGGGCAGGAGAGAGCAATGAGGGAAAATTGGGACAATGGTAATAGAACAGCAATAAAAACAGCTTAAAAACAAAAACAAAGAAAAACACCCCACTGGTTATAACCCCACTAGTTATAATGACCTTAATGAGAACATTTGCATCATAAAAAAGACCAGTCAAAAATGAAGCAAGTATTAACAGAAATGAAGAATAATTTACAGGGAATCAACAACAGAATAAATAAAGCCAAGATCAAGTCAGTGATTTGGCATATAAGGAAGCATAAAGCACCCAACCAGAACAGCAAGGAGTAAAAAAAAAAATTTTAAATATGGATAGTGTAAGGGGTTCCTGGAACAACTTCAAGCATACCAACATTC
The DNA here is from genome assembly GCF_021234435.1 of Artibeus jamaicensis. NCBI lineage: Eukaryota > Metazoa > Chordata > Mammalia > Chiroptera > Phyllostomidae > Artibeus > Artibeus jamaicensis. Next base: position 35,885,517 of record NW_026522025.1, on the reverse strand, counting down.
ACATCATGGGGGTGCTGGAAGGAAAAGAGAGCAAGAAACTGAAAACCTATTTGAAAAAATAGTGAGAGAAAACTTCCCTAACTTGGTAAAGGAAATATACATACAAGCCCGGGATGCAGAGAGTCCTAAACAAGATGAACCTAAAGACACATCATAATTAAAATGCAAAAGTTAAAGACAGAGAATCTTATAAACAGTACGAGAAAAGTAGTTAGTTATCTACAAGGGAACTTCCATAAGACTTCCAGGTGATTTCTGAACAGAAACTTTGCAGGCCAGAAGGGACTGGCGAGAAATATTTATGGTAACAACAAGCAGCGACCTACAACCAATATTATCCATCAAAGCTATCATTTAGAAGTGAAGGATAAAGAGCTTCCCAGACAAAAAAAAAGCTGAAGTTCATTACCACCAAACCAGTATTATATGAAATATTACAGGGTTTTCTTGAAGAAGACGATGACAAAAAATATGAATAAAATGGCAATAAATACCCACCTATTAACAATTGAATCTAAAAAAATATAAATGAGCAAGCAGAACAGAACAGACTCATAGGTACAGAGAGTATTTTGAAGTTGCCAGATGGAAGGAGGGTTGAGGATATGGGCAAAAAAAGTGAAGGGATTAAGAATAAACCAGTTGTTACAGAATAGTCTTGGGGATGTAAGGTACAGCATAGGGAATGTAGTCAATAATATGCCAATAACCATGTCTTATGTCAGATTGGTGAAAGATTTATCAGGATGATCAGTTATATAACGTTTAATCAGTAGGGTGGACACCTGCAACTAATACAATAATGTATGTCAACTATAATTGAAAATAAAAATGATTAAAAAGAAAATTACCTAATCTCTCTTTGCCTCATTAGGCTGTGGAACTAAATGAGTTAAACATTGCTTGGTACAAAGTAAGTGCTCCAAAGTGCTAGCTATTATTATCTACCGTAACAAGTATAAACATCTGTTGTTTGGTATCTATTTTTGCTAATAATGATGGTGAAGTCACCATCCTATGGGAAAGAGAATGCTTTTCATTCTTCTCAAGTAAGTGCAATTACAGTGTATTCCTCTAAACGCTAATAACATCTTGAGGATCTGGAGGAACACATGATTGCTGCTAAACTAAAAAAAAAAAACTTTTTTTTTTAAATGGGAGAACAAATTCAGAAAAGCCAAAGAATTTATTAAGGCAGGACTAGTAGATTCCACAGGAACTTTTGGTGCATGTCAAACATGTTACCAACTTTTGTTTGTTCAGTTCAAAGACAAAGACAATGATCAGTGTTTCTCAATGTGTGAAGCTCTGCCCTCAGACTTCTGCTGTGGATCCTTGGTAAAAAGGAAGACTTTCAGAACTCACCTGGGAGCTACTGATTCTTTTAAGGGTTAACCAATCTCAGGTGCTTCTTATATAACTTTAATTTGGAGACTCATGGGACCTACAGTAATGCCGGGAGAAAGTGTCGTCACAAAACCAATTGGACCAAACCCAGGGCACCTTTTAGGGTAGGCTGTTCTGCTAATTGGGATGCCACATTTGATGCTTTCCATGGCCATCATCTCTCAAATTTGGTCTCCTTCGGATTCAAAAACTTTCCTCAGCGTTTACTCTACACTTGTAACTGGCAAACTTGAGTTCTTCAGCTGTTTTCCTCAACAGTAGGAAAGGAAAAGGAATCTTGGCACGTTAGTAATTGTGGAAATCAAATATTGGTCTGTTCCACCTTAAAGGGCCTAGGCTTGCCTAAGTATTTGGGTCTTGCAGAGTTTGGGCACCACCATATTTGGAGCGTGCCTACTTTGGGGCGGGAACCTCCTTGAGAGTGATTAGGTCAGCGCTGGGGGAGGTGACCTTGTTTGCCTTCTGGCACCCGAGAACAGAGGTCCACTGTTTCTGCTGCCCTGTTTCTCTAATTGGCCCTGACGCTCCTCCACCTTGAAGCTGCCCACGAGCTTTTCGCTGGCCACCCCCGCCGCCCGCAGCTCGGTAGAGGCGGGAAAGCCGCGCGCCTGCGCCGTGGGAACCGGGGCCGGAGGCGAAAAGCGGGGAGCGGAGGGGGGGCCGTTGGAGCCGAGTAGCGTATAGAGCGGCGTGTGACGCGGGGACGCCGCGCGCTCCCAACGTCGCCCCGGTTTGACGCACACGGCACCAAACTGTGAGTTTCAGGGTTATTTGGTCGGGTTCGCTGGGACCAGAGTGGGTTTTGGGCCTTTGGGCTGTGGCGGCGGCGGGACTGAGGGTGGCGTTAGAAGTTGGGGGACGCGGCCTTTGGCGCTTGGTCCCGGGGAGCTACGCCCTAGGCTGGGTCCCAACCATCCAAAAGGACGCATTTTGCCGCACAGGCTAAGATGGCGGCTGCAGCGGAGGAGGCGGAGTTGGTGCTACACAAGGAGTCCGGGACCCGGGTTCGGGGAGGCGGCGGCCGCAGCGGCCGCGGGGGGCGGCGGAGCCTGAGGTGAGCGGAGGCCGCCGCCTCGGGGCGGGACTCGGCGAAGGCAGTGGTGGGAGGACCTTTCAACGGCGGCGTCGGAGGATCCGGTAGCGGACACAAAGGGGCTGAGCTGGGCACTAGACTTGGGGGTTTTGTTTAGTCACATGAAGCCGAGCAGCCAGTGAGCAGTAGGGGGAAGGGGCCGAGATCTGGCCTGGGCCCTGGCGGCTTGGGAAGCCTGGCGGTCGCCATTGCAACGTACTGAAGTAACGGGGCAGTCCGAGAGCAGTAGCAGCCCCTCTCTGCGGGCTGCTAGGGCTTGATCAGAAGCGCCAGCTCTGGCATTAACCGTACACATCCTTCCCTAACGTGGGACCAGGACCGCTTAGTCCTCTTCTCCCCCCATTCTGCAAGATCTTATGCCGCTAGGTGCCCGGGAAGTAACAGCAAGAGGTAAATCGCTCAAAGTGTTTGGGTTGCCAGGGGTTTGGTGGGTTTCCAGCTAAAGCTTTTTGCTTCTCCAGGTCTGATTCCCTGGCCTTTGTGTCCCTGGGAGCTTAATCTCTGCCAGAGGAAAGCAGGTGTGCTCCACTTCTCCCGTGAACCTGAAGATGAGTTGTCCCAGACCCTTCCTTCTCAGTGATTGGAAACTTAGGTGGTGGAGCTAAAGGTTTCTTGTTACGAGACTTCCGCAGACGACTCGCGTGTTGGGATCCATCCATGGTTTAGCAACATTAGTGGAAAACTTTTCTTGAACTGTTTTAAGTAATATTGCCATAAATTTAGTTGTTACAAAACTTTTTATGTTTAGACTTAAAATTTTATATGATCATTAAGAAGTACTCAAGAAGGAATAAACACAGTAGGGGGCCTAAATGATGGCCCTCTTTTACATACAAATTAATAATTTCAACAGAAATACCAAAACACCGTCTGTTCTGGCCAGTCCTGACTAATGCCAGGCTTGTTGCATCTGGATGATTGATTAGGTTTGCTTTAATAGAATATTGCCTCGCTGCCGTAGTTTACTTTTTTTATTATTGTTGTTCAACAAGAAGGAAAACATTTCAAAAAGAAAGAAACAACTCATATTGCTCAAAGAAAGGAATCTGGCAGTTTGCCTTCAGTGCTGTGTGTAAGTATCCAGGGAGCTTGATGGCTACAATATTCCTTGGTAGGTTTGGTAAGAGAAAATTAGTTTTTATAAAGAAATAATTTAGAAGTATTTTATAGGTGAAACATGAATGCTTGACTAATATTAATAAAATGATATGTGTATATTGCTGTTATGGCAGTGTAATTTAAGTTTCAGAATTTTTAACATGATTTAAAGTTATACTGCAATTATGGCTACACTGTACTTTGTATATTGGTATTAACTAATATTTGAAGTACAAAATTTGAAAACAGCTAATCTTTTGTTTTGGCCAGGTCACATTAACAAATTAAAAATGATTGAAAGGGTACTCAAACACATTGTAGTCACTAACTTGAGATCTCTGTACAAATCAAAATGCAGACTTTTCAGTTTTACCTGAAACTTTTATTTTCCTTTTCCCTCCCTTCTAGATTTTCTCCGTTAGCTTTTCTTGTAACAGAACAATCTTGTATTAATGAATAGGAATTATATTAATTTTTGCCAATGTTGGCAAAATGTATTACTGAATCATACAGTTTAGAGTAGAAGGAATCTCAGAACAATTAGTCTTCTCTTATATGCCATATTAAGGGTCAGAGATAACTTTTAGTGGCATAATGGAAAATTGCCTCTCAACTTCTTTCCCATTGCTCTTTTCTTTGGGTATGTTGCTGGGATGAGAAGGTGACAGGAACTAATAATAGTTAAAAAATAAAACAAGGGAGTGTGTTTGAAAATACCTGTTAATTAGATACCATTATATTAATGAAAACTTATGTGAGACTAAGTTAAAAACTTGTATTACATGAGATGACTTAGTTTTTAAAGTGATTTTCAGTGAAACAAATTCAGATACCAGATAACAGACATTTCAGGTATTTTGCAGGGGTGTCCAACCTTTTGGTGTCTCTGGGCCACACAGGAAGAAAAGTTGTCTTGGGCCACACATTAAATACATTGTGACATGTAATACAAAACTATCTCATAATATTTTAAGTAAATTTACGATTTTGTGTTGGATTGCATTCATAACCATCCTGGATGCATGCCACTGAACTTAAAAAGCAAACACGTAGATTGATAAAGTTTTTTTGAGAAGTTTGAAGTAGCTATCATTACTACCAGTTATTCCATAAGAAATTAGATGCTGAAAACAGTGGTGCTAGTGCCTTGTGTTTTGTAATAGCATTTTACTTGCGTAAATGGACATGCCACTTTGGCCTTAGTTAAAAAAAAACAACTTAAGACTAATTACTGCTATGAAGTGGTGGATCTGTAAGATCTGTTAGGAAATTCAACAAGTAGTGAAATCATTTATGGTGGGACACCAGAGTTACCTAACTTTGGGTATCACATTAAACAAAAACAGTTGTCTTTCAGTTTTAAACTTCTATGGTCATTTAAGGTGGTACATTTAAATTACTGACTTTTCTAAGAAAGTGGATAAGCTATTTAAAAAAATTTTTTAACCCCATGTGAGTGGATTTAATTACATGTTAGTCTCGTGATAATTGGGAATACTGCCAGATTATTTGTAATTATAAAGTGAGTTCATCACCTGCAAACCTTAACATATTTTGCATGTTTAACTTGTCATTCACGTTATACAAGGGAGAGTTTTGTTGTGCTTGAATTGAGAGTGTTGGGTAGCAGGGGGAGAAAAGAATGACTGAAAGACAGCCACTAAAGGTGATGGGGGTTACCTGCAATTTAGAGAAACTAGTTTTCAGAAAAAATCAGGTTCATCTTTTCTCTCATCCTAAATACACTATTAGTGTTTCAAGTTACTATTTAGACTCAGGTTGTGATTCCAAAGGAAAAGGCTGGGTCTTGGTCTTGTAGGAATACTTTTCTCATAACTGCTTTGCAGGCAGATCTTAAAGCAGCTGTAGTTCACCAAATGTAGAAATTGATATGTTGAATTATGTAGCTCTAATTTTTTAAATAGAACACTAATTTTAGGAGTCCTTTTAAAAAGTGTTATTAATTTTTTAAAAAATTAATAGACCTATAAAATAAAACAGAATAAAAGATGGCTACTATAATATTTTGGATATTCAAATGAGCTCTAATGTTTTTACATTTATTTATTAACCTGGTATAGTGTTTTGTATGTAGAGAATCTGTAAATACTGCACAAAGTTAATGAGATGTATCACTGACTGAAGCAGTTCTAGAAGTAGTGTCTTTTAATTCAGGTTTATTAGAGGGGAATGCTGCTTTTAATGGTATGAACCATTTATACAGTTGAATTTTGAGAGAATGGAGAATAATCAAACTGATTCTAACACTGGCTCACCCTGCTGGTTGGCTAAAGTATTTCTCTTTCTTCCCATCTTTAAAAAAAAAAAAATCCGTAAAGATCACTTGAGACTCAGAAGGTGGAACACCAAATTCAACAAATAGTCTTTCTTCAGGGAAATGGAGTCTCCATGAAAAATTGTTTTTTGTTTCAAGGGCCTCAGTTGCTCTCATGTTTAATTTTTTTCTTCGATCTGCCAAAGTTGAACTATGGAGTTATTGTCCTCTTTGAATTTACTGGGAACTCTTACATGATTATGGAGAGTTGGTATGCTTTTCTTTTAAAGTTAGGACATCCTTTGGTAATTGAGAGATGTTAGCAAGAAAAACAAAAGTCCTGTGAGTAACTTTCCAGGAGGAGAAAAGCAGAGGACTTCATGTCAGGGCAGAAGCAGCAGCAGTGCACACTTCTCTTGAATGGGGGGGGGGAGTGAGTTTGGATTAAGGTTATTGTCTCTAAGAGACTTCCTTTACACTCTCCCTCGACTAATTTTTTTCTACTCCTCTCTCTACAAGCTGTATGTAGCTTTCCCATTTCATTTGGGATTCTAGGAACTATGATCTTGTAAGTAACTTTGTGAAAAGTACAGATGTGATTTGTTTCTTGAAATTTAAGTCTGTTAAACTGAGATTGTGGTGCAGTTGAATTTGGTTGCAGAGATAAATACAGATTTTAGGTATTGCCTTTGCCTATGTATTGAAGTTGAAAAAACAGCTTCTAAGTTTCTTGTACAGAGTCTGGAAACTTAAATGTTATGAGCCAAACAGGTAATTTAAAATTTTTTTAAAAGCTAATAAAGTGTTAGGATTAAAGTAATTCATAGTCTATAAAACATAATTATCTGTATTTTATCAATTATTTATCAGATTTTTAAAAGATTAACATTTTTATCCTTTCATGGAGTTTTTTACTCAAAAGCTCAATGCATACTTTTTTCATCAGTTTCTTGAGGCAGATGTCAAATATAACTGGTACTTATAAAACACCATTTATTGGAGAGGGTTGATTCCCAATTGTTGAATGATTTGTGTATGTGGATAAAACCTTGCCAAAGTAGGAATTGCCTGTTGCTTACTTGTCACTTACCAGTATTATACACATAGACTCACAAACATACATATGTGTGGCTATACACACAGAAAATTATAGTTGCATTTATAATTAGGTATGTATAAATAAATAAACAGGATGAAATAAGGTTTAAAAGTAGAAGCCTTGAAGTAAAATTGGTGGGGCTAAAAATCTAGCTGTGTGAGTGAGCACTAAGCAAGTGGATTTAATGATAATACAATGTATATAATTCGTGTAAAGTCCTTAGCTTTCTGGTACAAAATGAATGCTGAGTAAATGTCATCTTTTAGAGTAATAGTTATTATTGTTGTTTAATTATTTTTTCTACAGTAACTTGCAGTTTTCACCCGCAAGTGATTTGAATTTGTATACTTTTGCCAATGTTTCATTTTTAGAGTCCTGTCTACAAAGGCAAGGTTGTTATAGAGGAAGTCAGAGGTAGGTATCACACTGCCTTCTCCAGTTTTAGCAATTCAGTATTTTAGGAACACATTCCCTTTTATGACCATCAGCTGATGATTAAATGCGCTGGGGAATGAGTACATTTTAGTGAAGTTATTTCCCAACCAGTGTGTCAGTTTATCTTTGTTACAACATCCTAAATTTCTTCATCCTTTAAATCTTTGAACATGAGGATGATGGTGACCATTAGTAGATAGAAAAGGGTGTGTGGCTCTGTGTATGTATATGTAACGTACATATGGATGAGAGTGAGAAGTACCTTCAATAGTAGCTAGATTGGGGAGAGAAATACTGTTTTTTCATGCTTAGTTTGAATCAGGAATTTTCTCAAACAGCATTTCCTTTTGCCATTTTCCTCTCCATGCTTTTCTTTATTTTGAATATATCTGTGCTGGTATGGTCTTAGATTTATTTCCTCCTTAATTTTCTTATATTGTCTGCCTTCCCCGCTACCAACACAAATTTTAAGTTGCTTTTTAAAAATTATAAAAGGCAGTAGTAAAAGTAATTTTAAGTTCACATGGTGGATGTGAATATGAAACACTGGTTTCATATTTACTTATTTTCAGCAGTTTGGAAAATGAAGGGGAAAATTTTACTCTAATTTTAATCTTATCACCATCATATAATCATTAGTATTAAAGGAAAAGGAGATAAAACTGACATTAATTAAGCATCTAGTGTGTTCCTCCCTGTAATACTGTGATGTATGTATATTCCCATTTTACATGAAAACAAACTCACTCAGACTCAGGTCCCAAAGATGATAAATAATAGAGTAGCTGAGTTTAAATCTAGGTGTATCTTGATTCTGCATACGAGATTTTTGTTCTACTTTCCCATCCTTTTCTGTATATCCTTTAGTCCAGGGATTTTCAACCTTTTTCATCTCATGGCACACATAAACTAATTTCTAAAATTCTGTAGCACACCAAAAAAATACGGTTTTTGCTGATCTGACAAAAATGGGTATAACTTTGATTCATTTACACTGTTCAGCTATTGTTGGATTGGCTAATACCATATTTTTTATTTGACTTAATCTAAGGGAAAAAGAGGTCAGTGCTCCTTACTAAATAGTCAGGTGTCACATGTTTTAAAAATTCTTGTGGCACACCAGTGTGCCGCTTGTGGAATGTTCCAGTGTGCCTTCTGTGACACACCATTTGAAAATTGCTATTTTAACCTAACTATAATTTATAAGTTTTATCTCTTACTTAAAAACTTAATATACTTTTTTTTTTTGCCTATCATCATTTCAAGTGGTGTCTTACTGCCCACATTGTTTATTCATACCACCATATAAAGGCTCTTTGTCTTGGCTGCTGGATGTTGGTACAGTGATATTGGTTAAAATGCAAACTGTCTTTTTTTTTTTAACTGGGTGACTAAGATGAAAAATAATCTAGCTTTATCAGAACTAATACTCTGGGATTAGAACTGCTACTGGTTTAATAATACTATCTGTCCTTTCTGGTTGGACATTTAACTCAAATTTGATATATATAAATGTAGATGACATTTTCAATTTATAGCCTATATGAAAACAGAACTTTTCTTGTATTTTTACACTTTGAAATGCCCTAAGCTTTCTTATCAAAAATCTTTCAAAAGTTATATTAAAGTTAAATAGGCACTTAAATCCTGTTTAGTTATTATTAGTAATTCTTAATTTAATCAACTGTATGAAAGGAAGTTTAATACTGAATTTTTATACTCTCATTGGGTGGATGACATATACTAAAAGATAATTTGTGGGGCATTTATAAATAGATGGATAGGTCAGCATTGCCCAAAGAGATATGTCACAAATGTGGTTTAAATTTTTCTGTATCTACATTAAAAGATAAATAGGTAAAAGTAATTCTATGAATGTATTTCACTTAACTCAGTGTATTTAAAACATTTCAATATGTTAACATGATTTGAGATATTTTACTTTCTTTTTGTCCTATACCATGTCTTCAGAATCCAGTGTATGTGTGTTTTTAAAAAAGATTTTATTTATTTCTTTTTAGAGAGAGGGGAAGGGGGGGAGAAAGAGAGGGAGAGAAACATCGATGTGAGAGAAAAACATCTATCGGCTGCCTATCGCACGCGCCCCATCCAGGGACTGGACCTGCAACTCAGGCGTGTGCCCTGACCAGGACTTGAACTGGCAACCCCTTCGCTTTGCAGGACGACACCCAACCACCTGAGCCACACCTGCCAGGGTCCAGTGTGTGTTTCTTAAGGCACACCTCAACTCAAGTGCTAGACTTCAAGTGCTTAATAGTCATACACTGTATTGAACAGTGCAAATATAGAACATTCTATACAGGAATGGAGAAAGGATTAAAAATTAGATAAAGTATAGCTGAGGAAAGAATATGCTGGAGAAGAACACTGGTATAAAATGGTGGGAATTTAAGTGAGAGATACAATTTGAAACTAGATAATAGAGTGACTTGAATCTAGTTTAGGGAATTTGGTTTGTATGGAGGTGGTGTGTGTGTGTGTGTGTGTGTGTGTGTGTGTGTGTGTGTGAGTGAGAAATGTTGGAGGGTGCCTAATTCATGTCCTGTCCATGAACACTTGAATGAATATTGAATTCATATTTGTGAATTAATAAGTACAAAATAAAAATTCTGGAATAATACTAAAAAAGCCTTGTGGATTTTCTAAAAAGAAAGTTGCTTTTAAGGGAATATTGATGGAGATGAGATTTGAGATAAAGTTTTTAGATTTGACCATTACTGGGAACTTGTTTTTTAATGTTTTATTTAGATACAATTTACATACAGAAAAGTGCACAAATTTTATGAGTACAACTCAATGAAATTTGACATATAAATACCCAGGTACCTTCTGTTCCCATTCCGATAATGTAACATTTTCTACACAGAAAAGGTGCCCTGTGCCCCCTTCTATTAATTCCCCTTTAGAAAAAGAACCACTATCCTGACCTCTATTATAAATAAGTTTGGCTTATTTTTGAACTTGCTTATGGCATATTTTGTCCTCTTTTTCCAGGGTAATGAGAATTGATTCTAATTTGTCTCTTCTGTCCTTATTTCTCATGGCGTGAATTTGGATATGAATCAGGTGATAGGTGGTTGGTACTGTCGCCCTTTTTTTTTTTCCAATGCGGTTTATGTTAAGACTAGAGAGATGTTTCTTAGTTTTCATGAACAGTAACCCTTTAGAGGTTAGCTGTATACTAGAAAATTTGTTTAGAATGTAGAGACTAAATTGCTTACACAGATAATACATTTGGCTTGCTTTTATTACAGTATTCTCTAGGCATATAGCCAAGAAGCAAGTAGAGGAGGTCTTGGATTGCCTCCTTATATAGATGTCTTTTGGAACCTCTTTAATAGTAGCTTCTAGGCATTATGTAAGTTAACTTTCAGGCATTTCAGGTTACTTAATAAGGTATTTGAGTATTTCTGACTGTGATTGTAGGAGTAGGAATAAAGTGATGTATGTATGTTTACAGGTAAGTATCCGCCCTCAACCAGAAAGACTTTGACATTTCTTATGAGTAAAGAACTAGAACGTACCTTAACGATAGTTGCATAAAAGGCTAATGTCCATGAAGGACACTATATAAAATGCAAACTGAAATGGAATTATTGATCATGATTTTTATTTCTAGTGCTTGAATCAGATTTATTTTTCAAATGGAAATAATGGTTACAGCATTGTTTTTCATAATTACTGAGGAGTGGAAGCTTTATGTTAGTGTAAAAATAAGTACTTTTGGGAGAAGGATTTTTTTTCTGAAATATGTTATTAAAAGCACATAACAATTAATATATGTATCTCTATTCCAGTATGCCTAACTTTGAAGAATAGATTTATTGTGTGGAAATGGATATGAAAATACTTCCATTAACATTTGGATTATGAATGCAAATATATAAAGAAGTTTTGTACTTTTTGAATTTGTAGTAAGTTTCTTAATATATTCTTGCTCCAAGAACTTTAATAGTCATCTTGAAGAAATAAAACCTCATCTCAGCTTTTCTTATATAGGTTTTGTATTTGACAAGTATAGAAGGCTAAAGCAAAATTGGTTAGACATTGGAAAATATGTTTGTTTATAATATATTAAGACTTTAAATACCTTTTTGGGGATGGGATTTCAAAAATTAAACCTATAAGAATGCTATTAATAGCTTTAACAGCTGGCTTTATGTAGAAAAATACACTTAAGGGTATGTTCTATGTTTTTGTGTTGTTTTGACACAAATGAGTGATATATTTGAGTTTAGTTTTGGGAGATTTGATTTATTTTTTTGTCTTCAGAAAAACTTTGTTTATCTGGTTGTATTTTCTCTAACTTTTGCAAGTTAGAGAAATTAGTTATACAAATTCATTTACTACGGTAAAAATGCAGATAAACACAGCAAAGGATATGGTTCCTGCTTCAAAGATCTCATGATCTAAGATGAGCACTCAACAGAAAACATTTAAAACACTGAGCTGATGTAAATATACATGGTATATAGTAAGACTGAATTAATAAAGCTCCTTAGCAAAAGTAGTATTTTACTTATATTTTGAAGAAGTGATCTGTCTAGATTGGTAAGAGGGAAGGGAATATCAGCTAGTGGGAGGGCACGTTGAGAATTGTGAAATGCAGGCATTTTCTTTGTTTGCAGTAGAGTCTATTTTAAATAAATTTAATGAAAATAAGGTTTATAAGATTGTGGCCTAAGCTGGAGGAATCTAAAGGAGTTTGGATTAGAAATTATAAATAAGGAGTTCTACTAAAGGTCATTGAACAGAAATTCAAGAAAAATGAGAAAATTAGCAGCCAGATATAACAAGATCGGAGAGAAGATTGAAGTGAGAAAGGCCAATTAAGGTTATTATTTTGGGGTTATGTTAAGAGTAGGATGGTAGTTCTAAAATAAAGAAGGTGAAATGTATGCCTCTTAAGTGTGTAGTGCAAAATTAAATAAGAATGGAACAGTTTATCTTTGGTTATTGAAAATAAATTTACTTGGACACAGTTTGCAAGTAAATTATTTATTTTTAAGGCTTAAAAAAGTCAATTTGAGAGGGAGAAAAGGGGAGAGAGAGAAACATCAATTGGTTGCTTACCGTTATGTGCCCCAACTAGGAATTGAACGTGTGACCTAGGTGTGTGCCCTGACCAGGGATCAAACCTGCAATCTTCTGTTGTACAGGACAATGCTCCAACCAAATGAGCCACCTGGCCAGGGCTGCAACTGTTCTTTAAAAAAACTTGATGAGTTATTTTAAGTTTGATTTGAAAACTAAGTAAAACCCAAGAAAGTCAGGACATAGTGGTGTTTTCTGAATTTCTAGTAGTTTGAATTTAAAAAAAGGTATTTGAGATGAATAGTAAGAAGAGCTTGTAACAGTAATGCAATATTTTGAGTTATAATGGTATATTTTAGCCATGGTTTTAGAGACATTCCAATTGGTGTAAGAGTCGGAAAAATGGGAGGTAATAAAAATTAGTAATCTGTACTACCAATATTTAAATGTGTTTTAAAATAGTTACTTGTTTTAAAATTTAGGAGTTATTGAAAACAGCTTTTATAGGGAGGAAAAATCACAAATATACAGTTTCTTACGGGCAGTCATATTTTTTTAACATTTATTATGTAAGATTTTTTAAAGATTTTATTTATTTATCTTTAGAGGGGAAGGGAAGGAGAGAGGGAGAGAAACATCAATCTATGGTTGCCTCTCATGTGTCCCCCGCTGGGAACTGGCCTGCAACCCAGGCATGTGCCCTGACTGGGAAGTGAACTGCAATCCTCTGGTTCGCAGGCCTTCACTCAATTCACGGAGCCACACCAGCCGGGGCTGTGTAAGATTTTTTTTTAAGTGGGGTTTTAAAAATTCTTAAATTGAATGTATAGTATTCCTTATGAGTAGTTATAAAAAATAGAAGTATTAGGAAAATATGAAAAAATTACAGAAGTAATATAATTTAAAGAATCTTTTATAATAGAGTCTTAGAATTGTAAGATAGTATGTCAGTTTTATTTTATGACAAGTTTACATTTTAACTATTCTCACAGTTAATAGGCTTCAGTTTTATAAAGAAGTTAGTGAAGTTTCTGGCAACATGGTAAAATAGGTGCATTTGTCTTTATCCAAGTTACCTGTTGAAGCAAATTAGCTAAAGCAAAAGAGAGTAAGTTGTCCCATGTTGTCACTTGGAAAACAGATTTCATCCACATCTCTGAAATTTGGAATTTTGTATACATAGTATGGGTGAGAAGGGATGACTGCACAACTATCTACTGCTCTCTGATTATCCTCATTAACTAGTGGTGTGGTGATAGGAAGCTTACCTGAAAGCCTTGCCCTGAACCTGTTTCTTAAATAGTATCCTGTTTATACATATTTGTGCTGCACACTTCCTGGAAACAGATGGATCCCCTCCTGTGTATGCTGCCTTGGGTCTCTGCTCTACAAGCTAAAATAATGAAAAATCACTACATGCATGAGGAGAGGGAGGGATTTGAAGGGGATGGGGACTAGGAAACCAAATTGACTTTCATGTACATTGATCCTGCCAAAAGAGCTTGCACAGGAGAGAGGTGAAGATGGAGATAACTTTAGTAGCTGTGGTGTAACCAATATTCTTGTGCTATATGAGTGAATGTCTTAATGGAGCATTCACCTCTGTTACTCTTGTATTACACTTGTATTACTGTTAATTCGACATTAACAGTAATACAAATGCTATTCTAAGTAGATGTCTTTTAGTGTGGTGTGGTTTGCCTAACCTATAGTTTCATCTTTTTTTTCCAGGTTCTATTCACTAACTTTCCTGTCATTTGACTACCTGGTAGTTTTTTCAGTAGGTTTTGCTTAATTTAACTGGAATTGATTTTCTTGCTCCCCTGGTCAAATTGGATTAAAAATTCTTACTGTGTGGTTTAATGAATTTTACCTAAATCAAAATGACACAAACATTGAAAATAAAAGAGTGGCAAAAATACTACTACAGCTTGCAAGTTTCACTGACATCAAGCAAAAGCTGAAACCTTTCTAGGGCAAAAGTTTAGAGTTGAAAAAAATTTTTTAAATAAAAAAATTACGGCTACTGAACAGGATCCAGCTTGAAAAATTTTTTTAAGCTATGACTGATTTTCTCTAAGGCTATTTATTTATTTATTTATTTATAGAGGTGGGGGAAGGAGAAGGAGACAAACATCACTCGGTTGCGTCTTGCACACACTCCCAAATGGGGATTGGGCTCACAACCCAGGCATGTGCCCTGACTGGGAATTGAACTGGTGACCTTTTAGTTTGCCAGACAGTGCTCAGCTAGCTGAGCTATGTTGAGTCAGGGCCCAGCTTGAACTTTTACTCGATAAACGCAAACAAATAAGTAGCATTATAACATATGAAGTAGAGTTTCTTTAGAGAAATTGATAAAACCAGTCTTTTAGGATAATTTAAGAAACTAAAAATTATGACTGAGTATTAGAGTAGCAATATGCTTTATTTAATAGACATACGTCAGACTTTGTTTCCAATAGAGAATACACGTTCTTTTCAGAGTCCTGTGAATTCTTTTGAAATTGTGCCTTGGGCTTCAGTGAGAATTTGTAACTTTAAGTTTGAGAAATCGTGTAAGCCAATATTTTTTTTAAGATTTTATTTATCTTTAGAAAGGAAGGGAAGGAGAGAACTATAAATGTATGGTTGCCTTTCGTGAGTCCCCTGCTGGGAATCGAACCGCGATGGTCCGGTTCACAGGCCCGCACTCAGTCCACTGAGCTATACCAGCCAGGGTAAGCCAATATTTTTGACTACAGTATAGGAAAATGATGTTAAAGCTAAAGTGAGTCTAACTGAATCCACAATGAATCTTAACATTAAAACTCTGTCTGCTAGATCTTGAGCTTAAATTTCATACTATTTAGAAATGAACAGCAATGAGGACATGATGCATCAAAGCTTGATAGGTGAATGAATATTCATTTAAATATGGTGGATTAAATGCCATTTAACTTTTTTTTTTTTTTTGCCATCAAATTGCTACTGGAATTTTAAAAAATAGGCACAGGGTGTCAATGGCAAAGAAAACTGAAAAGTTGACCACAGAAGTAAAATTTTAAGAGCTAAAAAGCAAAGTTATATATAAATAACTATATATAAGAAGAATTATTTGTGGGAGAAGGCCTAGAATTGGGTGTGTGTGTGTATATATATATATGTATATGTGTGTATATATATGTATATGTATATGTATATATATAATATATATAGTCTTGGGGTGCTTCAGGTATTGGTTGCTGCAGATACCCTGAAAGAATTGTCTGAATAGTCTGTAATAAGTAAGCAACACATGGTGCCAGGAAAGGGGTCTCCTCAAGCTTCTTTCCTGATGCAAAGAGGATCTGTGCTTTTGACAGCACTGGGCACAACTTGGCTTTAAGGGTCTCACACTGAAATACTGAGAGAATTGAGTAGAAATCCACATGTTGAACTGCAAATCAATCTGGCCTCTTTTCCATTACTAGTTATGAGGATACTGGATGTCAGGCTTCTAATCCCACAATATGAAATTGGAAAATTCATCCTGTTACAGTAAACAATCAGGAAAAAAGACCAAGAGAGAACAACAAATGGGGATCCACCAGGGAAATGGCCCAGACTGATCATTCTACAGTGACACCTATTGTGGAAATTTTAAGAGTTTCATTTTAAAATATGAGATTGAAGATCATCAAACATTTGAGGATAACTTCTATAAGAAAGAGAAGAAGGAAATAGAAACAGTTTAGAAAGAAAACTTTCTTAAAGTTACTGATATCTTTGGAAGTAAGGGGATAATTATGTCTTTGAAACAAGGAAAGGATGCTCTAAAAGCCAATCAGAAAACAGTGAGGTATTGGACATTTAGGACAGGAAATAGTAGGATTAGAAATAGAGAGTATGAAACGATACAAGAGTTATAAATTTAGAGTTAATTTCATGGTGGAAGGTTGGAAGATAAAATTGAGAAGATCTTCCATAAAGTAGGACAAAAAGATGTAAGTAAACGTCACATTTGGTAAGGTCAATATGTGAAAATTAAGTATAGAGTAGGAGGAAAATGAATAAATGAAGTCATTTAAGAATAATGGAACCAATACCTTGAATTTCCACCTTAAAAGGGCTCACAGAATGCTTCAAGTACATGATGGTGAAATTTCGGACACCAGAAATAGGGAAAGATTCTAAAAGCTTGAGTGTGGAGTGTGTGAAAAAGACCAAGGGTCACTAACATTGGTAGGTAATCGATAGTGAAATAGTATCTTCAAAATCCTGAAAGGAGTAGGCTAAAATGCACTGTATTGCAGGAAGTTGCTAGAAGACATGGGTTCCATGTTCCTGGAACATGGGTTCCAGTAAAAGGTGAAAGATTTATGTGATCTGAAGAGAAACCAGAGTATGAAATGTTGGGGTAAATAGTAAAGAGGATCCAGTACAGGAGAGAAGTGGCAATTTAGGTTGATGATAAAGGGAGATAGATGCAAGGAGGTTGGCTGTGCAAGCGGGTCTGAAGAGTAATCAGATTAGGAGAGGACAAAGGGATTTAGATGGTATGTCTTTAGAAACAAACACATTAATAGAATTTCTGTGAAGAATTTCTTTGACCGTACATACGGGATATTTATCTGTAGTTTCCTGTAATGTCTTTATGTAGTTTTGTTATAAGGTAACGGTCTCAAAATGAGTTAGGGAATGTTTCCCCTTTTTCTGTTTTTTGGAAGAGTTTGGGAAAGTTTGGCATGAATTCTTTAAGTCCTTGGTTTAAAGGTACATTTCACCAGAGAAGCCATCTCATCCTGTGTTACCTTATGGGAAGTTTTTTCATTACTCCCTCAATCTCTAATTGTGATAGGTATATTCATACTTTCTGTGTCGTCTTGATCAGATTCAGTACTTTTTTTTCTGGAAATTTATTTCTTTCAGGTTATCTTTTGCCACTTACAATTTATAAAATCAGTAGGACCTCCTGTTCATTCCTGTTTTTAACTATTCCCTTTTTTTCATGGTGAGCCTGGCTGAAGGTTTGTCAATTTTGTTGCTATTGTCAAATACCCAACTTAGTATCATTGATTTTTCTCTATTATTTTTTTTAAAAGTTGTTTTTGTTTAATTTATGCTATAGTCCTTATTTTATTCGTTTCTCTGCTTTGGGTGTAGTTTGCTCTTTTTCTGGTTTCTTTAGGTAGAAGTTTAGGTTACTGATTTGACTTTTAATGTAGGCATATATAACTAAATTTCCCTTTAAACATTGCTTTCATTTCATCCCATAAGTTTTGGTGTATTGTATTTTTGTGTTCATCTCAACATATTTTAAAGTATTTATTTATTTTTAAAGCGAGGGGAAGGGAGAGAGAAAGAGGGACAGTTGTCAGTGTACGGTTTCCTCGTGTGCGCCCCCAACAGGGGACATTGCCGGCAACCCAGGCATGTGCCCTGACTGGGAATTGAACTGATGACCCTTCGGTTCACAGGCCAGCACTCAAGCCACTGAACCACACCAGCCAGGGCCATATTTTATAATTTTATGTGGGGTTTTTTCTTTGACCTGTTGGTTATTTAGGGGTTGGGTTTATATAATTTCCACATATTTGTTAATTTTCCAGATTTCCTTCTTATTTATTTCTAGTCTAATTTCATTTTTGTAGAACATATTTTGTTTGATTTAATTTCTTTCAAATTTATTTAGGCTTGTTTTATGGCCTAATATATGGTCTGTGCTGGAAAATGTGCACTTGAGAAGAAAGGATCATCTGTGAAGTGGAGTGTTGCATATATGAGGTCTGTCCAGAAGATATTCAGCCATGTAATATGAAAAATAGAGGCATTTATTGAAGAAGATAGAAGATAGAAGAAGCATTGGACATAAGATAATGAAGCCTCAGTTCCCTTCACAGTAAGCACCTTGGGACCTCATACAGTTCTCCTAGTCACCGTGAGCTGCGTCGTCCTATTTTGTTGAATCTTCATTGATCATCTGAAATTTCTTCTCTTTCAAAGGTGATTTTAGTATTGGGGAAAGCCAGAGGTCTTGGGGCGCCAAATCTGGGCCTCAGAGGGGCTGGGTCGCCTGGGTGATTTGATGTTTTGCCAAAAAAAACTGCACGAGTTGTGATGCATGAGTGGGCACATGGTTGTGATGAAGCTGCCAATCACCAGTTGCCCATAGCTGTGGCCTTCTCAATTATCCAAGTAGTTTCCATGGAGGAATGTTCAAGCTTAATGCAAAATTTGATGCAGATTCATTGCTCTACTGGCTGAGTCATTTTGAATGCCATGGCCACACAGTACACGTGCTCACTCAGTGTCATTAGTGGCATCTACTGCCCCCACTGACTAGTATGGTGAAGTGTCATTGTTCACACATGTGCATTCCAGTCTACTCCTTGGTTGCCAGGTTTCATCAATGTTGCATAAGCTGTTCTCATTATAATCAATGGCTGGATGTTTTCTGGACAGGCCTCAATATTGGAGCTTTTCTAAGACTTCAGTTTTGCTTTAAAAGTTTTTTTGACCAGTTTAATTGTTTGCCTCAATTGTTATTCACTGCCTCAGTCAGCTGTAATAGTAACAATGTCCTCTGATTGCTTTTTTTTTTTTTTGAAGATTTTTTTAGACAGAGGGGAAGAGGGAGAAAGGGAGAGAAACATCAGTGTGTGGTTGCCTCTCACAGGCCCCCCGCTGCTGGTGATCTGGCCCACAACCCAGGCATGGGCCCTAACTGGAATTGAATTGGCAACCCCCTGGTTCCCAGGCCTGTGCTCAATCCACTGAGCCACACCAGCCAGGGCTTCTCTGATTGTTTTTGACAAACACCTTTAGGAAAAAGACTTTTTGCACTGGTTAAGTTCTGAGTCAGGTCAAATTAATATAGGTCTGTGTGTAGGGGCTTCTGTGACAGAACTACATTTGTCAAATAATGACAGACCTTGGGGAATGGGGTAGTGAAAGAGGTCCCACACCTCAAGTGGTTGCCAGTCTGCTGGTTTTCACAGTGCTGTTGTAGAGTGTTGGCTTTTTTACCCCTAGTTAAACAATGATTTACTTGCTTGAGTGCATAGACATTTTATGCAACCATGGCAGAAGCTGTGGATGACTCATGTTTCCATTTGGGGGCGGGGAGACACTTTTGGTCTTATATGGAGCCCAAACTGGTGAATACAGCTCTCTATCAAATCAAAGGGAATTACCTATCCTTATCCTTTCTATTCCTCTCAAGATGCTTTGATCAGCAACAGCTTTTTAAATTAAATTGCTAGAGATCCTCTGGAAGATCAGGAGCAAGTCCTTTGGACTTAAGAATTCTTGAGATTGTATTTCCTGTTCACATACTTACGAAATACCACGTGAGTCTCTAAGAATCACACCCATCTGTGAGAGAGTTAAGCACTTCCTGGCCAGTTTGTAGACCTGCTCATTTATGTCCTAAAGGTCAACTTCAGCCAGGTGGGGAAGCTGGGACAGTAGGGCAGAGCCAACTGGGACACGTGCTTCCCAAGGTTGGAGCATGCATGAAAAACAAGATGACTGCAGCAGGCAGTGAAAAAGAGTGACAGTTGGGAACTCGGCAGGAAGCCACCCAGTGCAGTGGGCAGGAAGTCGGAATGTTGGCTTTCTACACTGCTGTGGAACTGGAGTTGGAGGATGGGAATGGGATAAAAAAATAAAATGCCACAAAGTTTGCTGCTCTTACCAAGATTTCACTGTCTTTCTTGGGTAAGCTCTCCCCAGATTGCTGCAAGCCTTTGAATAATTTTAGAGTTTGGAAAAGTTGACTGGATATTTTTGCCAGTGTTCTTTTAGAGGAAGCAATTTTCAAATGTCCTTATTTTGATATTTTTGCTGATGTCTTACTGTTGAGTTTTAAGGTTTTGAAAAAATACTTTAGATATGAGCCTTTTATATATATATATATATATATATATATATATATATATATATATATATATATATACAGTTGCAAATTTTTTTCAAATCTTTCATTTTTTAATCCTTTTAACAGTGTCTTTGACAGAGTAAAAGAATTTTATCCCTTTACTTTTAGTCTGTATGATCTTTTCTTCTGAAGTGGGTCTCCTGAAGATAGCATATATTTGGGTCTTGTTTTCTTGTCCATTCAGCAGCTACCCTGTGTCTTTTGATTGGAACATTTAGGCCATAACAAATGCAGGTGTTAAACATCTCCTAAATTTCTGCCTGTTGGTTTAATTAGAGAGATCTTTAGAATTTTTCTGCTGTTATGGATTTGTCTGTCTTGTGTTGCTGTCCATTTTTGCTATATATGTCAATGAATCTGTGATATTGGGGCACACAAATTTACAATTGTTTCATGTTTCAGAAGAGTTGAATCTTTTATCATTATTGTTTTCATTATCTTTGGTAATGCTTTTTGTTTTGAAGTCTACCTTGATCAGTAATAATATAGCTACACCAGCCCTCTTATAGCTAGGGTTTGTGGTTCCTTTTTTCACCCAAACTTTTATTGAAAATTTTCTGTACCTTTATGTTTTAGAGCTGTTTTGTATATTGTGTATATACCATATGGTTTTACTTTCAGTCCCATCTAATACTTCCTTGCCTTTCAATTATAACAAAGTTTGTTTAGACTTCATATAGTTACTGAGATGAATTGGGGATTAAATATATGATCTTAATGTGCTTTCTATTTATTCTGATTTTGTATTTTTTCCTCACCTTTCTTGCCATTTTTTAGATAAAGTATTTTTATTTTAATTACTTCTTACCTTCCCCTACCTTTTTTAACACTGTTTTTGTCTGCTGCCACAAGTATAATTTTTGTTTATCTGAAAATATCCTTTTTTTTTTTTTTCACTTTCATTTTTTAAGGGTAGTATCACCAGATAGAGATGATGCTCCAATATCTCCACTTGTTTTCTGATGATGAGTCAGCCATTACTTGTATTGTCATTTCCCATATAGAACCATTCATTTTTCTCTGACTGTTCTGAAGGTTTTCTCTTTGGCCTTTAGCAACTTGAATGTGATGGGCATATAGAAGTGCTTTTTTGTGGTTATCCTGCTTGGGTTAGTTAACATTCTTGGAACTATAAGTTAATATTCTCTACCAGAGTTGAGATGTTTTGGCTATTTCTTCAACAAAAAGTATTTTTGTACCTTTTTCACTCTTTTCTCCTTCTATCTATGTTGAATGGGTTGTATCTGTGTTAGACCACCTGAGATAGACCTACTGGTCTCTGAAATTCTTAAATTTTCTCCAGTCCCTTCACTTTGTTTTTTGGTTCAGATAGTATTATTGCCTTATTTCAAAGCTTACCAATTCTTTCTTCTGCCATCTGTTATCACACTCTTCTCGTGAATTTTTTTTACCTTAGTTATTTTATTTTTCAGCTTTTCCTTTTATATATAAAGTTTCTATCAATACTTTGAATATATATTTTAAATTTTAATAACATACTTAAAATAGCTGCTTTGAATTCCTTATATGCTAACTCCAGCATCCAAGGTACTCAGAATCAATATCCATTACCTTTTTTTCCCCTGAGTATGGATTAGATTTTCCTGTTTCGTGGGGTTTTTGGTTTCTTTGTTTTTTGGATATCATATAACTTTTGTTTGAAAACTGGATATTGTGATTATGTTCTGGTGGCTCTGAGTTGCTAATGTTTCTTTGAGAATTATTGGGTGAAGTTTTAGTCAGAATTTGAATCTTTCCCTGTGATTTTCATGCTTCTGGGGATTCTTCTAATTACCAACTGTTCTGTTGTGCTTGGGTTCTCTGACACTTCAGCCTTGTAGGGCTTCAGCTTCCTGCTGCCCAAACTGCACAGTTGAATGCACCCTGTTGAAGAAGCATCAAACTCAGTACAGCTCTATTTTTCAAGTGTAGCTTTTTCTCTGGCTGGCGTTTGCCAACTTTTCCCCTTTCAACTCCTTTAGTTCTTCTTCATGCATACATAGTTTATCAGTCATCCAGTGATTTGCAAGGCAAAGTTTATACTGAGAAATTTTTTTTCACTCCTCTGTCTTTCACTGCTGTGCTACCTCCATTTAAATTTCCAGCTGCTTTTCCAGGCCTAAACTCTGAGCCTATGGTGATACTTTTTTTTTTTGCAGTAATAGTTTTTCTCCGTTTATGTTACATACGGGGTTTCCAGCAGAATGGGGTAGCCTTAATGAAATTTTAAGGATTGAGATTTTTTTATTTGGCCATCTGAATGTGTTTGGGTAGGGCTGTTGTACATGGAAAGATGGTTTACTTCTGACTCCCTAGAGTTGTCCTTTGGGATCTCAACACAAATAATGGGCAGCATTTAGTATGGTTTCCACCATTTCTGAACCTTGCACTCCCCTTTTGGTCTCCCTAGCTATGCAACGATATGAGAAATAACAATCAGTTTCTTAGCTGCCTCATCTGGATTGGCAAAAACCCCAAGGCAAAAACATCCCTGAGTGCTGGGTTTGTATCTTTAGGTTTTCATCTTGTCTTGGCGCTGGGCCTTGTCATTCTTTATTATATTAGCTCCTTAATGTCTTCAAATTGATGATTTTTAATATTTGGTTTAGCTCCTCTAGTAGGTCTCAGTGGGAGAAAGGGTTGATAGATGTTACACACTTCTGCTAGTCAATTATTTCAGGAGTGTTTGGGTCAACAAGTGCATATAATGTCATTATGATAATATCTATATCTCTTGGCTTGGATTTTTCTCTATGGTGGCCTCATTCCTAAGTACGTTATCTCCTTAAGGTAGCAAAAATGGCTGCTGGCTGCTCTGACCTATGTCATTCTCATAGCTGTTATTTCCCGTGAAGAGTGTACCTTTCCCAGTGCTTGAAAACACGCTGAGAAAGATTCCAAATGCCCCACTTTAAGCCATATTCCCATCCACGAATAAATTACAGTGGCTAGGAGTACCAGGTACTCCTCTAATCAGCCTGGGTGTCACCTGTTCAGGGCACCACTTTGATAGTTGTGTAAGAGTGTTTTCTTAAAAGGATAACCAGAGTTCCAGTAACAAATAGGAAAAGGAATATTAGGCAAGATAGGAGATTGCTCTGTAACAGCTTTTATAGATTTGGAGTATCCTGAAAAATTTCATTGTACGGTTGAAGTCAGCAAAGCTGTACAGAAATAAAATTTTACAAACAATTACAGCTGACTGTTAACTTGTAAAAATGATTTTTCTCAGTTTCTATATCTCTAAGATTGACAAACTATGACAAAATGGCTTGTAGAGTCACTGCTAATAAAAGAACAAGGAGACTTTTGTGTTTCTTTTTTCCCTTAAGAAGTTGAGACCTAGATCAATAGTTAACCTAAAATAATTCTTCTAAGCATAAGAATAATTTAATATGGTATCTCTAAGGTAGAGTTGCTATATCAGTTACTGCTGTGTAACAAATTACTTTAAAACATGGTAATTAAAAACAACCATTTGAACAAGTAAGTCTGAGTCAGCTAGGCAGTATGTGTCAGTAGTAATTGTATTTGAGAATAGGAGCTCAGGCAAGTGTAAATTAAATACATCAATCTGTTCAGTATCCAGATGACTCTAGTTATACTTGTTTCACAGGATATGTCTGATGGGATTTTGGAAGCATTGTTCATACATAGAATTACCAGTTACAGGATAACATAGTACCAGTTACAGGTGTTAAACAGTGATTCATTTGTATCTTTATTCTTTTGGTTATAAATGACAATGTTCTTTCATATTCATTATTGGCATTCTAACTTCCTTAGTTTGAGATTTGATTTTATTTTTTCTTCAAGTTTATTTTTACATTGTGATTTTAGAAAACAGATTTACTGAAGTATAGTTTATATAAAATAAATTACACATTGTAGAGTGTATATAGTTTGAACAGATTTGACCTTTGTATACACACACCCATAATGTCACCACAGTCAAGATAATGAACATGCCCTTTATCCTCAAAAGTTTCTTTGTGCTCCTTTGAAGTCCTTTTCTTATTTATTAATTGACCTTTTATGCAGCATGTAATCTTTCTGTTTACATGTTTTACTCAGCATAAGTTTTTTTAATTCACCCATGTTGCATGTATCATCAGTTCAGTCCTTATTCCATTGTAAAGATAAAATAAAAAGATTAACATATTAGACATTTTTTCCCTCAGCTTTTGGCTATTAAGGATGAGCATTTGTGTGTTAAGTCTTTGTATTAATATATGCTTCCATTTCTCTAGGTAAATACATGTAGTAGATGTGTGTTTAACATTTTAAGAAATCATGACATTTTTTCCAAAGTGTTTTTATTATTTTTCTTCCTATATGAGTTTATGAGAGTTTTATATGTGTCTCAACACACTTGGTGTGGTTTATCATATTAATTTTAGCCATTCTTATAGTTGTGATAGCTCTTTGGGGCTAATTTGTACCTCCCTAATGATAAATGGTAGTAAGTGTATTTTAAAGTACTTACTAGTCATTCATGTATTTTTGGTGAAGTGCTCCTTCAAATCTGCCCACTTAGTAATTGGGTTGTATTGTTGTAATGAGCTTTTAAATCAGCTTTTTTTTTTTAGATTTTATTTATTTATCTTTAGAGGGGAAGGAGAGAGGGAGAGAACATCAATGTATGGTTGTCTTTCGTGCGTCCCCTGCTGGGAACTGGCCTGCAGGGAACCAGCCTTCAACCCAGGCATGTGCCCTGACTGGGAATCGAAGCGCGATTATGTGGTTCGCAGGCCCACGCTCAATCCACTGAGCTACACCAGCCAGGGCATAAATGAGCTTTTAAAAGTAGATTTGTTGAGATGTAATTGACATGTAGTTCGTTACACATATTTAAAGTGCACAGTATGATAAGTATTAAGTTATGTATACACACAGGAAGCTATCACCACAAACCACTCCCAAAATATTTACCACCCCCAAAAGTCTTCTTGTGCCACTTTTTAATTTTTTCTTCCTGAGACACATTCTCATTTTGGTTCTTTATTTCAAACCACATTTAATGTAGGGTTACAGTAGTCATTGCTGCTTGAATTAAGTTTTCTACTTTGTCTGAAGGAAATAGGCATTATTTCTGGCTTCTTGTGAGGCTAGGGCAGTAATTCCTCTCATCTTTTTTGGTGGCTCTTTTTTTGGCTACCAAAAAAGTAGTTTTTTTCATACAGGCTTGTTCTAACCATGCAACTGGATACTGAAGAATATTCTTGCTCTCTGTTATTGTCTTTTCTCCAGTTCTCTTTCCTGTAATTTTTAGCTGTCTTGGCTTCTTTGGACTTCCATCTCAGTCTTAAGGAAACCACAGACTGCCTGAGTATCCTTTCCCCAGATGAGGGTTGGTACTTTCTCTATTAGAA
Organism: Artibeus jamaicensis; assembly: GCF_021234435.1. Taxonomy (NCBI): domain Eukaryota; kingdom Metazoa; phylum Chordata; class Mammalia; order Chiroptera; family Phyllostomidae; genus Artibeus; species Artibeus jamaicensis. The sequence goes on along the minus strand of NW_026522025.1, from coordinate 35,859,783 downwards.
AGTAAGTTGGGATTTTGGAGGGCTGGCCTCATTTGTTTCCCTTATTTTAGGGTTCACCATCAATGGTATACCTCTCTAATATCTGAAAACTGTCATTTCATACACATGTCTTGTTTCTGAGGCTTTTCAGGTAGGGCGCAAAGTCAATGCCTATTACTCAATTTTGACCCTTGTATTTATTTTTTTCCTCGATAATTATTTTTAAACCTGTGGTAAAACACATAACATTAAATTCACCACCTTATTTTTAAGTATACAGTATAGTGATAATAAGTATGTTTGCATTGTTGTGCAACAGGTCTTTACAACTTTTTATGTTGCAAAACTGAAACTTTATAACTGTTAAACACTAATTTTGTTTTCTCCTACCTCCAATTCTTGGCAGCCATTTTTCTAGTTTATTTTTCCTCTAATTTCAACTAAAGTACTTTAGATACTTTATGTCATTGGATTCATACAGTGTTTGTTCTTTTGTGATTGGTTATTTTACTTCATATAATGTCCCCAAGGTTTATATATTTTTTTTAATCCTCACCAAGGATATGTGTATTGATTTTAGAAAGAGAAGAAGGGGGAGAGAGAGACAGGTAGGAAGAGAGAAACATCAATTGGTTGCCTTCTGTATGTGCCCAAACCCCGACCAGAGATTGGACCCACAACCTAGGTATGTGCACTGACCAGTAATTGAACCTTTTAGTATGAAGGATGACGTTCCAACCAACTGAGCCCTGGCATGGGTAGATTTCCTTCTTTTCAAAGGCTGCATAATATTCCATTGAATATATATATATATATACATACCACATTTTCTGCATTCTAAATTTACCTGTCAATGGACATTGAAGTTGCTTCCACCTCTTGGCTATTGTAAATAATGCTGCAGTGAGCTCAGGTGTGTAAATATCTCTGAGATCCTACTTTGAATTCTTTCGGATGTATGTGTATTGAGAACTAGGATTGCTGGATCATATGGTGATTCTATTTTTAATTTTGGGGGGAACTGCCATACTGATTTTAATGATGGCTGCAAAGTTTAAGTTCCCACCAACAATGCAGAAAAGTTCCAGGCTCTGGACCCTCGTAAACACTTCTGATTTTCTGTTTTTTGGATTGTGGCCATCCTATTGGATGTGAAATGATATCATTGTGATTTTTGATTTGCACTTCTGTCATGATTCAGAAGGTTGAAGATCTTTTCATGTATTTGTTGAATATTTGTATACCTCTTTTGGATATTTGTCTGGTTGAATACTTTACCTGTTTTTTGAGGGTTTTTTGTTTCTTTAATGTTGGTTTTAGATGTTTCTTAAATATTTTGGGTATTAACCCCTTATCATATATATATTTATATATATTTTATTGATTATGCCATTACAGTTGTTCTATTCCTCCCCTTCATTCCCCTCCACCCTGCAAACCCCTCCCCCACCATTCCTCCCCTTTAGTTTATAACCACGTGTCTCAAGTTCTTTAAATTCTATATTTCCCCTACTATTCTTGCCCTCCCCCCTGTCTATTTTCTACCTACCATCTATGCTACTTATTTTCTGTACCTTCTCCCCCCTTCTCCTCCTCCCACTCCTCTGTTGCTAACCTTCCATGTGATCTCCATTTTTATGGTTCTGCTCCTGATCTAGCTGTCCTCTTAGTTTGTTTTTGTTTTAGGTGTGGTTCTTCATAACTGTGAGTTTGCTGTCCTTTCAGTGTTCATCTTTTTTATCTTCTTTTTCTTAGATAAGTCCCTTTAACATTTCATATAATAAGAGCTTAGTGATGATGAACTCCTTCAATTTGATCTTATCTGAGAAGCACTTTATCTGTCCTTCCATTCTAAATGAAAGCTTTGCTGGATGGAGCAATCTGGGTTGTAGGTCTTTGGATTTCATGACTTGGGATACTTCTTTCCAGGCCCTTCTTGCCTATAAGGTCTCTTTTGAGAAATCAGCTGACAGTCTGATGGGAAGTCCTTTGTAGGTGACTGTCCCCTTATCTCTCGCTGCTTCTAGAATTCTCTCCTTCATTTGAATCTTGGCTAATGTAATTATGATGTGCCTTTGTGTTTTCCTTCTTGGGTTCAACTTCTTTGGGACTCTCTGAGCTTCCTGGATTTCCTGGAAGTCTATTTCCTTTGCCAGATTGGGGAAGTTCTCCTTTATAATTTGTTCAAATAAGTTTTCCACTCGTGGCTGTTCCTCTCCCCCTTCTGGTACCCCTATAATTTGGATGTTGGAGTGTTTAAAGATGTCCTGGAGGTTCCTAAGACTCTCCTCATTTTTTTTGAATTCTTGCTTCTTGACTCTTTTCTGTTTGGCCATTATTTGCTTTCTTCTGGTCCACTCCATTGATTTGAGTCCCAGTTTCCTTTCCATTACTATTGGTTTCCTGTGCAATTCCCTTCATTTCAATTAGTTTAGCCTTCATTTGTTCCTCTAATTTGTGGCTAAAATCAACCAGTTCTGTGAGCATCCTGATGACCAGTGTTTTAAACTGTGCATCTGAAAGTTTGGCTATTTCTTGGTTGCTTAAGAGTTACTGGCTCTGGGGCTTTGAGTTCTTGAGCCATGTTATGAGGAGCAGAGCCTTAGGTGTTCACCAGGGCAGGTCCATGCAGGTCGCTGGTTTGTGACGCTGTATGTGGGGGCGGTGTCAAAGAAGAGCAATGGCGGTCCCCTGCTGCTGCTTCCTGCCACTGAGGTTTGTGGAGGGGTCTGTCTCACTGCTCACTCCTTCGCTGGTTTATCTGTGCACGAATGTGTGACCTGGGTCAGCCTGCCACCTTGCACCCTCACTGGGTCCGCCTGTTGCTACCCCACACCTGGGATCCACCTAAGGCTGCCCGGGTTGAGGAATCTTTCCTGCCCGACTCTGCTCCGCTGCTGGCTCCACCCTCTTACAGGTCTGGCTGAAATATTTGTTGTTGTCGGACTTCCGTATAGTTCAATATTATGTGTTGTGGCTGCGTTTTTTGTTACTAAAACTTCGTTGTCTTTAAACTTGGTTGTGCAAGAAGGCACAGTATTTCCACCTACGGCTCCATCTTGGTGGAAGTCTCCCCTTATCATATATTGTAAAAATTATCTTCCCTTGCTATAGATTGCCTTTTTCCTCTCTGTTGGTTGTTTCCTTTGATGTGCAGATTTTGATAGGCATTACATGGTATTTTAGATCACTTTGGGTAGTATGGACATTTTAGCAATGTTGAAATGAATGTGAGAAGTCTCTCTACCTGTTTGTACCTTCTTTGATTTATTTTAGTAATGTTTTATAGCTTTTTTTGTGTACAAGTCTTTTGCCTCCTTGGTTAAGTTTATTTCTAATTTTTTTGATGCTTCTTTTTAAAAAGATTTTATTTATTTATATTTAGAGGGGAAGGGAAGAAGAGAAGGAGAGAAATATCAATGTATGGTTGCCTCTTGTGTATCCCCTGCTGGGAACTGGCCTGCAACCCAAGCATGTGCCCTGACTGGGAGTCAAACCGTGATCCTTTGGTTTGCAGGCCCGTGCTCAATCCACTGAGCTACCCCAGCCAGGGCATTTTTGATGCTTTTTAAAATGAGATTGTTTTCATAATTTTTTCAGGTTGATCATTATTAGTGTATAGAAACAGCTGCTTTTCATAATGCTGATTTTGTATCCTGCAATTTTGCTGAAATCATTTACTAATTTTAACAGGTTTTTTTAAGATTCTGTGGCATTGCAACTCAACATCAGGAAGACAAACAGTCAAATTTAAAAATGGGCAAAAAATCTGAATAGACACTTTTCCAAAGAGGACATACAAATAGCCAAAAGAAATAAGAAAAAATGCTCAACATCACTAATCATCAGAGAGATGCATATTAAAACCATAATGAAATATCACCTCACATTTGCCAGAACAGCTACCATCAATAAATCATTAAATAATAATTGCTGGTAAGGATGTGGAAAAAGGGAAACCCTTTTGCACTGTTGGTGGAAATGCAGATAGGTGTAGCCACTTTGGAAAGCGACATGATGTTACTTCAAAAAACTACAAATGAAACTGCCTTCTTTGACCCAGCACTCCCATTTATGGGAATATATCCTAAGAATCCCTGAAACACCAACCAAAAAGATTATATGCACCCCTATATTCATAGCAGTGTTACTTATAATATCCAAGATCTGGAAACAGCCCAGGTGCCCATCAGATGTGTGGAAGAAAAATCTGGTACTTTACACAATGGAATACTACACAGTTGTTAAAAAGAAGGAACGCTTAACTTTGTGACAGCATGAATGGACCTAGAGATAGTCATGCTAAGCTAAATAAACCAGTCAGAGAAAGACAAGATACCATATGATCTCACTCATATGTGGAATGTAACGAAGAAAATAAACTGGTGAACAAAATAGGGCTAGAAGCATGGATACATGGAACAAATGGAGTGACAGATTTCAGAGGGGGGAGTGGTAGGGGGACTTGAAGAGATTAGCCAAAGAATATATATGCATCACCCATGGACACAGGCATTGATATGGTGAAGGCTGGGGTGATGGGCAGTAATGGTGCTGGGTGGAAGGGGTAAAGGAGGGGAATGGGGGACATCTGTAATAGTATCAACAATAAAAAAGAATCTGTAGCATTTTCTACCTAAAAGATCATGTTGTCTGCAAGCATAATTCTATTTCTCCTTTTCCAGTTTGGATGCCTTTTATTTCTTTTTCTTGTTTATTTGCTCTGGCTAGTACTTCCAGTACTGGGTTGAGTAGAAGTGGTATGTATAATAGTGTGCATTGTAACCTTTTTGATCTTAGAGAAAAATTTTTTAGCCTTTCACAATTATGATATTACCTGTGGGTATTTCCCATATAGCTTTGATTATGTTGAAGTAGTTTGCTTCTATTCTTAGTTCATTGAGTGTATATATCAGGGGTTTTTTAGCATCAATTTAGATTATTGTGATTTCTTTCCTTTATTCTGTTAATGTGGTATACTACATTGATTGATTTTTATTCGTTGAGCCATCCTTGTATTCCAGGAATAAATCCAACTTGATGTTGTGTATGATTCTTTTTTTTTAATGGTTTTATTTATTTATTATCAAAGTGAGGGAAAGGGAGGGAGAAAGAGAGGGAAAGAAACATTGTCTCCAACTGGGGATCTGGTCTGCATCCCAGGCAAGTGCCCGGACAGGGAATGGAACCCACGACCCTTTGGTTCACAGGGCCAGTGGTCAACCACTGAGCCAATCCAGCTAGGGCTAATTCTTTTATTATGCTGTTGAACCTGGTTTGCTGAGGATTTTTGCTCAGTATTCATCAATCATGTTGGATTAGGGCCCACCCTTAGGATCTCATTTAACCTGTTATTTCCTTAAAGGCCCTGTCTCCAAATACACAATCACATTGGGTGTTAGGGCTCAAAGTGAATTTTAGGAACACAGTTCAGTCCAGAACACCTTTTATATAGTGCTTCTAATTTATTTCCTAGAGAACCTACCATCTGAATATATTAGTTTCCTGTGGCTGTTCTAACAGATTACCACAAACTAGTAGTTGGCTTAAAACAGCAACAACAGAAATTTACTGTCTCATAGTTGTGGAATCCAGAAGTTTGAAATAATTACCACTGGATGGAAATTAAGTTTCCAGAAGGGTTGTTCTGTCTCTGGAAGCTCTGGAGGCGATTTACCTCGCCTCTTTTCAGTTCTGCTGACTGAGGGCATTTCTGGCTGTGGCTGCAATCCTTAAGGCCAGTGTTATCAACTCTCCGTGCTCCATCTTCACATTCCCTGTATGTAGTCAAATTTCCTGTATCCCTCTCTATAAAGATACATGTGATTGTACTTAGGGCCCCTCCAGATATTCCAAGATCTTTAATCCCTTCAGAAAAGACCTTTTCTTTTTTTTTTTTTTTTTTTTTAAGGGGAGTGGAGGATATAACATTCACAGATTCTTAGGATTAAGATTTGGATATTTTTTGTGGGGCCATTTTTCAGCTTCTCACTTTTATTACTCTCACTTTGATTTATAGTTTAGTTCATAATAGATCCCACTACCCACTTCTGGATGGGTAAAAGTTGGCAGTGAATGGCAGAGAGGAAATATTCTAATTTCTTCTAGATACTGCACAGAAAACTCTAGGTCTGTGGTTCTCAATATGTGGTCCTGGAAGTAGTGACATCAATATGACTTTGGTAACTTAGTAGCAAATTATCAGGCTCCACTCTTTCACTTACTAATCAGGAACTCTCAGTGTGGGGCCTAGCAGTATGTGTGTAACAAGCCTGGGTGATTCTGAGAATCACTTTGCTAAATTGTGGACATTATTAGTATTAAAACCATATTTGCCTTCCTGTCCAAATTTTTTCTGCTTAAGGCTAATACTTTATCAGTCTAGGATTTATAGCTCCACAAACTTTATTTTCTGTAGGGGTGCAAACATGATGATCAGTGAAATTTATGCACCCAATGAAAGGTTGTACTCAGTTGATTTTTACCGGTTGTAATTTTACTTAGATAAAGTTATTTTGTGAAGTAACATGACTGTATTCAGAAGTGATGAGAATTTTTTTTCTCTGGTCTTCGAAAATGTGAATTAAACTCTTTAGCTTGAATTTGTACTTTTTAACAATATGTATTCCTGTGAGCATTTTGGGATACAACACAAAATTTCCATAGTCTTTTGTGCGGCTTGCATTGTTATATCTTTATGATGTGCACATCCAGCGAGAGTGCCAAAATGAGATAAATGAATTCTTGGCCACACCGTAGTTCAGAATATACACAGATGGGGTTGATATAGTGCTATCACTAGTTGCTATAGCATTTGAGAAACACAAGTTTATGCAGCTGAAGAAATTGAAGGATCTGTCAGGGTGACTAAGCTAAATATTGAAAAATGACTAAAAAGGTGCTAGTAAAGTTGAAGGGAGACAGAAGGTACCTTGTGAAAAGGCATGAAAGCTGAGAGCATGGGGGCTGTTCTGGGAGTTGAAGTTTGGTATAGTAGAAACACGGAGTAAATGTGATAGTAAAGATTAGGGATAGACAAAAGTGAGAACATTGGTGATTTTATTGAAGGACTTGAAGTATAGATGTGGCATCTTGGATTGGCTAAAAAGTTTTTTCTGTACAGTGGCTCTAATAGCACATCGTCTTTAACTTCATTCAAAATAATTTGGTTAGATTGCATTCTGACAGCTGTCATGTCAGTGTGCATTGCAAAAAAGCTTACCAAAATTGGACTTTTGTATAGCCATTTTAATATTGAAGATGGAAGAAAATATTCGATATTTTTTCATATTGTGGTTTATTATTTTTTTAATTTATTTTTTATTGAATATGCTGTTACAGTTGTTCTGTTTTCCCCCCTTCATTCCCCTCCACCCTACCCCCCATCCCCACCATTACCCCCCTTTAGTTTATGACCATGTGTCTCAAGTTCTTTAGATTCTATATTTCTCATACTATTCTTGGCCCCCGATCTATTTTCTATCTACTGTCTATGCTACTTATTTTCTGTACCTTCTCCCCCCATCTCCTCCTCCCACTCCCCTGTTGCTAACCCTCCAGGTGATCTTTATTTCTATGTTTCCACTCCTGATCTAGCTGTCCTTTTAGTTTGCTTTTGTTTTAGGTGTGGTTCTTAATAACTGTGAGTTTGTTGTCCTTTCACTGTTCATGTTTTTTTAACTTCTTTTTCTTAGATAAGTCCCTTTAACATTTCATATAATAAGGGCTTGGTGATGATGAAGTCCTTCAATTTGATCTTATCTGAGAAGCACTTTATCTGTCCTTCCATTCTAAATGAAAGTTTTGCTGGATAGAGCAATCTTGGTTGTAGGTCTTTGGATTTCATGACTTGGAATACCTCTTTCCAGCCCCTTCTTGCCTGTAAGATCTCTTTTGAGAAATCCGCTGACAGTCTGATGGGGACTCCTTTGTAGGTGACTGTCCCCTTAGCTCTTGCTGCTTCTAGAATTCTCTCCTTCATTTTAATCTTGGCCAATATAATTATGATGTGCCTTGGTGTGTTCCTTCTTGGGTTCAACTTCTTTGGGACTCTCTGAGCTTCCTGGATTTCCTGGAAGTCTATTTCCTTTGCCAGATTGGGGAAATTCTCCTTTATTATTTGTTCAAATAAGTTTTCCACTGGTGGCTGTTCCTTTCCCCCTTCTGGTACCCCTATAATTCGGATGTTGGAGCGTTTAAAGATGTCCTGGAGGTTCCTAAGACTCTCCTCATTTTTTTGAATTCTTGCTTCTTGACTCTTTTCTGTTTGGCCATTATTTGCTTTCTTCTGGTCCACTCCATTGATTTGAGTCCCAGTTTCCTTTTCATCGCTATTGGTTTCCTGTGCAATTCCATTCATTTCAATTAGTTTCACCTTCATATGTTTGTCTAACTTGTGGCTATAATCAACCAGTTCTGTGAGGATCCTGATCACCAGTGTTTTAAACTGTGCGTCTGAGAGTTTTGCTATTTCTTCATCACTTAGATTTATAGGCTCTGGGGCTTTGAGATCTTCTTGAGCCATTTTTGGTCTGTTTGCGCCCGTTAAGTATGAGGAGCGGAACCTTGGACTCCCAGGTCGCTGGGTTGTGATACTGTATGTGGAGGCAGGGTCAGAGCGGGGAAGTGGCGGCCCCCTCTGCTGTTTCTCGCAGCTGGGTGAAGAGCAGAACCTTAGGTTGTTCACGGGGGCAGGGCCACTTAGGTAGCTGGATTATGACGCTGCCTGTGGAGGCGGGGTTAGAGCAGGGAAATGGCGGCGCCCTCAGCTGCTGCTGCTTGCCGCTGGGGCTGCTGGCTCTCGTCCAATGGCCCACTCCCTCGCTTGTCTATCCACACACGAATGCGGGACCACAGTCAACCCGCAGCCCTGCTCCCTCACTGTTTCCCCGCGATTGCTTGCTGAGTTGCCCACCAGGTCCAACCCTGCGCCTGGATTCCGCGTGCCTGAGTCCGTCTGACCGAGTTTTCCGTCTGACTGAGTTTTCCTGCTCTGCCAGCTGCTGGTTTCGCCCCTCTTACCAGTCAGGCTGAAGAATTTGTTGTTAACAGACTTCCGAAAAGTTCAATTTTCTGTGTTCTGGCTGTGTTTTCTGTTGCTAATATGAAGTTGTCTCTAAACTTGGTTGTGTGAGGAAGCACGGCGTCTCCACCTATGCCTCCATCTTGGCGGAAGTCTGTGCTTTATTATTTCAAGAAAGGTAAAAATATTCCTGAAATGCAAAAAAAAAAAAAAAAAAAACTTGTGTAGTGTAGGAAAAGGTGCTGGGACTGCTCAAATGTGTCAAAAGTGGTTTGTGAAGTTTCTGCTGGAGATTTCTTGCTGAGTGATACTCCAACGGTTGGGTAGACCAGTTCAAGTTGATAGTGATCAAATTGAGACATTAACTGAGAACAATCAGCATTCTACCACATGGGAGATAGATAGCCAACATACTCAACTGATATCCAAATCAGTAATGTTATTGGTGAAAATGAAAAATGTGTTTTCTATTTTATGGGAAAAACTAAACAAGTTTTTTTACAACCTGATAGTTTTGGGGAGGGATGAATTGAGATGATAGTGTAGAAATGGCAGTTACAGTAATCTAGGTATGAATAGCACCCAGTAGGTATGCTGGTGCCATCTTTAGAGAGTAAGAATTCAGAATAGTAACAAGCCTATTACAGGTAAGGGAAGGACATACTGCCTTTTCAGAATTTATAAAATGTGATACAATTAGAAGTAAGGAGATTTTTTGACAAGTACATTTTCAGCGGAGTGTTGGGGTAGATTACATACCCTAGATCGAGTATTAAATTGAGGAAGTATGTGAGTGTCAATATATGCTGTTCTGTGTAATGATGATTCCTGGCATTCAGTAAAGTACTTAATCAGTGTTAGCTGTTATTATGGCTACTATTAGTATATACTTTTATACCATCTCATTCTGTATTTTTCTTCAACTTTTTGGCCTTTTTTGGCATATTTTTGACATAAAAATAATAGTATTAGGTAAACATTGATTTAGATAGAAGTATGTTTTATAAATAAATCCTGATTTTAATTATAGCTATTGCCACACTACTAAAGTTAATGAAAACACATTTCGTGAAATTTCCCTAAAGAGAACTAGAAAGCTAATTTCTCATTTGAATAAATTATTCTTTCTGAAAATAAAAAGGTACTTAGCAAGTTTCTTGAAGGTTAAAATAATCATGTTTTAGTTGAACAGTTTTTCAGACATGTCTTAATCAAGAAAAAATAGATTTGCAGTTTTTCACTTAAAAGCATTGTGTGTCATAGATGTACTTATTCGTAGATGCAGCAAAAAACTAAAACTAATGGTTTTGCCTGTATTTCAGGTTTGATTTAATCTCAAATGTGATTGTTCTGGCAGCAAGATGTTAATACGACAAAATCTAGGTAAGTAGAAGACTACTTTTTAAACTATTACATATCAAAGTAGGAGCAATACAAAATATTTGTTTTAAAAATCTGCCTTTGAGTCCAAAATCAGTGAATTTTTAAATAAGATTTTGAAATACAAAGAGTCAACTTTTTCCCCCCCTGGCTGGCTTGGCTCAGTGGATTGAGCACGGTCCTGCGAACCAAAGGATTGTGGTTCGATTCCCAGTCAGGGCACATGCATGGGTTGCAGACCCGTTCCGAGCAGGGGATGCATGAGAGGTGAACCATACATTTATATTTCTTTCCTTCTCTCCTTCCCTTCCCCTCTAAAAATAAATAAATAAAATCTTTAAAAAAAGAATCAATTTTTTGATGCGTTTCATCCAGTGGATATGGTGGGAGAAAAGTACAACTATCAAATTGTGGAACTAAATTCTTTTCCTTTTTTTTTTTTTATGTTGAGCTTTATAATTCAAGTGTGTGGTTTCCATTAATTGTAAAACATTAAAAAACCAAATACATGCCCTGGCCAGTGAGGCTTAGTGGATTGATTGTTGGCCTGTGAACCAAAGGATCACCATTTCAGTTCCTGGTCAGGGTGTATACCTGGGTTGCAGGCCAGGTACACAGTAGGGGGCACATGAGAGGCAACCGCACATTGATGTTTCTCTCCATCTTTCCTCCTCCCTTCCCCTCTTTCTAAAAATAAATAAATAAATAAATAAAATCTTAAAAAATAGATCTGACTGGTGTGGCTCAGTGGATTGAGCATGGGCATGGGAAACCGGGGGTCACTGGTTTGATTCCCAGTCAGAGCACATGCCTGGGTTGTGGCTGGGTCCCAAGTGGGGGCGTGTGTGAGAGGCAACCACACATTGATATTTCTCTACCTCTCTTTTTTTTACCATCCCCGTAAAAAATAAATAAAATTAAAAAGAAAAGAATACCAAATTCATTGAGAGACTTGTTAGATTGCTTCACTCTTCTCTTATGGATTATAGTACTTGAGTAGTCTTTGCTTTTGTGAATTTTACTTTCTATTAATAAAGCACATCCACAAATTGGTTAAAATATACAAACTGTTACTTTTTAATATGTTCAGAATTATAAATGATTTTAAAAATATTTTTCTTGCTAATATCTCTGCTGAATGATTTTTCTAATTTAGCATTCTGATTTGCTTTAATTTCTTAAGGCTGTTGACTTTCAGAAAGTTGAACTGTGGTAATGTACTTTGGTCTGGTATGTGAAAGAATGCTTTTTAATAATATTAGCTGTTGATAGTATACATTTACTATCTATTGGTAAGTGAGCATAGCTTCAGGATATACAGAGAAAGAAGAATTCTTTGATAAAATTGCAGTTAATGTGATCTTTTTCTAATCTAACCAGATGATTCAACTGTCAGAAACTTCTTGATCTCAGAGTTCAAAGAAAAAGGCTAGTTAGGTGCTGTGATTGAGTAATGTGCAGTTAAATATTGTATTCTAAATAAATGGTTTAAGCGTAATTTGAGCAGTTTTCCTTTTATTGCTATGATATAATAATGGTAGTTTGAAGAGTATTTCTTGTCTCTGTTGTATTAAGTGCTCTTGTGCATTATTAATCTTCGTATCTCCTATGAGGTAGGTACTGCGGTATAGAAAAGTTTTGTTTTTTTGGTTTAATAGGGAACTGTTTCTTTTTATTTAGGAAGAGTACTTTGATTTTCATAGCATTATAAGGAACATTTGTCTATACATCTTTCTGAAGGAGAGAAGCAGCTAGAGTTTTGTATTTAAGGTATTACAGGGATTTTGTTTGCCAGTTGAATATACAGTGTCTATTAGAACTTTTATTCTGATTTCTTACAGGTTAGATATTACTCATGGGGTGACACTAGTTTAATTTACTCTTATCCCACCACAATTATATATGAACTTTTCCTTTCTATTACGTACTAATGTGTGTGTGGTAAATGTAGAAAATTTAAAATATAGAGCTGAATGAGTTTTTACATATGTGTTTACATGTATAACCTCCATCCGGATCAAGGTGCAGAATGTATTTATTGCCCCAGAAAGTTTCTCTTGTTCTTCTTTTTCCAGTCAATAGCCTTTCCCCCTAAAGTAAACAGCATCCTGTATTCTATCAGCATAGCCTAGTTTTGCCTTGAATTGTGTACATATAATGTACTCTTTTGTACCTGTTTTTTATTCAACATAATGTTTTTGAGTTTCCTTCATGTTGTTGTATCAGACAAGTTCATTATTATTTTTTAATTGATTTTAGAGAGAAAGAGAAACATTGATTTGCTGTTCAAGTCTTATTTATGCATTCATTGGTTGCTTCTTGTAGTACCCTTAGCTGGGGACTGAACTTGCCAACTTAGCATATCCAGTCTATGCTCTAAGCAGCTGAGCTACTTGACCAGTAACATGCCATTGTATGAACATCCTGCAGATTTTTTTATGCATTCTATGATTTTGTTCATTGGATTCTCTGAGTCTCTGATCTCACTTGCCAGCATTCTACACTGCTTTCCTTCCTCTAGATGTCCCTTTTGTTTTTCTCTATCACCTGCACGATAATAATAATGTAAGTTCTATAACATGGTGTATAATGATCTTCCTGTAGCTATTTCAGAATGCCTAGTATTATGTAAACAATATAGGATGTTTATATTCCTAGTTTTAGTCCTAAGTATATGGTATTAGTCTTCTCTAGCCCCTTACCTCCTCAATTGCCAATGTCCCTTCCTCCTTGTCAGCTCATTTCCTAACATGGTCCATCTCAAGCATCATCTTGTCTCATGAGCCAGACCTGGCCATACTGCAGTAGTTGGCTTTCTTTACTAGGCTGTGAGCTCTTTGAAGGTAGACACCATCCATGTCTTATTTATCTCAGTACAGTACTTAGTGAATGTTTGTTAGATACAGAACAGTGAATAGAGATATCTCTTCATACAAATGGAGATTCAGAATATTTGCTGGAATGGGATGGAGGCATTAATAATTCAGTTGCTGTTGGGCTATAGGAAGGAGTCTATGAAAGCAATACAGAGATAGCGTTATAGACATTTTGGGAAGAGAAATAAAATATTCTCCAAGTCTTCTTTTAATCCAGTTGGAATAAAATACCTAGTCATTGTTGATTTTGATTATTCTTTCCAAATGAAGGCATTGATCCATGTTATGGAAATTAGAGTGTCACTAATAGTATTCTCTGTGAGTTTGTACTAGTTATTTCTCTGAAGATTTTAATGCAGGGAGAAGATTGGAAAGACTTATACCATCTGTAAGAAATAAAGAAAACTGCTACTCATTTTTCTCAGGATAAAAAATCTAGTGGAGTGGAGGAAGAAATTACATCATGGTCTGGAATTGTGATAACATTTTTAATTCCTGTAGCTTAGGAAACTTGCTGTCTGCTGAAAAGGATTTTGTAAAAGTTTGTTTTATCATTGATGATCTGTAATATATATAAACAATATATTTTCTCTTTTTTTACTTTTTTATTGTATCTATTGGGGTGACATTGTTTAATAAAATCATATAGGTTTCAGGTGTACAATTCTGTAGCACATCATCTGTGTATTGTGTTGTGGGTTCATCACCCCAAGTCAAGTGTCCTTCCCCCTTACATTTTATCTATTCCCCTTACATTTTCTTAAGATATCAAACTTTTAAAAAATTTGAAAGCATTTCATACCAGTTTTCTTTTATATAAATTTGAAATTTGGCTAGTTGGGTTGGCTATCGTAGTCACCTGGGGGGGTTGTGCCTGAAGCTTGATTGCCTCCTAGCAAGTCCAAAGCAACGACAGGTTCTTACCCACTGGGATTAATTTGTTGCTTTTCCTCTGCAGCTTTTGCCATAAAGGTTGAACACAGAGTTGGACATTGACCCCATGTCATGCTGTTCCTCTACTTCCCCACAAGGATTTTCTTAGACACAGATTTCCATTGAATGTAGAACCTCATTTATATCTTTTATTTTATCCTGGATGTTAATTAAGTGTTTAGTTTTTTGTTGGCAAAATTTGAGTGTTCAGAAAAATTTAACCTCACATTTGCTTGACTTTGGGCCTTTAAAAGATTTTAGACTAGTTTTTTCCCCCCCACAGGCTGATAGGTATACCTCAGTTCCACACTTTCTCCTCATTTTGTGCTTGAATGTTTTAGTCATCTGCTACTAAGCATTTCCATTGTGCAGAATCCCTAAATCCAAGGATTTGAAGTTCTTCATGAAAGTGTCTTATATTGGCTTAATTTTCTTAATGTCCAAATTAACTCCTGTGCTTCACTTTCTTTAGTAGCATTGTGATGTGCTTCTCTTTGTTGTAATGTGAAAAACACCCTTTAATTATTAAAGTTATTTATTTTTCATTCTTGTTGAGATTGCACAGCATACATCTGACTGTTTTCAAGTATATTGCCAAACAACATTTAGTATTTTCAAATTTGTATTTTTAAATAAAAGTCACATTTTCTTATATGTGTGAACAAATAGTACAGAAATGTTTAAAATAAGAGGTAAAACTCTCTTCTCTCCCAGCATTGTACTCTGTATAACTTATCAAAAAGAGCTTGTATGTATTCTGCATGTTTCTTTTTATATTTACTGATATATCTTGAACATTTTTCATATATACATTAGGTATAATGTAACTTTTATTATTGGTGGATACTTGGGTAAATCTTGGGTTTTTTGCTTGTATAAGCAATGCTGCAATAAGTATTCTTGACTCTATCATTGGCATTGTGTGAGAGTGTGTAGGATAATTGATAGCAGTGGACTGCTGCGTCACTCTGTATGTGCCCTTTAATTTCTGATACATATTGCAAAATTGCAATGAGATCGTATCATGGCATTCTTATTAGCAGTTCTTGAGAATATGTTTTCCCAATACTGTGCTAAATGGTAGCTTGTGTTTTAATTATTGCCAGTCTAATTAGTGAAAAGTGGTATTTGTACATTTTTTAAATTATATCACAATTAAAGAAATGCACAAATTAAAGAAATTAAAGAATACACAAATTAAAGAATGCACAATTAAAGAAATGTCACTTTCATCATTAATTAATTTCTGTGGAGAAGATGTAACTTGCAAAGATGTTTCTTCATTGGTAAATCCATCAGTTAACATACCTTCACGATTTATGTACTGCATTCAGTTATTAATATTGAATAAGCAAGCTTTAATAAAAGTCACATATGCTTATGTGTGAGCAAGTAGTCTTTTTTTATTCCCTTATATTTTTTATTTAGGATAAATATTTCCTAACGATGAATTTCTTATTTATTTTTTTATCTTCACCAAAGGACATACTTACTGATTATACAGAGAGGGGAAGGGAAGAAGAAAGGAAGGGAGAGATGCAGCGATGTGAGAGAGAAACATGGATCGGTTGCCTATTTTGTATACACCCCAACCTGGACTGAACCCGCAACCTAGGCATGTGCCCTGACCAGGAATCAAACTCTGCAGGTCAATGCCCAACCAACTGAGCTGCACTGGCTAGGGCAAAGAATTTCTTTATAATTTAACGTAAACTAATGTTAGCATAGTCTGTAAGTAAAAAGAAAATTAAAGTCATTACTTAAGTGCCTATTAGATTTGTTAGTTCTATATTAACAGCATCTGACTCAGGCTCTGTTTTCTCTTGCAGCTAAAGTGTTAGAAAACTTTATTTCTTTGTGGTTATGTCTTTGCTGCCTTTAGCATTTATGGTAAGATATGATCCAGCTTTAAGTCAATGAACACCTTTTTTCAAATTCTTTAATTCTAGAAACTACTAAATTTAAGACCATAAAGAAGAGAGGCAAGAAAATCCTTGACCTACATAGTTTTCTGAGTTATTTTTTAAGATTTTATTTATTTATTTTTAGAGAGAGGGAAAGGGAGGGAGAAAGGGAGAGAAACATCAGTGTGTGTTTGCCTCTCATGCGCCCCCTGCTAGGGACCTGGCCTGCAGCCCAGGCATGTGCCCTGACTGGGAATCAAACTCGCAACCCTTTGGTTCAGAGACCTGTGCTCAATCCACTGAGTTACAGTAGCCAGGGCTCTCTGAGTTATTTATAAAGGTTAAGATATTACCTTCTTTGGGGGCTTATCTTTTTTTTTTTTTTAACAGTATTTCCCATGTGATACCTTTACTCTTAGATATGTTTGTATTTCTCTTGGTCTTTCACTGTGTTTCATTTGTTGAGAGGCTTAGGTAGGCTGCATTGATATGTTTTTAAGCTGAATGGTCAATATAATTTTTTCATAGAAAGCTTCATCCATGCCTATACTTAGTGTTTTTAAAAATTATTTCTTTTCTTTTCCAAATAATTACATGCTCCAAGCTGTAAGTAAAGGTTGTTTTTTTTTTTTTAATCATTATTCTATAGTTGTCCCAGTTTTTTCCCTTTGCTCTCCCCTGTCCTGCCACCACCCATTCCCATAGTCAATCCCCACCCTGTTGTCCATGTGCACAGGTCATTTATACTTGTTCTTTGACTTGACCCTTCCTTGTTATTCCCGAAATATGCCCCTCTCCCCTCCCCTCTGGTCCCGTCATTCTGTTCTTGTTTCCATACCTCTGGTTCTATTTTGCTTGTTTGTTTTGTTCATTAAGTTCCTCGTATAGGTGAGATCACATGATATTTGTCTTTTGCCACTTGGCTTATTTTACTTGGCGTAATACTCTCCAGTTCTATTTATGCTGTTGTGAAAGGTAGAAGTTTATTCTTTCTTTCTGCTGCATAGTATTCCATTGTGTAAATATACCACAGTTTTTTGATCCACTCATTTACTGATGGGCGGTTAGGCTGTTTGCAAAACTTGGTTATTGTAAATAGTACTGCTATGAACATTGGGCTGCATAGATTCTTTTGAATTGATGTTTCAGGATTCTTAGGGTACATTCCCAGCAGTGGAATTGCCTACTGAAAAGGCAGTTCCATTTTTAGTTTTCTGAGGAAATTCCATACTGTTTTCCACAGTGGCTGTACCAGTCGGGATTCCTACTAACAGTGTACTAGGGTTCCATTTTCTCCACAACCTTGCCAACATGTGTTGATTTGTTAATGATGGCTATTCTGACTGGTGTGAGATGGTATCTCATTGTGGTTTTAATTTGCATCTTTTAGATGAGTAGTGATGAGTATCCTTTCATATGTCTGTGGGCTCTCTATATGTCCTCTCTGGAGAAGTGTCTGTTCAGGTCTTTTGCCCAATTTTTAACTGGATTGTTTGTTGACTGGATCCTGATGTTGAGTCATATATATGAGTTCTTGATATATTTTGGAGGTCAATCCCTTGTCTGAGGTATCATTGGCAAATATATTTTCCCATACGGTTGGTTCCCTTTCTCTTTTGATGATGTTTTCTTTAGCCATGGAGAAGCTTTTTAATTTGATGTAGTCCCATTTGTTTATTCCTTCCTTGATTTTCCCTTGTCTTGCTTGTAGGGATATATTGGCAAAAATATTGCTGCATGGGATATCTGATATTTTACTGCCTATGTTTTCTTGTAGGACTTTTTATGGTGTCATAGCTTATGTTTAAGTCTTTTATCCATTATGAGTTTATTCTGGTGTTTGGTGTAAGTTGTTGATCTAGTTTCATTTTTTTGCATGTACCATTTCAGTTCTCCCAGAACCAGTTATTGAAGAGGCTGTTATTACTCCATTGTATGCTCCCGTCCCCTTTGTCAAATACTAATTGACTGTAAAGACATGGGTTCATTTCTGGGCTCTCTGTTCTGTTCCATTGATCTATGTGTCTGTTCTTATGCCACTACAAGACTGTTTTGATGACAGTGGCCTTGTAATATAGTTTGATATCATGTATTGTGATCTCCTACTTTGTTCTTCTTTCTGAAGATTGCTGTGCCTTTTTTGGTTCTATATAAATGTTTGAAATATTCTCAATCTGTGAAATATGTCATTGGTATTTTAATAGGGATTTCTTTGAATATATAGATTGCTTTCCATCCTCACTCTTCCCCATTCCTGCTGATAACCTTCCAGATGATCTCCATATCTATGATCCTGTTTCTGTTCTAGTTGTTTGCTTAGTTTGTTTTTTGTTTTTCAGATTCAGTTGCTGATAGCTGTGAGTTTATTGTTATCCTAATGTTCATAGTTTTCATCATCTTTTTCTTAAATAAGCCCTTTTATCATTTCATGTAATGATTGTTTGGTAATGATAAACTCTTAACTTTACCTTGTCTGGGAAGTACTTTATCTCCCTTTCCATTCTAAATGATAGCTATACTGGGTAGAGTAATCTTGGTTGTAGGCTGTTACTCTTCTTTATTTCGAATACTTTATTAGTCCCTTTTTGCCTGCATGGTTTTTCTTGAGAAATCAGCTGATGGTCTTATGGGAACTCTTTTGTTGGTAACTCTCTGCTTTTCTCCCGCTGCTGGGAGAAAAGATTCTCTTTTCATCTTTAACCTTTGACATTTTAATTATGATGTGTCTTGATATGGTCTTCTTCGGGCCCATCTTCTTTGGGAGTCTATGCTTCCTGGACCTTCATATCTAATTCCTTCGCTGAATTATGGAAGTTTTCTTTTATTTATTTTTTCAAATAAGTTTTCAGTTTCTTGCTCTTCCTCTTCTTTTGGCCTCCCTGTTATTCAGATATTGGTACTTTTGGAGATGTCCCAGTGTCATCTTATTTTCTTCTTGTTTTTTTAAAATTCTTTTTTTTCTGTTCTAGTTGACTGTTGATTTCTTCCTATGTTTCAAATTGTTGATTTGAATCCTGGCTTTCTTCCCTTCACTATTGATTCCATGTAGATTTTTCTTTATTTCACTTATTATAGTCTTAATTTCTTCCCTTACGCTTTTATCATACTCAGTCACTTCTCTGAGCATCCTGATTACCAGTGTTTTGATCTCTGCATCTGATAGGTAGGCTATCTCCATTTTGCGTAATTGTTTTTTTTTTTTTTCCTGTTCTTTCACTTGGGCCATATTTCTTTGTCTCCTCAATTTGGCAGCCTCCCTTTGTTTCTGTGTATTAGGTAGAACTGCTTTGACTCCCTATCTCAGCACACTTGTTAAGTTTTATGGGGTGGAGCCTTAGGTCCTTGCCAGGGCAGGGCAACCCGCTTTACTGCTTTGAGGCTTTTTATGTGGCGGAGGGGGTCAGAGAGGGGAGAATGCCACTACCTGGCTGCTGGAGGCTTGCTTGGTATTCTCCCTGTTTCCAGTCACTTCACCCCATTCCTGTATGTGACTGGCACCCCTGTGGATGCTGCCTTGGTGGTGGTTCCCAGAGTGGGTGGGTTTGCATGCATTCTAGGACAATACAGGCCCTTTAAACAGACCCTCTGAAGAGACTGGCAGTTTCTTCCACTGCACCAACCCCCACTGGTTTTTACAGCCAGAAGTTAGAAGGCTTCATTTCCCAGTGCTATGCTAGAACCCTGGACTGTGTGGTCTGTTATGGTGCTGGGATCACTCTTTCCCAAGGTGTTCTCCCCAACTTTTATCTACCACACGTGAATGTGGGACTGCCTGTTCCACCAGCTGCCACCTCCACTTCTCCACCTGCACACCATGTCCTCTCTACCCCAGCTCCCTGTCTCTTCCACTCCTACCTATCTGGATGAATATGGCTTTTTTAAATCTTTGGTTGTCAGACTTCCTTGCAGTCTGATTTTCTGGCAGTTGTAGGTGTTTTTTGTTTTTGAGGTTAATTGTGATCCTTCTTATGGTTGTACAAGGAGGTAAAGCATGTCTTAACTATACCTCCATTTTGACCGCAAGTCATAGCTGTACTTATAAAAATTTCTACCCAAATCTGAAATGGTTTTCAACTTATTAAAGGCTAAGTGGCAAATATCATTCCAATATGTGACAGAAAACCATAAAACTGCCCTGTCAGACACAAAATTTTGCTGTTGCTATATAGTTGAACCTTTTACGGTAGGTCTAAAGTATAAATGAAGGTGCTAAATAAAACAAGGTATTAAATAAGACTTTACTAAAGCTTGTTCTATACACTATGCTTTGTGTTAAGTATTCATTGATAATTAGAAATCTCTGTGCTATATAATGAATTATGTTAGGTGACAAACATAATACTGTCAGGTATGTAAAGGGAAGTATAGTAGGAGCACAGAGGGACTTTTGAAGGATGAGATCAAGAAATGTTTCATAGAAGGAAGGTAACATTTGAGTTGGACCCTAAAGAAAAGAACAGAATTTTGATTGTAGGATGACCTGGGACAGATCATATGTGAACTAAGTTTTAGTTTCCAGAAATCATTTTCTAAGTTTCATTTATCTTGATGTCCATATTGTCTACGTTACTGACATTTTAAGTGTACTAAAGTTTAGACTTTACTAAAGCTTAGGAATTTATTGCTTGAACTGTTCCCTTTTTCTGAGTTTTCAAACTTTTGTAACAATTCTGATTGTAAACTCACCAAGGAATGAATTATACTGTTAAAGTCTCCATGCTTATCATTAATTTATGTATTATAATATTACAGTTAAGGGTATAAGGTTCATAAATAATAAAAGAATGGCTTGAGGTCAGGTATAATAAAAATCTAAATTCTCTGACCTCTCATTTGCTGTTCTTTTGAGATGACCATTAAAGCAAATATTTGAAACCTTTTAGGTTTTTCTAGTCATGCTAAGCACTGTGGGCCTACCTGTCACATGACTGATGCTCAGTAAATACTTGTTTAACGTTTTATTTTTTCCCCTCAGTGTTTTATGAATTGATTATTTTAGTTAAATTGTTTTTCACTCATACTTGATACTAGTTACTAGTGTAAGGAGAAGAGATGACTAAATGTGTAATTAGAATAAAGTATGATTAGCGTTATGATAGTCTGTGCTCCTGGATGACCAGGACCATGATTGTTTTATTTATTAATATATGAGCACTTAGGACAACACTTTACTTGTAGGGGGCATTTAATAAAGATTTATTGAGTGACTGAATGGAAATATGGCAAGGCCTCCCAAAAGTGTCATTTTAACTAAAACTTGAGGGAACTGTTGGTAATTTATCTAGGTAAAAAGTTGGGGAACAGTTGTTTTCTTTTTTTTTAAATATATTTTATTGATTATGCCATTACAGTTGTTCTATTCCCCCCCTTATTCCCCTCCACCCTGCACAACCCCTCCCCCACCATTCCTCTCCTTTAGTTTATGACCACGTGTCTCAAGTTCTTTCAGTCCTATATTTCCCCTACTATTCTTGCCCTCCCCCTATCTATTTTCTACCTACCGTCTATGCTACTTATTTTCTGTACCTTCTCCCCCCTTCTCCTCCTTCTACTCCCCTGTTGCTAACCCTTCATGTGATCTCCATTTCTGTGGTTCTGCTCCTGATCTAGCTGTCCTCTTAGTTTGCTTTTGTTTTAGGTGTGGTTCTTCATAACTGTGAGTTTGCTGTCCTTTCACCGTTCATCTTTTTTATCTTCTTTTTCTTAGATAAGTCCCTTTAACATTTCATATAATAAGAGCTTGGTGATGATGAACTCCTTCAATTTGACCTTATCTGAGAAGCACTTTATCTGTCCTTCCATTCTAAATGAAAACTTTGCTGGGTAGAGCAATCTTGGTTGTAGATCTTTGGTTTTCATGACTTGGAATACCTCTTTCCAGCCCCTTCTTGCCTGTAAGGTCTCTTTTGAGAAATCAGCTGACAGTCTGATGGGAACTCCTTTGTAGGTGACTGTCCCCTTAGCTCTTGCTGCTTCTAGGATTCTCTCCTTCATTTGAATCTTGGCTGATGTAATTATGATGTGCTTTAGTGTGTTCCTTCTTGGGTCCAACTTCTTTGGGACTCTCTTGAGTTTCCTGGATTTTCTGGAAGTCTGTTTTCTTTGCCAGATTGGGGAAGTTCTCCTTTATAATTTGTTCAAATAAGTTTTCCACTCGTGGCTGTTCCTCTCCCCCTTCTGGTACCCCTATAATTTGGATGTTGGAGCGTTTAAAGATGTCCTGGAGGTTCCTAAGCCTCTCCTCTTTTTTTTTTTTTTTTTTGAATTTTTGTTTCTTCATATTTTTCTGTTTGGTCATTTTTTTCTTTCTTCTGGTCCACTCCTTTGATTTGAGTCCCAGTTTCTTTTCCATCACTATTGGTTTCCTGTTCATTTCCCTTCATTTCAATTAGGTTAGCCTTCATTTGTTCCTCTAATTTGTGGCTAAAATCAACCAGTTCTGTGAGCATCCCGATGACCAGTGTTTTAAACTGTGCATCTGAAAGTTTGGCTATATCTTGGTCGCTTAAGAGTTATGGGCTCTGGGGCTTTGAGTTTTCCTTGAGCCATAATGTTTTGATCTGTTCGTTATGTATGAGGGGCAGGGCCCTAGTTGTTTACCAGGAAGGGGCCACGCAGGTCGCTGGGTTGTGACGCTGCATGTGGGGGCGGGGTCAGAGAAGGGCATTGGTGGTCCCCTCTGCTGCTTCCGGTTTCTGGGGCCTGTGCAGTTCTCTCACTGCTCTCTCCTTCACTGGTTTATTTGCACACGAATGTGTGACCTGAGTCAGCCTGCCGCCTTGGGCCCTCACTGGGTCTGCCCATTGCACCCCCACCTGAGGATCTGCCAACTGCCGCTACACCTGAGTTAGTCCAGCTGAGTTTTCTTATGCAGCCCTGCTCCGCCAGCCGCTGGCTCCGCCCCTCTTACAGGTCTGGCTGAATAGTTCATTGTTGGACTTTCGTATAGTTCGATTTTCTGTGTTTTAGTCGCATTTTTGTTACTAAAACTTTGTTGTCTTTAAACTTGGTTGTGCAAGGAGGTACAATGTTTCCACTTACACCTCCATCTTGGCTGAAAGTCCCCTTTTTCTTTTTTTTTTTTCCTATTTTTTGTTTGCTATTTTGTTTATCTTTGCTGTAATCCTTATTTTCTTCCTTCTCCTGGATTTGGGTTTAGTGTTCTTTTCTAATTTCCAGAGTTATAAACTTAGATTGTTGATTTAAGATTTTTCTTATTTTTAAAAAGTATTTATAGCTATTAGCCTTCCAGCATTGCTTCACTGCACCTCACCAAATTTTGATATGTTGTGTTTTCATTTTTATATGTCTCAGGTATTTTCTAATTTCTTCTTTTTTTCTTTATTTGACCCATTGGCTATTTAAAAGTGTGTTTTTAAATTTCCACATATTTGTGTATTTTTTAGTTTTCTCTATGCTGTTGATTTCTAATTTTATTCCATTGTGATCGCAAATGGTATTTCTAGCATTTTAATCTACTTGAAATTGTTACAACCTCTTTTGTGGCCTAACATGTAGTTTATACTAGAAAATGTTTTATATGCTCTTGTGAAGAATGCATATTGTCATTGTTGGGTATTTTGCGTATGTCTGTTAGGTCCAATTGGTACAGTATTCAAATTCTCTTTTTCCTTATTAATACTATGGTTGTTCTATCCATAACTGCTTTCTTTTGTGTTTAATTGGTTTGTTCCATCATTTTAATTTTCTTCTCATTTTTTTTGTATTGATTTCCCAGTTATTTTCTTATGTTTACTTTAGTAATTACAGTTAATATTTTTAGCTTATACTAAGCTAAAAATTTATTTATACTAAGTTAACTTGAATAACGTAAAATGATGTTTCAATAGTGTAAAATCTGCTGTGACATAGCTTCATCCCTCCTGTTTTATTGTTACTGTTGCAGTTTACATCTTTATACAATAAAACTGGCTTTCATATATACCTGTGTACTTGCCTTTATATTGTTCTTTATTTCCTTTTATAGCATTGTTACTATATAGTATCTTTTTATTCCAGCCTGAAGGACTTTCTTTAATATTTCTTATGAACAATTCTGCTAGTGGTTAACTTTCTCAGCTTTTGTTTATTTGGGGCCATCACTTTCATTTTCGAAGCGTAATTTTGCTGCGTGCAGAATTCTTGGTTGTCAGGTTTTTTTCTCTTTCACAATTTATAAATATCATATAAATACCTTCTGGCCTCCATAGTTTCTGGTGAAGAATTAACTTTAATATTATTAAGGGTCTTTGTGCAT
Organism: Artibeus jamaicensis; assembly: GCF_021234435.1. Taxonomy (NCBI): domain Eukaryota; kingdom Metazoa; phylum Chordata; class Mammalia; order Chiroptera; family Phyllostomidae; genus Artibeus; species Artibeus jamaicensis. The sequence continues at coordinate 35,835,432 of NW_026522025.1, read as the reverse complement.
GTTTGTGAAAGGTTGTTTCTGTATTTCTGCTTTTATTATTTATTCTTTGTCTTTGGATTTTAACAGTTTTATATTAACTGTGACTTAGTTTATATCTCTGCATTTATCCTATTTGGAGTTTGTTGAGTTTCTTGGATGTTTAGATTTATATCTTTTTCTTAAATTTTGGGTGTTTCTGGCCATTATTTTTTGAAATATTGTTTCTGCCTCTTGCTCTTTTTTTTTTCATCTCATTAAAAATATATTGGTACATTTGATGAATGTACATTTGGCACATAGAGAACTCTATGCAATTCTTATTTATGCGGAAATGACTGTAAAAGTAGTTTTTCAAGTGGCTCTTTTCACACAGTCAAACCTGCCACAGGAGACCAAGTGCATTAAAACTACAACTTAAGGAAATATTTCTGATTTCTCCCATTGGCTCTTTTTGAAGACCTTTACCCCAATAGTGTCTCTGTAGTTCACTACCTGTTATACCTACAGTGATGATGTTGACAAGGATTTGTTTCTGGGTACATACATGGGCTGGAGGGATGTTTGGTCTTGGAAATATTGGAATTTCTGGAATATTACAACTTTCTTAAGAGTGTAAAGCAAAATATATGAAAAATTGGGGAGTTTTATGGAGTCTTCATTACATAGACATGATCTGTTACTAACTCAAGGTTTAGTCCTCTTTCCTCTGCCAGAGGATTACTGTGATAGTGAGCTAAAAAGTTTGAAGCTTCTAACTATGCCTTAGTCTTTCTGGTGAACAGCCCCCACCCAGGAGCTCATTAAGAGTAAATTGAGTAGAACAAAAGATACTTTTATCTCGAAGGAAGTTCCAAGGGATTTAGGATCTGTATAAGATTTTCCTTTCATTCAGGAAATTGTAAGGTAAGTTTTAGGAGCACTTTGTTAGGAACTAGGGGCAGAGACCAGGTATACATTTATTATGTGTCACAGAATTCTTTATATATTCAGAGTATTAACCTTTTATTAGCTATATGGTTAACTAATATGTTGTCCATTCCATACTTTGCCTTTTCCCTCTTATGTCCTTTGATTCAAAGATGTTTTGAAGTTTGATGTAGTCCCATTTATCTATTTTTACTTTTGTTTTCTGTACTTTTAGTGTCGTATCCCAGAAATCATTGCCAAATCCAGTGTCATGAAACTTTTCCTGTATTATTTTTCCACTTGAAAAACAACTGTTTTACAGTCATTTCAGCATAGATAAGAATTGCGTAGAGTAGAATTCTCTTCCAGGCATTCTTTTCTTTCTTCCATTTCCTAATAATTCACTTACAACTAGTTAGGCATTTTCTAAGAGACTGGAAGGAATGGACGAAACAAGCCAGTCAGGTTTTTATTTAAAGTGTATTATAATGGGAGCCATGCAAGAGAAGGGGAAAGGTAAGGAACACAATGGGGACACGGGAACATGATGACATGGCCAGGGCCACAGCCTCTATCTACCTTTGGAGAGAGGGATGAAAAGAAAAGGTGAGAACTGGATAAGAATTATACAATTTTAGCTCTAATGTGTAGGTCTTTGATCCATTTTGAGTTGATTTTGTATATGGTATAACATATAGTCTATTTGGGCTAGTATAGCAAAATAGCACACACTAGGCTTATAAATAACACAGAAACTTCTTTTTCACAATTCTGCAGGATAGAAGTACCCAGATCAAGGTGCCAGCATGATCAAATATGCCCAAGACCCTTCTGTAGATTGTAGACTTCTTGTTGTGTTCTTACATGGCAGATGGGGCATGACCTCTCTAGAGCTTCTTTTATGAAGGTACTAATCTCAGTGATGAGGATTCTTTCCCCCTGATCTAATCACCCCAAAAACCCCACCTCCTAATGCCATCATCACATTGAGCATTAGGATTTCAACATACGAATTTTGGAGGAGCACTAACATTCAGACCATAGCATGGTACAAGCTAAAAACCCAGCTTCATTGTTTGAATGTTTTTATTCAGTTTTCCCAGCATCATTTGGTGAAGGACTGTTCATTTCCTATCTGATGATCTTGGCATCCTTGCCAAAAACCATTTGACCACATATGCAAGGGTACATTTTTGGGCTGTCCATTGTATTCCATTAGTCTGTACGCCTGTCACACTGTTTTAATTATTGTAGCTTTGTAATACATTTGAAATAAGAAATTGTAAGACCCGCAACTTTGTTCTTTTTCAGGATTGTTTTAGCTATTTGGGGGTCTCTTGTGATTCCATATGAACTTGAGGATTGAGGATTTACTCTAGGAACAACTTTGTATGTTATCTAGCAATGCTAATTAGAATTATCATGTTGTACATTACATCCCTAGTACTCATTTATTTTATGATTGGAAGTTTGTACTTTTTTTTTTTTTAAGATTTTATTTATCTTTAGAGGGGAAGGGAAGGAGAGAGGGAGAGAAACATCAATGTATGGCTGCCTCTTGTGCGTCCCCTGCTGGGAACTAGCCTGCAACCCAGGCATGTGCCCTGACTGGGAATCGAACCACAGTTGTTTGGTTGACAGGCCCACACTCAATCCACTGAGCTATGCCAGCCAGGGCGGAAGTTTGTACTTCTTGACCACCTTCCTTTAATATCCCTTTCCCCAACCCCCTGCCTTTGGTAACTATAAATCTGATTTCTTTGTTTATGAGTTTGGGGTTTGTGAGTATGTGTGTTTCAAGATTCCACATATAAGTAAGATCATACAGCATGTGTCTTTCTCTGTCTGGCTTATTTTACTTAGTATAATTTACTCAAGGCCCATCCATGTTGTTGCAAATGGTAGGACTGCCTATTTTTTTCCCCATATTTCATTTAATTATTTTTAGATGCTCCGGCCCGCGGAGCAATCAACTGGGGCTCGACCACCTACCTAGAACAAATGAGTTGGGGGGACAAGAGGCGTGAAGAATGACAGCAAGACAAAAGATTCTGATCAAGCTGCAAACTTTATTTTTCCGAACTGGGTATATATATAGGGGGGGAGGGAGAGGAAGGAGATTAGGTTGCTTGCTATTGGCTAGCTTGAGACAAAGAAGGGCCCGCTTATTGATTACTTGGGTGCAACTGGTACTCATGGACACCTCATGTGCCTGTAGCCGATTGGCTTGGGGAGCGCATGCACACCTCATGTACCTGTAGCCAATTGGCTTGGGGAGCGCATGCACACCTCATTTACCTGTAGCCGATTGGCTTTGTGGAGCGCACAGGTTCCTGTAATCAATGCAATGTTTTTAGCTAGAAGCCAGGTGTAAGGTTCCCAACATTTAGAGAGAGAGGAAAGGAGGGAAAAAGAGAGGGAAATGCCATTGCATGGTTGCCTCTCATGGGCCCCCCTCCCCCAGCCAGGGCAATATTTCTTATTTCTTGTGTTGAATAATATTACATCCTATCACATAGACACACACCCACCACATCTTTATCCATTAGTAGATCTTTAAGTTGTAAGTATGTCTTGGCTATTGTAAATAATGCTGCTATGAACATGAGGGTGCAGATATCTTTTTGAGTTAATGTTTTCATTTTCTTCAGATAAATACCTTAAAGTGGAATTGCTGGATCATAAGGCAGTTCTATTTTTAATATTTTTGAGGACACTGAATACCATTTTTTGTAGTAGTTGCACCAATTTATATTTCACCAACCATTCCCTTTTCTCTACATCCTTGCCAATATTTGTTCCCTTTTATCTTTTTGATGATAGCCATGCTCACAGGTTTGAGAGGGTATATTATTGTAGTTTTGATTTGCGCTTTTCTAATTACTAGTGATATTGAGCATCTTTTCATTACTTCTTGGCTATTGGATATCTCCTTTGACAAAAATGTCTATTCGGGTTGTGTAGACATGGTGAACTACGTGCACACAGTCAGAAGTACACGTCTGTGGGTAAAACTTGAACTCAAAAATTTCAGCATAGCATGCACATATACTGCTGCAGTTTTGCCCATTTTTAAATTGCCGTTTTTGTATTGACTTATATGAGTTCTTCATATATTTTGTGTATTAACTCCGTATTGAATGTATAATTTACAAATATTTTTCTTTTCTTTAAGATTTATTTTTATTTATTTTATTTTAAGGACTTTATTATTCATTTTTAAAGAGAGAGAGAAAGAAGGGAGAAAGAGAGGGAGAGAAGAACCAGTGTGTGCTTGCCTCTTGTGTGCCCCCAACTGGGGACTTGGCCTGCAACCCAGGCATGTGCCCTGACTACTAATCAAACTGACCACCCTTTGCTTCACAGTGGAGCTCAATCCACTGAGCCACACCACCCAGGACTGTTTATTTATTTTTAGAGAGAGGGGACGGGAAGGAGAAAGAAATATCAAATGTGTGGTTGCCTCTTGTGTGCCCCCAACTTGGAATCGGGCCCACAACCCAGGTATGTGCCTTGACTGGGAATCAAACCAACCACCCTTTGATTCCTAGGCCTGTGTTCAATCCACAAAGCTGCACTAGCCAGGGTGTTTTTTTCCCATTGCATAGATTGTCTTTTCACTTGGTTGCTTGTTTTCTTTGTTTTTTTCCTCTGTAGAAACTTTTTAGTTTGATGTAGTTTATTTTTTATTTTGGTGTTTGTTCTTTAGGTGTCATGTCCAAAATATAATTGCCAATACCCATGTCAAGGAGCTTTTTTTTCTTATGTTTTCTTCTAGGAGGTTCATTTAAGTTTTTAATCCATTTCACGTTAATTTTTGTGATTGATATAAGATAGGGGACGGATTGATTTTTCTATGCTGCAACTTTGCTACTTATAGGATTGTCATCTGAGAACAAAGGTGACTTTATTTCTTTCAAAATTGGATGCCTTATATTTCTTTGTCCTGTCTAGTTGCTCTGGTAGGACTTCTTGCACTATGTTTAAATAGAATCAGTGAAAATAGGCATCCTTGTCTTGTTCTTGATCTTAGAGTAAAACTTTTTGTCTTTTTGCCCCTTAGTGTGATATTAATAGTGGGTGTTTCATATGTTGCCTTTATTATGTTGAGGTAGTTTGTTTGTATGCCTATTTATTTTTAAATACATTCTATTGATTAGGTTATTACAGTTGTCCCATTTCCCCCCTTTATTCCCCACTGCCTGCACCTCCCTCCCACCTGCATTCCTCTGCCCCCATTAGTTCATGTCTGTGGGTCATACATATAAGTTCTTTGATTTCTCCATTTCCCATACAATTCTAAACCTCCCCCTGTCTATTTTATACCTACCATTTATGCTACTTATTCCCTGTACCTTTTCCTCTATTCCCCCTCCTCTCCTTCCCTGCTGCTAACCCTCCATGTGATCTCCATTTCTGTGATTCTCTTCCTGTTCTAGTTGTTTGCTTAGTTTTTTTGGTTTTGGTTTTGGTTCTATTAATAGCTGTGAATTTGTTGTCGTTTTCTGTTCATATTTTTAATATTCTTTTTCTTCGATAATTCCCTTTAATACTTAACATAATAAGGGCTTGGAGATGATGAACTTCTTTAATTTGACCTTATCTGGGAAGCACTTTATCTGCCCTTCCATTCTAAATGATAGAGCAATTTCTGGATAGAGCAATCTATCCTTTTTGCTGGATAGAGCAATCTTGGATATAGGTCCTTGCCTTTCACGATTTATAGTACTTCCTTCCAGCCCCTTCTTGCCTGCAAGGTTTCTTTGGAGAAATTAGCTGACAGTCTTATGTGAACTCCTTCATAGGTAACTGTCTCCTTTTCTCTTGCTGCTTTTAAGATTTCCTCCTTTTCTTTCATCTTGGGTAATGTAATTATGATGTACCTTGGTGTGTTCCTCCTTGAGTCCAACTTCTTTGGGACTCTCTGAGCTTCCTGGACTTCCTGGAAGTTTATTTCCTTTGCCATATTAGGGAAGTTCTCCTTCATTATTTATTCAAATAAGTTTTTAATTTCTTGCTCTTTCTCGTCTTCTTCTGGCACCCCTATGACTCAGATGTTGGAACATTAAAAGTTGTCCCTTAGGTTCCTAGGCTTCTCATATTTTTGAAATCTTGTTTCTTAATTTTGTTCTGGTTAAATGTTTATGTCTTCCTTCTGCTCCAGATCATTGCTTTGGTTCCTGGTTTCCTTACCTTCACTATTGGTTCCCTGTACATTTCTCTTTATTTCACTTTGCATAGCCTTCACTTTTTCCTCTGTGTTGCAACTATACTCAGCCATTTATGTGAGCATCCTGATTACCAGTGTTTGATCTGTGTATCTGATAGGCTGGCTATCTGTTCATCACTTTAGTTCTGTTTTTGCAACTTGGATCTGTTCTTTCATTAGGGTCATAATTTTTTTTGTCTCAGTGCAGCTGTTATGTTGTAAGGGGCAGAGCCTTAGGTGTTTGCAGGGTGGAGCAACCCACGTCATTGTGTTGTGGCACTGTGTGTGGAGAAAGGGTCCAAGAGGGAACAATATCACTTTCTGGACTCTCTGCCGGCTTTCAGTCACTTCTGCTACCCACAAGCAAACTGGGCCCTTCTGATGGTGATTCCCGGGTGGGTGGGAGGTTATGTGTACATTCTGGGACTCAGTAGGTCTTTCCAGCGAACTCTCCTGGGAGGCTGGGAATTTCTCTTGCCACCACAATCTCCACAGGTTTTTATGCCAGAGGTTTTGAGACTTTATTTCTTCACACTGGAACCCTGGGTTGCGTGGTCTGTCTCGGTCTCCAGTTGTTCCTCCCAGTTTATCCACATGCAAATATGGGACTGTGTGGTCTGCCAGCTGCTGTTTTGCTATGCGTCCTCTCTGCCTCAGCTGCCCTGCCCATTTCTCTGCCCCTCCTGTCAGTCTGAATGAAAGTTTCTTTAACTCATTGATTGTTGGACTTCCATGTAGTTTGATTTTCTGGCAGTTTTGGTTATTTTTGTTTGTAAACATGTTGTTGTCCTTCGTTTGGTTGTGCAAGGAGGCAAAGTATATTTACCTATGTCTCCATCTTGGCCAGAAGTTCTGTTCTTAATGTGTTCCTATTTGTTGAGTGGTTTTTTTAAAATCCTAAAATGATGTTGAATTTTGTCAAATTTTTTTGTATCAATTGAGATGGTTATGCTTTTTGTCCTTCCTTTTGTTAATGTGGTATATTATATTAATTGTCCTATATATTACATATATAAGGCTATCTTTGCATTCCAGGAATAAATCCTACTTAGTCATGTTGTACGATCTTTTGAGTATGTTGTTGAATTCTGTTTGGTAGTATTTTGTTGAGGGTCTCATTCCCTTTTGCATTTGGATAATTAAAGGCTCACAGATGCCTTTAAAAGTGTAGCCGTACTGCATTGTATACTATACTTTCCATTGTCTTTACTTCTAAGGAAAATATGTTGAACAGAATGTGATAATATATTTTTAATAGCTAATCATTCATACTCATAGATATGCATATTTGGTTGCACATACCTCATTAATACCAGCATAAAATAATCGTGATGCCTGGATTCTAGACCACGGTTTTCAATCATGGCTGCACATTTAGCTCCCTAAGAGATTTGAAAAATATATATATTCCTTTTATATATAATATATAATATTTTAGGATATATTTTAAAATAATAGTGCCAGAACCACATTTCCAAATTCTTCAGAGGGAGACTGAGCATTCTTTTTTTTTTTTTCTTTAAGATCCCCAAGTGCAGACATGTTTGGAAAACCTGTTGTAGATTATCCTGACTGTGTATTAAGAGTTGTATCAGTGTAATTAAGAAAGCCTTAGACCTTAGCAAAATTGGATCAGACATTTCAGGGAAGAAGTTCTGCAGTCTGTTTTTGAAAAGACTTAAGTTTTTCTGGGGCACAGCTAGGTTTCTGACCACTAATCCACAATTTTCTCAGCCATAGAAAGGGACACTTGGCAAACTATTTTAATTACAGTTATCTGCAAGTGCCCCAAATGTTATGGTCTGAAACGAGATACATATGTTTTATATACCAGGTAAGTAGTAGCTAAGTTATTCTCTTCTTACCAGTGATGAAATTGACATGGGCATCTATCCAGGTAGAGATCTATTTCATTGCTTCACAGGGTTGCAGTAGTATGTGTGGGCAAGATTAAAATTTTTTCTTAGGCATACCTGCTCATACACCCAAACAGATTTTAGTATTTAGCATATGTCACAATAGACTAGAACCTTCATATGTAATATAATATAAAACATCTCATTGGTTCTGTCAGGGTAAGTATATTAGTCTGTAAGGGCTGCCATAAGAAAATACCATAGACTATGTGGCTTAAACAACAGAAATTCATTTTTGTTTTCTTACAATTCTGAAGGCTAAAAAAGTTAGGGCAGTTTTGCTTTTTTCTGAAGCCTTTCTCATTGGCTTACATATACATGATCACTTTTTTTGTTGTCTTTACACAGTCTTGTTTTCTGTGAGCATGCATCATTGGTGTCTTTGTAGGTCCTGATCTCTCCTTATAAAGTCATTGGTCTAATTGGATTAGAGCCCACCCTGTTAGCTTCATTTTAACTTAGTTACCTTTTTAAAGACCTTGTCTCCAAATACAGCTATCTTTTGAGGTACTAGGAATTAAGGCTGTAGCTCATTCATTCTATAAACATTGAGTTCAAAATGTTTTGTAACTGAGTGAACTAATGAGTTGAATAAATTACTTGTAACTTTTTAAATGAATGTTTAATCATACTTTTAGAACATAATAGCAAGATATAATGCATTATCAGATCTGTAATTTTTGGTTTACCATGGCAGGCAGATAATGAATGCACTTGTGTTATTCTAAAAGTTATACTAAAGTATTTAGGAAAAAATGTTATAAATCTGAGAGGGAGTTAGAGCCTTATCTTTATGTCATTTATGATATGAATTTGTTTTAAAAATTCATCTTGACTAATTTTAATTATAATAACAAAGTTTATACTATATATCAAAATTGAACAGTTCATTCTGGAGATGGTTGCTGTTTAGGCCAATGGAAGTTAATGATAGAACAATAAATGTACAAGAGACTTATCATATTCTTATTTTTCTATTAGTGACAATATTAAATAACCTTTTATCTTTCGTGCACACACGTAAGGCTAGTGAAAATCTACCCAGAAACCTGCAGTGTGTCTGGATAAAAAAATTGATAAAAAGAAAGTGTGCTGCCCTGGCTGGTATGGCTCATTGGATTGAGGGTCGCCCTATGAACCAAAGGGTCCCCAGTTCGATTCCCAGTCAGGGCACATGCCTGGGTTGCAGGCCAGGTCCCCAGTAGGGTGCACGCAAGAGGCAACCACACATTGATGTTTCTCTCCCTCTCTTCCGCCCTTCCCCCCTCTCTAAAAAAATGAATAAAATCTTTTTAAAAAAGTGTGCTTTGTTTAATTCCCATAATTGACTGATTATAAGCTTTATTATCCTTTATAGTTATCCTGCATTTTGTGTCTTCATTTAGATATTTGCACACCTACTAGTTGTTTAAAACAGTGTATGAGGTCTGTACAGAAGATATCCAGCCATGTAATCTAGATACATTTATATCTAGATACATTTATTGAAGAAGATACAATATATAAGAAACATTGTACATAGGACAATGGCATCTCAGTACCCTTCAGGATAGGCATCTTGAGGCCTCACACAGTTCTCCCAGTCACCATCAGCTGTCCCATTGAATTTTCCTGAATCTCATTGATGGTCTGGGATCTCTCCCCTTTACAAAGTGTTTTAGTTTGGGGAAAAGCCAGAAGTCACGAGGCGCCAAGTCTAGGCTGTAGCGGGGCTGAGTCACCTGGGTGATTTGATGTTTCACCAAAAAGCGATGCACAATATGTGATGAGTGAGTGGGCACATTGTTGTGATGAAGCTGCCAATCACCAGGTGCTCATAGCTGCGGCATTATGAATTAAGTAGTTTTTATGGAGGAGTGTTCAATCTTACTGTAAAATTTGATGTGGATTTGTTGCTCTACTCACTCAGTCATTTTGAATGCCATGTCCACCACAGTACACATGCTTATTCAGCAGCATCTAGCACCCCCACTGACTAGTACAGTGAAGTCGTCATTGTTCATGTACGTGCATTCCAGTCCACTCCTTTTCTGCCAGGTTACATCAGTATCCCACAAACTGTTCTCATTATATTAACAATGGCTGGACTTTTCCTGGAAAGACCTTATACAACAAGAGATATTCCCTTCTCTTGAAATTTTGGTTCATTGGAAAAAAAGAGATTAATCAGCAGTTACAGTCAGTTGAATATTTGAAAGGCATTAAAACTCTAAAAGGGACAGTTCTTCAAAGCATGTGTAAAAGGCCCTGGCTAGTATAGCTCAGTGGATTGAGCATGGACCTGTGAACCAAAGCGTTGCTGGTTCAGTTCCCAGTCAGGGTACCTGCCTGGGTTGCAGGCCAGTTCCCAGTAGAGACAGGTTGCACTAGAGGCAACCACACATTGATGTTTCACTCCCCATCTTTATCCCTCCCTTCTTTGTCTAAAAATAATCTTTTTTAGAAAAGCACATGAAAAAAGTATTTGAAATGTAGAGTGTTCAAGGAAGGCTTCTCAGAGTAAATGATGTTTAGAGCTATGATTTGAAGGAAGTTTTGAGTTAAAATTAACTAAGCTTATGTGATGGAGGGCTGGAGAGGAGAGCAGGATTCCAGACCACAGAAACTACATATACAGAGGCCCCGTGATAAGAAGAATTGTGTTGGAAAATTTGAGAAAGGGCCAGTGTGGTTGAATTCCTGAATACTGTTTGGAATAAAGTATGAAGCTAGACTGGGGCAGGGCCCATTCAAGCCATTTTAGCTATGTTTAAGAGTTGGAGCTATGTCCTCAGAGAGAAAAACGTTGTGTTCCACAGAGTTCCACAGAGTTCATTATTCTGACTATAGGTATGAAGAACTGATTAGAAAGGAACCGATAGAGCCGCTTAGAAGACAATTTGGAGAAATGGGAAGATGATCTATAAGTGAAGAAAAGGCCTGAAACAGATCTTTTTCTACTCTCCTCAGTCACTGTACTTAGAGTGACATTGTTATTAAACCCATAAGTCTTTTACTCTGTGTTTTTCATTAATTTCTAAAGCAACTTAAAGTCTTTTAAGAAAATATGGAATTCAAAAACAACAAGCAAGAAAAAGGAAGCATTAAAGCATTATATTCAGAGTCCCTTGCTTCCTAAGAAAAATTTAACATTGAAACTTTAAGTCCATCATAGCAATACATACTTTTTGCACAAAAGATTGACCTCTTTTGTTCTGTTTTTAAACTTTTGTACCAAGATATTTTACATTCTTATTTACCTAATTTATTGAAAGATTGATTTCTTTCCATTCCAATGTTGTATTCCAGTATAACTTTTTCTGTTGCTTCAGTGGTATTTTGGAAAAAGAATTTCCTACCACTTGGTGGCACTGCTTGGCTTAAAAATGAATCAGAATATCTTAACTGTGCTGTTCTACATAAATGATTAAGTTGAGATGGAACGTATTTGATATTAAGCAGCCTAACATTACAAATGTTTCGTTCTGATTTTGCATATGAAATATTAATTGGTGGTATAAAGTCGAGTTTTATTGAACTGTAGTGGAATATAAAAATATAAGTCAAGACTTAGTTTAGGGAGGGAAGCAAATTTTTGATACAACTCATTTATATTTTTTCTTAATCCTCTGTTTCTAAATGTTGGGGAAAATACTTTTAATATTAGAAACAAAATCTTCAATATTCTTTTAATATTAACATTTTCTGAGATCTGTGTTTTGTTTTACATAAAGCTAATTTTTTTTCAGGTGATAAATGGAGCATATAGGAAGACAGAAAATTTAAATTAATTATGTATTACTGCAGCATTCTGAAAACTCAGTCCTTTTAAGATATTTTATTTACTTTGTTTAATTGGACAAAGGATCCCGAACTGTAAGATGTGGAAAATTATTATGTCCCCAGACATGATTTTAATAGCTGAAGTATTTGTAACTATTGATTTCTAGGTTTCATATACAGCATATAAAATCTTTTTTTTTTAAGAATATAGTAAGTATAGGGAAGTACACAGAGTGTAAGTGTAGACTTCAGTGACATGCCAAAGTAAACACCCCATGACCACCACACATCAAGAAATAGAATACTGCCAGAAACCCCATTTCTTTTCCCAGCCACTCTTTTTCCTGTATCCTGGAGTGACCATGGGCCTGGCTTCAAAGGACATTTGGATTGAATAATGCTGTCATGAAGATTCTTGTACATATTACTTGAGGCATATGCATGACACTTATTTTAAGTATATGGCATCTGTCCAGAAGGTATTCAGCTATGTAATATGAAAAATAAAGACATTTATTGAAGAAGGTATAAGAAACATTGTAGATAGGATAATGACACCTCAGTCCCCTTCAAAGTAGGCACCTTAGGCCCTCACACAGTTTTCTCAGTCACCATCAGCTGCCCTGTTGAATTTTCCTGAATGTCGTCAATGGTCTGGAATCTCTACCCTTTCAAAATTGATTTTATTTTTGGGAAAAGCCAGAAGTCATGGGGTGTCAAATCTGGGCTGTAGCGGGGCTGAGTCACCTGGGTGATTTGATGTTTCACAAAAAAACTGCACTGGATGTGATGCATGAGTGGGCATATTGTGGTGAAGCTGCCAATCATCAGTTGCGCATAGATGAGGGCCTTCTGACTCATCTGAATAATTTCTGTGGAGGAATGTTCAAGCTTAATGCAAGAGTTGATGTAGATTTGTTGCTCCACTCACTCAGTTATTTTGAATGCCATGTCCATAAAGTATGCATGCTCACTCAACAGTATTTACCACGCCCACTGACTAGTACAGTGAAGTAGTCTTTGTTCACACATGCTCATTGCAGTCCACTCTCCTTGGCTGCTAGGTTATATCTATGTTGCACAGACCTTGTTATATTAACAATAGGTGGGATTTTTCCAGACAGACCCCGTATACAAGGAGTAAAATAGCTAGGTCATTAGTGTATTATATATTGAAATTTAGAATATAACATAAGAATTGTTTTCACAGTGGTTGTACCTTTCCCATTAACAGGATATGAGGGCTCCTGTTGTTCCATATTCTCACTAACATTTGGTATTAATAGCTTCTTTAATTTTAGTCCTTCTGTAGGATGCATTCCCTTGATTTCCAATGAGATTTAGTGCTTTTTCATAAATTTATCGACTTTTGGGTATCCTCTTGTGAAGTCTCTTCTCCCCACCCTTGCCATTTTGTTATTACTACTGAACTTTCTGTGTTAGTGATTTAAAGGAATTATATATTTTATGGATATGAGCCCCTCTTTTCTATTGGAGTTTCTGTCCTTTTTATTTTGTTTTTAGGAGATTTTGTGTATGGTAGATACAAACCCTTTGTTTAGTTACATTTGTTGAAAAAACATATCCCATTTTTACCTCATTTTTTGATGAAAGGAAGACCTTCATTTAGAAAAATTTGTTTGTTTTTAGAGATAGGGGAAGGGAAAAAGAGGAAAGAAACATCAATCATACCTCTGGAATGCCCCGAACCCAAAGACCTGGATGGTATTTCATGCATGTGCCCCGATGGAAATCAAACTGGCGACCTTTCTGTTTGCAAGATAACACCCAACCCACTGAGGGTCTTAATTTTGAATGTAGTTTGATTTATCATTGTTTTCCTTCAAAGTCAGTGCTTCTTGTGCTCTATTGAAGAAGTCTATTCCTGCTCCAACAATACGAAGATACTCTTTTATGTTATTTTCTATAACTGATTTTCAATCTTTTCTATCTCATGGCACACCAAAAAATTATTGCTGATCTGACAAAAAAATAGGTCAAGTCACACCAGATAGCCATCGTTGTGTTGGCTGTTGTCATTTTTTTATTTGACAATCTTTTTTTTAATCCTCACCTGAGGACATTTTTTTTTTCATTGCTTTTAGAGTGGAAGGGAGAGAGGAAGGGAGAGAAACATCGATGTGAGAGTGAAACATTGATTGGTTGCCTCCCATACACACCTGGACCGTGGATCAGACCCACCACCTGGTCTGTACCCTGACTGGGAATCAAACCTGCAATTCTTCAGTTTTAGGACGATGCTCCAAGGGTCTGGGACTACTGGCCTCGGCAAATCTGTTGGGATATCACAAGTCATATTCTTGGCGACTTCATTATACATTTGTAGGAGAATTAGAGTGAAAAAGGCAAATATAAAATACAGTCTTAGTATTATTATGAAAATAGTTGTGATTTTGAGGAGTCCTCTAATAGGATCTTGGGAACTCTCAGGTGCTCTGCACATTGCACTTTTGGGAACTGCTTTGCACCATATATCCTTGACCTCCAAGAGTCTTAATATTACTTCATATTTTCCAGACAATGCAAAGAACCTAAACACTTTAATTCTATTAATTCTGCCCCTTACCCTTTGTTCAGTGTATTTGCTATAATGCTCATGTATTTTTAACTTCATATGTGTTTTAATTTCCATAAGATACTATTTTATGTCATTATTTTAAATTTACCCACAGACTTACTGTTTCATAACTTTTTATTCCTTCCTGTATCTTCAGTTCTCCATCTGTGATTTTTTTAAGAGCACCTTTTAGTATACCATTTGTTGTAGATTGGTACTGAAAAAAATTGTCTTAGTTTTTGTTGTCTGGCTATGGGCTTTATTTCATATTTACTTTTGAATGATAATTTTCTCCAGATTAGAATTCTTGATTGGCAGTTCTTTTCTTTTTGGCTTTGCAGTAGGTTTTTATGTTTTTTTACTTTTCAATTACTGTTGACATCCAGTATTTTATTAGTTTCTGGTGTACAGCATTTTCTTTTAACAAGAATATTATCCCTTTGTGTTCTGTCTTCTTTTGCTTCTGTTAGGAAATTAGTTGTTAGTTTTGTTGATGCCTTCCAGCCAAAAAGACCAGGAAGAACACCTATAGCTGGACAAGTTTAGGTGTTGCACAGGGATTCCACACACAGTAGGGAACCTTTGTCTCTGTAAGAGGGTATTAGAAAGAACCTATTACAGAATTTGGACTTCAGTTGGGTAATTTTAGAGAGGGTCTGAGAAAGTAGAAGTTGGCTTTAAATTGAATGTCATCAGAATATAGGGTCATTTTATGATGCTCTCTTCCCTTTTTTACTTGTGAAATTCATATACATTCATCATTTTAATTGTACAATTCAGCGGTATTTATATGTTTACAGTATTGTGCAGCGGCCGGTTTTTTGATTTAAAAACTATGTATCCATTAAGTAATTACTTCTAGTTCCCCTGCCCCTTTCTACTACCACCTGGTGGTAACCCAGTACTTACTGTCTCTATGGATTTGCCTATTTTGATATTTCATGCTATAAGAACCATAAAATAGATGACTTTTATGTTCTTTCTTTTAGCATCATGTTTTCAAGGCTCATCCAAGTTATAGCATGTACTTTGTTTCTTTTTTTGGCTATTATGAATAATGATCCTATAAACATTCATATATAGGTTTTCGTATACATATGTCTTCAGTTCTCTGGGGTGTATATATTCTAGGATTTGAATAACTGGGTCATATATAATTCTATGTTACCTTTGTTAGGAAACACCAAACTTTTCCACAATGTCACCAGCAATGTTTAAGGGTCTCTGTTTCTGCACATTCTTATATTCTCAGTAACACATGTTAACACATATTATTTTTCTTTTTTAATTAAAGCTTTTTTTATATTTTAATTAAAGCTTTTTTTATATTTTATTTATTTATTTTTAGAGAGCGAGGGGAAGGGAAGGAGAAAGAGTGGGAGAGAAACATCAATGTGTAGTTGCCTCTCATGTATCCCCTACTGGGTACCTGGCATGTGTGCCCTGACTGGGAATCGAACTGTCAACCCTTTGCTTTACAGGCCCGTGCTCAATCCACTGAGCTACACCAGCCAGGGCTAATTAAAGCTGTCTAATGGGGGTAAAATAGTATGTCGTTGTGGTTTTCATTAGGATTTTCTTAATGACCAAGATGTTGAATATCTTTTCTTGAGCTTGTTGGCCATTTATATATCTTTCAAGAAATGTCTATTCAGGGCCTTTGCCTGTTTTTAAAATTGGGTTGCTTATCTCTTTGTTGTTAAGTTGTTTAATACATTCTGGACATTAAACCCTTAAAAAGTATATCTTGATAATGTCCTTTAGTGCACACGTTTTTTATTAATGTTGTCCAAATTATCTATTTTTTTGCTCTGTTTTTTGCTCTCAGATCTAATCATCCATTACCAAATTTGGCATCATAAAGATCCATCTCTAGACTTTAAGAGCTTTATAGATTTAGTTATATTTTATATTGTTGATACATTTTTATTTAATTTCTGTACATGATATGAGGCAGTGGTCCAACTTTATTCCCTTGCATGTGATTGTCCATTTTTTTCAGCAACATTTATTGAAAAGATATTTTTCCCCATTTGAATGGTCTTGGCACCTTTGTTAAAAATCAGTTGGCCACAGATGTTTCTGTTTATTTCTGGATTCTCAAATCTTCTATTCCATTGGGCTCTATATTTCTACCCTTATGCCAGTAACACGTTGATTATAATAGCTTTGTAGTAAGTTCTTATAAATCAAGTGAGTCTTCCTACTTTATTTCTTTTTCAGTATTGTTTTTTATCCTTAGGGTTCCTTGCAGTTTGATAATAAATTTGAGGATCAGCTTATCTATTTCTGGAAAAAAAATGGCCATTAGCATTTTGATAGGAATTGCATTGAGTCTGTAGATGCAATTTGGGAAGTTTTGCCATCTTAAAAATATTCAAAATTCACTTTTGAATTCATGAACACAGGTGTCTTTCCATTTATTTAAGCCTTCTTTCATTTCTTTCAGCAATATTTTATAGTTTTTAGTGTACAAGTCTTCTGCTGCATTGGTTACATTTAGTCCTAACTATTTTATTGTTGGATGATTTTGTAAATGAAATTATTTTCTTAAATTTTTTTTGTTCACTCATTGCTGGCATAGAAAAACAAGTGATTTTTTGTATGTGGTATTACACCTGCAGGTTTACTTTGTTGATGATATTAACTCTAGTGGGGGGGGGGGCGTGTGTATAGTCTGTGGGATTTCCTGTATTTGGAATCATGTCATCTGCAAATAGAGATGGTTTTATTTCTTCAATCCCAATTTGGTTTGTTAAATAAACACTTTTATTTTTCTTGCATAATTGCTATGCCTGGGATTTTCCAGTACAATGTTGAATAGCAGTGGTGAAAGCATACAGTCTTGTCTTGTTACTGATTTTTTTCTTTGTTACTGGTTTTATAGAGGAAAGTTTTCACCATTAATGTGTATGTTAGCTGTGGGGTTTTCAAGGATGTTTTTTATCCTGTTATGGAAATTCCTTTACATTCCTAGTTTGTTGGATGTTTTTATCATGAAACAATGTTGGATTTTTGTAGTGTTCTTTATGTGTCTGTTGAGATCAAGTATTTTTTCTTTGTTTTATTAATATGTATTACATTGATTGATTTTCTTTATTGAAACACGGTTGCATTCGTGGAATAAATCTCACTTGGTTATGATATATAATCCTTTTAATGTGCTGTTGGATTCAATTTGGTAGTATTTTGTTGAGAATTTTTGCATCCATATTCATAAGGGTCTTTGTTTTACTTTTGGTATCTTTGTTCTAGTGCAGCAATTTTCAACCTTCTTCATCTCATAGCACTAGTTACTAGTTTAGTAACATAAACTAGTTACTAAAATTCTACAGCACATCAAAAAATGTATTTTTTGCTGATCTGATAAAAAATAGGTATAAATTTGATTCATTTGATTCATTTGCTGCTGTTGTTTTTTTTATTTGACAATCTAAGGGGAAAGAGGTCAATATTCCTGACTAAACAGTCAGGTATTGCATGTTTTAAAAATTCTTGTTGCACACCAGTGTACCTCATTATAGCACACTAGTTGAAAATCTGTTTTCAGTTAATGCTGACCTCATAGAATATGTTAGGAAGTGGTCCATCTTATAATTTTGGAAGAGTTTGTGAAAGATTGGTGTTAATTCTCTAAATGGTAAAATTAGCAGTGAAACTGTCTAGTCCTGAACTTCTCCTTCTTGGAAGGTTTTTGATTATCAATTCAATTACTTTACCTGTTACAAGTCTGTTTAGATTTTCTATTTTCTCTTGAGTTAGGTTTTATAATATGTGTGTTTGTAGGAATTTGTTCATCACAATTATCTAATTTGTTGGCATCTAATAGTTCATAGCATTTTGTGACAATTTCTCTTAAGGTCTGTGTAATGTTCCTACATTTGTTTCCCATTTTCAGTTATTTGCATCTTTTCTCTTTTTTCCCTAGTTGGTTTCTTTGTCAGTTTTATTGATCTTTTTGAAAGTCAACTTTTGATTTGATTCTCTCTATTATCTCTTATCTGTACTCTAACGTATTTCCTTTCATCTGCTGGCTTTACATTTAATTTGCTCCATTTCTAATTCTTTAAAGTATAAAACTAGGTTATTGATTTGTAACTTTTTAATGTAGGCATTTGTAGTATAAATTTCCCTCTGCATACTGCTTTGTCGTGTTTCATATTTTGGTATGTTTTTGTTTGCATTCATTTGAAGATTGCCTTCTTAATAAATTTCATCTGTAGGGAAGGCAGACTAATGCTAGGATGAGCTTCTCATTTGATAAAACGTCAACTCATTTAGTGAAAGAAAGCAGTTTGTGTCACCCAATGACCTTGTCTAAAGGGAATATTTGTGAGATATTTTTATGTTCAACAGGAGTACAGTATGATTTAGCTGAAACTATTAGATTAGTTCTTCAGCATCAGGAGCTGCTTTTTTTTTAGTCTAATTACTGTCCCTTTGTAGACATTCTTTTTTTTCCTCTAACTACAAGTACTTTTAAGATTTTCTCACTGTCTTTCATTGTCATTAGTTTTACTGTGATGTATCCAGGTATAGTTTTCCTTTTAATTATCCATCTTAGAGTTCTTGGTGCTTCTGGAAACATGACTTGATGTCCTTTGTCAATTTTAGAAAATTCTCAGCCATTATCTCTTCCAAATTTTTATTCTATCCCATTTTCTTCTTCTAGGATTTCCATTAAATATGTGTTAGATCTTTCCACTGTATCTTTTGGGGGGCTTCTTTTCTCCATTTTCCATCCCTTTGTTTCTCTTTGCTCATTCTAGATATTTTGTTCTGACGTTTCTCTAGTTCACGAATTAACTCTTTTTGTTTTATTTCAGTAGGTTTTTTCCCAGTTTTATTGATATACAATTGACATGCTATAAGTAACCGTTTAATTGTGTGTAGTCTTTAGTTTGTTGCATGGTGGCCAGAGAATATTATCTACATGATTTCTATCCCTGTTAGAAATTTTTCTATGGTCATTAGAATAAATAGTCAAGTTTTGTAAATGTTCTAGTTGTTTTTAAATATGAATGCCTATTTCCCTTTAATTTTTTAAATTTATTGATTTTAAAGGGAAGTGGGGAGAGAGGGGAAGAGACATTGAGTTGTTGTTCCACTTATGGTATGCACTCATTTGTTTATTCTTCTGTGTGCCCCAGCAAGGAATTGAACCTGCAACCTTGGCGTATTGGGATGATGTTCTAACTAACTGAGCTACCTGGCCAAGGCGAAAAATGTCTGTATAGAGGTCAGTTTCTTATATAGAGCTCTCTGTGTATTTGATTGGTATCTTTAAATATTTTTCCGTGCCCCCTAAAAGAATTTTGAAAAAGAGGGAGCCATTGAAGTGTTCTGAGGAACATTATATGTCTTAGGTTTTGAAAACTATCCCTCTGGTTGTTGTATCAAGAAAAGATAAGGGTAGATGCACTAAGACCAGATTAGGAAGGTGTTGAAATTAAACATAGGAGAGATAATAGTGGACCTGGGTGTAGCAATAGTGAGAAGTGATTGGTTCTACATGTAATTTGAAAGTAGTAAAAATAGGATTTCCTGATGGTTTGGATATGAAGTAGGAATAAAAGAGAGTAAGGAAGACTTCTTGGTGTAACTGACCTGCACAGTTGCTGGTGATGCAGAAATTTGCAGATTTGTGTTAGAGAACCTTTCTTTTATAATGTGAGAGAAAAGTGTTCTTACAAGAGATGAGTAAGGAAAACTAGAATTTTTTTCCTTGATCTGTTGACTTTTGTGGAGAAGTGTTTATTAAAGCCTCCCTGTGAAACTGTCAATTTCTCCTAATACTTCTATAAGTCTATAATTATATATTTGCAGCCATTTTGTTGTATGCAAAGGAATTAATGAGTATTTTATCTTCTTAGTAGATCTTATTATATATTATATTAATTAGTATACTTTATTAGTATATAATTTTCATCCTTATTAGGCTTATTTTTGCCTTAAATTTCATTTGATTTTTGATAATAGATATATATTTCTTTTTATTAACATTTGCCTATTTATCTTTTCATAATCTTATTTTTAATTTCTGTATTTCTTTTATAAACAACATACTGCATCCTTAAAAACAAGACAATACAAATATGAATGCCTTTTTCTTAATACATTCACAATAAATGTAAAAACTGATGTGTTTGGAATTTTTATGCTTTGTTATCTTTATTTTTCCTTTGTTGTTTTCCATCATTGCATTTTGTTTTTATTAAATCAGATTTTTTCATTTTTTAATTCTAAAGATTTGAAGTAATATATCTTACTTCACCATTTTAGTTACTTACAACATTTTAACTGACTTTCAAAAAGATTTCCTTCTAATCAGTGTCCACTAGTCTAACTTCCCATGTTAAAGTCTATTTGGGACCTTAATTCCCAATTTCTCGTGTTATTAAATATTATGTACTTTTCATTTCATAAGAATTCATTTTGAACAATTATCCACAGTTATTAGATTTAATTACATGTTTTAGTGGTTTAATTGTTCACTAATTGTATTGATTCTTATGTCTTCGATTTAAATATATTCTCTTCTCTCTGTGCCTGAATGTTTCACTGAATAATTCTTTCATCTGTTGATAGTAACCTTTTGGAATTTTTGCTTGTTCAAAAATGTCAATGTTTTGTCGTTATACTTGAATGCTAGCTTTAGCTAGTTATAGAATTCTGGGTTGAAAACTTTTCAGGTCTTGCAGCATGATAACTGGCGACAATTATGATTGTGAAGAAACAGACATTCTTATATTGGAGGTAGACATGCATTTTGTTAGAAATTTGGGGAAATGATTTGGAAATGTACATTAAACTAAAAAATACACTTACAGTTCTAAAGAACTTATGTTGAAATAAAACATTAAGGCTGCCTATACAAGGATATTTATTGTTGCATGTGTACACTATAATCTTATTTCTGTAAAGAAAAAACAAATGTGCACACACACAAATGCACAAAAAGTAGAGGGATGCATGTGACTATGATTTTGGTAATTGCAGTGGCAAAGAGTGGAAAAAGTATGAATAAGAAAAAAAGGGAAGAATACACTTGGGTATTACATTGGTAATTGAAGTAGGTGCGAGAGTGGAAAAGGCACAGGAGATTGCAACAGATATGTTCTACTTCCGTAATTTTTTCAGGCAGATTTGATTTTAAAAATTCATTTTCCCTTAGAAGTCTGACAACACAGCTGATGATGAATTGTGTGTGCTCGTTCTTTTGTTTCTTTACAGGTACTCTAGTTTTTGTGTTGTTTTCTGAAAAATGAATAAAATTCTTTTTTATTCCTAGAGTTCTGAAATTTCCCAGGACTTGCCTTGGTGACATGTCCTTTTCTTCATTTATTGAGCACTGATTGAGCCCTGTTAATCTGAAGTTTTCTGTGTCTCGGGCTCTGAGTTTTATTCTGTTGTGTCCTCCATTCCCCTGGTTTCTTCTATAATTCCTACATGAAATACTGTATGGATTTAGACTTTGTGTCCCCTAACTTTTATTTTTTAGCCTCTTCTTGCTCCTTAAAAACATGTGTTCTGGGGAGCTATCCCATTTCCTTAGCTGTAACCACTCTGCTCTTCCACTCACTTATTGAGGGTTGTTTTTGTTTTCTTGGAAGTTTTGTTTTTAACTTTTTTATTTTGAAGTTTTTTGTCAGCTTACCACTGAAAGCATATCATACTTTTTTATTTGAACCACAGTAGTTTTAGAATTTGAGGATATTACGTATATCAAATGTATTTACTTCCTCTTTTTATTCTAGCAATTAACCTTACAATGTTAAGAAGCAAATTATAATTTTAGTCACTATTAATAACAGTATATAGCCTCATTATTGTATAAAATAATAAAAATTATACTTAACACACTAACTTTAGCCATTTTCAGATCCCCACACATTAAACCCTTTGGAAAATTTCTTCTGAGATCTTAGGTAAGTGGTAACTTTGAGAAGCTGTGTGTCCTCACGTTGGAATATTATATTGAGTTAGCCAAAAACTGTTCAGTATTTTTCATAAAATAAAAGACACCTTTTCATTTTCACCAATAACTGTATCGACTTGGGTGTTTTGAGTATGTCAGCTATCTCCTGCTATTGGCTTCTATGCTAGTGGATAGAGGCCAGGGGGGCTGCTAAACATCTTCCAGTGCATAAGACAGCCTCACAGGAAAGAGAATTATTGGGCCAAAATGTCAACAGTACCAAGAAACTTCGCAACCATGTTTGATCAGTCCCAGCACCTTCTCCTGTGCTGCACAACTCTTTTTTTTCCCCATTTCAGTTGTGTTTTTACCTTTCTGGAAATAATAAAGTATAATATGTTATATATTTTCTTCCATCTTTAATATTAAAATGGCTGCACAAAAAGTTCACCAGTTTTGAAAAAATTTTAATGCATGCTGATCGGACAGCTGTCACACAATACAATCTAACAAAATTGTTTAGAATAAAGTTAAAGACAACTAAGCACTGTTAGGGCCAGAAAACACTAAACAACTTTTTGGCTGACCCAATATAATATGTCTCTGTATAGGATCTATAGTCAAAATAATTTTACTCCGAACTCTGTGAAATTAGTACCCCATTGACTTAAACCATTTAGTTTTTACAGAATATGCTACTCTCACTCATATTGTGTATAAAACCTGTTTTTAGTTTTCTTATTTGAAATTATCATTTCATTCTTTCCAGCAGTCTGTGCCAGTGATTGTTGTAGTTTATGGCATTATACACCTTTGTATGTCTCTCTTTTAGTCCATCTGCTTTGATTTCTTTGGCATGTTACGGGAGAGGAAAGATGAATTCATATCCTTGATAGACCCTAAGGAATCAGAAACTCTTAAATCCTGAGTGGCTACTTTATGGGGGGGTTTTTTGTATCTTTTTTTAAAAATAAAGGATTTTATTTATTCATTTTTAGAGAGAGGGGAAGGGAAGGAGAAGGGGAAAGAAACATTGATGTGTGAGAGGAACATTACTTGGCTGCCTCCTGCACACCCCCAGCTGGGGACGCAGCTAGCAACCTAGGCTTGTGCCCTGACTGGGAATCAAACTGGCGACCTTTCAGTTTGCAGGCTGGTGCTTACTACACTGAGCCACACCGGCCAGGGCTCATGTCCTTTTTCTTTGGAGTATTGGGTAAAGCACTGTAATTCCCCTGTTCGTTGCTGTATTAAATATTACTTCATTGAAGCTCTGCTTTATCCCCACAGGAGTGTTATTATTCTAGCCCCAGAAACTCTTAAGATAAGCTGCTTCTTCTGACTTTTTACCTTCTCATTTATCCAGTTTATTATACCCTGGGAGTAGCACAAAGTCCCAGGTATCTCCTCTTAGAATCAATTTCTGCTTGTAAGGACCTCTGTCACTAGGATCAGTGCACAAAATACCTGTCATCACTACGCAAATGAAATAAGTTAATGGCAGGCGTCATAGGGAATTAACATTTAATGAGTAATTACTGAATGCCAGGCTCTATGCTACATATTTTATGTATGTTGTTTTATTTAGTCCTCACAATCCAAAAATATGTTTTATCCTTATTTTATTGATAAAGCCAAGGAAGTTTAAGTAAAGTGAAGTAATTTTGCCCCAAGCTAAAAGTTGTGGAGCCAGTTTTCAAACCCAGACATGTCTGTCTCCAAAGAGTCTCCTGGTACTGAAGTATAAAATTTAGCCCAAGCCCTCTCTTTTCTGTGAGGCATTTCTTAGCCATGGTATTTTATAGTACCTTCCACCTCTTCTCAACTTTAGAATGTGTAATTAGCATGACTCACTGGGAATATAATGTTTTACTTTTTGATAGAAGTTTTGCGTATATATGTATCCCTGTATGGTCTTCCACAGTTAGATACCAGTACAGTGATTAGAAAACAAACAAAAACCAGCAATAACATTTGATTAATTAATGTTAAGAATAAGATTTTCCTGAAATCATCTCAACTTTAAATGTGCTTTAGTTACCTTTTATAAAACAGTAAGGCACTATTGATAACATTTGAGTGTTATGGATTGGGTGAACTGTAAATCATACATTCTGTAGGTCTCTTATGCTTCAGAATTGCTATCTCTTCATTCTCTCTTCATATGAATAAACCTGAAAGAAATTCTTTTAAATCATAATTGCTTGAATAGAGCTATACATTTGATAATTAATAAGTACTTGCATTTTCTAAATACTATGTAGTATCTTTTGTAACATTTTGGTAAAATTTTGTAATTATTAAAATTCACAATGAAAATGTTGCTGGTTTTATAAATGAAACTACAGAATTGAACATGTAATAAGTAAAAACTTGTTAGCAACTCATGTGCTAAATCAGAGAAAAAGTAGTGACTGTACTCTGTTTCAAGGAAAGCAAATTTTTTTGTATTTAATTTTTTACCATCCTAAATGAACATAATTGTAGAATAGTGGTTACTTTGGAATATTTTCTTAGAAGATGATTGGATTTGAGGGGGCTGATTTTAGAGAAAGGAAAAAATTGAGTAAATGGTAATGTCACTTAGAGTCAGTAACAATATTTTACTAAAAATATTGTTATACAGAAAATAACATTTCTGCCTTGACCATTGTGGCTCAGTCAGTTGGGCGCTGTCCTGCAAAGTGCTAGGTCACCAGTTTGATTCTGATTTCCGGTCAGGGCACATGCCTGAGTTGCTGGTTTGGTCTTGGTCTGGGCACGTGCAAGAGGCAACCAATCAATGTTTCTCTCACACATTGATATTTCCCTTATTCTCTTTCTCCTTCCCTTTCTCATTTCTAAAAATAAATAAATAAAATCTTCTTAAAAATGAATAAAATTTCTGTTTTTGTTTTGTGCTAGTTTTTAATGATACTTGCACATTTTCCCATCTACATATACATAAATATGAATTTACAAATTTACTTAAAAATGAATAAAATTTCTGGTTTTGTTTTGCGCTACTTTTTAATGATACTTGCACGATTTCCCATCTACATATACATAAATTTGAATTTATAAATGTGTATAATACAGATAAAAGGTTAAGTCGTCATTATAGATTATTACAGAATTAAAGATTTGTTTTTACATTCTGAACCCTTTCTATAAAATTGTCATAATTCAATAAAATAATTTACTCTTTGGGTATCATAATCTCCCAAGTTTACTTTCCATTTTAGACTATAAACAATTTTGTGTTTTCTAAATGTGATTAATATGTGATTGACAAATGAATTAATATAATCTTTATAATGAATTTTACTTTATTAAAATATACAAAGTTTTAAAAGGTGTATATATAGTTGAATATGTGAAGTTTTGAATTTGGAATTGTTTCAGAATACTGAAACAATGAAAATTGTTTTGTATTTTAAGAAATAGCATAACATTTGTTGTATTCCAGCCACTCCATTAAGGAACAGATGATCTCTTCAGCTGTTGTAAGAACTTTCTTAGAAGCTGTAATTGTTTACATTTACAGTCATGCCACTAAATTTGAAATGTACACTCTTATGGACCTTGATCCTGTGTAATCATGCATGGTTGGAGAAGTTTCATCAGCAGTACTAAGAGCATTGCTGTCTTTTAAGTTCTTAAACAAATTTCTAGACTTTCCCGAATAACCATTAGGTAGATAGACATCTGACATTGAAGTTGATTCTGTACTTAAAAGCTTACTTTGTCACATTTTCTTCTCTTTTGCTGATTACTGCCAAATGAATGGGCACAATATTTTAAAGCCCTTTTTATATTTTCAGTTTTTAAATTTTTTAAATTCAGTTTTATTTATTTGTTTATTTATTTATTTATTGTGGCACTATGTTTTTTAATGGTGAAATTCTGTTCACCCTTCTGAATTATTTCAACTTTTAAGCAGTTCATGCTGTATGCACACAAGGTCTGTCCAGAAAAGGTCCAGCTATTGTTAATATAAAAAGAATGGTTCATATGACATCCATGTAACGTGGCAGCCAAGGAGAGTGGACTGGAGTGCTCATACTGAACAATGACAACTTCACTGTACTAGTCAGTGGGGGCGGTAGACACCATTGAGTGAACATGTGTACTGTGTGGCCACTGCATTCAGAATGACTGAGTAGAGCAATGAATATGCATCGAATTTTGTGTTAAGCTTGAACAATTCTCCACGGAAACTATTCAGATGATTCAGAAGGCCACAGCTATGGGCACCTGGTGATTGGCAACTTCATCACAACAATGTGTCTGCTTGTGCATCAAATCTCATGCAGAGATTTTTTGTGAAACATCAAATCACCCAGGTAACTCAGCCCCCTACAGCCTAGATTAGGTGCCCTGAAACTTCTGGCTTTCCCCAAAACTAAAACCACCTTTGAAAGGGAACAGATTTCAGGCCATTGATGAGATTCAGGAAAATGCGATGGGGCAGCTAGCTGACAGTGAGTGTGAGAACCGTGCGAGGTCCCAAGGTGCTTATTTTGAAGGGGACTGAGGCATCATTGTCCTGTGTACAGTGTTTCTCGTCTTGTATCTTCTTCAATCAATGTCTCTGTTTTATACCTTCTGGAGAGACCTCATATATAATATTTATCTTACTACTTTTGTCATTTTTTAATGATCTCTGTTTTCATGTCTAATACGATTTTATGTTTTGTCTCTCTCGGACTTTTTTTTAGAGAGAGGGTAAGGGAGGGAGAAGGATGGGGAGAGAAACATCCATTGGTTGCCTCTTGCATGCCCTCAACCTGGGACCTGACCTGCAGCCCAGGCATGTGCCCACACCAGGAATCAAATTAGGAACCTTGCAGTTTGAGGTACAATGCCCAACCCACTGAGCAAAACCAATCCGGGCTCCCTAGGACATTTGACATATTTCTTTTACACTTATTGGGCATGATGGGTTAATGCTTTTAAAATATCTCAAAACTAAGCACAAAGTGCAAATTCATTATAGACTGAAGAATGAAAGACTAGAAGTAACATAACAATTCATGGCATTTAATACTAAGTCTCTGTTGGTGGAGGACAAAGTTGAACAACTGTACTTCTGGAGTGTGAAATTGACTTGTGTTAATTATACAATTGTGGCTGAAAGTTTGATTGGTTTGGAAAACATACAAAGAAGTTACCACTTATTTTAATTTAAAAAATATTTTATTTATTTTTTTTAGAGCGAAGGGAAGGGAAGGAGAAAGAGTGGGAGAGAAATATCAATGTGTGGTTGCCTCTCATGTGTCCTCTACTGGGGACCTGGCCTGCAACCCAGGCATGTGCCCTGACTGGGAATCGAACCACGATCTGGTTTGCAGACCCGCACTCAATCCACTGAGCTACACCAGCCAGGGCTAATTTTTTTTTCCAAGCATGACTTGTTCTGGTTAGAACCATGTGTATATGTGTATCATGTACCCTATCAAAACTGAGATCATCACTTCAGTTGTTTTGTCTCTATGAAAGCATAAACAACCCAACAAGCAGCCATTTTATGCTGAATTTTACTTAGCATGCTTCTTTGGTTGCAACTGTAATTTGTCCTGACTCTTTCAGTTGCACAATCGTTCATTAGAAATTAACCTTTGATTAGCGAATATCCATATTTTTTTCACTGCTGTTGCTTCTCATTTATTTTTCCAGGTTGTTAAAGATATATGCCTCTGTAGTCCTCCTACCCCCTTTTCTTTTTTCCTCCTTTTAGTTACCTGCTTCAGTTTACCATACAGCAGCTCCTAGAGATATGTCAGATTAATATTTAGTATACTGTGCAGTAAGGATCATTTTGTGTTACTAAGTGATTATGATCTAGGACCTCAGTATTTGTAACATCTTTCTATTAAATAATGATTATATGTAGTATCAGGAATAAAACTCTTCAGGTGCATTGTAATTTGGTGGTAGGTGGTAAAATCATGTAGATCATTACTTTATCATGGCAGTGCCACAAGCTGTTTGCAAGAAGCATTATGTGCCCAGTGTATTTTATTTTTTCTTTATTTTTGTGCTTATGATTGGTGTATTTTTTGAATGTTCAAACTCTGACAAATTTTTGGGGGGTACTACCAATAGAAAAAACCTTTGTACGTAATGAATATTAACTCTGTGGCCTCAATCTGTTAGTCATTTGTTCAAGAATCAGCTTATCAATAAACTCGAAGTTAAATAAAGGATTATTTCAGGTAATTTTGAATTTAGAGAATGTTTTTAAAGTCCAATAGTGTATTTTACTTTTGTTTTTAATTTATTATTTCAAATGGTATTAAATGTTAATAATGTAATAAGCAAACATTAAACATATATACTATTTTTGAGGAGATAGGACCTAAAAATTATTTTATCCAATTTCCAGTGCCATATTCCCTTCTGCATTGTTCCTAACAAATAGTTCAACGTGCTAAGTCATTCAGTTCACTACCTTTTGCAGTGTTGAATTATTCCTGTTTATCTAGTTTTTCTTCTTGAGAGGAAGTCTACATCTTTACGACTCAAACACATTGTGTATTTTTCTTTTATACTACAAAGCTTTAAACATTTGAAGATTGTTAATTGTATTGATTGTTTATTAGGCTAAACATACTAAGTTTTCTTTTTATTTCATTATGTGGCATGTTGGAATTCTTTTGAATGTTCTGTATCTTTTTAGTGTTTCCTCTCAACGTGACATCCAGAGTAAGATACTACCTGGATGATATGGATGTATAGTGTACTCTTCTTCACTTGCACTGTTAACTAGATGAGATTTGGGTATATATGTTTGTATATTGTGTATAGTATATATAGGCCTAAATACTACAATAATCTTAGGTGTAGCATTTCAGTTGAGATTTGTTTTGCAGTTACAATGACAGTGGTGAATGGTTTTCTCTTCTTAACCCAATTGCATATATGACTAACTGGAGTTGTCATGTGTTCTCAAGGATAATTTAAATGAACAACATAGGGTTTGTGAAAATTTGACAGATTCTAACTGTAACTCAGCTAGTGGGCAATGTGATAATTTATTTAGGGCTGTGTAATGTAGTTATTCATGAACTAATGTAGAACAAGGCCAAATTTTACTATATTTTTATGGGAAATTATACTGCATGACAAAGGTTAGCATTCTGTAATAAGTACCCACAAAATATTAACTTACTTGCAATAAATATAATTATATACAGTTAATGTACATAAAAGAATGAAATTAAGCTTTCTATCAAAAAAGAGTTATACGTGAACAGAAAGTGGACAGCATAGATTTGATGACAGGCAGATTGCATATAATCTGAATTACTGAGTGACCTAGGAAGCTTGCTCAGAGGGATTGCAGAATAATTATGTTAATATGCAATTATCACCTCATTTCTTCTGTAGTAACCTCAAGATGTAGTGCAGTGAGGGTGTTATAGCAAGTGCTGATAGTTTGCAAAAATACTGATGTTTGAGATTTCTGAGACAATAAATCTAGCTTGAGGCATATAAGTGATGATCTGTCATCTTGAAGACAGATCTGACCTTTGTACTTTTTTTTTAATGCTCACAGTATATAACTACAGGCAGTTACAGCTGTAGAACTCATTATGATTTTCTAGAAAGTGAAATATATTTTATGTAGATTTAAAATTTCATTTGCAGCTTTTTATAAAGTGCGTTAATTTTCTGCAAGAACATTTTAAAATTCAATTAAAAGAAAAATTCTGTGGTTATGATTACATGAAGGACATAGTAATGTCTAAATATTTTATAAAAATATCCTAATTGATATGACAAATTCATTGAAATTTAGGGATTCTAAGCAATATAACATTAGTTTGTTTTTAAATTTATTAGTTTCCCTTTTTTAAACCTAATAAATAACGCCTTTCTTCAAATATATTCCCTACTTGGTTATATTAACATGAAATGGTGTTGGTGGCTGTTACATATATATTTGACTGTATAAAGATACTTGGAAAAGCTATATGAGACAATGTGAAATTAGCCTACAGGTCAAATGCTTTCTTGCCTGGATGCCATATAATAAACCATGACTGTAGAGAGATGATATTTGATGTAAGAATTCTAGGTCCATCATTCGGTGCAGTGTATTTTGTTGACCCATTGTTGTATCCTGTATCTTGATGCAACAGCTATGAGTCTTGAATACTATTGAAAATGTATTTTGAATATTTTTCAGTTAAAATATGTTCTGAAATTTAAAACAGGAAAAAAATTTTTTTGCTAAAATACCAGTTTAGTGAGTCAATTTCTTATAGCTTATTTTTTAACTGATGATTTTTAATATGCATGTGCTAATAAGATATTCAGAAAAAGAGTAACTTCCCAGTTTTTGCGTAGAGATAACCATTAAATGTTTGGGGGCAAATAGGGCATACTTCATTATGTAGGTGTGAAGGAAAATTTTGATTGTTAAAGATTTTATTTTTTAACAATATTTAATTTAATCTTTTTTCTTTTTTGCTAGATAACATTTTGTAGAAGAAAGATCCTTATTATGCATATATATTCTTGATATGTTTTTGAGCAAAACAGTTTGGTATCTTCAGAATATGAACTTTCCTAAAGCTCTCAGAAAGCCACTCTGGTAATGAGGATGCAGTCTCCAAGCCGTCATGATCATAGTTTGTCACCCTGCTGTTCAGGGGTTACCAATGAAGTTGCTTTAAATGGGAAGCGTCTGTTCTATCTCTGAACCTCTAACACCAGAACAGATGGGTAGAACATGGAACATGGAAGGTTTTACCTCTGAGGTGGTAACAGTGAAGCCACTCATTAACACTGAATTTACCACTTCGTTAGCAACGTTGCTTCCTGTTGAGAAAAGCTAATATAGGCTTTCAAATTGACTTGAGCATATATTTGTCTACCTCTGTGAT
Source organism: Artibeus jamaicensis (assembly GCF_021234435.1). NCBI lineage: Eukaryota > Metazoa > Chordata > Mammalia > Chiroptera > Phyllostomidae > Artibeus > Artibeus jamaicensis. The sequence goes on along the minus strand of NW_026522025.1, from coordinate 35,804,291 downwards.
TATAATAAGTAGGGACAGAAAGTGTCTTTCAGTCTAGTTTTTAAAAAATTCTGTCATTTATTTCAGGCTTATATGAGATTATTCCTGTCTGGGCATTTTAGTTTTTATACCAGAGTTAATGAGAACTATCAGGAATGAATAATAGTGAATAATAGTGCATCAGTGTTTGCTTTTCTATTCACTGACATTTGCACACTCTTTCCTAACACATGTTTATGTGCTGCCCATTTTTAACTTCTGTGTATGTGAGGAAGAGAGTCCTGCTGGGTGCTGCATTAGCACCATTTTGGGGTGAGATCATTGAATATGATCTTATTGGAAGTCTATTTTTATTAGTTTGGAAGTTTGCCAACCTCAGAACAGAATTCTAAGACCTATGAGGGGCAGAAAAATTATTGTTGGTATAAATAGTAATGCCAAAGATATTAGTAATGTATGTTGCATCGAAGAACATATCTGGTAATAAGATAAGGTCATATTTATAAGTGCTTGTTCTAAGTTGAGAAATAAGAAAATAATTAGAAACAACTTTTTTACTCTCAAATTAGACTTAATGTTTTCCAAAGCATGTAATTGGTAACCTAGAAGATATTAGAAATGACACCCTTTATTGAAAATGTTTAATTTCTAACTATTGGATTGTAAATTTCTGTTGTCCTAAAATGGTATTATTCACTAAACAAATTTCAAATACCATAAAAATAGAAAACTTTGTTCTGAGAGCAGAAAGTTAGTCTCTCTTGTGTATAACTGTATACTTAATAATAGAGCATTGCTTGGCACATAGTAAAGGCGCAATAAACATTTGGGGAGTGAGTGATCACTGTAGAAGAGGAAAAGAAATATGGAATTTTATGCTGGTATTTCAAATTAATATCTAGGGTTGTCAAATAGTAGGTTCTTTACATTGTACTTGAGGTTTATTGGATATTTTGAATGTCTTGCCCTAATAGGTAAGTCAAGAAATCAGGACTGTGATGGAATTTGCATTATTTTAATAGGCAAGCCAGATTTCATAGGAAAAAACTGTTTCTTCCTATACTTTGGGGCATTTATTTTGATTTTGCAGTTGTGTTTTATTCAGTCAACACTTTATTCCGTTATTCAACAAATATTGCCTGTGCACCTATGCCAGGTGCTATGTTAGGTTCCAGGGATATGAAGATCACTAGGTCACAGTCTCTGCCTTCCAAGATCTTACATTCTTCCAAAGAGAGGCAATTCTTGTACAATGTGGGCATTTTCTAAGAGCAGGGTAAGAACAGCGTGCAAGGAAATTCTTTATAGTAGAGGCAGTAATTATAACCATGATGTATATGTATGTACTTATGTCTCTGAAACTTTTAGCAGTCTTTTAAAAAGTATTCTGTCATCTCATAAAGTTTAAATATATTGTCAAAAGTACCTAGAAAAAATTTTTATCTACATTTTAATGTGAAGTAACGTAAAAATATGACATATTTATGATGTTTCAGAGTAAAAAGTTATAGGCCAGTACTGTACACTGTCAGGTGATAAATGGTATAACTGTCTTTAGGCAATGCCTAGAATTTGGGACTCAGGTTATGAAAATTTAAAGTTACATGTAATACATTAATTTTAACTTCACTAATTTAGAACTAAGTAATGTACATAAGAAATGAATGAAACTGTGAATAAAACATTTTTTGAATTAGAATTTTAGGAGAATGTAAAATTGACAGCAAAGCAGTCTTAAATTTTTATATAATTAAAAAATGTTACATACATTATCCATTGATACTGATAGCAAGTAAGGTTTATTACCAAATGGAGTGTTGTTAACTTCTTCCAGGAATGAACTTTTAAGTGACAAAACTTAACTTCTCTGCAATGTTTAACAATTTACATTATTCTCTATTAGAGTGAGTATCCTTAAATCTACTTAAGTGAGATAATTTAATTTTTATTAGCCATCTTATATATGAGATTTTAAAGTTTTTTCTTCATCTGTGGCATATTTATTTATATCATATGTGTCTCTGTTTATCTTTTTGTGTTGCTTTTTCTTAGGGGTTTGTGTATATATGGTTTTGGGTTGTTGTTGCCAAGCACAAAGAAAAATTAATCTTTGAGACACTTAAAGTTTTTCAGTTGTTTTAAGTTTCTTTATTCTTAGGAAATTATTAGGATCTCAATATAAAGAGGATAATTAAGCTAATAAAAATGTACTTCAACTCTCCATACATTCTAATAGTATTCTTTCTTTCATGCAAATCTAAATTTTTCTTTTCCATTTTCTAGACTAAATGTGTTAAATGGCTTGCCAACAATATGGACGATTTGAAGATAAACACCGACATTACTGGTGCTAAAGAAGAACTCCTAGATGACAGCAATTTTATCTCAGATAAAGAGAGTAGAGTTCATAAACCAAAAGATTGTCAGACATTTCAGAATAGTAGTACGTTCACTCTGCCTGAAGAACTGTCAAAGGACAAATCTGAAAAAGCCTTAAGTGGAGGCCAGTCTACTGTATTTATACATGCTGGTGCTCCTACTGTTTCTAGTGAAAACTTTATCTTGCCTCAAGGAGCTGCTGTTAATGGACCAGTTTCACACTCCTCCTTAACTAAGACTTCCAGTATGAATAAAGGCAGTGTTTCCTTAACCTCTGGACAGCCTGTGGATCAGCCAACAACAGAATCTTGTTCAACTTCAAAAGTGGCAGCTGATCTTCAGCTGTCTACACCACAGAAAGCAAGTCAACACCAAGTTTTGTTTTTGTTATCAGATGTAGCACATGCTAAGAATCCACCCCATTCCATTAAAAAACTACCTACCTCTGCTTCAGTTGGTTGTGACATTCAGAATTCAGTAGGGAGTAGTGTAAAGTCAGATAGCACTTTAATAAATCAAGTGGAGGTGGGTGAGGATAGTGAAGATTTATTGGTAAAAGATGATTGTGTCAATACATTAACAGGCATTTCCTCAGGTACAGATGAATTTAAGTCAGAAAATGATACCAACTGGGACCCCCAAAAAGAGTTCATTCAATTTCTTATGACTAATGAAGAGACAGTGGATAAAGCTCCAGTTCATGCTAAAGTAGGTCTAGAAAAAAAGAGAAAGCGAAAAATGGATGTAAGCAAGATAACTCGTTATACTGAAGATTGTTTAAGTGATTCTAATTGTATACCCAGTAAATCAAAGATGCTAGAAGTAGACTTTCTGGAACAGAATGAAGAACTACAAGCAGTAGACTCACAGACTTATGCATTATCAAAAGTGAAGCCTGAATCAGCTGATGAAGACTTGGAATCTATGGATGCTTTTCAACATATAATTTATAATCCAGATAAGTGTGGAGAAGACAGTTCCCCTGTTCATACTAGCACTTTTCTTTCAAATACCTTAAAAAAAAAATGTGAAGAAAGTGATTCTGAGTCACCCGCTACTTTCAGCACCGAAGAGCCATCATTCTACCCCTGTACAAAGTGCAATGTGAATTTTAGGGAGAAAAAACACCTCCACAGGCATATGATGTATCATTTAGATGGGAATAGTCACTTTCGCCATCTTAATGTCCCAAGGCCATATGCTTGTAGGGAATGTGGGCGGACATTTAGAGATCGAAACTCACTTCTAAAGCATATGATTATTCATCAAGAAAGAAGACAGAAATTGATGGAGGAAATTCGTGAGTTGAAAGAACTTCAAGATGAAGGAAGAAGTGCACGATTACAGTGCCCTCAGTGTGTGTTTGGTACCAATTGCCCTAAAACATTTGTGCAACATGCTAAAACCCATGAGAAAGATAAAAGGTACTACTGCTGCGAGGAATGTAACTTCATGGCAGTGACAGAAAATGAATTGGAATGTCATCGAGGAATTGCCCATGGAGCAGTGGTAAAATGCCCTATTGTCAGTTCTGATGTAGCCCAGAGAAAAACGCAAAAAAAGTCTTTCATGAAAGACTCTGTTACAGGCTCATCCAAAAAATCAGCTACCTACATATGTAAAATGTGTCCTTTTACTACTTCAGCCAGAAGTATTTTGAAAAAACACATGGAATACTTGCATTCATCATCATGCATTGATTCATTTGGTAGTGCTCTTGGACTTGGTAAAAAAAAAGGTAACATCCTTGAAGAACCTCTGGGTAATGATAGCACTAAACCATTAACTAAGCAACAATCAACAACATTTCCAAAGAATTCTGCTGTAAAACAAGATGTAAAGCGAACATATGGATCATCCTCACAATCAAATAATTTTTCAAAATTCCATAAGCGGCCACACAGAATACAAAAAGCTCGGAAAAGCATTGCCCAGTCAGGTGTTGTAAACGTGTGCAATCAAAACAATTCTCATAAGACTGTAATGATTAAAAGTGGCATTGACCAAAAAGCAAAGTATTTCCATCAAGCAACAAAAGAAAAATCTAATTCCAAGGCAAATAGCAACTATTTATATAGACACAAATATGCAAACTACAGGATGATTAAAAAATCAGATGAATCCTATCCTCTGCATTTCAAAAAAGAAGCTGATTCATTAAATTCTGTACATCTGTTTTCATCATCAAGTAATTCTCACACCAATAGTTTTATTTTAGACTCTCACAACTCTGACACCAAAAGGCCAGAAAGCTTCAGAGACCATAGGCGTGTATCTATAAAGAGAGTGGTTAAGGAATCTAAGAAGGAAAATTCTGCTGGAGGAGAGGACTTGGATAGCTATCCAGATTTCTTGCATAAAATGACTGTTGTTGTCTTGCAGAAACTTAATTCTGCTGAAAAGAAAGACAGCTATGAAACAGAAGATGAAAGTTCCTGGGATAATGTTGAGCTAAGTGACTACACTACACAGGCTATAGAAGATGAAACATACAATGATATTAATCAAGAACATGTAAACTTATTCCCTTTATTTAAAAGCAAAGTGGAAGGTGAAGAGCCTGGAGAAAATACTACCCTTAGTTATGATCAAAATGATGGCTTTTATTTTGAATATTATGAAGATGCTGGAACCAATAACTTTTTGCATGACATACATGATCCTCAGCATTTAGAAAGTACAGAAACTTCATTGACAAAGCATAGTTCTGTTTTTCATTGGACTGATTTGTCCCTTGAGAAGAAATCATGTCCTTACTGCCCAGCAACATTTGAAACAGGTGTTGGGTTGTCGAATCATGTCCGGGGACATCTTCACAGAGCAGGATTAAGCTATGAAGCCCGTCATGTTGTATCACCGGAACAAATAGCCACAAGTGACAAAATGCAACATTTCAAAAGAACTGGCACAGGGACACCTGTTAAGCGAGTTAGAAAAGGTAAGTTTTCCTGTAGATACTTTGGCTAATATGTCTGTACTCAAATTCAGAGGATTTGAAAGTTTTGCTCAAATTCAGTCTTTACTAGCATCACATAATTTCATATTTCAGAGTTGATTGGCTTTAAGATGGTCAATTTATAAAAAATTCTGATATCTTAAAAAAATTTTTTTTAGCTATAGAGAAGTCTGAAACCACTTCTGAACACACTTGTCAGCTCTGTGGTGGTTGGTTTGATACTAAAATTGGATTATCAAATCATGTTAGAGGCCACCTGAAAAGACTTGGAAAGACGAAGTGGGATGCTCACAAATCTCCAATTTGTGTTCTGAATGAGATGATGCAAAATGAAGAAAAATATGAAAAAATCCTAAAGGCATTGAACAGTCGTCGTATTATTCCCAGACCATTTGTAGCTCAAAAACTTTCGTCAAGTGATGACTTTCTATCTCAAAATGTTATACCTCTTGAAGCATACCGTAATGGCCTAAAGACTGAAGCTATATCAGTGTCTGCATCAGAGGAAGAAGGGCTGAGTTTCTTAAATGAATATGATGAAACCAAACCAGAACTGCCCAGTGGAAAAAAGAACCAATCTCTTACATTGATAGAACTGCTTAAAAATAAAAGGATGGGAGAAGAAAGGAATTCTTCTATTTTTCCTCAAAAGATCCATAATCAAACTGCAAGAAAGAGATTTGTTCAGAAATGTGTTCTTCCATTAAATGAAGATAGTTCATTAATGTACCAACCACAAAAAATGGACTTCACTATGCACTCAGGTAAGAGAACATTTATGACTATCTTCCATAACAATTTAGTTATACTTATTTTATTGGAATATTTGTAGAAAATACAAATTTTAGAATCCTTTCAAGCTGCTTTTTTTTTTTTTTTTTTTTTTACAGAGCAGTAATTGGTTATACTGTCATTTCTATAAAAATCATTAGGTGATACTCACCACTGAATTCTCTATGCCTCATTTCTTGGTAAAAAGTAAGGTGAGAACAAAAGCAAAAACAAACAAAAAAATTGATATGTAAAAATAAAATTTGCTGTGACCAGGGGATGGGTTCTGTGGATGGGAGGTTGACATTGTTCAAAAGCATAGCATTACCAGAAAGGCAAAACTTCTGTCATACTTTCGCCAGTGCTCCAAGTGCTCCAGGGTGATAATGTTTTCAGTAATTAGCTGTTGGTTTTCCTACTGCTTAGGTAAAACAAAACAAACTCTTTAAACTGAATGGATTGGTGTCTGTTGTATGTTGTGATTGCCTTAAAGAAACTTCTCCCTTTCCAATTCCTCATCGTATTGTTTTGGAGAACTGTTGTGAGTATGAAACATTTGTTTGGGGTTTTAGTTTTTACAGTAGTGTTCTAACGGAACAGTACAGATGGTTTGGTTTAGTTTAGTGCTTGTGCACCAATAGTTATTCCTTTTCAAAGGAGTATTTTGTATGTGTTGGCAAATGATGTGATGGATAAAGTAACCAAACTTTACGTGGTATTGCTGAGTCCGGTTTTTACTTTCAGACTAGAACAGTTTTAAGTGTCTTTATTGGTTTCTTTTGAAAGTTAAGAATGTTGAAGATTAACTTAGATGGTCTCAGAATTTCAGCCCTGAGTTGAATGTGTCTAAGGTAAAAGTTGGTCAGTGGATTAATACTGAATAAAATTACTGTAATAGTGGTTTACTTTGGATGGACATTGGGAGATCCCAAATATTTTTAAGGCAGTTTTGATTTAAGGAAAGATTACCTTGCACTGTAAGTGGTCAGAAAAACAGTTTATCTTCATGGGCTTCTGGTTAATTGGGCTCTTTCTTTTGTGCGAAGTCTTTCCAAGTCAAATTTTCAGCATTTTTCAGAAGAATAAAATGTACGAAAGCTGTGTTAGCTGTGTTGAGCAGGGTGTGTCTCTACTTCAGAGAGAGGAAGCATGTTTGTGGCTATCACAATAATGTTGAAGACACCAGCTGAAACGTGTTGGGGGAATGAGGGTTGTCTGAGAAGTTAGAGGTTTCTTATTGTTCCAACATGTTTTCTTTCCTGTGATGACAAAGATGTTAGTTTGTTGATCATTTATTTAACACAAAAGATTTTAGCAAAAACTTCGAATCATTAACTTTCACTATTGATTGCGCAGAGCAATGAACATATTATGCCCTGAAAAAAAATGTTGTGTCTAACAGCTGTTCAGTGGTGTGTTTTACCACTTTTTCACCCAGCCTTCATCAGAAAGCCTAATTTAGTATTGAGCCTTTTACGGTTTTGTGGGTAAAACACTTTAATTACCACTTTGTTAACTAGACTTAAAAAATTTTTTATTGATAATGCGAGCTTTGAAACTTCTCAACAGTTATGCTATCCAAATCACAGGATTATATTTTAGGTTTAGGAAATGATCTGCATAACGCAGAAACCTGCAAGATACTGATTATAGGTGTTAAATCTAGAGGAGCTCCAAGGTTCAAGACACTTCTTTTCCACCTTTCCTAAGAGCATGGGTTGGCTCTAAATACTAACTATAAACTAACAATAATGAACTGAATTCCTCCTTACTTTAACTTAAGCTAATTCAATGAACGTTTTTTAAACCATCTTTATTGTGGTACTTTTCTTCACGCCTTTAGAAGTGAGAACTGGATTATAGTTTTCTTTTGAATGATAGGTATGCCTGTGAAGCTTAGAACATGTGTGCATTGCAATACGACGTTTACAAGTGCTGTTAGCCTGTCCAACCACTTACGCGCTTATGCACGAAAGAAGAGTGCTGGACTTGTGACTGGTACAGGTATGTTTGAACAGATAACACAGCAAGCCTGTTTGATACAATACACTTTTTTTCTCACCATAGTGGTGCTAATTCAGATGATATGTAGGCTTTCTTTGCTAAGCAGCATTTGAGTCTGAATACACATGAAATTTCAGCAACTTGTAAACTGTTAAGATATAATTTTAAACAAGTTTTTATTTTTCATTTGACTCTAATTTACTTGGGAAAAACAATAACTCAGTAGAGGTATGGAACTTTTGAGTCTACGTTATTCCCATTGATTTTTAAATTATACTATTTTTGACTTTTAAATTTATTTTTGCTAGATTCCAATAAGACAATACTCTGGTTAAAAAAAGAAAAGATTGTAGTTTTAGTTTGGAGAAATGCATCATTAGGTAAGAAAGGAAATTATTGTGAAGTTTCATCTATATATAGTTTCATTAGAAAACTAAGCAATCTAATGAGTTTTCATTAGTCTATAGATAAAGTCTTTAAAGGGGCAGGTCTTAATATTGGCCCATGCTGACAACTGAATAGATTTTTCTTTTAATGCCCCTACACTATATTTAGGATAAATAGTATAGCTATTGATATAAATGTTAACATGCACATTCTGTGTTATTTGTGGTTGGTTAGCCCAACCTTGGAGGTAGCTCTTCATACTGCTAGTCTGTGAAAATTTTATTAGCTTACTCATGTATAATACTGCTTCTTACTCAACAAAATGTGTTGCTCTTTTCGTTGGTAGCCTTTTAAGCTACCCAGCTTTAGCAGTTCTCATTTCTGTCACATCTTAAAATATACTCTCTTTATTAAATAGATATACATATATCCTTTTGCCTAAAATTTTCCTTCTAATCTTTTTATTTTCTTGCTCTTTTAGATCACTGCCTTCTGCTTTCTTGTTATTTTCCCAACTTTTTTCATGTCTTCCTATGGCTTATATCCAATATGTTCTTGCTACCAAAGAAATACTTATACTCATACTAATTTCTTTTTTTGCCTGTGCTTTGCCTTTTGACTTTATATACAAATGACCAGGGATGACTGTTGACCAGGTATAGAGTGAGTTTTACTTTACTGGATTAGTTCTTCTCCTGGGGTTTTGGTTTTTGTATTATTCCCATCTTCATCAAGCTTGAAAGGTGACTACAGACAGTAGAGTCAGGAAGGCAGTGAGAATAAAAGACTGTGAAACAGAAAGTCATCATTGTTATCATAGTCACTAACTTTTATTGACCACTTATTATGTCAGGCGCTGTGCTTTGCAGCTTATATGTATAACATTGATCTTCATAACCACCATGAGTTTTAGATACTGTAATTATTTAAAAACTTTCAGGGCTTAGAGAACTTAAGTTGCCCGAACTTACGTAGCTATTGATAGCAAATTTTAAATCCAAATCAAGGCTGTCTTACCCTAGACCTTTGTTTTAATCACTATTATCTAAACTATACAGAATGAAGCTATTTGAAAATCCTAAAATAAAGTTGGGTTTAAGGTGGGGTGCATTGTGGTGAAGACCAAATAAATGAGAGCCTAATTAGAAAGAGCAGGGATCCAAGAAATGAGTAGGCCTGGATTAGCTTTTCGGAGGACTTCAGAAAATGTTCTGTTCTGTCAATTTCGGAACCTTACTCAGATATTCAACAAGGCAGGTTTATTAGTACAAACTTTGTAGTCCATTAAATGCTTTTTCCTCATGCGAAAACCTATCAAAATGTAGGACCGTCTATAAATAACTGATAGTAACCTTTCATTGACCAAGGGTGCATTCTAATGAGCACATTGTCATCTAAACAATTTCATTATTATTGAAAAATAATACAGGATGAATGAGAATACATATCTTTGAGCATCAAGAAAAAAGGGGGACATTATTTTTTAAATACCATTAAATACTAACTAAAATGTCGCAAATGTTAGAAAATATTAAGTTGGCCAAAAAGTTCATTTGTTTTTTTCCATAAAATAAAAGGCACATTTTTCATTTTCACCAGTAACTTTATTGATTTGGGTATTTCAAGTATGTCAGCTATCTCCCACATGGTATAATGTTGATAGTTTTAATTAATATCTCAATGTGATCACTGTCAACTTCAACTGGTCTACCTGACCCTGGAGCATCATCCAGCAAGAAATCTCCAGCACAAAACTTCACAAACCACTTCTGATACATTCAGTCAGTCGCGGCGCCTCCTCTATACACTGCACAACTCTTGTTTTGCATTTCAGTTGTGTTTTTACCTTTCTTTGAATAATAAAGTATAATGTGCCGAACACTTGCATGTTTTCTTCTATCTTCAGTATTAAAATGACTACACAAAAAATCACCAATTTGATGTTTTTTAAATGCACACTGACATGACAGTTGTTGCAATACAACCTAACAAACTTGTTTTAAATGAAGTTAAAGACAACTAAGTGCTACTAGAACCATCTGACCAAAAAAAAAAAACGCAAACTTTTAGACCAACCCAATATAATGTTTGGCAGTCCTAGGGCAAAGAGAAGAGAAATGAAAAGCTAAAGAAAGTCTAGGGTGGTATTTTTTATAGCCCTTACTTTTAAGAGAAAGAAAAAACTCATACTTCATTTTCTTGGAAATTCTGAAATTTTCCCTCAGATTTTTAAAATCTTCCTAACCAGTAGAGCTATACAGATGATGTCTTCACTGCTTACGCCAAGTAAGTTTTTTTTTAAACAGCTTTAATAATGTTTCTGTTTTCCCAATAGAGAATTCTTTATTGTAGTTAAACTTCACATGCCTAATCTCTTCCTCCATAATAGTTTCACTGGTGTAAAGCAGAGGCCCCAGCCTGTGGTCCTGGAGAGTTCCACTGGGTCATTACAAACAGAACTATACAGAAAATGTCTTATAAGGGTTTCATCAATTCATATGAGTAAAAAGCATAATTTTTTAAGAATATATACTGTTTTGAGAAATAAAATACAAAATCATTTTTTAAAAATCTTACCTGAATCCCAGTAGATCACAAACCTGCAACAATGTAAAAGGAAAATAGACGGGACTAAAGCTTCTATAATTGTCTAGAATCTGTGTTTCTTACACAGTTTTCATTTGTGTAGATTCCGAAACTAAATACTCTAAACACACCTGCTTGGTTACCTGTGATTAGAATCAAGTCCTAAGCCTTCTTAGAAGCCACCAACTCCTGGTCTCTTTTTTGGGAACTGGTGGCTTTTTGAGGTGGGAGAAATATTTTAGCTGGCCTGAAAAGCCTCTCGTTTCCTCAAATAGTTATTTGCTGATGACTCAAATACATCTAATGTGATGGTTCTCAATTTTGGGGGGGGGAGTTATTGACCCCTTTGAGAATTTTATAAGTTAAAAGGTCCCATCCCACAACCGTGCACTTAACTTACTCATCCACAGGAAAAAAATGTTTTTATGTATAGGTTTTGCATATCCTTTGAAAGTTATCGTTCATGAACCCTAAAACTGAGAAAGGGAACGGCTCAAAAAATGAAGTGGAAAGGAACACAGAACTGGGAATCAAGAACTCTAAGAAAGCTTTATTTTATTTATTTACTTTTTTTTTTTTTTAGGTAAAAGATACTAGAAATGCAGGACTGTGTAACATCAAAAGTAACTTATGTAGTCACAAATATAAATTAAAATGTAACATTCTTCCTAATTTTAGTAAAAGGAAATTATGAAGAAAGTAGGAAAACTTTGGCATTGAAGAGATGGAAGAGGTAGCCATTCTTGGGACAAAGTTAATTTGTCAAAAAAAGAATAAACTTCACACATTAAAATTTTGCCCAGAACTGACACAGTTTATCATCCATTGGGTAGGTTCAAATACATTGTTTAATAATTTCCATGTGTCTTCATTGTGAATAATTATTTAAGAAGCTATTTTACTTCGTAAATGGATTTTTGTCTAAAGAGACAAAAGGGTACCAGAGGGTTTGCTTTATATTCTGTATTGTAATTTCAAGGCATACTTCTTATTCAAGAATTTATTCTAGTTAATATAGACTACATTATAAACTTCTTTTTCAGGTTTTGCTCTGTGTAATGTTTTACCTGCTCATACAAATTGGTTCCTGGTTAATTCCTTAAAGAGTCTAATAAGAACATTTTATTTTCATTGCAAATTAAAAGTTTCATATAGTTCATATTAAATGCTTTTGGACCTTTTAACTATTAGCTTTTTTGTGTTTAATTTTTTAAGTGATATCGTATATACTGGCAGTATTGAGAACACAGTATTATTACTAAGTTATTAACAGAATGACTATACACACTGGTTTAGTCCTGTTTTTCCAACCAAATTATAGTATTTTCATAAGTGTCCTGGATTGGACAATTTTATATATGTATATAATTATATATGTGTATATACAATTATATGTGGTCGCCCTGGTTATTAAAATTTCTAAAGTATTTCAAATTTAAGGCAAAGTATATTCTATCAACTTAATCTGCAATCAGGAACCAAAAGAAATTTGAGCTCAAAGTACAAGTGAAGAAAGGGAAATAAGGTCTGAATAGAGGGAATCTTGTGAAAGGAAATATATCAGTAAGGTGAATGCATGTTTGCCTGGTCTGTTATCTCTTGAAAAAAGAATGAAATATAACATTTATGTTCAACATTTTTTTTAAAGACTTTATTTACTTTTGGAGAAGGGGAGGGAGGGAGAAAGAGGAGAGAAACATCAGTGTGTGGTTGCTACTTGAGCGCCTCCTACTGCAGACCTGGCCTGCAACCCAGGCGTGTGCCCTGGCTGGGAATCAAACCGGTGACCCTTTGGTTCACAGTCCAGCATTCAAACCACTGAGCAACACCACCCAGAGCTCAACTTTTTTTTTGGAACTCCATTTTACATCTTGACCCTTTATTCAAACTTAGTCATACACCTATTCATTCACTCACCTGAATTGACTGATGCACTCTAGTGTTTTCTTTTTTTTTTTTTTTTTTCTCATTAAAAGTTAATGCTGGTCATGACCCAGTAAATTGATTTTCTACCCACAAAGAAGTCACTACCCACAGACTAAAAACATTCACCTACTCTTTTAGGAACTTATATGGGTGAAAATCAGTAATGTTTCAAAGATTTTATTATTTTCAAAGAGGGGAAGAGAGGTAGAAAGAAAAATGTCCATGTGGGAGAGATACTTGGATCTGTTGCCTCTTGCATGCCCCAGCTACGGACCTGGCCTGCAACCCAGGCCTGTGCCCTAACTGGTAATCAAACCAGTGACCTTTTGATTTATAGTCCTTTTGACTCAGTCTACTGCGCCACACCAGCCAGGGCAAGAATTAGTAATATTTGAGAAGTCAAAACACTTTTATGGCAGCAAATTGATTTTTCTCTGTTCATTGGATTTAAATTTATCTGTATATCATATTTTTAAACCAAATGCTGATCTTTTGGTTTTTAAAGTAAATTAGAAATTTCTGTTTACTTAAAATTAATGTAAGAAAATTATTTTATATGCAAGTACAGATGGGGGAAAGGCTTTATTTCATTATTCTCAAGACACTTCCATGATAACATTTCGGAAGTAAAGCATGATTGTTGCTATGCTCCAACAAAAGACTCACCAACATAATTAAAGAATGACTTTGTAGTGAGAAAAATACATAATTAAAATTGGTACTAGAGCCTTTTAGTCAATATAGTACCACTAAGGTACTATATCTACATTTTTTAGTAGAGCCAGTGTTTTATTCTTCATAACATTAACTTTTATGTGGAATAATAGACTGCATTGTTACCTAATAGGATCTTTTGCTTATTTTCAGCTGTAATGACATAATTGGTCACAGTGGCCTGCAACAAGTGCTCATGAACATGTAGTACAGTGCAAGGTGCTGAGTTGGCTGTGTAAGCCACCAGAAAAGTAATTCTTATAGTATGGAAAGTGCTGTAGGAACATTTTCTGCTGTGATGGAAAGGGGAAAAAAAGTATTGTGAAAGCTTCTCAAGGTTCATTAAATTACTTTTCCTTTCTATTCTATGAATGTCTCTGCAGTGTCTTTTAAAATATTATTAAAATACTGCATTTTTAAGTTCCATGCTTTTATGATTCATTTAGCCCGAGAATACAAGTAGAAAGTTTTTATTGTGATTAAACTCTAAGAGAGCAAACTAGCCTCTAGTTCAATCAAACACCTTGATAATTCCTCCAGACTAGGCTGAGGGGTAATATATGAGAAGACTGAGAACCTACCCTTATCGTCAAAGAATTTAGCAAAGCATTGTTGGCTACATGTAGCAAACTATCACTTTACAAAACTGTACAAGATAGTAGACAGACAAATGATATATTGGATGTAAATGTAGGAGTTCAAAGTGTTTTAGTCTAGGCCTTTATAGGGGAATTTGGAATTAAATATTTAGTGTTCCTTTCTTTCCTTTTGCCTTTAGTGTTTGTCTCACTGTTAAATAGAGTCTAAAAAGGAAAAAAAAGCTAGTTCATGCTGGTGTGTTTCTTACTATGTTTAAAATGAAAGAGAAAAATAAAACCAGTGGTCATGATTTTCATTCATTCAGCAGAAGTTTTAGTTATTGTTTTGTACCAAGACTGTGCTAGCTTTGAGGTTATAACAACCTTGCACTTCAGCTGCATAAACGTAATCATGATCCAGCGGGATGAGGACAAGGGTACTATTACAGAAAGCTTTATAATGGTTCAGCTAGGCCCCGAACTGGAAGGATGAGTCGTTTTAGGAAAAAGAGATCAATTAGACCATTCCAGGAAGAGAGAAGAACATAGCGTGATACAAAGGGATGAAATTTGGAGTTGCTGGGAGATATAGGTGTTTGGGGAGATGGGGATGTCAGAAAGGTAGGGTTGATACTTTGAATGGATGCTAAAAATTTTAGGAAGTCATTGAAGGACTTTTTAAAATAAGGGGGGGAAACAAGAAAATAAGGGAATGATATGTTCAAACTTGTATTTTAGAAAGCTATCCCTAATATAGTGAAAGATAGTTTCCTTGTGTTTTGGGCTATAACTTATCTCTGTAGTACTGATTTTGCATTAAGACATATATCTGTATATATTTATCTGCACAGTAATGTATTATTTACTCAAATTAGCAAGGTAATGAATTGTTCAAGTTGAGTAAATTTTCCAGGTACTAGAAGACTAGTTTTAAACTTGATTTTTTTCATAACCATTTTGATGTTAATGTTTCTAAAATATCTTTATTTCTGTCTTGTGAAACAGTATACTGCATATAATTTAAGCATTGGAGTATTTAGAGCCAACCTTATGGGTACTAATTATTTTATTATGCCAGAAAGAATTGAGCTAATTTCCCTATACTAAAGTGACTGACTGATTTATTCGCTTAATTCAATGAGAATGTTTTCTTTTGCTCTTACTGTGGTTTGTGCATTGTGCTAAGTACTGCAGAGATAAATTGGATCTTAAAATATACTAGAAGCACATAGATACATAACTGTAATGCAGGACAAATTATAAGTGTCGTTAGAGATATGCTCATGAAATACGGTGGAAAATGGGAGGAAGAAGTTACTTTCAGCTAGATCAGAACCCAGCAAGGCTTTTGGAAGTAGCATTCAATTTGGACCCTCAAGGGCAGCTGATTGAGAAAGAAGTGGAGTCTGGGACAGGTGAGGAGCGTGCCTGTGGGAGGGAGCAACTCGAGACAATATAGGAAGTTTATTGAAAATACTAGGCAGTGGGAGATGAAAGAATAGAGGTAGACAGGTACAGGACATAAACTGCTAGAATGCTAATCTGTGAGTGTTGGAATTAATTTTGTAAAGGACTAGTAAAGATCTTTTTTTTTTTTTTTTAAGAATTTGCTTTAAATAATTTTTTAAAAGAATTTGTAAAGGATTTGGTGGGGAGTTGGAGAAATTGTAGATAAAGTAATTTTAGGAGTCCTGAACCAGGACAGTGACAATAGGAATGTAAAGGGGCCATGATAGATGTCCAGATGACAATATGGAAGTAAAAGTAAGCAAAATTTGGCAGATTAGTTAGAGGTAGAAGACTAGGAGTTAAAGTGAAAGAGATGGCTCAAAGTTTCCATCTTTGTTACTGGGAGGATGACTATACCAGTACAGTTAATGCATCAGCTTCCGTGGTGTCGGGTGAGAGAAGGGTAGACTTCATTACCTCACTGGCTGTCACTTGTCTAATAAGACTTCATCATCCAGCTGTCCACTGTAACAAAGCAAATAATCACACTCCCTGAATCATTAAGTTTGGAGCCTAAGAGTTTTCTACCATTGTGGCATATGTTTTTATTTTATGATGCCTGCTTTTGCTGGTCATTGGTTATAAAATTTAGGAGTTTTGTTTGATTGACAGTCTTTTGACCAACATCTTGTTCTCCATAAAAGTCTTAACTACTAGTCCCCTAGCATTCCTATTGTATCTGTTCCTAATTTTCTGAATTTTGCTTTTTATATCTTGTTTTGTTTTTTAACAGTTGACTTAACCTGGATTTTTGTGTGTTTGGATTTTTTAATGTGTCTAATATCTTTATATCCTCAGTTGTAATGTTGTGTTTCTAACATTAATTGCTTACATGCTATTTATAATCTGGATTAGGATACAGTTAGGCCTTACAGTAATAAGGTATTTTCCTGACCAGAGCTAAACTCGTAAGGATTCTCCTTTAAATGAAGTTATGGGAATAAAATAGTACACAGTTGTTCTCTTTTGAATGTTAGAAGCAGGAGGATAGCTTTGTAGAGGTTGGTGGTCCCTCGTGGATCTACGAAGTCGGAAAGTAAGGTTTACTACTTCTTTGTTGTGTCTGGAGTTGGAGGAATGAGGTTAATTCTTGGTATCCAGCATTTAGAATATATATTTAATTGTAGCCTTAGCTAGAAATTAACTCAGACAGAAGATACCTGGTCAGCACTGTGTTTGATTATCGATTGAATTTTGGCTGGAATGTCTAAAGTCCTTCAAAATGATAAAAAGTCAAATCAGATCCATGTGACATTTAGATTTACTATTATTGTGAGCCCTACTGATTTTTAAAGTTGAATGTGATTTTATTAAAGACAATTTGACAGAACTTTTAAAGTAAGGTGTTTTCCTTTCTTAGCCAATTTTGTAATTGAACAATTATTTAATCCTACTAAATATGAAATTTTGGAAATATCAAGCATTTTAGAAGGCAGTGAGTGTGATTATTTATATTCAGCTAATACACAACAGTGATTTAAAGCAGATTTGTCATTTTGTATTTTAATATGCCAATTTTAGATGTGTCTTAGAAAAAGTGTTTGAGTGCCTATTATGGTTAATAAAACAGCACACAAATTCAACCAATCTCAAAGAGAAATTTTAAGTATTTTTTCATAACTGGTCACCACAGAAATGATCCATTTACTATCCTAACCAGTTAAGCAACTTGTAGGTGGGGTATTGTTAGCTTGTAGCAAGCTGGAAAAACTAGTCAATCTCCAGTTTCTCTGATAAAAATGTGTGATAAAGTATCATCTTTGTTTTACTTTTCCCTTTACATCTTGAAAATACCTGCTCAGAATATTCTTTTACTAGTCATCCCCTCTGCTTTGAATTAGCAGAGGTTTCTGCAAATTGAATTGTACATTTTCTTCTCCCAGGGAGACCCAAGTTTAAATAAAGGCTGCTTTCATAAGGCTGTTGCTCCCCTTAATACAACCTCCTACTTTATAGGGCAAAGTCAAGCTAGCTACCTGTCTCTTTTAGACTAGTATTGTTCAGCCAAAAACCTCAGACTTAAGGCAAAGGAAATCTGCTTTTTAAATATTTTTTATTCATCCTATTCCAGGTAAAATGTTAAGACATGCATAATGTAATTAATTTTGACCTTATTGCTCTGTGATTCTAGGGTTAATGATTTTTTTTAAGTTATTGATCATGCAGACTCTAAAAATCAATGAAAGTAACTTGGGGTACTAAAAAAATCCAATTTTGGAGTAAAAATATCAAGGTAAAAATAGCAAAAAATATACTTCTGAGGTTGCTGATTGTGGATCTATATATGTGTATCATTTTGATTGGAAGGGAACATTGCTCTTCGTAACAATAAACCACTTAAACTGCTTTACGTATACACCTTGGGAATAATGACTGGTTTGATTATGGCAGTGTATGGCTAGAAGCAAAGAATTGGTATTGGGAGTAGGGAAGTCTTTTCCAATTTTAATGGACTATAAGAGAGTGGGATTCAATAATTGTTCCTAATAGGTTTTTTTTAAAGATTTTATTTCTTTATTTTTAGAGAGAGGGAAAAGGAGGTAGAAAGAGAGAGAAACATTGATTGGTTGCCTCTTGCAGGACCCTGACCAGGGACTGAACCTGCAACCCAGGTTTGTGCCCTGACCAGGAATCAAACCAGCAACCCATCTTGGCTAGTAGATTTTGTTTTAATGGGTTAAGAGATGAAGAGGTGGAACTAAGGCCTAATTGCTTTTCTCATTTAGAGTGGTGGGTACTCAGTACCCAGAATTGTCAACATAATTTGCAAGGTCCAGTGCAAAGTGAAAATATAGCTCCCTGTGTTCAAAAATTACTAAGAATTTCAGGCTTGAGACAGTATGGCGTTAAATGAAGTGTAGAACCCAATGCAACATACACCTTTGAACTGTGTCTTTTTAGGCACTTTATTCAAGGACAGAAGTGTACACTGAAGAAATAAGAATTTCCATTTTAAACAAATGGCTTTTCCCCCATCTCTATGTTAACTGACCCAACGCACTAAAATTTCTGCTTCTTTTTCAGTTGAGGCTGAGGGAAAGAAAATGCTACTTGCACAGTCTATACATGTTCGGAGCTTATGAACCTTGAACAATTAATGGCACCAACTGGATTTTTTAATTTATCCACATCACACCATGCACCTCTTGGGGCTTATGCTTCATCCTCTTTTCCTCCTCACCACTGGCACTATCACCTCCACCACCAGCTTGTTAATGGTAGTGGAATGATGGCTTACCTATTCATGTCATTTTTCTCCCTACTTTTCTTCCTCAATGAATTTATAGCATCTATTACCTACCTACCTTATATAGTCCTTAGATGAAGAAGAAATTTTCCTCCCTCTAGTAAAGCCATTTCATGTCTCTTATTTTGGAGATACATACACACACAGATTTGCTATATATATATATCAAACATACATACATACATACATATATATGAGATATAAAAAACCTGGCCTATAATTATATTAAGTTCTACTTCACCCCAGAGATGCCAACCATCTGTTAAGAACAAAATAGATGAAATGGGGGCTTATAACTAAATGGGTAGGAGAGAATGATTGTGGATAAGAATATCCAGTGGTGAATGTTAATTTAGTTATGCTAAGCTTTTTTTTTACCACAGATGTTTTTAAGAAATAAATCCTCATTCTATGAGGTCATTTGTGTAGTAAATTAAAAAGAAAAATTTATTGAAACAATTATTGTATATAATGGGCAGAAAGGTGGAACAGGCCAAAGGACTTATTTAATAATGTTATAACCCAAAGCAAATTCTTTTTCTTCTATGTATAAGACTAAATAATGTTTTAGAAAAAGTATTGAATTTATTGTATTATTTATTAATTTTGCTTTTCACCGACCCAGTTTGGTGCTTTATACCACATATATGTTGCTGCTGTTGTTGTACTTTATAGCATAGAAATGTGGTTTTTTGAGGGCTCATAAGTAAGTCACTTTTCTCATTCTTACTTGATCAAAGCAGCTATTTTACTGAAAGGTATATTCTAAAACTTTGTGTGTGTGACCGTATAGCTCAGTTCATTTTCTCTACATGTAAAATATTCCCAGTAACTATTTAGATCCTTAATAAATCAGATAACTATAATATTTTTATAGTCTCCTAGTTAAAACTAATCACTTAAACATTTTCTGCCACCCTGAATAGGAACCTTGGGAATGTTCGAGTGACTGGGTTTGTTTCTTTATAAAGAAGCAATTATCCTCGAGAAGAAAATTAAGATATTTTAAAACTAATCTCTTATTTTTTAAATAAATTTCAATTATAGAAACAATGTTAGATTTAAAATACTTTGTGCAGAAAAAAGGTGTATATATGTTTTGGTTTTATACACTATCAAGTGCAAATAAAGGCTTTGAACAAAGTTATCTATTTGGCAGAATACCAATGTATACGACTTTGTTAAACCTTTGGCTGTTTATCACAAATACTATACTAAAACTGAATGTATTAGTGATAGTCTTTTTAAAAAATGTTCTAGTGACTCCTGGTATAGTCCAGAATAAAATTGCTGTTCTCTCTATATATAATAAAGCGTGTTAAATGAGAACGTTTGTGTAATAGATATATTTGTACATCATCCTTTTAATTTAATGGAACATTTTGTGTGAAGCATCATTTTCATGTAGAGGAAACCATATAATTGTCCCTTTTGTGTGCATATTAATGGTATGTTATTCATTTCTTTACAGATTTTTCTGAATTGTTTAGGCAATATTGCGAGGGTAAAGGTTGGATATTGGTATTAGAAAAAATTATTCTTGTAAAATGTATTCATGTTTTACTCTCTAATTAAATAAGTGACATTTCAGGGGCTAAGACATTTTGAAATGATCATGGAAATAGTAGTAGGATACCAAAATATATGTGTGTAATTACCAGGGATCCCAGGTTTTTAATATCCTTACTTTATGGACAAGTTTCCAAGGATTCCCAAGGTATCTGGTTCTCTAAACTTAAATGGAATCCTGAATACTGGAGATAATCATATGCTGGCAGAGTTGTCCCATTTTCCAAGGTCATAATACTTCAAGTATTAATTACTACAAAATCTGTGGCATGCTCATTTAAAATTTAGAGTTGATCATTCATAAAATAGCCTAAAATTCAGGATTTCTAGAGTCCACATAACATCAAAAGTCAGAAAAATTCTTTTTTTCCTCTTAGAGTCAAAACATGTTTTTATTTCAGAGTAAACATGTCCAGTTCATTTTAAAAGTACCATGGCATCTGAATGTGATATGGATACTTTGTAACTGATAAAACATTCTTTTGCATACTTCCTCATCTCCCTCTGCCCTTCTCCCTCAATTTGTTTTACACACCTAACATTAGCATTCCGCGGACAGTGTTTAAAGGATTGCTATAATGTATTCTATTTCTACCCTATAGTAATTTATTTACATTTTAAAGGGAATTTGAATACAGTGGCAATTTTGACAACCAGTAAGCTCATGAAAGTAAGATTCTACCTATAATCTCATGATATACCAAATACCTGCTCTGTTCTATTTAACAGAGACGGATTGTGTGTGGTTTACCTTATAAAAAGGATTTAAAGGGTAGCTGACATGTAGCTTTTGAGTGTCCTAAAATCTTTACTTCTAATGTATCAATTGCTTTAAAATTCACTTAATTTCACATTGCTTCCAAGTGCAACTAGGAAAAAGGTGTTGATTACAAAGTACATAAATAATACCTCACTCTTCCTACTAGTTATGAAGAACTTATACTTTCTATACATAAGCTAGACTGATTAGTGCAAAATTTAAGTATGATGTTAGCAACATATTCATTTAAAAATTATGCACACTTATTCTACATGAATGTTAATTTATATTACATGTTGACAACAAATTTTCATTTATATGCTGTATAAATGTCAGGGGTTAAATTATTGGGCTTTCCTTTGTGTTTTGTTTTTTTTTTTTGTGTTTTTTTTTTTGCTTCAGAAGTATGGTACTTGTTGAGTTCCTACCATGTGCCAGGCTCTTTCTTGACTGACATAAGTAATGAGAACCTTACACGATTTTTCTACTCCAGGTTTTTGCTGAAGCTTTGAATTAGCCATTCTTTAATATTTAGTTGACTTCCTGTATGTAGTTCTTTACTTATGAGATTCTTCTTCTGAGGTTAAGCAGAGAAAGACTGTGAACCCTAGGTTTTACCTTTAAAGAGGCAGTTGACAGGAAGCAAAAACCAGTGGCTTGATTGAGACTTGGGCTTCTCATGGTTTTCAATTTTCTGTATGACATTTGTAAGGCATTGTATGTTTACTGGTTTTGTAATTGTAGCATCTGTTCTTTTGGAATCTGGACTTTGAACAACTCATTGCACAAAATCATTGAATAGCCAGTTTCTGTTCTCTCTTACCTATAATTTTTCCAGGGGATTTCACATGGCAGGTGAACCAAAGAAAAGCCATTTGTGTAACTCTTCTGTTACAATATGTTTTCCTCCCCCTTGGATCCTTAGTTACAAAACTCTTACCTTCTCTTCCTGCTAATTGACCGGTAGCACCCTGTAATATTATCATCCCTTTGTCCAGAGGAATGGTGTAGTTGTATTTAAAGACAAAATGTAATGTCTTGGCTGTTCCTACCTATAAATATATCTTTTTTCTTTATTAAGTTATATTTTGTGAAATAACTGAAGGAAAAGCAATAGAAAAATTTCAAGAACAATTAGCACTACAATTTTGATTTCCTTTTTAATTACATTTTTTAAATAGTTATGGAAGAAAATGTAGAATGAAAACATGTAAAGAATAGTTAACATTAAATTCCCAGTCTATTTGTAAACTTAACATGAAATAATCTGGATCTGTATTTATTTTCCAGAAAATAAAACTTACGTGATTGTGCGTGTCATATAGATTGAGTTTAAAAAACTGAAAATTGAGCTTTTTTTGCCCTTTCAAATGTAGGGCCATCATAATAATTTTAAGAGCTCTTTATTATAGAATTAAGAGTGAGTTGCTATAAATAAAATTCTTTTATTGAACTTCTTATTACATTGTTATTTCTTTACTAAGTTTTTAAAACTTACAAGATCTACCTAATGGAATAGTGATCAAATACTAACTTAAATAAAAGATTATAAGTTTCCTGGAAATAAGGAAGATTTAACCAGATGTTAAATGTATATATAATCTTAAGAGAAAAGATTACTATTATTATTGTAATAACTGACCAGTTTAGTAATTTCGAGTTATTTAGTTACATCTCTTGGTTTGGTATGGTAAAGCATTTGAAAAAGCAGCACAGGAGGAGTGTACATAGATATGTTACTACTGTTAAGAGAACCAGCTGCAACTCAGTGCATGCTTTAGAGAATACAAATTAATATGGACTTTTGTAACTTCATTTAGATGGTCTGGCCTCTCTAGAAATACATGTATGTCTGTGTATGTGTTTATGTATATTTTGGAATATATAAGAAATGTTCAGTCTTTCTCTTTTCCCCTTTTTTTAGCCTTAGATTGTAAGCAAAAGAAATCAAGGTCAAGATCCGGAAGCAAGAAGAAAATGCTAACATTACCTCATGGTGCTGATGAGGTTTACATTCTCAGATGCAGGTATGTGTCTGTTCTATTGCCAGATCTGCTTAGTTTCTTCAGATTTTGCATTGAGAGATGTTAGCTATTTTATTAGGGACTTTTAAAAATTCATTTATCTTTAGAGGGGAGGAAAAGGAGAGAGGGAGAGAAATATCAGTGTATGGTTGCCCTCTTGTGTGTCCCCTGCTGGGAACTGGCCTGCAACCCAGGCATGTGCCCTGACTGGGAATTGAACCGTGATCCCTTAGTTCATAGGCCTGCGCTCAATCCACTGAGCTACACCAGCCAAAGCTTATTAGGGACTTTTAATTTGTGGCAAAAGTTGCAAAATCCACAGTTAAATTATAATGAACTTTTGGAGACAATCTTAAAATCTTAACTCAGTTCATAAATGCTATACCTCATTAACTGATGGATCTACTTTTTTGTATTTGCTAAGAGTCTATGTGAATTATAAAAGTATCGTTTTTATTTGCTTTGTTTTATTTGATTTTTTTAAACATTGTCTTTAGTTTCTGCTTATTGGGAACATATTTAGTTTCTGCATAGTAGGAAGATACGCTTGTAAGTATAGCTACGCAAATTATTTACACCTCCCTTCCATATTCACTCTCAGGCAGTTTAAGGAATTCTGAATTGAGTAAGGGTCCTTTTAAAAGACTGGTACATTTTGGAAATACAGTTGTTTCGAGTGTAGGTATTAAAACCTTTTATTTAATATTAACCAAATAATCATGTTCTCATTTCTACAGATATTACTGGAGTTATTATAGCTGTTAAATACATGAATTGGCAGTTTTGATATTGTATTAAATCACTTTTGCTTTATGTGTATTTAGAAACTATTGTCAAGAATTCTTTCCAGTGTATTGTAAAGTTTAATTTTGTTGATGGATTTTATGGGAATTGGTTTTAAATAAAGGGAATTGGTCATATTAAGACAACTGTCATCAACTTCGTCTGCAGGTTTTGTGGTTTAGTCTTTCGTGGACCATTGTCTGTTCAGGAAGACTGGATTAAGCACTTACAACGACACATCGTAAACGCTAATCTTCCAAGGACTGGAGCTGGCATGGTAGAAGTCACGTCACTATTTAAAAAGCCTGCCTCCATTACAGAAACTTCATTTTCTCTACTAATGGCAGAAGCAGCTTCATAGAACAAGGAAACCTTTTAAATAGCAAATATGAATTGGATGTAAATTTGAAATTCTTTGTGTTTTTTTAAAGCCACATTAAATTATCCGTTTATAAATACTAAAGCAAGAAAATGGGGGGAAGTGAATTACAGTGACATCAGAACAAATTGAGTACTTCAAACAGTAAGTAGTCTATATATTTTATAGGATGGAAGAGGTGTTTTAAGGTTTACTGGGTTTTGTCAGTTAACTATTCACTCAGTAAAAGATCAGTACATGTAAGCAGTCATTAATAAACTGTTGCACATGGAGAAAGACGGACTTATTGGAAAATTATGTTTTCTGCAGTGTTACCAGAATCAAGGTTCTGTTTATTTCCCGCAAGACTTGCATTGAAAAATAAGATATTATATTTTGTTTGTATGTAATTAGTGTTTTGTATAATACCTGGAACTGCTAACTAAATTTACTCAACTTAGGGCATTAAATATCATGTACTTCATAGATTGAGACTGTTCACTCAAATAGGGCAGAGTACTATTCTATCTAGATGTGTAAGTGTTTTTTTTAAATCACATTGAAAGGTTTTTTTTATACTAAAAATTGGAGGGAGATTTGTTTAAACAAGTATTTCTAAAAGAAATATGTACATAGTCCTGGAAATTATTTGTGGTAAGGAAATATTCTTTACTCCAATTGCATTTCTCAGACAATAAAGTGGTGCATCCATGCTACCTCCTATTTTGTCAACAAAGATGCTATTTACCCTTTACATTTTGTATCATAATAGATTTTAAAAATCTAATGTTCTTTATTGCAAGGCATCCTTTTGTTAACGGATTTGTTTCTTTTTAATGTTTTACCTAAAATCTGACATGCTTACAGGACAGGTTTGCCTCTTACTTTATTTAACATTGTAGAAATGTAATTAATAAACAGCTACACAATTTAGAATAGGCTTCCTCATTTATATTCTCTTCCAAATTGATCAGTAGCAAAACGTAATACACCAATTGAAATATTTCTACATATGATGAGAATGTTTACAATTTAAATTTTAGAACTTGTTTTGGATGTGATTATATGTACGAAAATCGTGTAACACTATGCTTATGCTAAGAACCGACATAACAGAATTGCTGAAATAAATGTGCTGTGAGGAATGGAAAAAATGGTGCAGATGTCTTGGTCATGATAAATTGTGATTATTCTTTTAAACTTTTTCCAAAAACAAATTAGTTCATTTAATCTGAAATCAGATTTCTTTACAAATAACAGTTTTTGTATGCAAGCACCATTTTAATTTTATTTCATGTAGTATGGCTAATACTATAGTTGAAGCAAGGATATGCATTGATACTTTTTTGTATATAAATAAACTTAAAAACATTAAAATAAGGAGTATTTTGGTAGAGTATATACATACCTCACTGCCAGTGAAATTGCTTTCCTATGGTATATCTCCTTACCAGAAAAATCTCTAAATAAAAAAAAAGACTTAAAGAAAATTATGTGTATAGTGTGAAGCATTTCTTAATTTATCACTGGTGGAAATAGTCCACTTGAGGTTGCATTTCATTTGACTTAAATTGTCAATACTTAGCAGATTACCTCATTAACATGTCTTATATATGAAATGAGAAAGTTGGACTAAATGGATCATTCAAGGCTCTCTTGATTCCTGGGGTGTACTAGATAATGCAAAAGTACTTGTAAGTTATTTTTATTTTTTAAAATGCCCAATAGAAATTGTGTACTTTTTATAAAAATGAGACTAAAATATCAATTACCTTTGAGTAAAAATATATCACATCTCTATATACTAGTTGTCTCTTACTGAGCAAGTTTCATTGGCAGTTGTATGGTGTTTTTTTTTTTAACTGGAAGACATACTACTTAGCAAGTAGAGTTCAGAAGTTTGTGGGTTTGTTTTTGGTTGTTTTGGGGTTTTTTTGTAGATTTTTGGTAGGAAGACTAGCAATCACTAGAATCCCTCTTAGCTCTAGTTTTTCTGGTTCTATGATTTAATCTTACTAAGCCAACTATCAAGATAGAGGAAAACAAGAAAAATAGGTGAACTACAGATTTCATGAACAAACCTAGATTAAACTTTTTATGTCAACTATAATGTAAACAGAATTCAAATTCAAATTCGAAACAGTAAACTAGCGGGAGTCCTGAAAAATAAATTTAAAAACATTTTTTCGTCAGGGCACATGCCTGGGAGAGCGAGGGGGCAAAAGGTCATTGATGTTTCTCTCCCTCTCTCCTTCCCTTCCCCTCTAGATTTTTTCATTTTTCATTGTAGTTACTTGGGTTACAAAATTTTTTTTTAATTTTAGGAAAAAAATTTCTCTTTTATTGGGCAACTAGAACATCAGTGATATATTTTCATTTGGCTTTCACATATAAAAATTTGTCTCAAGTTTTCCTTTCACTGTTCATCTTTTTTATCTTCTTCTTCTTAGGTAATCCCTTTAACATTTCATATAATAAGGGCTTGGTGATGATGAACTCCTTGAATTTGACCTTATCTGAGAAGCACTTTATCTGCCCTTCCATTCTAAATGAAAGCTTTGCTGGATAGAGCAATCTTGGTTGTAGGTCTTTGGATTTCATGACTTGGAATACTTCTTTCCAGCCCCTTCTTGCCTGTAAAGTCTCTTTTGAGAAATCCGCTGACAGTCTGATGGGAAGTCCTTTGTACGTGACTGTCCCCTTATCTCCCCTTATCTCTTGCTGCTTCTAGGATTCTCTCCTTCATTTTAATCTTGGCTAATGTAATTATGATGTGCCTTGGTGTGTTCCTTCTTGGGTCCAACTTCTTTGGGACTCTCTGAGCTTCCTGGATTTCCTGGAAGATGAACAGTGAAAGGACAGCAAACTCACAGGTATTAACAAGCACACCTAAAACAAAAGCAAACTAAGAGGACAGCTAGATCAGGAGCAGAACTATAGAAATGAAGATCACATGGAGGGTTAGCAATAGGGGAGTGGGAGAAGGAGAAGGGGGGAGAAGGTACAGAAAATAAGTAGTGTAGATGGTAGGTAGAAAATGGGGGGAGGGCAAGAATATATTTTTTAAAAATTTGTCTCAAGTTAGACTTTCATGTCAAAATGTGGCTTGATTCAGTATTCAGTATTGCTTCACTTTTTTAAAAAATTATGTTTAGAGAGAGCAGAAGGGAGGAACAAAGAGAGGGAGAAAAAGATTGATGTGTGAGAGAAAAATTGATCGGTTACCTCTGGTACACACCCCAACCAGGGACTGGGCCTGAAATCCAAGCTTGTGCCCTGACCTTGAATCGAACTGGCTATCCTTTCACTTTGCAGGACGACACTCAACCATCTGAGCTATGCCAGCCAGAGCAAATATTGCCTAATTTCCTTTTAATTCTTTTACCATTGCCCAAGATTTTTTTTTTTTTTTTCATTTAAAATCTGGTTAGAAGTGTTGATTTATTTAATAGCATCAAGACAGATGGAGGGAGTGGACAAAGAGGGGGGAATGGGGACATCTGTAGTGTAAACAAAAATAAAGTAAAAAATAACAAAAGACAAATGCTTCTTTAAAATATATCAGAACTGTGGCATAACTACAATCTATTAACATCTTTAATTTAGATTAAGCATATTAAGTATGGGTTAAGAGCTAGTTTTAGTAGTAATTTCATAGACAAACTTCTTAAAGTAATACACATAACTTCTCAAAAATTAAAACATTAATTCAAAAGATAGCTTTGATTTTTTTCTCACAGGAAAGTACATATTCATTTTAGAAGTATTAGGAAAATTAAAAAGTAAAAACTAGGGAAAATCACCTTTGCTATCAAAGACATTTATTTTTAAACAGCCTTTACATTTTCTCTTACTGTTTCAATATAATTATGATTATAATGTATTAATGTATCTCATTTTCCCAAGTTTACTTTTCAGTTTGAGTGCTACATTGTATAGACTAACCTTTGAATTGTGGCTCTAAAGCATTTTCCAACACCAGCTGGTTCTCGGGCTCTCTCCATACACCAACTGGCAGACTAACAATTCAGTTCTGACGCTACCTACGGTTCGTATTTGAAAGGGGTTAGTCCCAAAAGACTGCCCACATTTCAGATGCCAGTAGTATCAGGTCATCTGTACTTCTAGCCAACCAGCTATTAATTGAGGATTCTCACAAACCTCTTCTTCGGGTTCACTAATTTGCTAGAATGACTCAGAACTCAGGAAACTACTTGACTTTGCCAGTGCATTATAGGATATAACTCAGGAACAGCCAAATAGAAGAGAAATGCACAGAGCAAAGTATTTGGAGAAGGGAGTGTTATGGAATGCTACATCCTCTCAACGTCTTGATGTGTTTGTTCACCATCCTGGGAACTCTCTGAACCCCATCGCTTTGGGGATTATTATGGAGATTTCCTTAGAAAGGCAAAATTGATTAAATGACTGGCCATTGGTGATTTTTATCAACTCTGTTTCTAGCTCTTTTTCCCTCCACAGAGCTCTGGTAGTTGGTGAAGCTGAGTTCCAACCCTCTAATGATGCCTTGGTCTTTCTGGTAACTAGCTTCTATCCTGAGGCTATTAGAGGGTCCCCAGCCACAGGCCAACTCATTAGCATATAAAAGACACTCATCACCCTGGAGATTTCAGGGGCTTTTTAGGAGCTGTGTACAAGCAGCAGGAACAAAGACCAAATACTTATTTTTTATTATAAATAGTTAACACTTGGGTGTGACAAAAATCAGCCACAATCAGTGATATTTCAGATCATGAACCAGAATTAGCATTTACCCCGTCTGTAGAAGGTGGCTGTCAAAAGTTTTTTCAAACTTTTTTCAAAGACTTTAATAAAGTCTTTGAAAAAAACTTTAAAGTCTTTTTCAAAACTTTAATTTCTTGGTCTCTGGCCTACATTATAGACATAGATACAACCTTGAATTTTCCTGATTATTGTAAATAATTGAATAGTACTTTTAATTGCTTAGGTAAACAACAGTGGTAAATAAAACTTATAAATTCATATCTCCTTTTTCAAGCTATTCATTAGGTCAGAAGATAAGATTTTAAAAAGTAAATATCATTTATTAACTTACTGGAGTTTTTCCTTGTTATAAAAATTTTAGACAAAAGAAAAAACAAATACATGAAATTCTGCCACATTAAAAATTTGTCTTATTTTTATTAGTCTTGCTTTTTGATGTATTTTCTTTTTAAAATGTGAGATTAGGCTTTGTAGAAGTTGACTCTTTATTCTCTTAGAAGTAGATTCAAAAACAATTTCTTTTTAAAAATTCTATTTTATTGATTATGTTATTAACAGTTGTCCTGATTTTCCCCCTTTCCCCACCTCCACTCAGCAGCCCCTACTCCCTCAACCATCCCTACTCCTTGTTCATGTCCATGGGTCATGCATTTAAGCTGTTTGGCTACTCCATGTTCTGTATCGTATTTTACATCCCTGTGGTTATTTTGTTACTACCTATTTGCACTTCTTAATCCCCTCACTTCTTCATCCATCCCCCACATCCTCTTCCCATGTGGCAAGCATCAAAATGCTCTCATATGCATGATTCTATCTTTGTTCTTTTGTTTGTTTAGTTTGTCCTTTAGGTTCAGTTGTTGATAGGTAAGTACTTTTGCCATTTTATTATTTGTAGATTTGATTTTTTTCTTAAGTCCCTTTAACATTTCATATAATAATGGTTTGATGATGAACTCCTTTAGTTTTTTCTTTCTGGGAAGCTCTTTATCTGCCCTTTGATTCTAAATTATATCTTTGCTGGGTAGACCAATCTTGGCTGTAGGTTCCTGCTTCTCATGACTTTGAATATTTCTTGCCAATCCCTTCTAGCCTGCAGAGTTTCTTTTGAGAATTCAGTTAGCAGTCTTACAGGAATTCCCCTGTAGGTACTTAACTGCTTAACTACTTTCTCTTGCTGCTTTTAAGATTCTCTCTTTACCTTTAAGCTTTGGCACTTTGTTTGTTTATTTATTTTTATATTTATATTTTTTATTGACTATGCTATTACAGTTTTCCCACTTTTTCCTCCTTATACCTTCTCTGCCCTGCCCTCCAGCATTCTCCCGTTAGTTCATGTCCATGGGTTGGTTGTACATATAAGTTCTTTGAGTCCTCTGTTTCCTATACCATTTTTTATCTCTCCCCGTCTACCTTATGCCTACTAACCAGTTTCTTCTTACCTGTACCTCCCCCCCCATTCTTCCCTTCCCCCTCCCCACTGAAATCCCTCCCATGTGATGTTCATTTCTCTGATTTTGGTCCTGTTTTGGTTGTTTGCTTAGTTTTTGTTTTCATTGTTTTTCTTTTGTCTTAGGTTCATTTGTTGATAGTTGTCAGTTGTCATTTCACTGTTCATATTTTTTATATTCTTTTTCTTAGGTAAGTCTCTAACATTTCATATAATAAGGGCTTGGTGACGATGAACTCCTTTAACTTGACCGTATCTGGGAAGCACTTTATCTGCCCTTCCATTCTAAATGATAGCTTTGCTGGATAGAGTAATCTTGGATATAGGTCCTTGCCTTTTATGACTTTGAATACTTCTTTCCAGCCCCTTTTTGCCTGTAAGGTTTCTTTTGAGAAATCAGCTGATAGTCTGATAGGAACTCCTTTATTGGTAACTCCTTTCCTCTGGTTTCTTTTAGGATTCTGTCTTTATATTTAATCTTGGGTGACTTAATGGTGATATATCTTGGTGTGTCCCTCTTTGGGTTCAATTTCTTTGGGACTCTCTGGGCTTCCTGGACTTCCTGGAAGTCTATTTCCTTCACCGCATTGGGGGTGTTTTCCTTCATTATTTGTTCAAATAAGTTTTCCATTTCTTGGTCTTTCTCTTCTCCTTCTGGCACTCCTATAATTCAGATATAGGAATATATCAGGTTGTTCCCAGAGGTTTGTAAGAGTCTCTTCACTTTTTTGAATTCTTGTTTCTTCATTTTGTTCTGGATGGATGTTTATTTTTTCCTTTTGTTCCAAATCATTGCTTTGAGTCCTGGTTTCCTTACTGTCACTGTTGGTTCCCTGGACATGAGACTGGGAGCTTCTCCTAACGTCACAACCACAGTACCCCACAGCTGCATCTGAGTCCACCTAAGTCTGCCCCTCCCACGCTGCCCGCCAAGCTGGGCAGCCAGCCCTGCCCCCAAGGTCTATCACATCGCCACAGTTTTTCTGAGTTGGCCAGAGTGGTCTACCTCTTACTGATCTGGTTGCTTTGGTTAATAAGCTTCAATAATGAAGCTCCTTCTACCAGTCTGGATGGATGTGGTTTCTTTAATTCTATAGTTGTCAGACTTCCATTCAGCTTGATTTTTGACTGTTCTGAGTGATAGCTGTTCTATAGTTTAGTTGTATTTTTTATGTGCTTGTGTGAGGAGGTGAGCTGTGTTTAACTGTGCCTCTCTATCTTGACTGAAAGTTCCCACAGCCTCTTCTTTTTGTTACCTGCAATTTGGCTTGCATATTATTTTTAAAATTTATTATTTGTATTACATCCTGACACTTAAGTACACATCTCTTTAATATTCTTATGTGAAAAGTGCATAAAGTACTTCTGCACACTAAAGTACAGTGGTTACCTCAAAGAAAAGCACTTGTATCCCTGATCAGTGTGGCTCATTGTATCATCCCTCAAAGTGAAGGGTCGTCTATATGATTCCCAGGCAGGGTACATGCCCGGTTGGCTGGTTCAGTCCCCAGTTGGGGTACGTGCAGGAGGCAACCAATCAATCTTTCTCTCACATGTCTGTTTTTCTGTTCTTTGTCCTAGCTGTCCCCTCTCTAAAAAGATTTTTAAAAAAAAAAGCAGCTGTATATAATTGAGTTCCAAGTTGGACTGGTTGCTTTTTTCATGCAACATTTCTTAAAATTGAAGTAAATGGGTATAAAATTAGCCATTTTAAATTGAACAGTTTATTTTTTCCATAAAATTTTTGTGGAAGTTTTAATATTCTTATTTATGATATTCTGAAAGTTCAACATGATGTGTCTTTATTCTCTCCAGTCTTTTGTGGACCCTCATTTTTAAGAACTTACATCTATTTTCAATTCTGGGGATATTTACTATTATTATTTCTTTTCTCATTTCTTTTCATTCTTTCTGTTATATCCATGTGGAACTTCTTTAGAGTGGATATGAGAACTCCGGATCTGTCTTTCATGTCCCTTACTTTTTTCTTTTATACTTTTTATCTCTATGTCTTTTGCATAGAGAATTTCTTAGCTCAAACTTCTAAATACTATTTAACTCTAATGCTGTGTTCATTCATCCAATAAGTCTATCTGACAAACTGTTTGGGGGTTTGGTGTTTTGCCTGGTTTGTTTTTTGGTACTAACTCTTTTAATTTCTAAGATCTTTATTCTTAATAGCCTATTTTGTTTCACAGATGTGATTTCCTCTTGGTCATCTTATGATATTAATTGTATGTGTTTTTAAGTCTCCTTTTTGCTCTATTAATTGTTTTTCTCAGGAATTAGTTTCTCCGGAAAGAGGTCTTAAGGTCTGGGCAGTTCTTACTAAATGATACTATTTTTACTAAATGTTAAAATGTAGCACAGTATTTTGCAA
Source organism: Artibeus jamaicensis (assembly GCF_021234435.1). Classification (NCBI taxonomy): domain Eukaryota; kingdom Metazoa; phylum Chordata; class Mammalia; order Chiroptera; family Phyllostomidae; genus Artibeus; species Artibeus jamaicensis. The sequence continues at coordinate 35,771,188 of NW_026522025.1, read as the reverse complement.
ACACAGCTGTAAATAGTTTAAGCTCGGCAGGAACCCAACTAGATAAGTATAGCCAACTGCTAAAAAAAAAAAAAATCAGCATGTTGTGTATATAAACCATGGCTAAGCCTCACTTTGGGAAGGCAGAAATTTGGATACAAATCTTGCAAGTAAGACTATCTCAAACTACCTAAATACAACCCTATGAGGTCTACCCAGAAAGTATCCAGCCATGTACTGTGAAAAATAGAGACATTTATTGAAGAAGATACAAGAAACATTGTACATGGGACAAAGACACCTCAGTCCCCTTCAAAGTAGGCACCTTGGGACTTCACATAGTTCCCTCAGTCACCATCAGGTGTCCTGTTGTATTTTGCTGAATTTCATCAAAGCTCTGAAATCTCTTCCCTTTCAAAGGTGATTTTAGTTTGGAGAAAAGCCAGAGGTCACAGGACACCAAATCTGGGCTTTAGCAGGGCTTTAGCAGTCACCTGGGTGATGTGATGTTCCACCAAGAATCTCTGCATAAGATGTGATGTGTGAGTGGGCATATTGTCATGATGAAACTGCCAATCACCAGTTGCCCAAAGCTGTGGTCTTCTGAATCATCTAAGTAGTTTCTGTGGGGGAAAGTTCGAGCTTAATCCAAAATTAGATGCAGATTCATTGCTCTGCTCACTCAATATCATCTACCATCCCCACTGACTAGTACAGTGAAGTTATCGTTATTCACTCATGCTCATTCCAGTCCACTTTCCTTGGCTGCCAGGTTGCACTGATGTCATGCAAACTTTTTAATAATATATTTTATTGATTATGCTACTACAGTTATCCTATTTCCCCCCTTTATTCTCCTCCCCCCTACACATCCCCTCCCACCCATATCCTCCCCACCCTTTAGTTCATATCCATGAGTCCAACGTATAAGTTCTTTGGCTTCTACATTTCTTATAGTATTCTTAGCCTCCCCCTGTCTATTTTATGCCTACCATTTATACTACTTATTCTCTGTACCTTTTCCCCCCCTTCCCCTTCCCATTCCCCTGCTAATAGCCCTCCATGTGGTGTCTATTTCTGTGATTTTGTTCCTGTTCTAATTATTTGCTCAGTTTTTTGTTTTAGGTGTGTTTGTTAATAACTGTGAGTTTGTTGTCATTTTATGGTTCATATTTTTTATCTTTTTCTTAGATAAGTCCATTTAACATTTCATATAATAAAGGCTTGGTAGTGATGAATTTCTTTACCTTGACCTTGTCTGAGAAGCACTTTATCTGCCCTTTGATTCTAAATGAAAGCTTTGCTGGATAGAGGAATCTTGGATGTTGGTCCTTGCCTTTCATGACTTCAAATACTTCTTTCCAGCCCCTTCTTGCCTGCAAGGTTTTTTTGAGAAATCAGCCAACAGTCTTATGGGAACTCCTTTGTAGGTAACTGTCTCCTTTTCTCTTGCTGCTTCTAAGATTCTCTCCTTATCTTCAATCTTGGCTAATTAAATTATGATGTGCCTTGGTGTGTTCCTCCTTGGATCCAACTTGTTTGGGACTCTCTAAGCTCCTAGACTTCCCGGAAGTCTATTTCCCTTGCCAGAATGGGGAGGTTCTCCTTTATTATTAGTTTAAATAACTTTTCCACTTGTTGCTCTTCCTCTTCCCCTTCTGGTACCCCTATAATTCAGATGTTGGAACATTTAAAGATGTCCTGAAGGTTCCTAAGCCTCTCCTCATTTTTAAATTTTTGTTTCTTCATTCTTTTCTGGTTGAATGTTTCTTTCTTCCTTGTGGTCCACACCGTTGATTTCAGTCCCAATTTCCTTCCCATCACTGTTGGTTCCCTGTACATTTTCTTCTATTTCACTCAACATAGCCTTCATTTTTTCATCTAATTTGCGACCATATTCAGCCAATTCTGTGAGCATCCTGATTACCAATGTTTTGAACTGTGCATCTTATAGGCTGGCTATCTCTCTTTGTTGCTTAGTTGTATGTTTTTCTGGAGCTTTAATCTGTTCTTTCATTTGGGCCTTTTTTTTTTTTTTTTGTCTTCGAGTGCCTGAGCCATGGAAGGTTAAGTGCCTAAGGCAGGTTCTGCTGCAGGGACCCAAATATCTCGGAACGTGCAGGTAAAAATGCTGGAATAACTCATCCCAGTGTAAAAAGTCTACCTGCAACCACACACCTGCAGTTCCTTAGACGAAACTATGAAACTATGTTGTTGATAAAAGGGATCACAGCTCTTTTCTTTCCAAGTTTTCCACCTGCCACATTCCTTCCCTCCCAAACTGTTGTGTTAACAATGGCTGGACTTCTTCCAGACAGACTTGTATAATCCCTGAGTTTCATAACAATCTTGTTGTTGTTGAGTTTGATACCTTTGGTTCATGGTGTTGGCTTTCTCAAATATTTGATGTGACTGCTTATTTTTTCATCTTATATTTCAAGTTTTTTCTTAGCCTTTCTGTACATGTTCTTTTAATTTAGCCTGTATCTAGTGATTATAGGGAAAGAGTACAACCAATATGGAGTCTTCTAGAAGTATAGACTTTATCCCTTTTTTTGTATTGTCAAGCAACACTATACTTCTTCCATGGCCAAACTGAAGGCATCTCGAGCTCTGGAGCCTGCCTCACATTTTGGAGTTGTTTTCCCTGCATAGTTTGGAGTAAGATTTCCTCCTTCAGTCAGATCCCATTTATCTTCTGGGATGTGTTTTAGGGATTATTCATAATTTCTGATTAATTGAAACATTTTTTTTCTTTCCCAAATTGTTAAAGACTTTTAAATTTTTTCTTTATGTCCGATTCTGATTTTAAGTATCCTAACTATATATATATATATATATATATATATATATATATATATATATATATATGCTCAGTCCAGATCTTGGTCTAAACTTCAGAAGCTAATTCATAAATTATTGTGAGTTTATAACCTTACTGATTCCCCCAATCACTTGTCCAGTGATTTAGTAGTCATTGCTAAACTTTCCCATATGATAATATGAAGACATACTTTTACATGAAAGCCTCACATTGATTGATAGAAGTTTGTGTAAATGGGCACGTCATGACCTTTATGAAGTCATGTTATGAGAAAGACATATCGATGCTTCAGAGCAGTGTTCTTTTTAGCTCCTCAGATTCTTATTTTTCACGTAATTTACATCAATCCTTTTAGAGTATCTGATCAGTGCTTTCTACTCACTGTAATCACTAGATATGTATTTCATGATAGTGATAGATAAGAAATGAAAGTGTGGGGGGGGGTTTTGAAGAACATAGATAATTACAATGAGTAAATTTTTACCCTCTGGTTTAAATCTTGCATTTTGCTTTTTTATGTGGTTGGTTTTAGGTGATGTTTATTGTTACTCAGTTCTCTTTAAGTTCCAGGTAACCAAGCTGCCAATTTAAAATGTCTGTAATGACATCATTTCAGAACCAAAACATGATTTTCTGGAGGTGAAAATACTATGCTGATATGGTGGGTCAAGAGCCCTGCTATTAGTTATTTAGTATTTTCAAGCTCTTTGAGAGGTCCATGGATCATAGATAATAGCTTATGAAATCTCTAAGTACTTCAGGATATTCACTGGGAATGTGGAAGAAACTATGTTCTCTCATGTGTAACTTTAATCATCCATTTCTCTCTACTAGATATCTGCTGCTGTTGTAATTTCTCTTCCAACCCAGCAGACAAATGCCTTTTCCCTAAGACTAAAGCGAACATGACTGTTGGAACTGATGATCAGGAACTCGAGTTAAGAGTACGCAGCCCACTTTGTGTTACTGGGCCCACACCATTTAAAAGCAAGTCAGTTCCCCACATAACAGCTGCCAAAATCAAAGTGTTGTAAGTGGTAATACTGGCAGAACAGTAAATTTTCTTTTGTTTTCATGTCTCATTCATGGACATTTCTTTTGATCTACTGAATTGCCTAAAAACACAAGCAAAATGAAGTGCAATTGACAGCGAACAAATCCAGCAAGGATTCACTTTATGTAGGATCTACCAACAACCTTATAAATTGTATAACCCTTCAGAGGAAAGAAATGTCCAATCCTATATGTTCTTCATTGGTACTTCTAGCCTCTTCTCCTCTTTCCTCTCTAAAAATCTTAAGCTTTGAGGTGCATGCTATTAGACTATATAACAGTTCCCCAGTGCACCACAGCCTGGAAGGTTTTTAGCTCCTAGTCAGTCTCTGAAACACTACCATGTCCTAAATCTTGAAGATTTCATTGTCTGTGCGAAAGTGCCATTAGAGCAAACTGCTGAAGAAGATGAGCTAGTCATGTAATTACCTTGGGCGAAAGTGTAATGGGCCAAGCAACAGGTGCCAAGACTGAAGCAGAGCACACTTGATGTACTGAAGGAAGAGCGAAAAGGCAAATGCGGCTATAGAAAAATAAGGTGGAAAGTAGATGACGTCAGAGAGATGGTGTGGAGTTAGCTCACGTAGGGCCTGTCTACCACTGTAGGGCATGTAAGATTGTAAGCTCTCTAACAAATTTGTCCCTCACCCTCCTTTATAGTCTCTTGCTCTCGTGATCACGCCCCAAAACCTTGTCTGTATCCATAATTGCATCTTTTCTCAGTTTTAATATTTCCACTCTGAATTACCACATCCTGGCCTTCCAGTTTTATTTTCTCTTTAACTGACTCCAGTAATTCTTCATCCTTGTTGATCTTACCACTCGGGACTCATACTCAAATACCCCAGCCCTTCTTGTTCTCCCTTACTCTCTTAAACCACATTTATTCATCAGCCCATCGAGATGACTCTCTTGTAATCGCTCATCACTTGTTCTCTCACTTTGGGTACTTTCTTGGCAAAATCCCAACCCCCAGTTAAACCAGCTCTGCACACTCAGGATGTTTTTTTTTTCTCCCATCCTAAAACAAAACCCCCTTTTTTGCCACTCCCACCCCCACTAGTCTCTCCAGCTACCACCCATTTTTGTTTGTTTTCTTTTAAGGCAAAATTATTTGTCAGAGCGCATACATAGTAATCATGGTAACACATAGTAGTAGGTAACATTTACTGAGCACTTGCTAAGTGCCAGGCACTGTTCCAAATTTTTCACATATATTAATCCTAATGGATTCTCATAGCAACCCAGTGAAGTAGAAAATACCATATTTTGTGATGGGAAGGCGGCATGGAGAGCGTACTTTCCAAACAGCTGGCAAATAGTGTTAGAACCTTCCTATGCTTTTAACTGTTATGACTAAAGCAAAGTACGTTCTAAATCTCTATTCCCATTTGCATAGTGGCACACTCCCGTCTCCAGGAGTGAGTAAACTCTACCTTAATCCTCATTCCTCATGAGTGCCAGTACCATAGGGTCTGCCTGCTGGGCTGTGGTATTACAAGATGAAATTTTTCATTTTACCAGGTTAGAAGTGATATTGCCGGAGGACTCTGTCTTGTAATTTTTTGACTTTAGCTCTTTTGAGGTTCCTTGTGCTTTACATTTCTCTCTTGCATCTTACAAAGTTCATTGGTAAGGGGCTTATGGCTGCTTTTTTTCTCTGGTACCTCATAGTATGCTAAACAGGAACCAGAGTGAGGTGCAGGGAAAAGGAGTTACAGAAAAGAATTTTCTCACCTTGATCTGTAGCCCACAAAAGAACCCCTGGGCTCTGGCTGGTGTGGCTCAGTGCATTGAGTGCTGCCTTCGAACCAAAGGGCCCGCAGTTCTATTACCAGTCAGGGTACTTGCCTGGGTTGCGGGCCAGTTCCCCAGTAGGGGGCGTGCGAGAGGCAACCACAATTGATGTTTCTCTCCCTCTTTTTCTCTCTCCCTTCCCCTTTGTCTAAAAATGAATAAAATCTTTTAAAAAAATTATACCTTAAAAAAATCCCTGAGCTGAATTAGATTAGTAATAAACAAAACTTTTTTTGTCTGAATTGTACCCCTGCAGTTGCTGCTTTGGAATTTGATGGCAATAGATGGTAGATTTTTTAAAGATTTTTATTTTACTTTATTTTTTAAAGAGGAAGGGAAGGAGAGAGGGAGAGAAACACCAGTATGTGGCTGCCTCCCGCACGCCCCCAACCAGGGACCTGACCTGCAACCCAGGCATGTGCCCTGACTGGGAATTGAACCGGTGACCCCTTGATTCACAGGCCGGCACTCAACCACTGAGCCACACCAGCCAGGGCTTTTTCCATGTTTTAAAAACTAAAATGGGCCCTGGCCGGTGTAGCTCAGTGGATTGAGTGCGGGCCTGTGAACCACACGATCGCGGTTCGATTCCCAGTCAGGGCACATGCCTGGGTTGCAGGCCGGTTCCCCGCAGGCCAGTTCCCAGCAGGGGACGCACAAAAGGCAACCATACATTGATGTTTCTCTCCCTCTCTCCTTCCCCCCCTTCCCCTCTAAAGATAAATAAATAATAAAATATTTTTTAAAAAAAGATTTAAAAACTAAAATGGGCCCTTGCCCAGGGTTGTCAGTGACATGGGCTATGAAAGAATTCGCAAAGAGAAGAAAGTGCAGAGAGAGAAGTTTTTATTTTACTTTCCAAAGAGGAAAAGGGGCTAGGTGCGGAGATACACACCACCTTGTAGCAAAGCAGGGTGTTTGCTGCAACTAGTTTTGACGTTATATTTGGGTGCAGGGGCTGGTCGTTGCAGTCTGGCATGTTCTGGCTCGTCCTGTTTCATAAGTTACCGAAGCCTTTGTGTCTTTCAGGGCACTTCCAGTAACTTTTCCAGCCCTGAGGATAACGGCTCATAAAATAATTAGGGTCAGTCATGCTTTATGGGATCCAGCTAGCTCTGGCAAAGAGAGCCTGAAAAAGAAGCTTTTGTCCTATTGCTGGTGCAGCTTAGATGGTTGGGCGTCGGCTGGCGAACAAAAAGGTGGCGGGTTCGATTGCTGCGCTGGGTACAGATTCAGTCCCCGGTGGGGCCTGTTAGAGAAGCACCTGGTCAGTGTTTCTCGTTCATCGTTCATCGATGTTTCTCTTCTCTCCCTCCTCTTTCTGCCTCCCTCCTCTTCTCTCTGGAATCAAAAGAAAAACAAAACAAAATGGATGGCATTTCCCACTGTGACCAGTTGAGAGGGTGATGAAGTGATGACGGTGATGGTGACAAGTCATATTTGGAGTCTAGTGGCTGTTGGGGGAAGACAGTTGGGAGTAGGAGGAAGAACACTAAGCCAAGTGTCAGATCTTGATTTTTTTAAGCCTGGGTTGTCCCTATTTTAACCAAACACAAGACCCTGAATTCATCATTGCCTTTGGTTTTCCTACCACAAGAAAGGTGACTACATGACCCCTTGTCCTTCTGCCTCTACAATTCCGTAACGACAACAGGAAGTGTCCATGCCAACCCTAATAATCAAGCCTGAACAGTATCAAGACTATAAAAAAGAGCACGTAGAGTAAGGTGTCCTTTTAATTAACTTCATGCTGAATTATAGTCGGTTTATGTAACAATTTCATTCCTGGAATCTCTACCTCAGCAATGGCTGCAGAGTTCATTTTAGCAGAGATAAAAAGCAGAATGGGTAACACATCATATTGCCACATGGAGGCTAGCAATCAGACATAAAGCCAGACAAAATCACAAGGAGAGCCATAAATAAAAGAGAATCTTAATGAGATTTAAATACCGTGACTGAGTTGCATTCAGTGTCAGCCTGGTCACCAAGTCCAATGCCACATCATCCTCTATAGAGATGTATTCTAGCACGAGGCTCGTGCGTCCACCATCTGGCCCTGACTCGGGGACACAGCTCACTGAATGGCACGCAACCCAGTGGGATGCTCCACGTTTGCCTAAACATGAGCACATCCTCTTCTCCTAACAAAGGCTGCTCATGACCCTGATTTCATATTCTGCACACTATGTTCTGGAAATTATTAAAACAGCAGTCTTCCGGGTAGGCCTGCAAACACTTACTGATCTTGTTTCCTTTGTCAAAGACACAATTTCAAAAACTAGTGTGCATTTCAGCTTACATTGAGAAACCAACTATTCGCACTTTAAGTATTCGTTCCTCATGTGGTGGACTAGAACTAAACCGTGTGTGACTAGGTAATCTGACCTTCCAGGCCCGGCAGCATGCGCAGAGAGTTCCCCAAACTAGAGCTTCTCCTCCCCGTCACAACCTCCTGGGTAGTGTGTCAAGTGAACAGTACATGAGAAAAATTTCTGTAAGATTTTGACTTTTTAATTTATACCTTAAACTATGATTTCAGACATGTCCCAGTCTAAAGGCAAGCACATCCAGTCTTTCTAGTCTCTGGGAGACAGTCCACTGAGCTGCTTCCAGTCTATATTTGGAAACATTTGACACTTCAGGAAGAATGCTATTGTTGCCTAAGTGGAAAGTATTTTTCTTTTAAGTAAATCATTGACATTCCTCTGACTGCTAAATATTTTATTGTCTGTTGGGAAGGAAGGAGGCTCTATTACAGTCTTTTCTATTATTTAAAAAGCACCCCAAATGTCCAGATCACTAGTTTAAATACTCATGACTGTTTGATGGTCTGCGGTGCCTTTTCCGACACAGATAAATGCTGAAAAAAGGAGTAATATGTGGAAATTGGGGTAACATTTAAAATAACTTTTCTTCACAGTTATATAAACTATAATCTTTTGTTGAAATAAGACGAGAAAACGTTATTCAAGGACTGAGCTGCTTGCTTTTAATAAGAATTTAAAAATAGAAACAGCATCTTTTGTACCTCATAAACTCAAAGAGGAAGGGAAATAGTCTCATAAAGGAGAAACAAAAAGTTAAAAATGATTTGAGAAAGAAGAAATATTAATAAATGTTAATGCCAATTTCATGTAATCTATTAATTAGAAACTAGAGTAGAAATGTAGCATGTGACTACAAGGTAAATAATACGAAGTTCTGGGGGAGCCAGAATTTAAAAGCTGGGCTTCAGGTTTGCAGTGTGGATAACATCTCATGTTTCAAGAATTGACCTCAAATATTACAGAGCCAGTGGATAGTGCAGCTGCAGTTGTGAAGGGTGATGAGCTCAGTGAAGACTCCAGAAGGGCATCATAATGCTGACATTTTTAAATGTCTAGTCACTTGGACCTCCTTGTCTGGACGACCACTGAAATTACTCTAGAGGGGGAAAAAACACCTTAATTCATTCAAAAGACCAGTAGACTGGATACTACCAGTTTTAACGTTTTAAAGGAAAAGGCTATTCAGCCAGTCTCACAGTAGGCCCTCAGTTTCTGCCTTGAATGTCAGCCCCACCCCATTGTTGAGGGCTGTTACGTGGAAGAGCTTGACCAGTTGTTCGCTTTCTCCCCTGAGTTCCAAGCAATAAGAAATGGCCGTAGGCTTCAGTGTGCAGGATTTGGGCAAAGAATGAAGAATATTGTTAGTCGTAGTGGGTAGTGAGTGAATCTTACTGTGTGGAAGCCTTTTAAAAAGTCATTGCTATCACCCTAAACATTTGTAGTCTGTGACCTGGGTAACCTTATTGAAAGATGCGGTGAATCCCACAGGTCTCTGAGCTGAGGAATAATCGGCATAAACACCAAATAACACAAGAAAGCATGAGGACTTCTGGCCAAGATGGAGGCGTAGGTAGATACACTGTGTCTCCTGGAACAACCAACATAAGGACAACAACAATTCAGAAACAAAGTAGCTACCAAAACTGAAAGAAAATTGAACTGTATGGAAGTCCTACAACCAAGGAGTTAAAATAGACACATATATCCAGACCAGTAGGTGGGCAGAGTCTGGCGGCCGAGTGGAGAGGGGTCACTGCACAGGAAGTGGTGACACCAGGCACGCAAGGCGGCACTGGGGAAGACCCTGGGCACCTAGGTGGTGGCTGGCAGACCCTGGGTATGGGGTGGCAACGGGCAGACCCAGCAAGGCAGTGACTGAGAAGCAGGGCACCATGCGCAAGGTGGCTGGCTGACCAGGCAGCAGTCCCACATTTGCGCGCAGATAACTGGGAGCAAGACAGATAACACAACCCAGGGTCCTAGCACTGGGAAATAAAGCCTCAAAACACCAATTGGAAACACTTGTGGGGGTTAAGGTGCAGGGAGAGATTCCCACCCTCACAGGAAAGTTCATTGGAGAAATCCACAGGGTCCTAGAATGCACACAAGCCCACCCACATGGGAATCAGCACCAGAAAGGCTGTTTGCTTGGGTGAAGCAGCAAAATGGACTGAGGTGCAACAGAAAGCGGAGCAAAACAGCATTTTTTTCCCTCTCGGACCCCACCCCCATATACAGCATCACAACTTGGGTTGCCCCACCCTGGTGAACACCTAAGGCTCTGCGCCTCATACGTAACAGGTGTAAACAAACCAAAACATCATGGCTCAAGCAGAAGAACAAATCAAAGCCCCAGAGCCAATACTTCTAAGCGATCAAGAGATAACCAACCTATCAGATGCACAGTTCAAAGCACTGGTGATCAGGATGCTCACAGAACTGGTTGATTTTAGTCACAAATTAGCTGAAGAAATGAAGGCTAAACTAAGTGAAATGAAGGGAAATGTACAGGGAACCAATAGTGATGGGAAGGAAACTGGGACTCAAATCAAGGGAGTGAACCAGAAGGAAGACAGAAATATTCAACCACAACAGAATGAAACAAGAATTCAAAAAAATTAGGAGAGGCTTAGGAACCTCAAGGACATCTTTAAACAAGTGGAAAAGTTATTTGAACAAATAAAGGAGAACTTCCCCAATCTGGCAAAGGAAATAGACTTCCAAGAATTTCAGGAAGCTCAGAGAGTCCCAAAGAAGTTGGACCCAAAGAGGAATACACTAAGGCACACCATAATTACATTAGCCAAGATTAAAATGAAGGAGAGAATCCTAGAAGCAACAAGAGATAAGGGGACAGTCACCTACAAAGGAGTTCCCATCAGACTGTCAGCTGAATTCTCAAAAGAGACCTTACAGGCAAGAAGGGGCTGGAAAGTATTCCAAGTCATGAAATCCAAAGACCTACATCCAAGATTGATCTATCCAGCAAAGCTTTCATTTAGAATGGAAGGGCAGATAAAGCGCTTCCCAGATAAGGTCAAGTTCAAGGAGTTCATCATCACCAAGCCCTTATTACATGAAATGTTAAAGGGACTTATCTAAGAAAAAGAAGATAAAAAATGTGAACAGTGAAAGGACAGCAAACTCAGTTATTAACAACCACACCTAAAATAAGAGCAAACTAAGGAAACAACTAGAACAGGAACAGAACCACAGAAATGGAGATCACATGGAAGGTTAGCAACAGGGGAGTGGGAGGAGAAGAGAGGGGGAAAAGGTACAGAGAATAAGTAGCATAAATGATAGGTAGAAAATAGGGGAGGGCAAGAATAGTATGGGAAATGTAAAAGCTAAAGAACTTAAGACACATGGACATGAACTAAAGGGGGGAATGTGGGAGGGAGAGGGTGTGCAGGGTGGAGGGGAATGTAGGGGGGAAATGGGACAACTGTAATAACAATAAAATATATTAAAAAGCATGAAAATACATAAGCACAAAAATGAGAAATGGTGGCATATAGATCAGCATAATGACAGTTTTTCACTAGCATAACTGGAAATGTTCTAACTGCTTTTGGATAGCAAAGGAATCTTCATTTTTAGCTTTGTCAATTGACACAATTTTCAACTGAGTGATTCTCATTGCTGTCTCTGATTTGTATACAGTTTCTGGAGAAAATTTTCAACCAAACATTTGGCGTTAATAATATTTTGTTTCCAACTTGTCAGTGTTTTTCATAGTGCTGCCTTTGACTTCCAGAAGAGTCAAGCCTCTGAGAACCCTGGGGCGTGAGGCCGATGCCAGGTGTGTCACACCGAGAGCTTGGACCCCGGTGAGCTAGAATCCTGAGAACCAGGAGACCCGACTGAGACTGAACTGTTTCTGCTGGTATTGAAGGTACAGGAAGATCGTGGCATTGTAGATTAGGATTTTTAGCCTTCCTTCGAACAACCCATTGCAAACCTGTCCTGCCCGTGCCAGGTGGCTCCGTGAATTGGAGCGCCGTCCTGCAGGTGTGCTCCCCAGGTGGGGAGTGTATGGGAGCAACTGATCAGTGTTGCTCTCTCATACTGGGTTCTCTCTCTCCCTCTCTTTCTGTGTCTCTCTAGTCAATAAAAACATATCCTTAGGTGAGGATTAAAAAATATATATCCTCTTGTACCTGTGGAATCACAGGTTCAACATATGTGATAACATTCAAGAAGTTTTAGTCCTGTGCAGTGATGTGCTAGTAATATTTAATAAGTTTTTCTAGGCGAAGAATGTGTCAAGGGGGATGGGAGGGCATGTGGGGAGGGGCGCACGGCTACCTGCCTTATAGCCCTTGCTGATGTCTGTGATGTAAATGCCCTCATCTTGGCCAGCTGCAAGTTACCAAAATGACATCACTGAAGGCAGAGTTGGGCAGAGATGCATGTGCAGAAGCCCGCTGTCGGGGGTACATAAAGCACCGAAGCTACCGCTGTCATCAAGTGGGACTTCTCCCACCTGTGACAGATACTCTAAATGCAAAACCAGCACATGCCTTCTTCTCTGAGAAGTGTGGTTTTTAAAATCCTGAAGACGTCATTATGTAAAAGAAGATTCCCCATGACACTACTTTTGTTGTAATATCACCCAATCTCTTGTATGTTCTGACTGCCATAAACAGAAAATAAAATAAATGTTTATAGGTTAACAACTGATTCTTAGGAGCAGTAAGCACAACCTTCAGGATAGAAAAATATTTTGGAGGCTTGTTTTATTCTGGATTTGGGGATTTGGGGTTTTTTTTGGGGGGGGGCTTGGTGTCTAAAGGACTGGTAACACTGAGAGATACTATTTACCATTCAGTAAAACAAATGGTTGGAAACAAACATAGCAGCAGTTCCAGAATGTCTCCAGAATTTGCTCTGTTTGTTTGTTTTGAACAGGAGAACTATTACATCAACTTCCTGGCCCACCTGTCTTTGCTTCCAAACCTGCATGTATCTTTGTAACCCCAGAACACACATATCTCATGTCTTCAATTTCTCTGTAAAAGACTTTTTAGAAAACAAAAAATGGCATTAACTTTTTCACTGCCAGAATTCCCAAATTGCTTGAGTTCCTGCCCATAAAAAATCTCTGGTAAGGACTGTAATACCTATACTTCTACATTTACTTACATATTTAAAAGACAAAATGATTTGGCAACTTGCCAAAAACCTCTCCAGAACCTTAGGAGAGAAAGTAAATCATTCTTAGGACATAGTCATTCCAATCACAGTGTGGTCGATGCCCATTCTAAACAACTGATAATGTTCATAGCACTTACATTGCCATTTACATTGAACTTTCATGTGCGTGTCCTTCCCACTACAATTACTGAATAACAGCGGAAACAAAACTTCATCCAGTCTCAGGACCTGTACCAATGATTTGTATGCATTTACTCAATAAATAGGTGAAAGGTGCTTTCCATGGTGAGGCATTGTGGAGTCTGTCAAGACCAATTAAACCAACCCACTAGTATTCTACCAGTGAGAGAGAATTCAGGCTCAAACAGGTCATCACCATGGCCCTAATAAAGTCGTGAGGTTTGGTTGGTTGACTGTTGGTTTTCTTTTGGGTTAGTTATTTAAATGAAAGTGATAATCAGTTCATGAACACATCTGTAAGTCAATGAATTTTATATATTGCACATCTAAGGTTACACTCAAGGTTTATTTCTTTGCTGAATTTCTCCCTGATAGTAACAGTTAATGGCATGTGACCCAGTCATCTCAATTGCTGAGTTAGCACCACTATTCTGCGTTGCTTTTGGCCAGTGAATTAGAGTCATTGCCTGGTTCTGATGTGACTGATGTGAATGTCGCTGACAATGTAACAGCACAAAGGAGGACGGGAAGGAGGAGGAAGAAAGCAGACTTGAATCAGCACACCAAGATCACAGTCTGTGCACAAGGACGAAATGAAACACACAGGGGCCTCCTGATCTTTTACCTTGTCACATTTGGATTCTCTGTTATTTTAAAAAAATTATAGTAGAAAATGAGCCATGAATGATGTTCTGAAGCTTCACAGTAAGGCTTTCTGCAAATCTTACATTAAGACCTCCAGCTCAGTTCTGGTAGTAGGTACTAGAAAACAGCTAAGGTAATTTTGACATGTAGAGTTGTAAGCTCCTTACAAGGATGAAACAAATCACTAGGGTGGGAGGCGGGTCTTAAACTGCTTTTTATGGGGGCTGATGAAAGAGCTCCCTGATTTAAGATACATTGTCACCAATAAACTAGAAATTTCATGCACAATGAAGCAGTGGCTTTCCTTGGTGGCAAGGGATATTTTGACAATACCTAAAAGTGCTTAGGTATTCCTCTGGGACATCTTTCTCCTGCATATGTTTAGCAGATGTTAGGAAGTGAAGAGTTGTTTAAAGGAATGAACAGAAATCTGCCCATTATCAAGACCTCACAACCCCCAAACAGGAGACTTTCCAAGACAAATCCTTTCCCTCAAATTCTGGAAGGCACGGCCCACCCTGGGCCACTGCCAGGGTGTGTGGGTGTGGGTAGGATTTCCAAACACCAGGAGAGCCAGATCTGGAGCCACAATTCTGTATTCTCTTCCGTGTGCCTTTATAAACGGAAACCAGAGCGAGAAGCATGGTTTGTGTGCGGAACCACCAGGCGACAGGATAGAGAAGGCAGTAGAGAAGGAAAGAGCATTTACATCCTCTGGAAAGCGGATGCTAATGTGCCATCTCAGTTTATGAAGGACTTTCTTAAACATCTAAGCCCAATAATTAAGAAGGAAAAAAGAAGACAACTGCTTACTTCCAGTTGTGGAGATAGATGGCCTTTTTACTGTGATATGGTGACCTTTCTGAAACTAACGGAAGCCCATTTATAAACCTTCTAGGAGAGAGTGGGATAATTGTTAAGTAACATGGGGTGAGTAAGAGACAAGGAGATCTTGATAAAAATGAAGTATTACGTTGGGGAGGACCAAGGAAAAAGCGTCAGAAGGTATGTAGAAACACAGGTGTAAATTGGGTGTTTCCACCAAGTGCTCATCCATTTCTCTAAGGACAGAGCACCAATTCTCATTCACAAGGTAATTGTGTGCAACCATATGAAATTGCTGATATTCAACCATCTCTGACCTACAAAAATAGTCATGGCTTGTGGTTCAACCTAACAAAACTAGAAACTATTAAAACCAAGGTAAGTTTGTAAAATATGCAAAAGACTAAATTGTGGCTTACCTATAGTAAAAGTGCAAGAAACACAATAATCCAAAATTATTTCTTTAAAAACCCTATAGTCAACTCCTTAACCTCAAATATCTGTGGACTTTTAATCCAAAATACTCTGCAAATGCCCATGAAGAGAAAACTGCAGGTTTGCAAGGTCTTATTTATTTATTTTGGAGGGGAAGCACATCAAATTGTTAAGCAGGCATTTTCTATTAGCTCCAAAGGAATTTAACACCAAGCTGTGTTTTTACCTTTAAAGAAGCTGGAGGATTCTAACTGCAGAAAAGATTAAGGATGGTCACATGCTGCTGGTATGAGTCTTTCTGTACTGATGGTGCAAAGCCTGCTCAGCTGTGGAGTCTCCCACCGACTGCGACCTTGACCTGTGACGCCATCCACAGGTCCCCCGCTGCACAACAGCAGGAGAGCCCGTGGGTGTCCGCCAGCGTGTTGGGCGTGGCTGCGCCGCCGTGCACTGGCCCACCGCCCTGGGCGGGATGGGGCCTCTGAGTAGAACCGCCACTGTGTCGCTCCTGCCTCCCCCCATTCCTGCTGTCTGGGTCATCTGAGACCAGCATTCTGTATCTGCTGACAGATCTTAAGAGGCCATAGAATGTAGTAAAGAGTACTTTCTGATTGTAAATACAGGAGGAAGGCAGGCTTAGTATTTGAAAGGAATGTTAAATAAAAATAGTTTTTCTCTATATAGTGAATTTAAGAATAATCTGATGGTGTAAAGGGAGGGAAACTGTCTTTATAGCATTTTTATGGGGTAAAAAGCAAAAGTAAATATATCAAAATGTCCCAGAAGTATAGAGCACTGTGTAAACAAACCAGTTCCTCAGCACAGTTTGGGTAAGGACGAGGAGAAGGGACTTCACGGTTTCCGGGTCCTCAGGCACAGTCCTCCTTGCGCACTCCTCCAATGCCTGTCGTTTTCGGATTTCACAGAGTGAGGAACAGGCATTCCTGGAATTCAGTGACCTCTCCAGAGTCACAGCAAGTGTGCTGAAGAGGCAAGTTTCAAATCCAGGTTTTGCTGACGTTTAACGCATGGAGGAAGGAAAGGTCTGTGCTTTGGTATTATAAACACTAAAGCACAGACCTTGGGTTTGGTGCCTGGTACTGTGTCTTATTGTCTTACCTTATTTCTTGACTTATTCTCAAGCTGACTCCTTCAGTTCCATCATCTGCAAAATGACAGTGATGACCCCTCCTTTAGAAAGTCATTATGAAGATTGAAAGTAACATATCTAAAGTGCATAGGACATTGTAGGTACTCGAAAATGGTAACTAGTTTCCATTTATATATGAGTGCAAAATTCTACCAATCCTTCCTTCTTAGTAGAGCTTCAAAACTGAGTGAAGGAAATCTAATTCAACATCACAACACCTGTTAATAACAGAATCAAACTATATGAAACCATGGAGTCTAGAGCTGCACTGTCCAATGTGATAGTCACTAGCCACATGTGGCTATTTAAATGTAATGAAAATTAAAAAATTTTAAGTGCTTCCATCACACTAACTCTGATCTAGAGTGTAAACCCTTCAGTTCCAGTTTTAAAAAAGTGAGGCCTTCTTAAATATATTCAGCTCAATGATCCTGTCCATCCCTACCCCAGTCACTACCAATTCACTTTCTAAATTTGCTACAATGTTTTTTTGTTTTGTTTTTTGTTAATGGCAGAAGTAGTTCAAGTCTAAATACCCTAAGTTATCTGCTACGCATCTGGCAGTTAATACATAGGGTAGGATTGTTTGCTGAATGTTACCTGGGATGCCTCAGAACATGCAAACATCGAAAAAGAGAGAACCAGGTAGAAACGCTCGTCTTTTCTAGCCTGGCCGAGGAAGTTACTCTTACATCAGGATTATGTCATACTCTGTTCATTAGAAGTGAGTCACTAAAGCGACCTGTAATCAAGGGGAGAGGAGGAACGTGTAAGGATCTGCCAACATGTAAAGCCACCACAGTCTGTCACAAATTCCTAACGTTCCTACCCATGCCAAACACGTTCATCTTTCTACAAAGTCCCCCAAAACTCATCAATTACAATATCAGGATTGGGTTCAGGGTAAGGATTTCATTGTCTAAACAGATCCAGAGGCAGACGAGGCTCCTCCTTGGATCAGAAGACCTAGGAACTACAAAGAAAAGCGGTCCTCTCCCACCGGGTCGAACATACAGCGATGGTGCAGGCTGCCTGCGGTAGACCTTCCCATTCCAAAAGGGGAAACGGGGCACGTGGAACTCACTGCCTGGAACCATCCTGAAATCTAACAGGACACATGTTGCCAGCTCCTGGATTAGAGTTAGTGCTCATACCTGGGAATGAGTCTCCACAGTTCTTGGTTCTTCCTTCTGGGCCTTTCCCATATTTTCTTGAATTTTAGAGTCATACTTCCTTGCATATAAGAAATGGTCGGTAATGCAGCTGAAAAGATTTCTCAGCCTGCCTCCTGCTCTTACTGGTTCAAGGCCCCAAAAGTCTGTAATGCCTCTGTATCTTTCCATTCCAGCCAGCAGTGTTCCTCTTGGTACAGTTTTCATAAATGTTTTATGGGTTTCTTATGAATCTTACTGAGATTCAATCAGTTAGACAAAAACACTCACAAATCTTGTCACAAAAAGTTCTTATCTTCCTTGGGCTTCTTAATCAGACTGCTGGGGGAAATGACTGTAAAATCCTTAGAAGACCTACTGTGTAACGGAGAGGCTGTATGAGGCCCAGGCTTAGAATCCCTAAAGGGACTTTTGTCTCTCTGAGGCACCACCTTAAAGCATTGTGAAGTTTGATCAAAAGTCTTCGGTCATATGCTGGGCTGCATTTTTAAACCACGTTTTCCTGACAGCACCCTGTGTTTGAACTCTGCCCAGAGGCCATTTCCTCGTTTTTACCAACATTTGCCATCTAGAAAAGCTGGAAATGAAAAACAGTTTTATTCCCCAAACAACAAGCCCTTGTTACTTTATATTTAAGAGTAATTCTTTAGCTTTTCTCTCTTTCCACTTTTACAAAACAATCCAAACAACATTTTGAATACTTTGCCCTGAAATCTTAGCTACAACATTCAGTTCATCATGTATATTTCCTAGTTTTCCCATAGCTGAGAGCAACAGTGTAGCCAAACTTTCACCACCACCTAACAAGGGCGCCCACCTCTCCAGTTTCCAGTAACTTTACTGTTATTCAAGGCCACATCACAGCTTGTTACAGGGCCGTCAAGTTTCCATTAAAAACGTCTTTAAGACCATTCTACCTTTCACTAACACTCCTCTTTCAGCTTCCACCCAAAGCCACCACATGTAATTTAGATTTTTGGTTCCAACAGCCACACCTCTTTTAGGTACCTGAATCTATTCCAAATATCTATTACTGGGTGACAAATCACTCAAAAAGTTAATTATTTAAAACAATAATATTGATTATACAACTCAATAGTGGAAAGGAAAAATGAAAAATGTCAAAGGACCTGAGTAGACATTTATCGAAATAAGACAAATGGTCAATAGGTACATGAAAAGGTGCCCCATATCCCTAATCATTAGGAAAATGCAAACAAAAACCACAATGATATACTACTTCACACTTCTCAAAATGTCCGTTATCAAAGGGACAAAGGATAAAAAATGAGGATATAGCAAAAGGGAACTTCGTACACCATTGGTGAGAATGTAAATTGGTACATCCATTATGGAAAACAGTATGGAGGTTCCTTTAAAATTTGAAGTAGAGGATGGAATTAGTATCATAAAGAGGCAGCTGCACTCCCATGTTTACTACAGTATTATTCACAACAGCCAAGATATGGGAACAACATTCGGGTCGGATGATAAAGATTTTATGTGGATGATAGATGGATAGATGGATGGATAGATGGATGGATGGATGGATAGATATTCCGGCCTTACAAAGAAGGAGGTTCTACCATTTGCAACGACATGGATGAACCTAGAGGACATTATACTAACGGGGGGAAAGCCAGATATAGAAAGAAAAATAATGCATGATCTCATATGCGGAAACTAAGAATGTTGAATACATAGACGCAGAGAATAGAATGTTTACCTGGTGAGGGAAATTGGAAAACATGGGTGAAAGGGTCCAAAGCTGCAGTCGTGTTGGATGAATAAGTATAGAGATCTAATGCGCTGTGTGATGACTATAATTACTTTATTGAGTACTGGAAATTTGCTAAGAAATATTTCAGGTGCTCTGACCATTTTTTAAAAAGACAACTATATGAGAGATGACTATGTTAATTAGCTTGACTTTAATAGTCATTACACTATGTGTATCAAAATCCAGTCATACACCTCAAATATATACAATTTCTATTAAATAACAAACAATAACATTGTTTTTAGCTTGACAGTAATTTGAGCAGTGGGGGAACACTCATTCCTCCTCCATTAGCTGGCGCTGCTCATGGTGAATTTACTGGAAGCCTATTCATCATGTGTCTGGTAGTTAACACTAGCTGTCAGCGTGGACTCCATGGCCGGGCTGTTGCCTGGAACACAGTCACGTAGCCTCACTCTGTATTCTTCCAAAATGGTGGTTCTCACCATTTATCACTCATTCCAAGGATAAGAGTCTCAAGAAAGCCAGGTGGAAAATGCATCACCTTTGCTGGTCTAGCCTTGGAAGACACTTGGCATAACTTCTGCTGCATTTATTCATTAAAAGGTTGGAAGCAGCCCAGGTGCCCAGCAATAGATGTGTGGATAAAAGGCTCTGGTACATTTACACAATGGAATACTACTCGGCCACTAAAAAGAAAGAAATCTTACCTTGTGTGACAGTATGGTTGGACCTGGAGAGTATTATGCTAAGTAAAATAAGCCAGTCGGAGAAAAACAAATACCATGTGATTTCACTTATATGTAGAATTTATTGAACAAAATAAACTAACAAAATAGAAACAGGTTCATAGATACAGAGAGCAGACTGTCAACTTTAAGGGGTGAAAAAGGTTAAGGACCAAGCAGAAAAAAAAAACCCTTGTAGACCCAAGCAACAGTATGGGGGTTAGGTCACCAGAGGGAAGTGGGGGGGCGGGTAGAGGAGGGTAGATGGGGGATAAACGGTGATGGAAGGAGACTTGGCTCGGGGTGCTGAGCATACAATATGATATACGGATGATATAGAATTGTACACTTGAAACCTATGTAGTGTAACTTTATTAAGCAATGTCAACCCAATAAAAATAAAATTTTTAAATAAAATTAAAATTTAAAAAAGGAGTCACTAAGGAGTAATGTCAATGAAAACAGCAAACTGAGAAATGGAAAATCCACCCCTTTATAAAAGCAGAGTAAAAGCTGGCCAAAAAACACACAACTGTCTCAACTTTTTTTCAGAGTTCTGAAAAGTGAAACCAAGGCTTTCAACAACTGGGGAAGGACTATGAAGGAAACAGTCACATCAAAGTAATAACAGTGAGCTTGGTGACACAAGTGTGCCTTGTCCTCTCCCTCCTCCTTGGCTCAGCAGGAGCTTTGAAAATTACGGTGCAGATTTCAGGAGCTTTGGGGAGCAGAACTGTCTCCTTTTGCAAAGAATTGTCATTATTTGAACTGTTGGGTTATGGAAGAACAAATAGAAGCTTTTACCTATGTAACCTGACTCAGAATTGTGTGCCTGCTAAAGGTGGTACACAGGCAGTGTTTGTTGAAATATTTACAGGAGAATGTTTCAGTGGCTGCCAGCGGTGGGGAAAACGATGTATCAGTGGAAAAGCTAAGGAGAAGAGACTAGGGAATGCAATGTTGCTGAAGACTTTGAAAAGCTCTTGACATATTTCTGGAAACCTAGAAGGCCACACACACACGGACAGGGCTGTGTGAATGCTCCAGAAGACCCCCAAAAGTCCTAGGCTGTCACCTCTGGCTGTCCTGGAGGCTCTGTCCTCGAAGCGTAAAGTGAAGGCTAAGACACAATTGCAAGCCTCCTATTGAGTGCTGGTGGTGGGCTGCAACATACACAGAAAGCCCCTCAGCACAGGTTGATATTTTATGGCTCCAGTCACTTAAGGAAATCGCAGTGTAATTATTAGCTGACCATTAAGCCAACTAAACAGAAACTGAAATTGTCTCACACAAGAAAGAATGCAGCTTTATAGAATTTGTTCAGAAAAATCACTAAACAAACAACAACAGACCTTAAGGAAAGAGAGAGAATTTGATTTCCAGACTTGCCACAGTTTAATATTCAATATAGCCAATTTTCAAAAAATCTAGTTATGAGGCACACTAAGAAACCACAAAGAATGGCTTCTGCCCAGGGGGAAAAGTAATCAGTAGAATGTGTTCAGAAAAAGCTCAGATATTGGACTTTCTAGAAAAAACTTCAAATCAGCTATTTTAAATATGTCCAAAGGGAAGTCCATGTAGAAAATCTAAAGAAAGCATGAGAAGAATGCCTCACGAATAGAGCCTATCAATAGCTAAAAAGCATAAAAATTAAGCAAATGGAAATTATAAAGTTAAAAAGTACAATAACTTTCATGAAAAAGTCACTCTAAAGGCTCAGCAACAGATTCAATCTAGTAAAAGAATGATTCAGAAAGATTTAATAGAGATCAGTAATAGAAGGAAACAAGAGAACATCACAAATATGTGAAAATTAACACACTTATACAAAACCAAAGGATCAAAGATGGAATTGTAGGGGGAATAGAAAATGCTTTGAGATATACAGAAGTGCAACCGCAACACACAAAACTGTTGGGATGCAACAGAAGCAGTGAGTAGTAACAGGAAGTACATACTGTACATTCCTACATTAAAAAAGATCTCAAGTAAGTAACTTAACCATCTACCTCAAGAAACTAGAAAAAGGATAGAAAACTAAACCTAAAGCAGGCAGAATAAAGGAAATATTGAAGATTTGTGCAGGAATTTAATGAAATAAATAACAGAAATACAATAGGAAAAACAAAACCAAAATTTGGTTCTTTGGAGAAAAAATTCCATAAAACTGACAAAATTCTAGGTAAATCAAGACAAAAAAAAGGAAGACTCAAATTACTAAACTCAGAAATGAGGTACAGAATATTACTACTGACCTGACAGAAATTAAAATGATTGTGGAGAAATAATATAGACAATTTTATGCCAACTAATTACATAATTAGGTGAAATGACTAAAGTCCTAGACACTCACAAACAACCAAAACTGATTCAGGAAGAAATAGAAAGCATAAACAGACCTATAACAAGTAAAGAGATGGAATTAATAATCAAAAAGCTTCCAACAAAGAAACCGAAGACTAGATGGCTTCACTGATGAGTTCCAGTTTTTAAAGAATTAGCACTAGTCCTTCTCAAGCTCTTCCAAAACACAGAAGAGAGGGAAACACTTCCTGTCTCATTACCCCCAAACCAAGACCCAATAAAGATATTATAAAAGGGAAAACTATAGACCATATCTCTTAGAAATATAGATGCAAAAATACTCAACAAAATACTTGTAAACCCAATGCAGCAGCAAATAAAAGAATTATACATCATGACCAAGTTGTATCCTAGTAATAGAATATGGATTCAAAATATGAAAATAATATATTACATCATATTAATATAATAAAGGAGAAAATATGATCATCTCAATAGAGACAGGAAGAGCATTTGGATATATTTCCAAAGAAAATTAAATCAGCATTACTAAGAGATATCTGCACTCCCGTGTTTATTGCAGTGTTATTCATAATAGCTGGGATGTGGAAACAATATGTCTCCCAACAGGTGAATGGATAAAAACAATGTGAGATACGCATACACACAATGCAATATTACTTAGCCTTGAAAACAGGGAAATAGTGCCATTTGCAACAACATGAATGAACCCTGAGGACATTATACTAAATGAAATAAGCCAGAATACAAAAAATATATATATATGGCATGATCTCAATCTTAGTATTTAAAATATAAAACTGTTGAACTCATAGAAACAGAGACTGGAATGGTGGTAGAGGCAGGGGGATGTGGAGATGTTCATCAAAGTATACAGATTTTCAGTTATGCAAATGAATGAGCTCGAGACTTATAATGTACAATGATGCAGGTTCTGGCCAGCAGGATCCATGTATTGTGGCTGTGAGACAAATACACATGGACTACAGAAATCCTGTGGAGAAAAGGCACGGCTGCCCTCTGAGAGAGAGAGAGAGGGCACCGGCCCCTGCCTGGACAGGCTTTTACTGCTTTTCTGGGTACATTACATTGAGGATGGTCCTCATTTACTATGCACAGGTTCACTGTAGGTGGTTACCTCTTACAGATAACAAAGGAAAGAATGTTGCTAATTACTTCAAAGAGAAGGATGTCACAGATCCAGGGGAAAAATGGTTGAACTGGTTACACTGCATACTGGGGAGGTTTAGCATGGATTTTAGGAAGTTACAGTAAGCACTTGCTACCTCAATTCAGGATGAGGGAGTTTTAGCAAAAGCAAGTCTCATACCACCAGGTACAAGGCAGTCCTGATTCCCCATGGGAGAACCTATCTGTGGGCGTGGCTCCTGTGTACCAACTTGCTCCCCCCTGGTTTTCCAAGTGGGGGCTGAGCTACATTCCCATGCCGTGCAAAATGACTCCCTATAGTACAGCTAGGTGGTTACAGTTTACATACTGTACAGTTTAATACTGTATTGTATACTTGGAACTTGATAAGACAGTTGATTTAGGTGTTCTTATCACACATGTGTGCATGTAACAACTATGTGAGGTGATGGTTGCGTCCATTAGCTTGATCATGTTATTATTTCACAATGCATACTTATATCCAAACATCAAGTTGCACACCTCAAATATATACAAATCCAATGTGTCAATTACACCCCTGAAAAACTGAAAAATATTCTTTTCACTTCCATTGTTTCCATCCTGATGAAAGTTACCATCATTTTCACCTGACTTATTACAATAGACTTCTAACTTTTCTCTTTCCCTCTTTCAACCTAATATCAACAGAGAATTGTAGTGATTCTATTAAAAGGCAAGTCATGCCACACCATTTATCTGGTTAAAATCCTCCAGTGAGTTTAATCTCACTATAAGCAAAAGCCAAAATAAACCAAGTTACAATAACAGTTTATATGATCTGCCTCTGTCCTTCACCCCCAACATGTCTGCCTCCTACTACCTTCCTTGCTCATTCTGTTCCCGCCATTCTGACACATCATTGCTTTTGTGACATACCAGGCACATTTCTGTCTTAGAGCCTGTACCCTGCTGTTCCTTTCACTTTGAACGTTTTCCCCTGGCATCTCTACGCGGCTCCCTTTCTCACTTCCTTCGAGTCTGTACTCACATGTCGCCTTTGGGTAAGATCTTCCTTGACCACTTTATATAAAACTCCAAGTCCTTCTCTCTCAGCTTAAAGAAAATTTGGCACTTTGGTGATTGGGGACAGCTTTTACAAAGTAAATAGTAAAAAATGTGAAAAATAATTGTTTGATTTTTTTCTTCATGAAGGACATGTTAGGTTTGGCTCCGCTCAGCATCTTAACTGATTGAGTCTTAAATTTGTACTACCTCAATTTGCTGACCCATGGATGCAGAGATGACCCTAATAAATTCTTATGTGCCTGAAAAAAATCCACAGCCTTGGAAAGCTTCAAGAAAGAATAGGTGTTTAACAGCAAAGTGGGACTTTCATTGGAATTTGCTAATACAATGAGAAGTGTGGCCCAATGGAAGACCAAGAATTCCCTCCCTTCCCCAATCTCTAAAAATAAATAAATAAAATCTTAAAAAAAGATATTCCCACATATTCATAACTAAAAAGACTTGTTTGCAACCAAGTCACTCCCCTTCGTATTCTTTTTCTCTTTCTCCCTGCAAAGATTTGATCAACAGTTAGCTGGTGCTTTCAAAACAAAAATAATCAGTGACTGTATGAGCCTAGAAAACCTGTATATTAAATATAGTACAGCAATCATTTCCCTTTTATTGTATGAAAAAAGGAACAGTGAAGGCCAGACTTTGGATGGAGACTGAGAATAAGGTTAGGCCTAAGGCCAACTGAGAAAAATTTGTGCTGTGAAGAACTTCTGTTATAGGAATGAATTCTGAAGCAGTAACTTCTCAGTTGTCCCCTTCAATTATATGATATAATGATAAAGACATGTTATGCTTGGAAGATAGTATCTACTTGTTAGAGGAAAGAAGAGCCCAGAACTACCAAAGACAGTTCTCAAATGTGCTCTTGACTGAAGTATTATTGAGTGGAGGTGGTGAGACCTTCACACAACAGTTACCTGAAAAGGAAAGAAGAGAGGCAGGAGGGGAAGGGGAAGGGAAGGCAAGGATTCTGGGCTGAGAGAAAAATAATGACTTGCTCAAGGTTCATTATGTGCCATAAATAGGTAAGTAAATAAATATTAAGTCTAAAGTGTTTTTTCCTTATCCTTACCATCTTATCTTTTCTTTTTGCTACTGGACTTAACCATTGCCGGGCCTAGAGGTGAGAAGTGATGGGAATTGAAAGATTGGCTTAGTCCTCAGAACTGCCAGACAGGCCCTGGAGGCAGTGCAGTGTGGGCTCAGCCACAACCTCCTGAAAGGAGACTGAGGGAGGCAGGAAAGAGAAGAGGTCTGAGTTTTGCCAGGAAGTGTGGCTTTGCAGATAGATAAAGAGGAGTTTTAGAGAGTGTTCCTCTATGTTGTGAGGTGTAATTGCCCTTTGCTGCTGCTCTCTCTCAAAAAAAATTTTTTTTCCAAAAAGATGAACATTCTACGGAATTGGACAAAGTCACCATGGTCTTAAAGTACACTTAGTGGTAAAAGACACTGGAACTTAGTCCTTCTGAACCCATGGCTAAAGAATTACCCCTTGGACACTGTAAAGAAGCCAGAACAGCCCATACTGTAACTCCACCTGGCAGCTCCAGGAGGGGTCCACTAAGTGAACCTGTGAGCAGAGCTGGACGCCAGACACCTCCAAGTCTCTCAACCTGACTGCATGTGGGTTGGTGATGGACAGGGCTTGATGAACCCAGAAGCAGTGTT
Source organism: Artibeus jamaicensis (assembly GCF_021234435.1). Classification (NCBI taxonomy): domain Eukaryota; kingdom Metazoa; phylum Chordata; class Mammalia; order Chiroptera; family Phyllostomidae; genus Artibeus; species Artibeus jamaicensis. The sequence continues at coordinate 35,744,962 of NW_026522025.1, read as the reverse complement.
AACCATTGATCGAATGTGGAGAAAATGCTCCCAGATGATCTGTTTGTGAATATATGTGTAGGCGTGTCATAACATAGGAAAGCTCTACAAAAAGGGATGTGCCAAACTATCGTAAGAGTCAACACTTGGCTTCTCTTAACTATGTGCCTGACACTGTTCTAATCACTTTACAGAATTAAGTCATTTAATTATCAAAGCAGCTCACCGAGGTGCATCACTAACCCTACAACTTGATGAGGAAGATAATTATAAGTAAATGTTAAGTAAGTGCTGATACCTCACAGCCAGTAATTAGCGGAGCTGGGTTTTGAACATCCGGTAGCCACGTTCTTAATCACACTTTTTGAACAAGGAAGGAAAGGCAATGGACAGGCTGTGGGCCAGGGGTATGAATGTGATATTCTGCATTTACTTATACCCTTTGTTTTGTTTGAATGTTATAATGAGAATGTATCCATCCTTTTACTTGTGTAATATTAGTATATATACAAACCAAAATCATTAAAAATCGATGCAAAAAAACGAAACACCAAACCTGACTTAGAATTTGGCAAAGGGCTTGAACTGACATTCCTTCAAAGAAGTTTTACAAATAACTAATGAGTACATGAAAAAGTGTTCAACACTTTAAAGAAATGCAAATCAAAACCACAATTATTCCCATCAGCATGGCTACCACCAAAACAAACAAACAAACAAGGAAATAATGAGTGTTGGCAAGGACGCAGAGAAATTAGAATGCTGTGCACAGGTGATGGGAGTGAAAATGATGCGGCTGCTATGGAGAACAGTATGGCAGTTCCTCAGAGTTAAAAATGGAATTATACGGCCCAGCAATTCCATCTCTGGGTATATACCCAAAAGAACTGAAAGCAGGTCTTGAGGAGAATTCTACATCTATGTTTACAGCAGCATTACTCACATTAGCCAGGAGAGGGAAGCAACTCAAGTGTTCATTGATGGTTGAATGGATAAACAAAATGTGGCATATACATACAGTGTAGCATTATTCAGAGTAAAAAAAAGGAACGAAATTTTCACCCATGCTACAACATTAATGAGCCCTTGAGGATATTATGCTAAGTGACATGAGCCAGTCACAGAGGACAAATACTATATGATTTCACTTCTATGAGGCAACTAGTGTAGTCAAATTCATAGAGACAGAAAGGAGAATGGTGGGAACCAGAGGCTGCAGGGAAGAGGGTGGGGAGTTATTGTTTAATGGGTACAGAGTTTCAAGGACACAAGGTACAAAGAGTTCTGTGAGTGGGTGGTTGAGAGGGTTGCCCAATATAATGAATGTACTTAATGCCACTGACTGTACACTTAACAAGAGTTAAGATGGTATAATTTTATGCTATGTGTATCTCAACACATTTAAGCAAAACTGTGAAAAGTATATGGGAGTGGTGAGGGAGGTTTTAGGAGGTGAGCAGAGCAACTCTCTGGGGCCCTAACACCTCACAGCTTATGCCTCGGCCCTTTGGAGAGAGCCTCCCCCTCACCCAGAGCTGTCTCCCTAAGGGTTTCTGAGGGGCTTGGGGAAAAGAGCAGAGATACTTCGATGCCCCAGGAAGCAGAGTGTGGGACATAGCCAAGAGGAAGACAATAACCCCCACCAATCCCCTGAGACTGTAACCCGCCATGAGCTCTTTCTATTAATTCTCGTCCCAGTTCAGGAGTCAACTTTTCCCCACCAAAACTAATTTATTGAAAAGACTATTTTTGTCCATGGAATTATCTTGTAAACTTTGTTTTAAAATCAGATGACCTTATAATATATGGCTATATTTTTAGTTTATTTGTCCATGCTTATGACAATACCATTTGGCCCTTGATCAACAAATCAGATATTTTAAGTCTTCCAGTTTTGTTCTTTTTCAAGATTGTTCTGGATGCCTTAGGTCCTTTGCATTTTCATACAACTTTTAGAATCAGCTTGTCAATTTCTATTTTTAAAGTCTGTTTGCAATATGATTGTGATTATATTGAATCTATGAATACATTTTGGGGGAATGACATCTTAACAATATTGAGCCTTCCAATCCGTAAATGTGGAGAAATGCCTCTCTATTAATCCAGGTTTTATTTCATTTCACTAATGTTTAGTAATTTTTCCCTGGCTGGTGTGGCACAGTAGATTGAGTACCGGCCTGTGAACCAGAGGGTCGCTGGCTCAATTCCCAGTCAGGGCACATGCCTGGGTTGTGGGCCAGGTCCCCAGTGGGAGGCAAGTGAGAGGCAACCACACACTGATGTTTCTCTCCCTCTCTTTCTCCTTCTCTTCCCCTCTGTCTATAAATAAATAAATAAATAAATAAATAAACAAAGTGGTTTAAGTGTAGACATAGCTCTCATACACATTTTTTTGTTTTGTTTTTCTTTTTTTAAACTTTTTTTATTGATTATGCCATTACATTTGCTCTATTCCCCCCCTCCCTTCCCCTCCACTCTGCATACCCCTCCCCCACCATTTCCCCCTTTAGTTCATGAACACGTGTCTCAAATTCTTTAGATTCTGTATTTCCCCTGCTATTCTTACCCTCCCCCTATCTATTTTCTATCTACTGTCTATGCTACTTATTTTCTGTACCTTCTCCCCCCTTCCCCTCCTCCCACTCCCCTGTTGCTAACCCTCCATGAGATCTTCATTTCTATGGTTCTGCTCCTGATCTAGCTGTCCTCTTAGTTTGCTTTTGTTTTAGGTGTGGTTCTTCATAACTGTGAGTTTGCTGTCCTTTCACTGTTCATCTTTTTTATCTTCTTTTTCTTAGGTAAGTCCCTTTAACATTTCATATAATAAGGGCTTGGTGATGATGAACTCCTTGAATTTGGCCTTATCTGAGAAGCACTTTATCTGTCCTTCCATTCTAAATGAAAACTTTGCTGGGTAGAGCAATCTTGGATGTAGATCTTTGGTTTTCATGACTTGGAATACCTCTTTCCAGCCCCTTCTTGCCTGTAAGGTCTCTTTTGAGAAATCAGCTGACAGTCTGATGGGAACTCCTTTGTAGGTGACTGTCCCCTTAGCTCTTGCTGCTTCTAGAATTCTCTCCTTCATTTTAATCTTGGCTAATGTAATGATGATGTGCCTTGGTGTGTCCCTTCTTGGGTCCAACTTCTTTGGGACTCTCTGAGCTTCCTGGATTTCCTGGAAGTCTATTTCCTTTGCCAGCTTGGGGAAATTCTCCTTTATTATTTGTTCAAATAAGTTTTCCACTGGTGGCTGTGCCTTTCCCCCTTCTGGTACTCCTATAATTCGGATGTTGGAATGTTTAAAGATGTCCTGGAGGTTCCTAAGCTTCTCTTCATTTTTCTGAATTCTTATTTCTTCATTCTTTTCTGTTTGATCATTTTTTTCTTCCTTCTGGTCCACTCCCTTGGTTTGAGTCCCAATTTTCTTTCCATTACTATTGGTTTCCTGTGTATTTCCCTTCATTTCAATTAATTTAGCTTCCATATGTTTCTCTAATTTGTGACTAAAATCAACCAGTTCTGTAAGGATCCTGATAACCAGTGTTTTGAATTGTGCATCTGAAAGACTGGCTATTTCTTCATCGCTTAGATCTATCGGTTCTGGGGCTCTGAGTTGTCCTAGAGCCATTTTTGGTCTATTCGTGCTGTTAAGTAAGCAGAGCGAAGCCTTAGTTGTTTACCAGGACGGGGAGACCCAGGTCGCTGGTTTGTGACGCTGTGTGTGGGGGCGGGGTCAGAGAGGGAGCAATGGCGGTCCTCTCCGCTAGCCCAGCCCGCCTCAGTCACACCACACGCCTCAGGCTTGTTTATCCGATCGGAATTGTGCGAGCCTGCTGCCCCGAGCAGGCTTCCCTTCTCACTGGTTTCTCCGCAGGCAGGTGCGTGACCCGCCGCAGACAGCCCGCTCACCGCGCACCGCCCGGGAATTTTTTCTTGCTAACCTGCTCCGCTGCTGGCTTCGCTCCTCATACCGGTCCAGCTGAGTATCTAATTGTCCTTTGGACTCCGTATTGTCGATTTTCTGTGTGGCTTGGTTGTGACTGCTGTTAAAAATAGTTGTTCTTAGATTTGGTTGTGCACAGAGGCAAGGTGGTTCCTCCACCTACGTCTCCATCTTGGCGGAAGTCTCATACACATTTTTACGTTTGTTACTAAATCTTTCCTGTTATTTTATGCTATTGTCAATGGACTTTTTGTTCTCTATTTTGTTTTCTGTTTGCTGCTAGTATATAAGAATAAAAGAAATACAACTATGTTTATATTTTGACTTTATGTCTTTTTACCTCATTGTAATAAGGTTCTCCAGAGAGACAGAATCAATAAGAGGTGTATATAAATACTGGAGACTTTTATTTTAGAAATTTTGGCTCACATGATTATGGAGGCTGGCAAATTCCAAATCTCTGAGATGGGCTGTCAAGGGAGAGACCCAGAGAAAAGCTAATGTTTTAGTTCAAGTCTGAAGGTTATCTACTGACAGAATTTTCTCGTATGTTCTATTCAGGCCTTCGGGTGATTGGATGAAGCCCACCCATATCATGGAGGGCAATCTCAAAATCACTGGTTTAAATGTTAGTCTTATCCAAAAACATCCTTACAGAAATATCCAGAATAATGTTTGATTAAATATCTGGGTACAGATGTATGTGTCTGTACAGCCAAATTGACACATAAAGTTAACCATCATACTTGTTAAATAAACTTGTTAATTAATTAAATTTACCTACAAATAAAGATAACAAAGATATTGATATATCTTCCTTTCAAATTTTTATGCTCCCCCCCCCTTTGCTTAATTGCCCTGGAGAGGAACTCCAGAGCTATATTGTAAGAAGAATAGGCATTGTTGCCTTATTCCCAACCTTGGGTAGAAAGTATTCAATATATAACTGTTATGTATAATATTAGCTGTTTATTTTTCATAGACACTACACAGGAAAAACTCTTCTGTGTTCTGTCTATTCTACTCACAAAATAGTCTCAATACTTCACTTTTGACACTTCTGGTCACCAAATGTATGTAGCTTTCTCCTCACAAATTTGCTTCTCACTAAGCAAATATTCGATTTTCGAGACACCAGGTGGGTGTCCTATAATTTAACTCAATTCTGACACTATCTGTGTAGAAGCTTCCACATAGTATCAGTCGCACAAGACTGCTCCCACCCGCAGGTGCCAAGTGCCAGTCCAGGTGCATCTGACCAACCGGCTATAAACTGAAGCATTCCGTGACCCGCTCAGGTTTGATCATTAGCTAGAATGGCTCACAGAACTCAGGAAATCAATTTCTTCACTAGATCACCAGGTTATTATAAAAGGATACAACTCAGGAAAAGCCACATGGAAGACATGCTTATGGAAAGGTGTGGGGGAAGGGTGCTGAGTTTCCACCTCTCTGGGTGCACCATCCCTCCAACACCTCCACACTTTTGCCGACCCAGTGAACTCTGTAAAGCCCTCTGAGCCCCTCAAGTCCCCACTTCAGACTTCAGAATTTTTATGGAGGCATGATTGACTAAATCATTGACCACTGGGGATCTATTCAAGCTTTCCCTTCCCTGGAGATGGGGTGCGGTGGGCAGGTGAAGTCTCAACGTTTCAACCATCTAATCAGGTGGTTGGCTCCTGTGGCAACCAGCCCCCATCTTGTGGCGATCTGAAGACTTCCCCAAATCACTTCATTAACACAAACTCTGGCATGGATGAAAGGAGCTTGTTAGGAATAACAAAAGACCATCATTTTACCTTTATGCTTTAGAGCTATTTCAGGACAAAACTCAATATTGTGATAAAAGATGGCCATATAGGTCTTATCACTTAGGAAATTACAAACATTTAAGAATTCCAGGTAAAAGCCAAAATATCTTCTAATTATATCCCAATATCACAGTTGCCATAGTTATAGTTTATTGAAAATGTTTATGATGCATGGGTGTTAAATTTTATCAAATGCTTTTTCTATATACATTGAGATGTTCAAATACTTTTTCTCATTTATTAAGGTGCTCAATTACATTAGTTTTCAAATAACAAACTAACTTTGAATTCCTAGAATAAACTTCATCCTTTGTGTATATTATTGGATTTAATATGTTGTTTTGTTAATGAGTTTTGCATCTATGTTCATAGAGAATATATGGTTTTCAGTTTTCTTTCTTTTCCCAGTTTCTTAATGGAGAAACTTAGATCATTGGTTTTAAACCTTTTTAATATCATTCCGTTCAAAATATTTTTACTTTTCCTCATAATTTTTTTTGACTCATGGGTTATAAGAAAAATGTTACTTAATCTCCAAATATTTGGGGGCTGTTTTGAGTACCTTATTGTTACTGAGTTCTAATTTCATTCTTTTATGGTCAGAAAAACATACTTTGTATGATTTCAGTTTACTCAATTTATTGGGACATATTTTATGGTCTAGCATATGGTTTATCTTGGTGAGCATTTTATGTGCCCTTGAGAATATGTGTATTCTGTGTGGGTTGTCATGTTCTATAAATGTCAATTATGTCGAGGTGGTTGATTGTGTTGTTCACCTCTTATTATTGTTATAATTTTGGGGGGTCTGTTTGTTGGCAGGCATTAAAATCTTTTTTTTTGTTTTATGCATTTTCTTTTTTTTTAAACTTTAAAGTCTTCTGGTTTAAATTCTTCCTTTTAAAAAGATTTTTATTTATTTATTTTTAGAGAGGGGAAGGGAGGGAGACAGAGAAAAAGAGAAACATCAGTGTGTGGTTGTCTTTCATGTGGACCCCACTGGGAACCTGGCCTGCAACCCAGGCATGTGCCCTGACTGGAAATCGAACCTGCAACACGTTGGTTCGCAGCCCGCGCTCAATCCACTGAGCTACGCCAGCCAGGGCTTAAAATCTTTAAGTATAATTCTGGATTATCTATTTCTCTCTTTAGTTCTGTCAATTTTTTCTTAATGTATTTTGAAACACTGATTTAGGTGTTTCAAAACACCTAAATGTATATGCACACATATAATGTGTTTCCTTTTATTATTATGATAGCAAATATTATCACAATAATAAAATAATATAATTTTATTATTTTGAAATAGGACTTGTTATCTCTGTCAATAATCCTTATCTTCAAGTCTATTTTGGTTTGATATTAATGTAGTAATTCCTGTTTTTATATGCTTACTGTTTTCATGGTATATCTTTTTTCATCTCTTGATTTCTTTTTTTGTAAATATTTTATTTATTTATCTTTAGAGGGGAAGAGAAGGAGAGAGGGAGAGAAATATCAGTGTATGGTTTCCTCTTGTGTGTCCCCTGCTGGGAACTGGCCTGCAACCCAGGCATGTGCCCTGACTGGGAATTGAACCGCAATTGTCTGGTTTGCAGGCCTGTGCTCAATCCACTGAGCTACACCAGCCAGGGCTTCATCTCTTGATTTCACCAGTCATGTTTTTATAGTTGAACTGTGTCTCTGTTCTAGACATCATATTGTGAGATATTCTAGTTATTGATTGCTATGTAGCCAATTGCTCCAAATCTTAGAGGCTTATATAATAACCATTTTACCTCTCAAAATTCTTCGGGTCAAGAGTTTAGGCAGAGCTTTGGCTGAGCAATTCTGCTCCTTTGTCTTGGATTATTCACTGGGCTACATCCATTTGAACTGAGTTGGAAGGTCCAAGAAAGTTTCATTCATTTGTCTGGTACCTCAGTCTTTCTCTAAGTGGTTAGCTCAGGCTCCCTCATAGTGTGGTGTCCTCACGGTATTTGAACTTCTTACCAGGTGGTTGACTTCTAAGAGAGAGTGTCATCAAAACAGCTATTCTGGATTCATGTGTTCTTTTTATTCCTTGTTAACAGAAAGTTAATCGTTTTTCAGGAAATTTATTTCCAGGACTGTTGTCCTTTAGGGGCAGCAGTGAGTGCCTTTCTCTATTATTAGAGGACAGATATAGATAAAATAATCCAGCACTAGTACGTCCATTCCTCTTGCTAGTGACAGGTTTAGAAATAGGCCTGTGATACAACTCTGGGTAAGACATGAGGTAAAGTCAGAGTAAGGGCTTCTGGGAAAGTGTTCCTGGAGTCTTTAAGAGGGACACAACAGAGGAACGTTCCCTTTTTCTGCATTTTGATATCATCTGCATGTGTCATCTGGAAATGCATGGCCATATTGCCACTATGAAGGTTGAGAGCATAAAAGGACAAACAACACGCTGAGATGGCTGGCAAGAAATGTGGAAAATATCTGGGTCCTTGATGATATTGCTGAGATACTAAATCAATCGATCATGGAATCATGAGATTTCCCCACCCCCAGTGTTATTAAGATATAATCGACATATAACATTGTACTGATTAAAGCTGTACGACATAATGATTTGATATATGTGTATACTGCAAAATAATTACCACAGTAAGTTAGGTTAACATCCATCACCTCACATAGTTACAAAATATTTTATCTTGTGATGAGAATTTTTAAGATAGTCCCTGTTATCAACTTTCAAATATAAAATACAGTATTGTTAGCTATATTTGTCATGCTGTACATTACATAACCAAGATTTACTTATCTTATCTTATCATTGGAAGTTTATACCTGTTTACTATGTTTACCTATTTCCCCTATTCCCCACCACCCACCACCACCATCTCTGGTAACCACCAATCAATTCCTTGTTTCTAGAGTTGGTTGGGTTTTTTTTTTAATGAGATCATACATATTTGTCTTTCTACGTCTGACTTATTTCACTTCACATAATGCACTTAAGGTGCAGCCATGTTGTCACAAATGAAAGAAGCATGACATTTTTGCCCTCCTGTTTTGTGAAATACCTTTTACTTGCAGCCTAAATCATTTTTAAAAAGTGTAAGATGAAGAAGTTTAAACAGGTGATACTGGACCCAGAGTTTTTAATCCTCTTTTAAGAACTACTATAATTTTATGATTGGTTGGAGGAAAGATGTTAAATACATTTAACTCTACGGTACAAGTTACAAAGCAAGCAAAACACATAGTATGAATTAAAATTTTTACTTTATAAACCAAATTAATAGACAAAGAAATAAAATCATTTTTTCCCTCCAAATGGCATTGGTACTGTGGAACTGCTGCTGGCCACAGAACTGACCTTACAAAGAGGTGGAAGTAAGAATCGTGTTGTCAGAAAAGATTATCTTGAGGTTAAAATTATGGTGAATATTTGGGTTTAAAGATCCATAACTGGTTTGTAAAGATAGAACAAAAAATAAAAACCTTTATAAAAGCTCCAAATGACTAGCTCTTAGTCCAATGTAGTCATACTCATGACAAGTATTGCTGTGAGCTTAATCACAAATATTTATTCTACTTGTAGATAGTAATATGACTCTAATCGCTGGGATTTTAATAAGGTGCATTAAAATCTTATTTCAAATCACACATTCTTTTGGTTTCCACAGAAGAGAAATTTTTTAAATATTGAGATCAGTCCATGATTTTGCCCATTTTTTATCTTGCCTTGTCAAGTGAGAATATTAAAAGTACCTTTCACCTACTATCATAATTATTTGTAAAAACAAACAATGTTTAACACTCAAAACAGATATAATCTTAGAGTTTTCTAAGGTTAAAGGTTAAATTTTGTTTTATAGAATCACATGGATTTAGTTTTGTTCATATATTTGTCACAGACTTCTTTAGGGACTCTCTTGAGCCACTAATTTCAGTAATTTTCTCCTAATTCTGTTACATACTGAAAAATGTTTATCTTCATTTTTTTTTCATACTAAAAGTAGCTTGTTTTCTTTGTCAGTCAGTGACTGTTTATTGTGGCAGCCGCTCTGGACCCTAGCCACGGACCTTTAGCTGCTGATGCCTTGGCTGGATGATAAGACGCGTCACAAAATCAAGCATATCTTCACCAACTGCTTTATATTTATTTAAGTCCAAATACCAGTGGATATTTTTTTAGGTCTAGCTTAATGTCTTTAGGTCTCAATCTCATGTGTCTTTTTTTTTTAAGATTTTATTTATTTATCTTTAGAGGGGAAGGGAAGGAGAGAGGGAGAGAAACATCAATGTATGGTTGCCTTTTGTGCGTCCCCTGCTGGGAACTGGCCTGCAGGGAACTGGCCTGCAACCCAGGATTGTGCCCTGACTGGGAATCGAACCGCGATCTTTGATTCTCAGGCCCGCGCTCAATCCACTGAGCTACACCAGCCAGGGGCTCATGTGTCTTTACTAATAGGCAGCCTAACAGTTAGCAGCGTTGATTTTGATAGTACCAGAGATGTTGTGTTGCAAAGGGTGAAACAAATCAAAGGCCGTAAAGGAACCAGGATAGGAGAGGGCGAGGTCTGCAGCATCCTGAGAACAGGAGCCCAGTGCACACGGATTTCTCACTGCTGGGGTCTGTGCTCCCCGGGCTCCTCAGTGAGACCTCTCTCTCCAGCCCTCTTTGAGAGGATGGCTGGGGAAGCACCTCTGTTGTGTCTGCGCACCCTGATTTTTTCTAGCCGTCAGAATCTCTTCTAAGAAGGTCTGAATTTGATCAGGACCACAAGATGATTATGTTCTCACTATGAGTAGATTGTGAACTAAATGTATCATGTTGGCAGCAAGATCAATATCCTTCCCTCTTTTTTTTTAAAGGAAGTTCCCTTCAGCAGAGGCCATTAATAGACATTCTGTCCATAACTCGGCATAGAGCCCTTGTACGGAGTTTTCTTGACTTGTCTAGTGCACAAAATAAGCTCCAACCCACTGTAAATTTGGTTCGAGAAAAAACAGCCCTTGCTGTTTCTGAAGAATGCATTGAACAATGTTTGAAAGCTTTGAAATTATCAACTATGAAGAAGAGTGTTTTAAAAACACAAATAAATAGTGATTTTCCCTAACACACACCTAGAGTGCCAATTTCTTTGTTTTTTTCAAGCCTTCCTTTCTTTCTGTTATAAAACAAATCAAAACAGGTAAGCAGAAGCAGTCAAATAATTTATCATGATTTCATACATCAGGACTCTTTGAGAGCTAATATATTTTGGTTTAATGCCAGGTTCCTTTTTGTTTCTCTTTTTATGAATCTGTTTGTAATAATTAAACATTCCAAACATTTTCTTTCCAAAGTTCCACTCTTCAAGTATCTTTCTAATGGTAATTTAGGCCCCAGTTTGGCTAATAGGCAGTGCTAACTCTCACTTTAATTAATATGCAAGGCTTGGTATTAAAGCCCAGATGAACTAATACGGGTCATTTAAGGAAAACACCAAAGAAATGGTCTTCTTACACACACAGAGATTTTGACACACCATAGTCAGGAAATACAAGCAATCCTGAAACTTTTCTCTCTTGTGTTATCAGAGTCCAAGACAATTGATGACATTACATTGGTCGTTCATTTTAGATTCGTGGAGCCCACAAAAATCAATAGTTTTCCATTATCAGGTCCAGCTGGGTCACTAGTCTGTCAATGAGCTGTTACAATTGCTGTACAGGGGTGAGCCTGACCAGTCAATTGCTGCTGACAAGAGGAAAACATGCTGACAGCCACGGGAACAAGTCAGAACACAGATTTGCACTTCACTTTGCCATCCAAAGGGACTCAGAGCAAGGCCATTTTCAAGACACAAGGCGTAATCTGAGGGAAACCTGCGGTGGGGGCAACTCCCACTTTCATAGCACAAGCACCGAAGCACCTGTCCTGACTCCGGCCGACCATCTCCTCTAGAGACTGTCTGCAGTCAACGCTTTGTCAGCGATTGTCCCTGAAACCCTCTTGTATCCCACACTGTACCTGGAGTAGGAGGAAGGAAGTCCACTTTTACTCCTACCAACATGTAGAATGTAACTATACATATCTTAGAGAATATAAATACTTAAAAGAAGGTAAGTAGGCCAAAGGCAACAAATATGAACAAATGTGACTGTTCATGTTGCAAATAAGTGTTGATGGAAGGACAGAAGATCCTTTGGTGTGGGTGTACAGGCTGTTCCCTTGTTGCCTCATTATTTACAACATTATCTGTACTGTTATCTCACCTTTCGATATTTTACTAAACCAAGCCGTCCTGCATTGGTCCCTCATCCACACTTATGCTAGACAACATGAAGAACTGAGTTCTAGTCTTTCCCTACTCAAAATTAGGAGGCATCAAGTGGTGAGCTTGGACAAGTCTCTTAACTCCCCCCCAATAATAAAATGGAGACATGCTTGCCTTGCTTATTATGTTGCAGGTTGTTATGAGATTCAAAATGAGATCAATGGAGAGCTCTATTCAAATGAATGACTCTCTGTGTGTATGTATGTGTGCGTCTTGATCTCTTCTTTATGTGATTATGTGAAAATCTATCATGTATTGCATGACAATGAAAGCCAGAATGTAGAAGACAACTCTGAAGTCTTAATGGGTTTTGTGGCTCTCCTTGTCTGTAGAGAAGAAGACTGAGATGCCAGCAAAGAAGACACACGTGTCCGGGTTCCTGCACGCCAAGGGACTGACTTCCAAAGCACCATGTGTGTTTGTGCGGCACTCTGGTCTCCTCATTCTGGTCTCATTTCAGACGTCAAACTTCAGAGCTCAAAAGACAAATATTTTTAATTTGTTTCAATATTATGATTTTTAATGTTTCACTTTTATTAACATCTTTCAAGTATTAAATTCTAGTCCTTTTTTAAAATGCCTCCAGTCTTGGGTTTGATTCTTTTGGAAGCCAACATTCACTCGTGTTCCATCATCAAACAAAACTGGTAATCAACTCTTACTGGAAGCCAACTAGCTAGGGGTTTTCTTCTTCTTCTTTTTTCCTTATTACACCACCGAAATAATCATTTTTTAATGAATAAAATAAAAGTAGTTTTAACAAGAGCAAATTTGCTAGTAATTAGATGAACCAGTCTTATGTCTTCCAGCACTTAGAAGCATGAAATTCATCAGAACTCTCATAGCATTAATTAAAAAGAATTTATGTTTTTAAAATAAAATGCTTCATGTTTTAGCTCCTTTATTGCTTCACCAAATGTGATTATGTGGGGGCTGAAGGGAATTCAGGTTAATATGTTGACACACTTAACAATGCAGGGTCATGTTGCACAATACGCTTCACTGGTTCAGCTCAGTACACCCCCTGACAAGCCCTAATCATCCCCTGCCCTAAAGGCAAAGGGAAAGAGAGGATTTTAATTACTGCTCTGTATGCAAGTTTGCCAGCATTAAATTGAGACATAATTAGGCCTCTGAATTTTAATAATTGTCCTAGCTAATTGGGCAGACAAGTACGTTATGCAGCATGGCATGATTAGATAATTAGTATTTCCAAATGACAAAATTGGGCTCTTGATTACAAATTCTACATGAATGGGGGAAAAGGTAGCAAGCGGATCTTTACAAGTCTATTAAGGGAGAGTTTAGCAATGTTGATAATTTAAAGTCCATTAGGAAGCAACATTTCATTCTTAGAGCTGGGGGTCTGGGACAAGGGCCTCTGGCCAACTCTGGCTCTGACTTAAGGCTCCTCCCCAGGGTGCTCTGCTTTCTTTGAGGTCTACTGCCTCTACCCCACCTCCTTCCCCACGCTTAGCAGTCACCACTGACCTTGGGTAAAGCCCCTTTGGCTAGACACCAGATGGCAGGTGATAACTCTGAAAAAGAAATCAAAAGATGTAGGGAGGCTAGAACAGAAAAGGGGTGATCTACCCTGGTGTGGGTATAAGCATCTACTGTGTCTTTCCTTTGCAAACAGCTGTTCTTTCATTTCTTGTACAATCAGTCCTACTAAAACCTTTTCGGTGGAAAATCTTAAATACAAATCTTAAATTTTCGCCCTGGCCAGGTTACTCAATTGGTTGGAATGTCATGATGTCCACCAGAAAAACTTGTGGGATTGATTCCCAGTTAGGGCACATACCTAGGCTGTGGATATGTATGGGAGGCAACTGATCAATGTTTCTCACATTCATGTTTTTCTCTCCCTGCCACCCTCTCTCTGTCTCCCCCTCTCTCAGCTTCCCCCCTTTGCCTCTCTCTAAAGTCAATAAACAGCCTTGGCTGGTGTGGCTCAGTTGGTTGGAGCATCATCCCATAGACCAAAATGTTGTGGGTTCAATTCCTGGTTAGGACACATACCCAGGTTGTGGACTGGATCCCAGTCCATGTGCTTACAAGAAGGCAACCAATCAATGTTTCTCTCTTTCTCACTCTCCCTTTCTCTCTCTCACTAAAAATCAATGTAAAAGTGTTCTCAGGTAAGGATAAAATAAAAATAAAAAATAAAATCAATAAACATGTCCTTGGGTGAGAATTTTTTTAAATCTTAACTTTTGTAGTATTATGTTATTGGGGTGAAGAGCATGAGCATTTGAGATTGACCTGGGTTTGAAATCATCACTTAACAGGTGTGTGATCTTTGTTAAGTTACTTAATCTTGCCAAAGCTCAGTTTTCTTACTGACAAAATGAATAACTTTCCCCAAAAGATTATTGATAGAGTTAAATATAGTGATACAAATATTTTAAAGCACAGTGCCTGGCACAAAGTGCTCAATAAATATTTGCTACTAAATGCAAATTAAATCAATAATGTGAGAAGGTACAGTGTGAAGGTGCTGTGCCTGGTTCTTTGCTATTCCAGTCTACTCAAATGAGGCAAGCATCCATGGCACCCCATTTATGCTGTGGGAGGCCCAATGGCAATTGCTACTCCTTCAATTCAAATACCCCACCAGATTTCCTTTCTCTCCATTTTTTCCCTGCTGTGCAGAAATCATGGGGGCAGTGAATCTAAAATATATGTAGTGTAAACTCTGCATCTTACCTCCCCTCCCACGCACACACATCTTGTGATTCACTTTCCATAAATATCACTTTGTTGTCCATAGAGGCAAACTTCTGGCTGTTAAACTTTTCTCACAATCAATAATCAGTAGGCTGGGCTCTAGAGCCATACTTTTCAGGCAAAAGGAATATGATGACCTATCTAAAAATGATTTATAGGTGGCTAGTGGATGACGATGTAATGATAGTTTTTTAGGGGAAACTCAGAAGTTCTGGATATATATTCATGACCATTGAGGATGACTATAAGGAATATAACAATGTCTCCATAGCTTGGGCAGTCAAGACAGCCCAGACTGAGAGAGAATTTCTAAGGACTTTCTCAAAACTTGGTGCCATCTCATTTATGAAAGACAGAAGCATTCTGGCAGAGATTCCAACTCAGAATGCACAGTTCTCTCTGTGGGTAAACTTTTTATGACCCTGGCATAATTTCTACAGATCAGTACATAACACCTAAATAGCAGAGAGAGAAGGGCAACACCCTGAGACCCAAGAAGAAAAGAAATTCCAGATTGAGTATAGAATGCAAATATTTAACTAGAAGCTTAGAATCAAAGAGTAAGATATTATTTTCCAGGATAGGAATGAAAATAGACAAAATGAGTGATCCTCATGCTTGATTGGTATTTACAAAATAGGTAAATCTCTCCTCCTGGGGCTGCTAGTCTGTCTCCCTGTTCATAGGTACGCTGCTTGTGGGGTCATATGAGAGTCCAAGACAGTTGTAGAGCTGGAAATATCTCCCTTGTCCAGAGGGTGGGAGAAGCAATAACTGTCATAGGGATTTTTTTTCCCCTGGCACACAATGCTGTAGCTGTTCTCTCGCACTTTTTGAGGAAGCGCATTTATGACTGATCACTCAACACCTTGTTGGTTCTGATTGCAGAAAACACACCTTATAAATATATGATAACCATCCTGTAATAGAGAGTGTGACAATTTACTTCACAGTGCGTTTCGGGCTGCTAATTGATCGTTTCAGTCCAAGGATGATTTGGAATAAATTATAGCCGTCAAAAGTATATCACAGCTCATTCTGGTGGAAGGATCTCCTCGTCGCTCGGAGTTTGTCTCGAAGAGAGGCTATTGCACCCCGCGGGCAGAGAGGAGGGGAGGGAGCAGGCAGGAGAAAAGGAGGCCGGAGGGCGGGGCCGAGGGGGCGGGCCGAGGGCCGAGGGGCGGGGCCTGGGGCGGGGCCACCGGCAACTGGCGCTGGGGCTGCAGGTCCTCGGCCGGACGGTAGAGGCCTCCCTTCCGAGGCGGCGGCTTGGGCGCTACCCGCTGGGGCTCCGCTTCCCCGTGCGAGACCGCGCGTCCTTCCCAGCGAGGTCCCCGCGCGGCCGGGCCCAGTGTGAGTATCCCCCACCTTCTCTCCTCCCCTCGCAGGTGGCAGCGCCCGTTCATTTGAGGTGAGAGTCTCCCAGTGGCGCGGAGCCCTGCTCAGGGCCGGAGGTGCTCGCGTGCGCGGGATCTCGCCTCCCCCCCTTGAGACCGCCGCTCAGCGGGGCTTCCCCGGGGAGCGGACGGGGAGCCGGGCGCGCTGCCCTGGAAGCAGCGGGAGCGAGGAAAGTGAGGCGTGGGGCGCCGCGGGCCCGTTAGGGGTTTGTGTGCGGTCGGGGCCCACGGTTCGAGGACCTCCTGTTCTCACGCCGTAAGGGGGCGGAGGCTCGTGGAGACGGCCTGGGGCCGAGCTTCGCCCACCGCCAACCCCGGGAGAGGGCGCGGAGAGGGCGGGCGGGGCGGCGCCGCGGCGGGAGTCGCCCAGGCGCCGGGTCTCCGGGGCGGCGGGTCACGCGAGTGGAACACGGGGAGTGCGGCTGCCTGACTGCGCCGACCGGAACGACGCTCCGGGGCCGGGAGCGCTTCGCAGGCGGAGCCCGGGGAACCAGCCCGCCCCGCCCCTCAGTCCGGTTTGTTCCCCGGGCCGGTCTCGGGCGGTCGCCCCTCCAGCCCCTCGCCGCCGTCTCATTTTCCAGCAAAATGGGTGCCGTTCTGTGGTGTTCACGGGAAAAAGAGACCCAAAGGTCTATTCCTAGATGGGATTCGAGTCGGAACATGAATATGTGTGCGTGTGTATACACATACACACTTTTTTCCTGCTTTTGTCTCGGCGGTTGCCTGTCTGGCCTCCTCCTGCCCCCGCGCCCCGTGGGACCTCCGGCATCTTTCATTCTCTCCCTACGTTAGAGCCTGAGAAGGTTCCGCTCACACGTGCATGCCCTCCTATCCCCTGTGCTCAAAGTCAGGCTTACGCGGTGTGAGTGTCTGAGCCCTCTGTCACGCTGATACATCGTGTCCATCTAGGGCATGGATTTTCCACGCAGGCGATTTTGACAGCAGTCATCATACCGAATGATTGTGAAGCGGGATGTCAGTGCGTTCTGGAGGACGGATGATATATAAGCCAGTTCTTGACATGCTATCTTAGAAGGAAACATCTAAGACCTTCCGTAAGAGGCATTTTTAATTCACACACCAAAAATATTTTGTGCTAGGTTGACATCTTTCAAAATGCTGAAAGTGGTAGTAGCATTTATCATTTCATAGGTATTTATCGGTATTCAAAAAAGTCCCCATAGGAAGGAGGTGGGTTTTGTCTCATTCATGTTCTGTCGTACAAACTGAGGAACAGAAATGTTATGTGACCTATCAAACAGTCCATAGTAGTCAGTGAGAGAGTTCTATTTATGAAACCAAACATCTTCTAAAACTGAAACAACTGGAAAAGTGCGAGATAGAGGGATAGAGGTATGTTTGCTACTTTAAATGAGAGACCATACACTTTTAGCACAAGTGCTGGATGTATGTAAAGATCAGTTTATCTCAGGGATGAAAGTCAGTTAAATTTTCTGTAAAACTCCAGTCTTAATAATTATTAAGGGTATTAAGGACTAATTGTATCAGGAGTCACTTGATTATGTTCAGAAGTGATTAGATTCAGAAGTATGGGTTGGGCCCTAATGAATGAATTCTGAAATCTAAAGTAATCCAAATCTTAGCACATGCTTTAGACTTAATATTGTATAATAGTTAGAAGTTATATTTACATAGACCAAATCCCTTGGGAGTTAATTTTACAATGGACTCCATATGTGTTAGCCAACATATGGTTTTCTTTTCCTTCATTCATTAATTCAATAAGTACTTATTCATGACCTATTTGGGTACTCCACTTTGACATTGAACATGATCCCTATAGGCATTAGATAAATAATTGTTAGAATGTAACTAAAACAAGGAACTCAAGAAATATTACTATGAAAGAGTTAAAAACTGTGGCCTTTCATTTATACAAATGGAAAGTTGTATTGGCTGCTCCTCAATAGTGAGTCAAGGGAAGAAAATTAATTGGAAGCCAGGAAGTTTCCTCCACCCTGTGCACTACTTACAGTACCGTGTTCCCCACCCCACCCCCTTAAAACTTTTAAAGCAAAGCTTTAGAGGACTTGCATGATTGAAGCAATTTATGACATTCTTTTAATTATGTTAGAATGTAAAATTTTCCTTAAAAGGTTTTACTCTTTACATGGTGTGCTGGACTCTGGTTTTATGTGAGTGAAAACACTATATTTTTAGTTAAAATCAAAACTACGTATTCTTTTCAACCCTCATCCTGAAGTAAGAATTGCCTACAATTAAATCAAGCAAACAAACATCTCAAGTAGTTAGTTACAGGTACACCTGGTTAAAGTTCATTGTTTTAATGAAAACAGAAGAACATATTTCATGTTTATCTCAATTATTTTTAGTTTTAATTTCTTCTGGGAAAATGCTTGAAATCATTCACAACAATGCCAAGATCCTTGAATTAAGACTTTTTTTTGTTTGAAGTCTATAAGATGTACCTAAAGAATATAAAATTTTGTGAAGTATAATAACAGAAGCCAAGATGTTAATAATTTTATTCTTAACCATCATATTGTGCTATAGGGCTGAAACTATATAACCAAGATATAACTATAACTAATAGTCAACTATAACAGAACTTACCCATTTTAATAACTATATTTTAACAACTATACCAGAACTTACACATACATTTCAGTGTGTCCTTATCCAATGCATCATCTTGTAAGGCTGTCACTTACTGCATGATGCTTCTATTGCTGCTATTGCTCAAAACTATTTTTGAGTTCTTCTTTGGGTAGTTTTCAGAACACACAGCACAACTTGTTAAAAAGCCTTGTAGATGGTAAGTCGTCTTCCTTTAAAGAACTTCAGGGCCCTGAGGCATAAGGTGGGTGATCAATGCAGGGTAATATAATTTGGGGTCAAAACAATCAGAAAGACAATTAGATGACCTTCTTGAGTAGCTTTTAAACTAAAGTCATTATACAAACAGTTTGATTAATGGCAGTACCACTGGAATAAAGCTACCAATGGACAGCTTTAAGAAAAGTACTCATTTGAAGTTATACATTCTTTGATCATCAATGAATTATTAATTTATATAGTCATATCTTTGTATAGTACATTAGTATGCACTATAGAGATAGTTTACTTCAGAAAGTTATGTTGTCAGTAATTTTATTAATCTTGATTTTATGAGAGTTTGACTTTCTACTGTGATTACAAGCTAAGTTGTAAATATGGAATTGGGTAGGAAAAATTCAAGCTGTCGTGGGCTTAAATCAGGATTCAGGTGTGTCCAGCCTGCAGTCTTCAGGCTGCATGCTACATGCAGCTAAGGATGGCTATGAATGTGATCCAACACAAAATCATAAATTTACTTAAACCATTATGAGATTTTTTTTGTGATTACATGTTGCAATGTATTTAATGTGTGGCCCAAGACAGCTATTCTTCTCCCAGTGAAGTCCAGACATGCAGAGAGTTTGGACACCCCTGCATGTAGTTCCAGAGAATTAGTGCTCCATATTCTTTGAAATATAAGAGAATCATACTCAATTAAGAAATCAGGCTTAACCTGTATTTTACTTAGTGAGCAAAGCATTTGGCTACTACCAAAAAATTCAGTAATCCTTAGACTGTAGATGAGTGTAACCTGTAGCTTGAAACACCTGCCATTTTTAGTATTTGGTTGTAAATATCGACCCTAAAGCAGATATGTGGTAGAACCAGTGTGTACTTCTGTAAATTAACAATATGCTACCTACTATTCAAAATACAAATCATGAAACTCCTCACCCAGTCAACCTAAACTTTTACTATATTCAAGACTAGAATATGGGAGAGGAGATAGAAAGACACTCAAGGAAAAGAGAGAGCAGGAGAGGGAGAAAGGTAGGTCCTGGGGCTTTTGAATCATAATTAGTTGGATTCATTTGAAGGAAGAGTTTACAAAAGCTTTCCAGAAACCACCAGCACACAATTTACAGTGTTTAGAAAGAATTCAAATTCAACTCCAGCTAAGACTACAAGGAGAACCAAGAAAAGCAGAAAGAATGTAATTAGCTGAGTAGGAATTTTTCTAAGAATTCAGGTCTCATATCTTTAGGATTGTGCAGAGAGCCTTGGGATCATTAGTGATTAGCAGAGATCCAGACCATAATGATCAGGAGAGATCAAGGCCAGGAGACAAAGATGAAAGACCTTGCTTGAACTGAATGTTGCAAATACTGATGCACTTACAAAGGGAAGGTCAGCCTGCAGACAAAGAAATAGGGCAACAGACCCAAAGCAATAAATACCTTCCTGTCTTTTACCCCAGAGTTTGGATGGAAATTAACCAAGTTTGAGTCCTTATTTTGACCATTTATTAGACCTGGAACCTTCAGTTCTGCCTGCTTTGATGAGCTTGGTTATTGCCCAGAAATTAGGGAAGGGGACCTGCTGGCCCCTGGTTACCAGGTTTACACATCTAACTAAAGGGTCATTGAACAAGGTGGACAGATCCAACGCCAGATCTTTTCTAGGGAAAGACCCTGAACTGTTTGTCCATTAGGTAGACAAAACAGCTCCAAAATTTTATGTTACAAGTACAAGGGAATATCAGGTACCCAACAAACCCTCAATAGATAATGGTAATGGTGGGGAAAAAACAAGTGACAGTGATGGTAGCCTTTCTTTGGAACTGGATAGCCTAACTGTCATGCCTGCTCATCTTCTATAGACTTAAGTACCATCCAAATATTTTTCATTTGAATCCAAATATTAAATTTTTTATATAGTGCTTATAGCTTCAGGATTGGGGTGGAAAATTCTTAACATGGCCCAATTAGTTGTAGTAGAAGTCAGATTAGTGTAGCTTGAAGCCCATCTCTTTCAGATAGAGAGGTTCCTGTTTTTAGACTTACAAAATTGATATGAAGATCCAGAATATAGAAAACAGGAGAAATCGCCTTGAGAATTGGGAAGTATCAGTGGTAAAAAGAATCCTGGACCAGGAGTGGGGACTAGATTTACCTTGTACCAATTATGTTACATGAGGCAAATTTTAGGTTTCCGCATAGGCAAAATGTGTATAATAGTAACACCCAAGTGGGTCATGTCAAAGGGTAGTTTTAAGCCTCATTTAAGAATAAGTAGCCCTAGCTGGTGTGGCTCAGTGCATTGAGTGCTGGCCTGTGAAACAAAGGGTCGCCAGTTGCATTCCTAGTCAGGGCACAAGCCTGGGTTGTGGGGCAGGTCCCCACTAGGGGAGGCTCACGAAGCAACCACACAATGATGTTTCCCTCTCTTTCTCCCTCCCTTCTACTCTCTCTAAAAATAAATAAATAAGAACTTAAAAAATACAATAAAATTGCAAACCATTCCCTATTTTTAAAAAAAGAGATGAAGTAAGTGGACAGGTTTGATTTATTAAGTGCCGTGCATGTGCAGGATTTTGTGTGCCATAACACATTTTGTAGGTGAAGAGCCATAGATAGTCCTTGAGCTGTCTAGATATTTAAGCCAAAATATAAAAGAAGATGGAAACTCCCTTTGGGAGCTTGAAAGAATAGACTAGTTTTGGCATGGATAATTGGAGACAAGTGAATAATTACTCATTATTTCTCTTTCCTCAAATTCATAAGAAGTACCCTGATGCCACTGCAAGAGATTTTTTTTTTTAACATTTCCTAAAAACCTGCTGGGTGTAAAGAAACCTGCCAGCTTCCTTGATTCTATCAAGTCCAGATCTTCAGCACTGGTGCTGAAGGGACAGTCTCTACGTGGGGAAAATTAGTCTGACTTCCAGGCCTTGATACTCATATTCTCAGAAGTTATTAATTTTCTTAGAGATGTATTAGTTCCATTGACATTTTCCTATTTTAGAGGAGAGCAAGAAGCTGGCTGGAGTTCCACATACTGGTTTAATTGGTCAGCTATGGATACTTTTTGCAATTGTTATTCTTCCCACAGCTGGCAACCCATTTTTTTCCTTGATGCAGAGAGAGTAAGACCTTCCTGCAACCCCCTTTGAGGACCAATTAAAAAACATTAACACTTGTGTCTTTCATTTTCTCCTACTTTCCTCTGTGTATTTAAAGGGTGTAGAGGCTGCGATGGGAAGGGTAGTTTGCCTGCTCTGTCTCACAGAAACACCGGTACAGATGCAGACAGCATCACTGGTTCCCACCAACACGGGCATGACTCCTAGAGAGGACGGAGTAACGGACGGGGTGACCTGGGATGTTATGGCCTGGTGTACGCTCATCCTTTCTTCTGTTGGGTTTCAGGATCTACCCTACAAAAGAGTAGAAACAGTGTCCTTTGTTCAAAGTTAGGGTTAGAGGGATATTTTCTGGAGGTTTGTTGAGTGTCCTTCATACAGTGACACTTCATAAATTCACACTGTGTGAGGCAAAATGTACTTTGAGCCAGTACCATGTACTGACCAAGGAAAAGGGGGCATTCTATTCAGACAGCGTGTGTTAATATCAGATCTGCTACCTACTTGCTGAGTGGTTTGGGCAACTTTCTCTTCTCTGAACCTCAGCTTCTTTATTTACAAAATGACAATAGTAATGAAATCTACTAATAAGGATTGTTGTGCATGAAGTATGTGTTCAACAATGGGAACTATATTATTAGGCTCTGGAGAGTGAAGGAGTAATATAAGAAAAATAAGGCAAATTCCCCATCTTCAGGGAACTAACAGTGTAGCTGGAAGGAACTGAATAAAAGACAACTGACATGACAGTTCAGAGCAGAGAACAGGAGTGCCAAGCAAGAGCGCAGATAATGAGGAGTTCAGTACTCTGCCAAGGACTGGGATGAAAGGTTTCAGGATAGAGGTGGGAATTTCTCTCTGGGATTTGTAAACTGGGTGGGATTCAGATATGTACAGTAGAGTTCAGAAGGCGTTCCAGATGGCAAAGATAAGGAGTGATTAGAACACACACACAGCAAGGGTGAGAGTGTGCCAGAGTGGAAAGTAAACCAGCATTTGAGATGGACAGATAAGCATAAGATCCTGTCTCTGCTGTGGGGTCTTGGTTGAACAAGTACCTTCACTTCTTTAGTCTCGGTTTCCTCAGTCTTAAAATGGGTAAGATCATATCTCATATAACTGAAGAAATTAAATGAGATGTTTTCAATGCCTAACATGTTGCCTGGCATCTCACAAGTGTTCAAAAACATGTAGATAATTCATGCAGTGTTTTCAGGGTAGAGTGGGAGAGTTGTCTGCTTGAAGAGCTGTCTTGTCTTGTGTAAGTTAATAGTGGAAAACAAACAGGAAATGGACAGTTATGGGCAGGGTAGAGAGGAGGCTTAATGGTAATTTAAAGAGCTGGACCTGTTGCAGGCTATCAGAGCTATCAAGTTTTTTCAATAAAATGGAGGTTTAGGATAGTTGATCTCAAGGCACAGTGAAGGCTGTTTTGGAGGAAGAAACTTACTAAAGCACTAGGAAGGTAAAGGGATCTAGATTAGGATAGTGGCAGAGTTACCAGACCTGGCTCATGTGGTCTCTTTAAAGTTTCTTTCATAAGAGGACCTTAGGACTTAGCAGTGTGGTATGAGGGAAACTCTGTTTTGTTTTGATTTGATTTCTTCAAAGACTCCTAATATTTAGTGTCAGTTATCCAGAATAAAATGGCTATACTATAGATCCACAACTTTGGAAAATAGAACTCACTCAATATCCCAGGACTATAAAAAGTGGGCAGTAACTTTAATGCTAAATAAACCTAGAACTTGCTCCAGCTTATAAGGTAGCCCTTTTAAATAGCTCCTTTCCCTTTCCTGTTGATGCAGATGGATGTGTACCTATCACTAGCTTTCAGGAAGGCACAAGCACAGATCAATTATAGCTATATGGAATTTGAGGTTAGGATGGAGGTGCCAAGTGGCATTGGGTTAAATGGCGAGGATGCTGCCAGCAAAATGGTAATTTTGATAACTTTATTTGATGACACTGTGATTTCAATGAGGAACTTCTGTCTTGTCTCTGAGGTTTAGAAGTGATTTAATTAACAACACAAACCTAGGAAATAGTCATGGATACTAGCGAATTCATTTATATTGTCTCTCATTTTCTCCTTACCTCTTTTTTTTCTGTCCATGGTAGTTTTATAGTGGGAGAATATATGGTAGGTACTTGTATTTCTAAAGAAAATCACACTGATTATGTAGACAACAGTTTTTAAAATGTGAGGAAATTGCAACTGCCTATTGTTCAGTGGTAGGCCTTAAGCATACTAAGAAGGAAAGGATAACTGGCCTACCACTGATTTTCTGAATTTTGGTGTTTTTTCATTTGGCTGCAAGTGCAACCTGGAGCTAATAGCTCTTGGGCGTCACAGTAGTTAATTGCAGCGAAGCCATTGCTTCCTTTGGAAGGAGGATGTGCATGCAAAGGGATTGTGCACAGTGCCTGACAAACACAGGAAGGAGATAAGTGACAAAGAAAAAGGCAGGCCTTGTGAGGTTAGAGGCAAAGCAAGACAGCTTACTTAGTTCTGTCTCCTCTGAGCCCGGGCAAAGACTGTATTTCACTTCTCATCTCCTGAGTTTATGTAAATCATCTGCTGGGATGAGGATGGTGGGGGAGAAAGCATGATATTATAAGGCTGATTAAGATGCAAACATGCAGATTATATCCGGCTCCTGACACTCCTTTTCACTCTAGCCTGGAAACAGAAGACTGCGAAAGAAACCTGCTCTAAGGGAAGGAAGGGGAGAAAGTAAAAGACATCTACCCACTTTTTAATGAAAGGTTTTCTAAATATATATCATTTTTGGATTTCTGGTATCCACGCCACCCAAACTGACCATCCAAAGTAGCTACTGGCTGAAGCCCTGGCCAGAGGGTTTGAACCTGGTGCAAGTGACATTGGGCAGAGAGTCTTTAGGATGCTGCTGGCATTAATTTTGCTGAAAGACCCCCATCAGATACCAAACCTCCCCTCCCTCTGGGTGACAGGCATTGGGTCTTAGAGAGGGCCTCAGTGCAGACTTCGGCCTTATCCTCCCTCCTCAGCCTTCTGCTCCTGCAGTGGGACCCTCTCTCTTACCCCTTTTTTCAATTAAATGAATTAATTACCAAGCATTTAACTTTTTGCCAGACTCTTTCATTATGCCCAGAGTTGTTGCTGAGAGGCAAAGGGAAGTAATAACATTCGCAGTGAGGGGCAAATCCTGTTAATGAACAAATTAAAGTTCAAACAGTGATTCAAGTTCACAACCTCTCCGTGGCTCTTCTCTTTAATAAGAGTTATACATGTTACTTTCCTTGCTCTTTTCTCCTTTTTATTACTTGTTAAGCTTTTCATCAACACTGCCAGGGCATATTTGAGGCTCCCAACCTTTCAGCACCGACAAGGATTCGAGCAGTTATAATCCCATCTTAATTTGGCAACTTTTGTAAAACACATAAAGGGCCCAGGGTCACTTTTGGTCTCTAGGGCTCCTGTGACCCTGTAGGCTCCCACCCCGGACTCCGTGGGCCTCTCCTCTCAGTTTGCATTCCTCTCCAGCGGTCAGGATCTTACCACTCAACTTACTGCCCTCCAGGCACAGTCATACAAGGCCGACTGCCAGTGTCCGAGCCTTTGCCTCTCCCCCTTCCCTCTTCAGTGGCCTTTTCTACCAGTTTGGTTGCAGTGCTTGGGGGAAGGGTATGCAGTGAGGAGAGGGAGGAGTCTCTGTACTAAAAGCTAGGAACCTTGAAGGAGAAAGGTTTTTGAGGTAGGAAATATGCCTGACCCCTTCCCCACTACCATTTCCAAACACTGCATGCCCAGCTGAGGGGACCACGCCTGGAAAGGTGCAGGAAAACCCAAGCCTCTTAGGCTAGGAGGGATTAGGGCTAGAGCCTGGCTGGAAGGAGCCTCAGGAGGCATGAGGTGTCTAGTGCCCACCTACTTCTCTTTCCCCCTCTATTTATTTATTCTTCCTTACTGTGGATTTCGCGGGGGTCTTTTCCACCTCGGTGCCTGGCTCCTCACCTCCATCCCCAAGCGTGGCTTGATATAATCACCATGACAACTGCAATCTAGGAGCATACACATAATAGAGATGAAATAGACAAAAGATTAGCATGCCATGAAAAGTACAATAAGTTTCTTATTTAGCATTTAGATAACTATCTTTCCTTCGGAGCAAGCTTCAAAGTTGAAGCCAGTTTAGACCAAGAGGATTAATTCTTTCTCCCACATGCTTCATTGAATCTCTCATTACCAAACTTTGTCTGTATTGATGTAAGATTTGATTGAAGATTAGAGCATTTAGCAAATCTTGCTTTTCTGCATGTATCAGGTCCTTTCAAGCACGGATCGCGATGCCCAGTGGTCAATACCCTTACTTTTATCCAGTGTCTGCTTCATTTAAACTTAATCAACTCCATCAATGAACTGGAACAGGGAAACGTCCCTGCGGTAAGAATGTTGTGCTTTTGTGGGATAATTCTTTGCTCTTTCCCAATCCGTTGGCGTTAAACCTAAAATTGCACTATGATGAACTTCTTTTTTAATCAATATGATAATGACAATTGAGCCTGAACGCTCTAGTAGGACTTAGAGTAGAGCAGGATCTGGCCTCCATTACCAAAACAACTTCTGGTCCTGCGATAGTCCCCCTCCTTTTCTGTGGCTTTAATACCTTTTCTTCCCTGGCATTGAATATTGCTCAAGCTGGAAAATGATGCATCTTTGTAGGGAAGGCTCATATGTCACAGCCAGAAAGTGAAACAGACCGATTGGTTGTGTGAATTATCTGACTTGCTGCAGTGAATTATTTGCACTGTTTCCCTACCTAGTCAACAAGTTCCTGAGGTATAGTAGAGATCAATCAAAACTGACAGCCAGGGTGTGAAGGCTTTACTGTGTAAATCTGGCGCGCTCATCCTGGCCATGCCAGCCCTGGCATCTGTATATCATTTTTATACTGCTACCAGTAGAGCAATTTCAAAAGTATTTGCAAGGAAAATGCGTGTCCCCATCTGTTCCTGGAAGCATAAATGTGCCACCTTCAGAGGGTTTTCACTGGTAATCATATCTTTAATGATCAACAGACTAGTGATATATATTTTTCCATAAAATGGGGTTTTCTTTACTTTATTGTGATTGGCTAGAATAAATAGCGTTTCCATATGTTAGGGAGATAAAATATAAGATTAGCAGAGGTCGTTTGTTAGATAGTAAACAAAAGAAACAATTCATTCCAAATAATCTTTGAAAAGAAGCAACGACAAAATTAAGTTGCAATAACAGAGCATCTAAGGCTCCAGATCAGAAAACAGGCCTTGTTCCTCCCTGGAAAAAGGGCCGTTTAAGAGCGGAAACTCAGAGTGTTCTAGAGGACTCTGGTGGCTTATTCTCAGAAGCAGGGGAGGGAAGGAGCAGGATAAGGAGCCAGTAGAGCAATACTTATTGTTCTTTTCTGTTTTAAGGTTGTATTTCCTTTGCCTTTATTTTACCTGCTCTTTGCCCACCCTTACTGCAGTGGGTGGTATGTTTAGAAAGCAGGAATTCTTTCTAAATTTGCTGAATTCTCTTCAGGTCTACAAGGTGGTGGGGATTGTTCACGTACTTTAAAAGTTGGCTTCCTCTGTTGGAGATTTTTCCTCTTCTATAGAAAAGAGTGACTTCAGAAGGTGGGGCAGAATAAGGGCCTTTATGTGAAATTCCAAAGCCATGCAAAAGGTGCCTGGAGGTAGACAAGACCTGCCAGAAACCTGCAGGAAATGTTCTTAGTGATCTAATACCTCCTGTGCAGGTTACAGTCTGCAGATACAATCAGGCCCCAACCACAATCCCACCTCCACACACACATGCATTCTCCACATTCAGCACCTACAAGAACACATACTACCTCCTCCCGTGTTCAGAAGCAGAAACTCTTACTTCTACAGATACTTTTTTCTGGTGAAATTTGGAAGCTTCTCCTCTAGAAGCTCTGTCCAGAGGTTGCAACTGCCTCCTTAAGAATCACCAATTCTGTTTTCTTTCCTGAGATAGGAGAGAACCACCCCTCGGTTACACAAAGGACTGATGTTAGTTGCAGGCTACTTGAATCTAAAGAATGCCTTCAGTCTTTGAACTCTCCAGAGAATAAGTGAAGAGCAACTTAGATCCATTTTCTACAAGTCAAGAATTGAAATGAGAAGGTGGGGGGTTCTCTTTAAACCTTTAGAAGAGGACCATTTAATAGGTTAACTGTTAAGCTGGTTCTTTACTCTTTACTGTATGTATTGTTATGGACTCCCCCCGCCCCAACCTTTGGGATGATGAGGGGAAAGATCTGTGTTTTCTGTATATCTTACTTCCCATTCCCCAACAGAATTTTTGCTCTCTCTGAATTCCTGCTGTTCTCACTGGAGCAGAAGTGTGTGAGCATTAGTTTCAAAGTAGGAAACTTGGTCTTCAGATGGGTCTTAAACAGAAAGTCTCTGTTAGCAGTGGGGCTGAGGCTTAGGGATAAATGGCAGTGCAGCAGAAAAACAGAAGATGCCAGAAGAAGATGGGAAAGCCACTGGCAAATTATTTTCTTTTAAAATTTCCTCTTAATTTTCAAAACATAGTCTTACAGACTGGGTTGCATGTAGGCAGAATAGACCATTTAAATTTACAAGCAGATCACACTTTGCCTGATCTGAAACCAGATTTACCATAGTGTTGCAAATCTAAGACTAAAAGAAAGGGAAGCCACACCTGGGGTTTCCACACTGTGTTGTGATACACACAGATCTCAGTCTTCAATTAATCTGCTTGCCACAAGGAAATTCTAGCACGCGTTATGTATGAAACATGATTGGCACTCAATCCAAAAAATTAAATTTCCTGATTTCTGTATATTTTAATTAGAAACCCATTTTGCATTGAATTTCTAGGGTTTTCTCTTTCATAAAAGTGAAAGGAAGTTTTTGTTGTTTTTATTTTTAAACAATCCTCACCAATGGATTTTGTGTGGAAGGAATAAATGTGTGATGTTTGCTCCTTCCCTGTCCAGGAACCTATATGCTGTTATAGTTGGGACGTTTCCCAATCTGTGTTTCTGTTCCTCCAGGGTCCTGTCTAACCCGTGAGCTTCTGTCAGGAACATTGCCGTCCACAAACAGGGTGGAAGGCATGGTAGAGCTCCCCTTTGGGGCTACTGTTGGTGGAGGCTCCGAACCACAGAACGTGCATCCAAGGTTTTCCTAAACCCTAGAGTCATTTGCCACACGTAATCCTTTGCTGCTTCAAAACCACAGACCCTGTGCATGTGTATATCCACAACAGAGATGGAAGTCTTGGCCACTATAGGATACAGATGGAAAAATTTAAAGACACACGGTGTTCAAGGTTAAAGTTACCAGCACTGACATTGCTGTTTCTTTCCCTCCACAGTCTTACTGCCACTAAGCAACCTCATCAGTCTGGGCTTATTTCACTGGTAATGTACTTAATCCAGATAAACTACTAGACAGCTATGTGAAACAATGTTATTCATAAACCAATTTTGTGAAAACAAAAGCCCCCCCCCACCTTAGAGGAAAGCACTGACCCTAAATACTAATTCAGATATTTAAAAACATATAGTTTAATGGTGTTAATTTGCATATACTCATAATTGTAATATGCATAATAATTATGTTGTAGTATTTGCTTTTTTAGATGTCCCTTAACAAAACAGGGATGGGCAGGCAGTATAGTGTTTTGGAAAGAAATTCAGTTTTTAAAAAAATAAGCTTAAGGAAATTGCTGTTGATTAAGGAAAATAAACTTAATGGATAGTTAAGACCAAATGAGGTTTTAAAATTTAGTATCAATCCTGAAATTAAATTACTGATAAAATGCCGCCAGGATCTTAAAAATGCAAAGGTGTTTA